>NW_025064854.1:1200000-1800000 GCF_014595645.1 Diaporthe citri | reverse complement strand
GTTTTTCGCTTGTCTCTATCAAATCAAATGGAAGGCCGTGTATGAAGTGTTGGTACATTGGGTTGAAGAAGTTTGATACCACAATAAAATTTGAAATTCACACCCAACCTCGGATCATGTGAGTACCCGGAAGATTCATTGGTGGACATACAAACAAGCTATCCCACTTTCATCCGAATTTCGTTTGCCCTTGCCACTTCCGCAATTCAGATCTCATCACTCAATCACGAATTAGCTGTGGGATGGAAGACGAATCCGAGAGATGAGCCAACACCCCACTAGGCTTTGTCCAGCTTTGGCATCCTGTCATTTCCAGCCTGGTCAAGTAGTTCCGCATAGTTATCTTCATGCGTACTACCCTGCCGCTGGATTAAGTCGCGAGCCCATGGGCCCCTAGGGCGGAAGACCGTTTTGAACGGCGTCGGGATAAAGACAAAGCCTTCCGAGCCAGCTAGGTCGTCAACCACTTCCTTCTCGCCAGTCACCTCCGAGATCCCGACTTCAATGTCGAAAGCCCACAGCAGCTTTGCCATGTGGATGAACAGGCCGTTGCGGGCAATGTTCCGGCCGCTGCATATCCTCCTGCCGAAGCCGAAGCCGGTCAGGGGAAGATCTTTCAGGCTGCCGTCTTCGGCCAGCCAGCGCTCAGGGATGAAGTCGTTCGGCCTGTCGCCGAACACAGACTCGTCTCGGGTGATAGCGAAGTGATTCCCCATCACGATCGAGCCGGCCGGGATCTTGTGTCCCATATATGTGTCCTCGGTCTTGGTGGCGTGCGGAACGCCAGCAACAACCACCGGTCGCCAGCGCAATGTCTCATTAACTGCGAAAGAGCGTCAACGGATTTAGTTAATAATGGACTGAGGGTCTGGGAACAGCCTACCAGTAGCTTCAATATATGCCAGTCTATCACGATCCTCAAACTGTGGCATCCGACTTCTCCCGACCACATTGTCGAGTAACTCTTGAGCTTTGGCTACCCATTTCCCACCACTCGTGACCCACGCAACGACGAACCATTCCATCGTAACCGTCGAGGTATCCAAGGCGGCATCCGCCAGAATACCCAGGTCAAAAGCGACCTCAACCTCGGGCATCCCCCTTGCCTCGGGACAGTTATTGAAGTAATGCTTCGTGAAGTTCCAGCCCAGACTTTCCAACCCTCTTCGCATGTTTTCGACATGTAGGTTCTCCTCCAACAGGTAGAGCTCCTCGGCCTCCTTCTTCCAGGGCGCGAGGAAGGCAGGGAGCTTGTTCAGCACAGGTAAAGTATCGACGACATACGCGCCTACGACACCAGTCCTTGCAAACTCGGCCTGGACACGCTTTGCAGCCTCGAACGACTCCTCACGGCCCGTCTCAAGGCGATACCCGTAAGCCAATCCGTAAATGAAGCTCGCCATGGCGCGCTCGAGGTGGTGGGAGGCGTCGATGCCCTCCTCTCCGGCTGCGTCCGACTCCTTCAGCACATCGAACAGCAGTTGTCTGGCCTCGAGGTCCTGCAACGGGGTGTAACTCTTTGCTGCGCGGACGCTCAGCAGCGGGGCTTCCATGCGCTGGTGGAGCTTGTAGGCGGCGTCGTACGGCCTCAGCAGCATGTGCATGCCTTTCGTCACCAGCTCGCCGCACATGACCCTCCTGGGCCGGTCAGAGTATCGGGCGCTCCTGCGCGAGAGCAGGTCCTGTGCGGCCTGTTGCGAGGAGAGGACGATGAAGGGCTGTCCTGCCATGTCGAGATACATGATGGGCCCGTATTGCTTGCTCCATCGGTAGAACTCCTCAAACTGCCGGCGCTTGGGAAGATGATGCAGGTTGCCGATCAGAGGCAACGCCTTTGGTCCTGGGGGTAGTCTCCTTGCCTTGGTCGACTTGTTCCACGCGTGCTGGATCAGTGGGACTAGGAAAGCCAGCGCAGCTAGCCAGACAGCTGCTGTGCTTAGGCTGGGCGTCGACAACATGGTGGGCGTTGCAGAAAAAGTCCATCGATGGGTGCCAGCGTCGAACAGCCCTTCCACATCTTAAATATACACAGTAGTCGAGGATAGAAAAACAGTCCCGCTCACCCCCAGATATCCCCTCAATATGTCCTGGCCTGGCGTGCCTGGCCTATTGACTGGTGAAGAATTCCGTGCCCCAGCACAAAAAAGTGGTCGGCTACTACCTTAAGCATCCACAAAAAGTGATCGATCACTAATAGGACATCACTGATAGGGACCGCTGTCCCAGAATTGTAACCCCATGAGATTTGAAAGACTGATATAAGCAGATAGCCCACCAAGCATCTTGGCAAGAGATCCGCCTCGCACACAACAAGCAAATAAACAAGCCTCTACAGCAGCAACCTGTCCGATTTGTATGCCATCACTCTGCTCGAGCTTCCTGCTTATGATGCTTTCTTGCACTGCGGCGAGCAGCTTTCTCACTGGATACAGGAGCCTTGTGTGTGGCATTTCAACAGGAGAGTACATTGAATACAGGGCAATTGCGAGGGCAGAAGCGGTTGCTGCTGCCACCTCGCTGCTCTAGCTGGACCTTGTCTGGTCCTCAAGGTCCACCTCCTATCTCGTTTGGCACCTACAAGTTTTGCGTAGAAATTGAGCGAGTCATACTCACCATATCCATCAAGATCTCACGACGGTGCTTGCAGCACATTCACCACGTTTCACATCACGAGCGCGAACCCTAAATCTACGAACACTTAATTCAGCCAGCCTCCGAGACACTTGTGGAATATCTCGAGGCTCTCTAGGTGTAAGATTTCCAAAGGCGCAAGTTGCTATTATTACTTTCCAAGTACGTTTCTTCTGCTCCCTTTCTACAAGTCAAATCGACTCCGTCTTCAACCCCAGCTTTTCCAATCAGGGAAATTGTGCTCAAGCTCTTGAGGAAATGCCTTGGGGCCGAATCGTAGGGCAGCTTTGATCTATCCACCTCTCCTTTAGCCAAGATCGGAATCATACTGTCTGTTTCAAGGCTGATATTTCGGGGCTGGACGTGTGCTTGAGCATGAACACATCTCAGTGGCGTCGAACACATAATGCCAATGCGGAAAACCCGGTCTCGTCACTAAAGGACAGTAGGCGCTAGGTGCTGAGCGACCACTTCTCGGACGAGAGATGGGCACCAGGCCAGGATAAGGGCGGCAGTGACATATTTTCGGACGGACAGGTCGGTCGCGGGGATTGTGTCCCTGGTGACATGATTTGATGTACTACTAGGTAGCAACTTGGTCGTGATGCAGACTTGCGCTTTTCAAACCTCAGTCTTGTGTGACCGTCCTTTGTTGAACACGGAAGCATCAAATATGGAGCCCGTGAAGTCATCAAAGGCTCCTGCACTCTAAACCCAGTCTCTTTTCATCGGGATTTTGAGTTGGGAGCTGGCAGCAGCTAGATCAAGGTGAAGATAGGGCTGTGAGTGGAAATATACTACCGTCAAGACTAGACCGACTCAAGTTTGCAAATCAAACATATCGAGCTATGATTTTTGACTTTGCTCCTCAAGGAGTGTAATATCAGGGGGTTGAGAAGACTCAAAACAATGGTGCTCTATATGGCAGAACTGGCCACTCTGCCCTTATATGCAACGTTAAGTTCTGTTGTTATTGGGCTTCACCACCCAGCATCTATGTGAATGTTCTCTACTTTCAACACATCGTTATTGGTTCATGTGGACATCAATGTCGTGAAACATAATCATAGCTGAACAAGTCCACACTCGGACACAGCCTGGGCGCCTGCCTCATCAAGATCCACTCACAGCAGACCAGGTCTCGTTGGTTGAGACAGAACGGAGCTCATAACGGACAGGCACAAAACGGCGGGGAAACCAACAGCGGGAATATTCGAGACACAACTGAGTGTGACACTTGCAATATGCAGATAGGGTACGTAGCGCACGTCACACAAAATTTGGGGGGGGGGGAGGTGTCAGATCTCGAGGGGAGGGCCCATTGGCACGCAAAGCACGGCGTCAGTGGGCCGGGCTCCCAGAAGATGGAACCCACCCCTTCTCGATGGTACGACAGCATGACATCAGGACCCAACAGTGATGAGTGTGCTATGGAATTAACGGGTCGGCGCGGCGGCTTCCACCTACAGCATCTGGCTTGTCAAACATGGGGGCTCCTCCCAAGGTGGGGAGGGGGAAGGGGGGCAGGTGGGAATACAATGGTCGACACGACAACGACAGCGGGATAAACCACGAGCAGCCAGCATCTCGAAATGGGGTTCGCCAGGGCCGCGGGACTCGGCTGGCTGCGAACGAAGCGGCAGCACCGTCCAGGGCTTGGGCGGAGGGGGAGGGGCCAAGTTGCTGTACTGCACACTACACTGGAGCGCACTGCACCTGCATGCTCGCTCCCTCCGCAGAGGAGCAGCTCTGCAGGAAATAAGGTATGATGATGGATACCGGAATTAGCATCCGACTGCAACTCCCCGGGGTGGCTGTGGGACTTCTCCTGTGAGCTGTGGTGCAGCTAGCTACCTAGGTAACAGCATATGCAGTGTCTTGCTGGCCGTCCTCGCTTGGCTCATTTGGGATGGCGGAGGGGCGACCCGGCCGAGAATGATTTGGCGGCCAAGGCTCCCACTGCCCCGAGTGCAATGCGCGCCGATGGGGTCGCGCTGGATGGAGATGATGTCCGCCTGCACGCCAGCAGCACAGTATGCAGCAATCAATCATCTGCCAGCGGGAATAAACGAAGGCCAAAAGACCAAAGCCCGGGCGGGCTCGGCGCAATGGCCGGGAACAGGCGACCGAGAAATGAGATGCGGATGCGACGTGATGTGAATGCCCTCACTTTTCGCAGAAGCCTTGTGTGGGTTCTGAAACGGTCGTTGACATGCAAGTGAGGTCGTGGTTACTAATAAAACTAGGTTCTGGCAATCGACGATTTCTGAGCAGATCGGTTCGAGCCGAGTGCCAGGAAACTCTGCGGAGCACCGTTGATTTGCATACCCAGCACGTGGATGGCGGACATATTTCTCCGCTATCCGCCAATCACTAGTTCGTCCTTTCATTGTTCTGCTGGGTGCAGAAACTACCAGAATCGATGCCACCGCCCATTATCGACTTATTAGGTCACATGAGGGCATACCCATCTGGCGCCGTCGAGGTCTGGAACCTTTGTCCGCGTCGGCAGCCGGGGGTCCGCTCAAAGAATGTGCAATTATCCAGTCTAGCCCAGCGTGACAGACAAGCCCTGGTCTGCAGCCAGACGACGAACAGCACAGCACACCGTAGACCGCCTTTGATCAACGACGGCACTATGACGGGCGCTGTCTCTCTCGCCCGTCCGCTAGCACAAGCCACCTCACCTCACCAGCGTTGGACCCTGCGTCATTAGCATTGGCCCGATCGAAGCAGGCAGGGTCTCGACGGCTAGACCCTGATTCCCGGGGATCGAAGCTGTCGTGCTGGAATTCATCAGCGACGCCCATCGTAATGGGGCTGGTCATCAGGGTGGGTGTCGTCCAGCCTGCCGTGTTGCTGCATCACCATCGTGGCTCTGCCATCCGTCCGTCCGTCGTGGTGGTGCGCGCCTTCGAGACATGCCAACCCGAAGCCTCGAGCCTGATTAAGCTTGGAAATAAAAGGCACGCATGCATCAAAGAGGACCCCAAGCTGCCAAAGATAGAAGTTCTCTTCTCTCTCACCCTCTCGGGTTTTTACTTGGTTGCGCAGCCTCCCAAGGGGCCCAGAAACTTGGCAGTAGACGGCTTCGCTCTGCTTACGTATAGTGCCTTCGTCCCCGTTCTTGTCCCCCCGTCTGATCTTTTTCGGGAGGGCTTGAAGCCATCGCGGTGCCACGGCCACTAGCTCGCTGCACGATGAGGTCAGAGTGCCCTCCACCACAGCACTGCTGCCACCTGCCAGTCAGGAATGGAAAACGGATGTTGCCGCGCTAGGAGAGCCTAGCGCCCCGGTCCCTCATTCGCAGGCTGGGAATGGCCTCATATCATGTCTGTCGTGCTCCGCCGGTCGTCTCGTCGTTGGTCTGGCGGCAGTGGTGTCGTTCCTGGTTGCCAGCGGCGATGTGGTCACGGCGGTGTCGCTCACGGTGACGAAGGGTGGTCAATAAGGTTTGACGATCGGGACGATCCCGTCGCCCAGACCCAATGAGGCCGGGTACCAGGCGTCGGGTGCTGGCTGAAACCTGCCCTCGACCACCAGATTCTTGCCCAAGCCGTATCCATGCCGGTGGCCTCGTGAAGGCGCACGGCGAGTCGAGGATGACGGAGGCTCAACCATCTGCCGGCGCGGCCATCGTGGTGTACCGTTGCACGACTGACCGCCGGCAAGAGAGAAAGTGCAACGACGGGACCGAAGAGACGCTACAGAACAGGACACGCAACCATCAGGGCGCCAGGGGCAACTTGAATCTGGACCCCTTGGGGTCCCCAGACTATGATGTCGTCGTGCGCCAGTTCGACTCAGAGACGTGCAGGGCCTTGGAAACGAAGAGAGATTAAGAGCCAGCAGGTGTTCGAACGTGGGAGGGGTGTGGACGTTGTGTGGTACAACTTCCAAGTTTCTGGGTGCATGTGCTGAAATGTGTACCGTACGTGTTGCAGAGGTGTGTGTGCAGGCTGCGTTTTGGCGTCCAAAAATGAATGAAGTGTTGAACTGATTCGGCCACCACCTCCTCGGCAGATTGCATAACCGTAGGGCGAGGCTGTCGTGTGCCTTGTTTGGGGGATGGGAGGGACGGATGCAGTACTTACAGTACGTACAAGGCTCCTCTGATACAGAGGGGTCTGGACTCCCAAGCTTGGCTCCGCCCAAGAAGCCCTGCCTCAGCTCTTGTTGTGTGATTTTGTGCGTGCATCGAGTGACCGGAAAGTCGCAAGGCACAGGATGCCGACCTGGGCCCGAGCAGATTGTAGATAACCTCGTGCCTCTCTCGGCGCAAACAGAATGGCGAGGGTCCGAACGATGGCTGTGCTTTCGAACCTGCCGGGACAGCCGGGAGGACGGCGACAGACGCCGAGCGAGCGTGGAGCGGACCCTCCCTCTGATTTCCGCAGCGGCCGGAGGGGGCTGGGGAAAAGAGGACGAGCGTGTGAGCGAGCAGTTCGAATCCGTCCTCTCGCATGACCTCCACATGCAGCCCAGCCCAGCACTGCACCTGCACTCTGCACCACACGCGACCACCACCAGGCTGCAAAAAGGGCAAGAGCCGGTGCTGCTGCACGCTCTTGCTATTTGAGTAATGCCGCTGCAGACACGAAAGGAAGGAGCCACAGCTTGCCACCCGGGGACCCGTACCAGCAACATGCAGTCAGTCCCTTGCTGTCTGGCTGTACAGTTGGAAGATGGATGGATGAGATATGGGGCTCTGCAAGCCACACGAGAGCCCCCGCCTGCATGCACCTAAACCGTTGCAACTTCCTCGCGCCCGGGCAGGTTTCGTCTGACCCTCGTCGCCGCCGCCGTCCCTCGTCGATGGATTCGGACACATCAACGGGAATCTGGACCAGCCCACCGGAGTCCACCTAAACTCTGAGCGTCGCATTGCGCGTTCCCAATCCAACTCTTTTCTGATACCCCTTCCCGCCGCCTCCATGGCCTTTTTTTCCTTCCCGGTGGGTTACCTACCTGGCTGGCTGCCTGGCTGGCTGGCTCCCTCTCCCCACAGTGGGCACACCCGAAGCATGATCACCGACAGACGGGTCTAGACCGTTCGTCGCTCGGGCTGCAGGGCTGGGGGCCCTGCCTGCTGCCCCAGACTTAACTTCCTTCCTGGCCTGACGGGGTTTTTCTTGACCCCTTCCCTCGGTGCCTCTTTTGGGAGACAGACAGGGAAGACGACAGGACGCCCAGCCGGGCATGGAAACGGCAGATCACACACGCGACGCACGAACCGGAGGAGCGCATGCTTCTGGTCGACGAGAGGGGTGAATCCCCCCGGAGGATATCCTGTATCTAGTAGTCTATTTGCCGAGGCAGACCCGAGGGTCCAGGGTGACCGTGACAAGAAGACATCGTGATCAAAATCCAGTCTCGCTCTTCAAACAGCTCCCCGTGCGTTCGTCCCTCACCCCCCTCCCTCCCCCGGTTCGAATTCCGGGCGATCCAGCTCGAGGCGGTCGATCACCAAAAAACCCGCCCAGGCCGCCCATGTGGGTTTCTTCCCACCTCGCGTGGTTGTCAAAAAAAGAAATTGCCCGCCAGCCCGCCGGGCCTGGGCCCTACGGGAGGGCCCATTGGGCATGACAGGTTTTCCTTCCTGATCGCGCTAGCATTCCCTCGATCCCTCGATCAAGACGTCGCCGGGGAGGGAGGACGGGTGTCATGATCTTCCTTCACATGTTGTGGGCGATCATCACGCACATGTGTCGGTCAACAGGTGAGAGGGAGTATAGCAAGTGCTTGTAATAATGGTCAGAGACGGGGAAAGGAAAACAACACGCATAACTCCCTCGACCGGGTGGCGGCGTAGCTTTCCCCGATCAAGCCACCGGTCGCCCGAACCGCACCCCGTTGTGTAACTCGCCTCACGCATGCAAGTCGCAGTCTTGCAGTGCCGATAGGGGCCTGACGGCCGGCGCGGCGCGGCCTGACGGTGTCACCGCATGAATTGACTTGAGTTGAGTGGAGTTGGAGATTTGTTTTGTTGATGATGTTGTTGTTGGGAGCCGCCGCCTCGCATAATGTCCTCCCCCACCGCCACGCAAGCCCCATCCATCTTGTCTCAGACAGGCAGAAAGATAGTTGAGCAGGTAAGAGGTTGAAACAAAAACAGGGCTTCCTTCATTCGCCCGTGCATTTCTCCGGGGCGCGGGAGATGGAAAGGGAATATTCCTCATTCCGAACCGATAGAAGGTTCTTGGCAACGCCCTGCCCGCCGCGTCGTACAGCCAGCCCTGCCGTATTCTATGCGTATGCGAGTACGGAAGAAGAGAATTCTTCGGGCAATTTGAGACACAAATATGGCGCCCAAATGTCTTGGATCGATCTTTTGTTTTAGTCCCGATGACGCTCGGATGGCTTTTCGTAATTCTACAACGGCCACTCGCTCATGGGTGCCTGGGTTCGAGGCTGACGAGTGCAGTCCACTCAATGTATTCACTCGTGTCACATTGCGTATCTCGCTCATAGATTCTCAGGGTTGATGTTGATGCTTGTGCATGTATTATTTTGTCGCCTGGGCAATTCGTATTCTATGCCTGATCCTTCTCGTGTACTCCATATGCTATGACTGTGGGACAAAATGACAAATGCTGTGCTTCAAGACATGTGGGGTCGAAGCCGCTAGTGTGTGTGAACGACTTCAGAAAAAGGCCAAGTGTATTCAAAGCTTGTTCCTCCGCTCCCAAAGCAAATGCAGAACGCCTTGCTCGCTACAGTCTGTCCGTAGGTTTCTCCGCTGGAGTCCCGTCGCTCTGCGCAACGCAATGAGTGGGTATTCGCAAAAGACAAAACATCTGCGTCAAGAGAAGTAAAGTGAAAGATACAAGACCCGCTGTGAATATGAACAATTTTATGTCTTCCACCACGAACCACAAGTTGCAAATGAGATCCAGCCCGGCAATTGAATTTGTGAGTGTGATGAATGATACATGTGTGGGCGGGCCCACCAGCACGTCGATCGTGCAAGTCCGCCCGCATCTGCCAGCGACGATGTCATGCTAACGTCAGCGGCTTGCCTTTGGTTGGACAGCCACCAGACAAGACAGGACCAGGAACGGAAAACCGAATGAGGTTGTGGGCTCTTTGATCCTGACGGGGGAGCTCCAGTGGAGCTGCAGTGTACCGACCCCTCGGGCGGAGTGGAGGCCGGAATTGGCTGCTTGGCAGGAAGAGGCGTGTGATTTGTCGAGCCAGCCGCCGGGTGTCTTGCTCCATCTATGGTGTGATGACAGAATGATGGCCAAGGTACTGCAAGCCAAGAGGAAGGTTCTTCGACTGGAATATTAGGCCACGTCAAGAGAGTTGCTTTTGATCCGAGTCGGGGTGTGCTATGGCTGAAGTAGAGTTCCAGCCCAAGCAGGACACGGAGAACCGGGGGTGATGCTAAGAAGTTGTGAGAAGTCGACGGCTTTGGACACTCCAGGGTGCGATAATGCAAGATCCAAGATGCAGGGCGCGCTGATCAATTCTGGGCATGGAGACGCCGCGACTCAGCCAGCCTGTGTGGGAATGAATCAGGGCTGGTTTCCCATTGGATAGTTCCACTCATGCTATCGGGCGCGGCCCGATGCACCCAATTTTGGTGTACACCAGCAGTGCAGATAGGATGAGTGCTAAGGCTTTCCAGAAGAACTCAGTCGTGGTCCAATGCGTGGCAGTTGAGTCGAAGCTGCAGGCTGTTGTCTCGTCGCAGTCATGCAGCGAAAAATGGCGGGCGGATGGCAGCACGGGCACTGACCGAGGCAGTTGCCAGCTATTCGTCGATCCCTTTCAGGCCTCCAAGTCCATCCATGATTGACAGTGGTATAGCAGAGGGGTCAAACTTTTCGGGGGTCGTCGGCATCGTCGACACACTTTGGTATGCTTCCATCTCCTCGTCGGCGAGGGTAGGTTTGGTGTGGTTGTGGTCCGTGGCCATTGGGTAAATCTTCCATTGTCTGTCGGCAGATCCGCGATCGACTAGGCGAACCTTATCCGCAGGCTCCCTCCTGACAGCCGAGGCCTACTGTGTTCCGAAGAGCACCACAGAGCGCCGATCAGCATCAGCAATTGATGGTGAATGCGTGGCGGCCTCCTCGTTGAGATTTTCCATCGCCGAGATGCTGCTCACAGGCCGAGGATCCCACAGTCGTGTCTGGGGCATTGGCCTTGGCGACCTGACCATTGATCCTTCAACTCCACACGCACGGGCCTGGAGTCTTCAGCGGAGGGGTCGTTGACCAGGTGTGTAGTGGGGCACCAGGAGGGCGGAGGGGCGATCCTGCCAAAGCTGAAGCTGGAGGATGGAGATGCTTCTCAAGCTTTGATATCGTATGTGTGGTGTGCAGTGCTGGTGGTCCGGTCCGACATGTCGTCTGGGCAGAGTAGCAGTGGTGGCAGCGGCGGCGGAGCAGTGCTCACAGCTGCTTTCATTCCGTCGCTCACTTTCCGTATCCTGTCATTCTGGCGCACCTGTCGCAGTAGTAGATGCCAGTCCCCACCCGGATCATGCCGTACATGCTGGCATCGTCCGTTGTTGTCATCTCCACGCAGCGGGCACAGCGGAGACAGCGGATGACCTCGATTGATGCGACGGGGCGCTCCATGCTGGCTCGTACGGAGCTTGCTGAGACATCAGAGTCTGATGATGAGAAGGAGCCGTATGAGGACGATGATGAGGAGCTGTCGTAGTGCTTCTTTGACGGCCGTACTGGGGACACCATCATGGCGGCTGTTGCTGGAAAATAGGCTCTCTGCCTGTTGGCTCTGTTCGTGGTGTCTGACAACTGTAGTGCAAGCAGCTGTCAGGTCGATGCGATGGGCGATTGTCGAGGTTGTCGTCTGAAGACACGGGTTGCTTGTGGTGCAAAGTTTGCTTGTTCGTACTGGATTGTCGAAGTTTCGCTTGTTTGGATGTTGAAGGGTGGGAGGGCCAAGTGATAAGGTGGTCAAAGAAGGAAGGGGGCCGTGGGAGGGTCTTATGGATCGAGAAATCTGGTGTACATCCGCGCTCAGGATTAGCACATGGGAGATCGGCACAGCAGGAACTGGATGGGGAGGTGGGCAGGGGGACGCCAGCTACGTACCTTTTCGACGCCGGTCCAGACACCATCTTGGCGGTACGTACCGCGTGCTGCGCGCCCGGCTCGCCAGGGCGACGAGGGGCGGTGCCAGGGTTCTCCTGGCAGTGTGCAGTGAGACAGTCGCATCCCAGACACACGGACGGGTGGGTCGGAGGCTTGAGATGCAATTATCGGGTCTACCCTGTGTTACCAGGGGGTTTACCTCTGGCAGCGGGGTCTTTTGCTCAATCCCGACTGCCTGATTGTGACTGCGACTGCGCAAAGAGGATTGTACTGCAGGGCGGGCAGTGCTATGCGCTAAATCTGAGTACGTACCGCGTATACTGCGTACCCGTACTTTCTCAAGGGGGGGGGGGGGGCTCTTCTCGCTGTCTGGACCCAAACGGACCATCTCAAAACGGACATTGCAGGTGGGCCCGTTCGCTGGTCCAGCCCGTTGAATTCCCACAGTTTCATGAACATTCAGTACTGTAACTGTAGACACCAGTTCCTCACACAAATTGCTCTTGTGAAGGATGATGCCTGTCTGTCTCTGCACAACACTGCGGCCAGACTCATGTCTCCCGACTACATGCGATGGAAATTAGCTGCAGCAACGTGCAGATGGTATAATTA
This sequence comes from Diaporthe citri, assembly GCF_014595645.1. Taxonomy (NCBI): domain Eukaryota; kingdom Fungi; phylum Ascomycota; class Sordariomycetes; order Diaporthales; family Diaporthaceae; genus Diaporthe; species Diaporthe citri. Next base: position 1,787,689 of record NW_025064854.1, on the reverse strand, counting down.
TTATGGGCCGTGGTTAACACAAGGCCACGTAACCGTGGACAAACATCCCACAAGTTTCACGTTTTGACAAGAGACTGCGTGTCCGTGACGAAGTTTCTGTGTGAGGGTGAGGCCGCGGCGCAAGCTTTGCACTTGGCTGTGTAAAGGCCGGAACATCCAATGGTGGGGAGTTTCTTCGCTGGGCAAGATAACCCCGAGACTTGGCCCCGAGGTCGTGCCAATGTGCCGAGACACTAACGTCTTGTGGTTTTGTAAGCTGACAGACAGGCCCCCTCCTCCCAGCGGCTTTTAGAGTCACGCCGTGCGCTGGGCTGCTGGCTGGGTGACCGTGCAGTCACTTGCCCAGCAGGCCCAGGCGTTGCAGCCTGGGCTGGGCCAGAGATGGGAATAAACCGCAGCATGTCAAGGTACACGTACAGCCGTGCTAGGGATGGTTGCTGTGTCAGCCATCAGCGCCGCGTCCGAAAGCGAAAAATTGGACCACTCTATTTGACGCTGGAGCCTTCTCCCCATCCGGCCCATCCAATCTGAGGTGATGCGGCAGTAGCACTAACACGCCGAGTCTCCTCCCTTTCCCCGTGGAAATTGCGGCCCTGCCCCGGGGAAGCTCGTCGTTGTGCTTCCTTACATAGTGCTCCCCTATTTTCCGAATTTGCGGGCGACAGCAGAGGTCACAGCTTGATCTTGCCGTCAGGGGGGGCCAGGCGGTCCAGACGGGTGACGGGCCAGCCGGGGGGCGCTCTTTATTGTCGGGGCTGGGTGTGTGATGGCCTGATGGTGGGCAAGAGCCCACAGTAAATGGGAGAGGTGACTGAGCAGCCAGCGGCCCCGAGGGGACTCGAGGGAGTGAAACGGTGGGGAAACCGGAGAAAGCCAGCGAAGCGACACGGGCGAGTCGAGAGTCCAGACTCAGATCCGCACCCAATCTTAGATCCACGGGCCCCTTTTCGGGCTGCACGTCCTGCAAAGTTGCTGCACGCTGCTGGGTCACACAGGGCAAACCCCGTGGAGAAGCAGGGCTCCAAACGGTCCACAGGCTTCCTGTCCAGGCTGGCAGGTTCTGGCACGCCCTGACGGTCTCAGAGAGTCTGGGTCTGCGTTGTACGGAGTCCGCTGCCGTCTGGGCACTGAGTCTTCGGCTTGGCGACTCCTCTCCTGCATGCAGGCCGACAGAAGCCATTCTGGCATACGAGCACGCTCCGTACAGCTTGCTGCCCTGACTATTAAACTGTGTACAATATCCCGGCTGGCTACTACTTTGGCCTCGATGCAGGCGCCAACAGTGGGCCCCAAGTGCCAACGTCTGCCCTCCTCAGCCGTTGGGCCGGTGGGAAGGCGGATGGGGGCATATAGGCACTTGCGTGGGGGGGGGGGGGTTTGGGCAGCCAAGGGCAAGACCGTTTCGAACGGCCCGTCGAACCTCGATATTAGGATGCAGCTCAATGCAAGCTTGAAAGAAAGGAGCAGGAGGTTGAGCCGTACTCGCCAGCTGGCCGGCTCGAATCATCGAGATGGCAGCCTCACGCCAATCCGGGCGCGGCACGTAAGCCACGTCGACAACGACGCGTCGTTGAGCCAACGCTCCTGAATGGCGAACGGTCGGCCTGTTGATGGTCGGCGCATCTCGATGATGAGCGTCGGGAAATGACCAGCGTCCTTCGTCCGACAGCGGTGTGGGAGTTGCCGTTGTCAAGTCGAGTTAGTTGTCGAGAGGCTTGCACGTGGCTTGCCATAAATTCGCCACCCATCGAAGCCAACGACCGTAGACTGCCACAGTGACAGTACTGACATCAGCCACAGGCGGTAATTGTGGGCGGCAGCACGCAGTAACATGTGGTCGTTCCAAAATGTGGATTCAAGCTCCTGTTTTCTTCCAAGAACCCGGTGACTTGGTTGCTTGTCTGTGAAGATCACCTGGAGGATCACCAGCTACGATCGATTCCATGCATACGAATTGTGGTTTTGTGATTTCCATGTTGATCACGATGATTTCCATGACCACGACCACGATGTGCACAGACGGAACATGAGATCCGACGACTGACAAGCTGCAGCCACAACAACCTGATTAGACGTGCGACTCTGTGCTGCAGGTCACCGGCACATTTCGGCCGAGAGGGAAGGTCGCGCAGTAGGGACCCCGGACCAAATATCCCCCACACCTGTTGAAGCCCTTAGCGGGCGGCAGATCATACTGATAATGGCCGTGGGCTTCGTGATATATCAGGTGAAATTGGCATGACAAGGCGCGTCGCTGGAGAGGTCGGGCTGCAATACACGACGCGAAAACCTCAATAAGTAAATATGTGCTTGACCAGACCGCCGTCGGTCATGCGCGACGGCATTTTCACCTGGGTATAGCAAAGCAAGCGTGGTGATATCTGCAGGCGTCTCGTGGCCTCTGGTGGTGGATGCTCTCGGAAGCTAAAAATTGGCAACGTGAAAAAATGGCATGCGGAGGATTCTGTTTTCGCAGATCCCTTGCAGAAGGCACGATGCTGCCAGATTCTTATGCCTCCACCGTCAATGCCTGTGGCCATTGCCCGTTTGGCCAATGGCGGCCTACTGATCCACACTGGGGACATGCTGCCCAGGATCTACATGACAGTGTCTTTGCAGTAGGCTACAGTACAGTAGTGGTGAAGATGGAGTCACGGCGTGTGGAGAGAGGCCTCGCGAGGAGAGGTTGATGTCAACATCGTCAGTTTTCAACCGCCCATATTTTCTCAGTCGCTACGGCCCCAACCAAATCTGGTCGCGAATCTGCCCACGGTCACGGCCGAAATCTGTGACAGACAACCTCGTCACAGGCTGAGTCTCTCCATTCCAGCCACTCGAAACCACCGCGAGCCTCCCGTCCTACACCAAGCCTACGCGCCAGACACGTTTCTTGGCACCTAGCCCCCCGTTACAGTCTCCTATGTGCATATCTTGATACGCTAGCCGTGGAACTGTCGCCGTCTTTAGCGCCCTTCACGTCAGACCGGACTTAGCAAGCGGTCCGCGCCTTTGTCGATGCGCCTGTGTGAATCAGATCCATTGCTCGCAGTCGTCCATCATGGAAGATTCGACAATGCAGACGCGCGCTGCTGGCCACCACCGGGTCAGAATCGGCTCAAACGGCGCGTCGCGAGTGGATGCCGGGTTTTCTGGCGTTCAACTGTATTCTGCCAGTTGCTAAAAAGCCGTTCGGTCTCATTTAATCGGGATCGATGTTTTGGAGTACGGTATTCTGTGGCTCCTGTGGCGGTGCTGACATCACTCGCTCGCTCGTGGCAGGTTTTCCACACAGTAGAATCTCGATCCCAAGCTGACTGACCCCAGTTGAAACACGCCCACGACGCCGTAGCAAGAGGAAAGGATCGTGACCACCTGAGCAACTTCTGGCACCTCGTTTCCGCCAGCAGCCAATGAGCCAAGCCTTTGCCAATGACTCCGAGGCCCTAAACAGGCAAATCGATACGGCGGGTCAGACGAGGGCCTTCACCTGCCATCCCGAGCTGCTTCGGATCCAAGAAACGTCGTTGGATCGCGAGGGCGCCCGGCTTCACGGCACCCACCAACCCATCACCAGCTGCCTAGTGGCCGATTGTTTGACGGTCACTAACTGTTCGTGGACGGCCGTGGCTTGACAACAGGAATTCATCAAACGACACACATTCTTTGGCCGAGGACTTTTACCGAGCCTGTGTCTCTAGCTGCCCGTCATGTGGAACTGCACGGACTTGATGCACCCCTCCTCCCACTGCCGCCGTCCCAGCTGGGCGGTATTGCATCTGCAAAGCACCGGTCTAGCCTAGCGGCTTTCGGTCAGATCTCGATGACTCTCTCGGAGCCGATCATCGATGACTCCCTCCCGGAGCTGACCTCCGTCTATGATGAAGCATTCTGCTCTCTTGCGATCCTGCATATGAATGCACCCGACACCACCGATCGCAAACTCCGATGGTGTTCTCGTCCGACTCCACGCGCATCTGGCTCCGGACCGAGGAGGCAGCCCGACGGCTTGGGATTCGTCCACCCCTTGCTCCTCCCAGGCCCCTGTTCGTCGCAACATGACATGCATATTCTGCAGCATTGTTATTCTTTTCTTCCTTCGAAACATTTGTGGGTCGTTTAGCTGAGTTCACCTTTGCAATGCCACGACACGGCTGACTTGGCGAACCCTATTCGGCGTGTTCGTTGCATTCCACTGGAACAAACCCAGGAGCTGTCTCGCATGGCTCATGGTTCGCTCAGCCCTGCGATCCGCTTATTATGGTTTCGTGCCAGGGGACCGCGCCGCCCGGGGACTGCCTGGATCATGCCCGCCAAACGTGTTGGACCCCTAGAATTCTTTATCTCAAAGGTTCAGGTGTCCATTCAAACACGTTAGTTCCAGGGGCTTAAGCTTCCTCAGTAATTTATATGGCTGGTGTAATAATGTAAAATAAATGCATTTAATAAATATTTAAAATTAAAATATAAGCTAGTTATAATAAATACCCTTATTTATATAAGTATTAATAAACATTCTTTAAATATTTTTTAATTATATTTTCTTTTTAATTAATTATTTTAATATAAATAAAATATTAAATAAAAGAATTAATTAAAGTTTTTTATATAAATTTATTTTTTTTATTATCTTTTATTTTATAAATTATAATATATTTATTATTTAATTAATAAAATATATAAAAATTATTTAAAATAATTTAATTAATAATTTTATTTTAATTTTTTAAATTTTTATAAAAAATAAATATAATTAAAAAAATTAAGATTAATAAATATTTTTAAATTTTAAAAAATATTTATATAAATTAAAAAAATAATAAAAAAGAAATAAAGTTTAAAAAGCGTTAAGCTATTAAAGGGGCATTAATCCTTACATATACTGCAATTTAATTATAAACTACTTATATGCCCTTAATCTCCTTACCTTCAACTTCGCCACACTTAGATAATCGCTCTTGAATACGGAGTTAACCCCAAAACAATCAAGGGTCTGCAGGTGTTCTGTGTGTTAGAGATAAAGAATTCTCTCGAAGTTGTCAATCTCGCGGGACTGAGTCATTCTGAAAAATGCCGGGATGGTGCCAGCTGGCGGTGTCACATCGAGGAACAGCGAGGTCGCCTGTTCGTCGGGCAACATGTTCTTCAGCTGGTGTTATTTCAGGAGAAGCCCGGAGAGCCCTTCGGTGGGGCCTCGGCGGGCGGGACGAGGAACCAACATCAACACGAAACCTCCCGTCAACAAAGCGGCGGGACGAGTTCCTGCGACCCCCGAACGGGTCTGCGAGATGCCACCCTGAACGCTCGCTTCGGCCTAGGCTGCCACTATTTACAGTGCTCTTTGCAGGCCTTGCCATCCTCCACGCCAGGGCCCTTGAAACCTGCTCTACCACGCCGCATCAAGCCTCTCTGTTGGAAACCCACCAACGTCCAGCAATCCTGCGGCAGATGGCCTGTCAAGCGCGATCTATAAGCGCGTACCGGCCCCTGCTGTAGCGACAAATAAAGATCCAGGTGCCTGAGATGCCACATTGGCGCAGGAGAAACGTGTCAAATATGGTGCGCGGCCACCAAAATCCCACCACCACCCGTTGGCGGTCACGCTGGCCGCGCACCATCGCGAAGTCCATCGAGACGTGTGGATTGACTGGACCGTTTCGGCATTTCCAGGATAGGTCCACATACGGTCCCAAAGCGAGCCACGCCAGCAGCACCTGGGACAAGACCAAAAACGCTCGCTGCACCGCCCGCGGGATTCGTGGCCCGCTTCGCAGTCCGGCATGAGCTTATTGCTGACTGGGTGAGGCTTTTTCTTTGCTTGTTTGCTTGTTTTGCTCGTTCCCTTCCTATTCCCGCTGGGTCGGAAAGACAAAGCCACCCGACCGATGCGTCCTTTGTCCCCGGACCATCCTAAAATCTCACACTTTGCTTCGGCCTCGGGCTGCACGGCGTCATGCGCGAGGAGGGCGTGGGTTGTCAGACCATAGGACCGCCGAGGCTGCCGTTCCCTCGGTTACAGCGGCCGGCCAACCCTTATTTTCTTTCTGCTTATGTGGCAGCCTGCGAGCGAACCTCATGCACCAACCGGTTTGATATTACAGTTTTTGTGCGGTTCGCTCGGGCTGCTGGCGTCTTGTCGTGGTTCGCTTACCTGAATATCTTGGGGGGGGGGTATTCATTTAACCACCCCCCATGAAACCTTAAGTCGGGTGTTGACTCGGGGAGTTTTTGCTGCTTGTGATCCGCTGTGATCATCCGTCCAACCCCGCGCAGAGCGTCTATTATGCGGTTGCGGAAGGACATTCGGCCTCCTTGGTGAAGCCGGTTGCCATGTGAGATTCTCATCCAACCGGATCGTGGTGTCTGTATGCCAACATCCTCGCCTTCGCTGCAGATCTGTTTTGCAGGACAGATCTCCCTGGATCTACGAATCGGTTGCCCTGTGACAAGAGAGATTCGCGATGTCGGCAATAACACTGTCTGTGTATTAGTCCTTCACGTGAAAGGAGTGAGTCACTTCATGCCGCCAGCCGTTGGGTCGTCGTATTCGATTTGGGCATGCACCATGTGATGCGAGAGCCACTTTTGTTCACAAGTCCCGGTCCATACTACATAAAATTTCATCGGATCTTTGAGTCTGACTTTTCTCATGCGGCAGTGCGATGGTCTCCTGGCTGTTCGACAAACATCTCCGCCCCCAACGTAAAAGCATGATGCCCGAGGAGGGCAGATAAGATTAATGCTATGTGGAGTAGCATAGTCAGTGATCAAACGGTCTCCGATGTCACATGCTGAGTTGAGTTGGATTCATGTGACTGGTTTGGAAAGCCCCCAATTTTCCAAAGTTCGGATTATGCTTCTCGAGTGCCGAGTAGGTTCCTTTGCCGAGCTCTTGTGAATGGGTTCAAGTCCCATGAAGGAAAAGAGATGCTTTCCCATGTCTCACGTGTCCTTAATGAACCTGTGAAACCTTCGATATTTGCATCCAGCCCCTCGACGGCACAATTTCGCGATTATTTATCGTTGATGTTGTTGCCTGCCGTAAGCCAATGTACGCTTCTTGTGACGCAGTGAGAGTGTTGGTGACAGTCACGTTCAGAATCCAAACAGATAACACTGGTAACTGATAAAAAATAGTTTCACATTGATTGTCTGAAATAAGACAATATTCTTTGATTACATAAGTAATTTCAAGAATGCGGGTCTGCAAGTCCCCACATTATCTTCAGTCATGTACATGCGCCTTGAGTTCCGTTGGTTCCATGGCCAATCTCCTCATGCGTTAATTATCAGACTCCCCACGGCGTGGAAGTAGATGCAATTCCTGGGCTCGGAAGCTTCAATGTTAAGACGACAATGAGGCATTTTCATCTACACTACATCCTGGCGAGTCAAGCAGCCATGACCCTTAGGTGACTTCAGGAGGGAAAATGTCTGTCCCACAAAAGCAATTCGCAATCGGTTTCCCGGAACACATTGTATGCCACAGGTGGTGTGACAGCTTAGGACTTTCATCTCCTGTGCATGAATTTCGCGTCTTCACATTCATTCTGGTCGTGTGCAATATACGCTGTGTCGAGATTGATGCATTTGAGCATTTTTTTCCGCCGGAACAGCGGTTCCATGTTGGCCCCAATGTTAGTGGTGAGAGAAACGGTAACATGCTGGTTGGATGCAGCTGCCGCTGATTATGATCGTGACGGTGCATGTTGCCTATTTGCCATAGTGGGAAGATTTCATCATGGAATTCTCCAAGAGTAACGTCATCAGGATTGATATTCTCGCAGACTGCGAAGCTTGAGATTCAGCAAGCAAGAGTTTTAACGACCTCGACTTCCATTCTTGAAAGCTGCATAGTAGGACAATGATTCTGTTCAAATGCATCAATTTCAAATGTACGCGGTTTCAAGCGTTGACACCGGTCTGTAAAACTTGTATCTCATCTAAGTATAAGAGCCATGTCATGGGTACGTCGCCAGGGTCTGATTCACAACCCCAACACCTATCATGTAGATGAACCTGCTCAATAGTACTTCACCGAGTTGCCGCGGTTTCGAAGAGAATTCTACGAGCAGTATACAAAACGCTATGGCACCGTAATCTAGATAAACAAAAGTCTTACTTTAGCTGCAACAGGTCCTGACCCATCATAGAATTCAGGCTTGACTTCTTTACGCGAGGGGAGCTTACAATAGTGAAATCTGAGTCTCCAGACACGAATAGAAGCGATGCGCCTGAGGTAAACATGAAATGGAAATTAGATTATCAGCGTAGCCTAACGTTCCGCACGGAGGGGACCCTATGTGATCGCACTGTTGCAGTATGTTGCCTGACCCAGCACATCTGCGCGGCTTTCGAATTACAAACTTGCACACCTATGACCAGACGTGATATGTCCAGAACAACTTGAAGGCCTTTCTCAGAGCTCCATCGGCCCCTCATGACACGTCTGGGGCCCACCCCGGGTCGGCAAGCTCAACTCCACTCGGGATAAAGCCAGGAGCGACTGCGTAAGGTTAGCCAGATTTCTCACTGTGAATATTATCTGGGGAGCAATCTCCTACCTGTCGTCCCAACAAGCGTCCACTCGCCCAGACTCCTCGCCGACTGCCACTCCCCCCTCTGGATCGCCACCTGCGGCGCCTGATCGTCAAACACATCCGGGCCGAGCGTCGCCTTCCGCAGGGGCTGCCCGTCGTCGTAGGACAGCGACAGGACAAGCGGCGCCCCGGCGTAATAGTGCCACACCTCGGCCGCGTCCACACGGTGCCAGATCGAATCTCCAGCTGTGCCCTCGAGGAGGTAGTAGATGGCGGTGCTAGCGGAGCGGTTCAGGCTGGTTATGGTGAAGGGGTCCTCAAAGGTCTGGATGTAGTAGCCCTTCTCATCGTTCGGGACGAGGCTCAGCTTCTCGACGACTTCCTGTGCTGTGCGCTCGTTGATGGGTGTGTGCTGGCTGCTTCCGGGTGTTGTGGGGTTTGGCCTGCCGAGGACGCCAGTGGGCGTGCTTATGAGCGTGAGGAGACCCAGGAACACAGCAGAGTACTTTAATGAAGCCATGATGCTGATGGGTGGTGATCTCGGGTAGTTTCCAGCGGAAGCTCCTGTCTGCCCAAAGCTGACGTGGGGGAAGTGATCGATTACTAAAATGGTCTTGACGTGGCTCAGTCTATGGAGAGGCGTGAGACAACGAGAGAAAGAGTCAAGCGAACTCGTTGCTCGAACCCAGTAGTGGCCTGTGGATCATTTATTGATGTTTGGATATTGTCCTATGAAGGCTTGCACTAGTGCTGACAACGTTGCGCGTTGGCCGGCAGTTCCGTGGATGTTAGTGAGGCTGGAGATGGCGCGATTACAAAACGCCCCCTGCAATATCCCCTGCCAAGGTGTGATTTGTCGAAAGATCGGCAAGACTCCAGCAATCCGTCCGTAAATATCAAGTACCAAAGGGCTATCCTCCCTCGGCCGTCTCCCATGACGGACCGCTGTGCAACCACCTCAGTCTCACAGTCTCAGCCACGTAGTAGGAGCAATTCATGACGAGGCCCTACATACTTCTTGGTAGCTGAACAATTCAGTAAGCAGATATTCAGCACATTTCATGGTGGAGATCCTGGAAGTATGCTGAAAGTGATTTAGAGTAAGGTCGTGAACACGATCTCGCATTGGTTTGCATCTTGTACAACCTGGACCATTCTCCGAGCCAGACATCGGATGTATGATATCCCCCACAGAATCTTGGTCAGCCGGCACAGACGGTCAGCTGTTTTCGGGCCGTACGAAACCGCAGAGCGTCACAAGCCCGCCTCGTAACTGGGATGCTAGCGAATAACGTATGAGGCATTTCAGCAGTGGGCTCCGCAAAGTGTGGCCGTGACATAGGTCCCGAATGACCTGTCTGTCCAGAAAAGATGTCGATGCTCGCCCTGAATCTTGGTACGTTACTAAAGCTATTGGTAAACTATTTACGCATCTCTCTTAGTCACATAGACAGGCCATCCGTGAGGAACAACAGTGAAATAAGCTGCATTGGAAACATTAGTTTATGCCTGTGGGTTTTGTGTTTTAAGACTAGCACCAACCTTTGTACTCCCACTCCTCCTCTGGATTCATCTGCCGGAAATCATAGTCCCTCACCAAGGTTGCCTGAGGAACGCATGTCAGTATCTTCTGCCGCGTTTACCGCATGAGACGAGCAGAACTTACAGCCATCTTGGACATTTGAATTCGCGCGATATGTTGTCCTGGACACGACGCCCATCCGGCCCCCCACGGACAGAAAAACCTCTCCAAGCTCGCCGCATTCGGGCCGAGCCAACGATCTGGGTTGTACTCAGCCGCATCTGGGCCCCAGAGATCCTTGGATGTATGAAGCACATATGGATTACATGAGAGCACGGTCCCTTCGGTGAAGGAGATATCGCCAAACTTGATACCGCCTTTAGGGACGACACGTGGCAAGCCCACTAGAAACATGTAAGCCATAACGTGGAAATGGAAATTGATGGCGCCAGTTGCTTACTTGGTATGGGAGCGAAAATTCGCAGAGCCTCCTTGATATTTGCTTGCAGGAATGGAAGTTTTGCAGCATCATCGTAAGTAATAATCTGGTCCTGACAGCGACCCTCCTTCCGTGCAGCGTCAATCTCGTCTCTCATGCGTTGCCACGCATTGGAGTGGCGAATGAGATGGTACACGAAGCTTCTAATTTATTGAGGTCAAGTCAGTCATCAGCAAGACTTCACCGACCTGGCCGTTGAGACGTACTGCATGGCACAAGAGATAGTATCCGAGCCGGCACCAAGGTTCGAGATGGCAGCAGCAACCACCATATCGTCGTTCCAAATCTTGGATGGGCCGTTCTTTTCTAGAGCGCGGAACCAATGAGCAGCAATGTCAAATCGGGCATCTGGGTTCTTCTTCCGTTCTGCCAGAGCGCTCTTGGCCTTTTCTCCCATGTACCCAAGGGGCAGGACTTCCAACCAGGTCGTTAGGGGGTTGCAGAAGATGTAACTGACGTAGCGGATAAAGCCGAACAGGACGAAAAACAACTCCATGGCTTCGTTCACCGCGATTGCTCCCCCGATATCTTCACCTTTCTCGGTAAATCCAAAAGACTGTGAGAAGGTGACTTCGCCGGTGACATCGTAAGCCGCGTACGAGAAGAAGTCGCCCAGCTTCAGGGAAGTCTTCTCTTCCGATGATTTGTCCAGCCAAGAGAGGAGCTTGACAAGGACCTCATCCATGTAGGGCTCCGAGCGGATAACATGTTTGGCATCGAACCCCTGCCTGAAGCTCATGTTCAGTCTGAGCTTTTCTTTCGGGTCTCTGAATCCGAGCGGCCCGGGCGTCCTGTAGTCGGGCAACACAAAGATCTTGTACCATTTACTCTACGCATGTCTGTCAGTGTAGGGCCCCTTGCTCATTGCCCAGGTCCTGTTCACCCCTAAAGGACTAACCTTGTGTAGTGGCGCAATCAAGAGCGACTTCACGGCGTTTTCGTGGCACACGCTGACTTCGTCGTGTGCAATTCGCACGAACTGGCCATACTTCTCATGTGCCTTCGCAAGGACCATCTGTTGGTCGCCTCTTATGATGTAGCGCATGTGCCAGAGACGGGAGAGGGAAGCCAGAAAAGGCCCGGGGATATGGCTAATTGGAGAGAAGTAGCGGCGCCGGATAATTGTCACGAAGACTAATGTCAAGAACAACACCAGAAGCTGAACCGTGATGTACTGGCGGCTCCATACTGCAGGCTCCTGTGCCATATCTTGCCCGCTCGAGTTGTTTGGCAAGTGTTCGAGTGCCGTAGCCCCAACTTCGGGGCTAGTCTGGTGAAGCTGGCCCATTTCGAAGAGGAACGATGAGCTGTGCGATAAACGGGAAAGAGAGAGTGTGAGAGAAGGTATTCACAAGTCGATATGACTCATGTGGAACAGAGAACAGCGACAGTCTGCTTTTTGTTTCGAACTCCCGAGTGCTGTTACACTGGACCACCATCCACGTGGTGCGTCCGCTCCTATCAAACCTTCCTCCATTCAGCCATCAGGATGGATCCACGAGGGTGGTCAGCGAACATATCAGGCCATACGTTTCGTCTTTAAATGTCATAGATAGCCATTGAAAATACTGGAAATGCAACTCCCATGTCAGCTTGTTCTGAAGTGCAAGCATCCACTGCGACTGGCCCAATCAGCATCCATATCCCCACTTTGATCCCACAACCGAGACGTTACACCGGAGAGGGGACCAACTGCTGTTGACAATGAGGGTGGGGTAACGCACTGGATGTGATAAAATTTCCTCGCTTGTGATCAAGGCAGGAAGACGTGGCTTGGATTTGACTATGTCGCTGACGGTAGGACCCGTATCTGTCCAGGAATGGGCTCTCATCTGATGAGACTTGCCTTGGCTCCGCCATTGCACATATCACGTAAGAACTCTTATGTATCGAAGTGCCACGTTCTGTGGTCGCGTGCACAAATGGACAAGAGAGTCCCGAAGATGCGTATGGCCCCGCTCGGGGAAAGTATAAATTTTACTTGACTCTTTGTCCTTTAGATTTTTTCCGGTAACTACCATTCTAGAAGACTGGCAAAATATGTATGCTGGCTATTCCGCACCCCTTCCTCGTGATTAACATAAGACTTCTCTATGTTGTTTGCCGAGGCAATTCTAGGTGTAGTATAGTATATCTCGAGGCCAAGGTAAAGGACCTAGTATATGGCAAAGTCGGCAAAGAGAACAAAGCAGAGAAGAACATAGGAGTTCTGTTAGTGTCTGTCACTAACTATACAAATCGCATCACAGAGCAAGCGTCACCGGGCCCACCGGTCTAACTATGCTAGGTCTCGCCAAAGTGAAGTTGATTCTGAGAGCACATTGCATATAAATTACCGTTATTCGAGTGCCGATGAGGTGCTTTGTAGACTCTTCATTGCATTGACGCGACTGCAGCCCACCAGAAGAGGCAATTAGAACTAGATGAGACATCATCAACTATACTGTCAGCACCAAACGGTTTGAAATTCAGCAGCATCTATGTAGGTGGGCTTATCCTTACGCCACATGTAGAACAGGAAATCGCAAGTGTGCTCAAGCAGACATCACGCGTTCGTCAGATTATGGAGCATTTGTGTTGGTTTCAATTTGTTGTAATCCATCGCAGTGTAATCCATCGCAGTGTAATCCATCGCAGTAAAATCCATCATTGTCTGTCTGCACCTCTTATCATCCACTGAACAGGTTCACATCTTGGTGAACAGAGATCGACCACAACATCACTTTCTCCGCTTCCCCCCACTAAAAAATTGTTTCCATAGACCCTGTTTATTCTGCTTACCAGAAGAACTCGATGAGGAGCCGTGCTGCTGACTGTGATGATGAGATCGCGATGAAGACCCGGGTTGGCCGCCGGAATGGCTCTGAGAACCAGATGCCTCCTCCATTGGGAAGTCATCTTCTGAATCCTCTGGCAAGTCCACCCGTGATGCTTCTAGCTGTGTTAGTTGGCCAGGGGCGTAGATCGGTGTCTCCAAAGCGTCTGATATCCGGCTGTCCAGGCGTGCTTGTCTGTACATCTCCTCTTCTTGCCTCCGTTGCGTTTCCTGTTGCTCTGCCTGCAACTTGTTGTTGACATAATCTTCCCAGTACGCTGTGTACCCATACAAATTCTCTTGGAGAACCCAGTATGAGTTGTTCCAGGGTCCTCGCCTTGTCTCAGCCTCATACTGACCTCGTGATGTCTCTATGTTCTCCTGGATCAACTGGGTCTCCTGTTGCGAAAGTCTGCCCCTGTACTCCCACTGATCCTTTTTAGTGTCAAAATCGGTCATCATGAAGGTAGCGGAGCTGATCGTGTCACCGTGGCTTCCTTTCTCGCATTTGGCACAGAAGGGGCTAAGGCTCTCGTCGATGTTCGCCTTCCACGGCCGGTGCCTGCAGTAAATCTCTTCTGGCCTCCGTGCGTGCCTTGCCGCGCGCTCGCTATCTTCACATGGTATTAACTGGATGTACTGAGTCCAGTATTCGCCTGGTGGTGTGGCCTGGTTTGGGTGCTTGCATAATGAATGTGCTGGGTATCTATTGTGTTTTGCACAGTATTGGTTAATGGACCTACTGGCCAAATCCCTTGCTGAATCAAAAGCAGAGGGAATAAGCACCAGTAAGACCACTCACTCCTTGTGACACATAATTACGGTTGATAAGTGTGTTGAAAGTAGGTTCTAATGTTTCTGAATTGCTTCACGTCTTGTCTGCTCGGAAGGTCATGTAGACTTGCAGAGGGTGTCTATTGTCTGGAAATTCTGTCGAAATATGGTGCTATTTATACAGTAGGAATGAGACGAACAACACAACGTAGGCAGTGAGTTGCTTCTTGGTCATGACATTCCAATGTGCTGGTGTAATAGTGGCTTACGATGTTCTGTGACTGGAGATCTAGATAAATTGTACTGAATTAGAGCATAAAGTGATACAAGGGACCATACTTGCAATCCTTCCATCGTAACATGAGGCATAATCGAAGTCTTATTCAAGCCTTGACCTAAGCAACATGTTCCCCCTGTTCACGCCACGAGTCTAACTCACGGATCCTAAGAAGAAAGCTGCTGAAGAGACGTGAGGCTCTGCTCAATAGAGTTGATGACATCTCTCATCGACTCTATAATCGAGTCATAACCTTTTCATCTCAAATTGCCTTCTCTATTGAAATTGTTGCCGTGATTGTTGGGCAATAGGCACACACAGGCCGTAGTCAGAACCAGCCAGCTTTGTGACCCAGCCTAGCCGAAGTCACTAGCACGCTTCTCACACCCTTCGTCGAACATTTAATCACTGGGTCATACGAGAATTCAGTCATTCATGTGTATTACTATGGGTTAATCGCATTACTATCTACACCGTTCATCATTATAAGAGTTACTGTCAAGAATATTATCGTCTTCAGATATTACACTTCAGCACCTGCGAGTGAGAGCTTCCCTGTCTCTCCGGCATAGAGCTACGGCAGCGTCCCGTATCGAGTAATCAACCAGCTTCCCTCGTCCAGGTTGTAGGGCTTCAGTAAAGTTGAAGTCATCTGGCACGCTGCTAAAACCCCCAAAGCTCGATCTGACCATAACATCATTCAGAAGGCCCTCCTCATTGAACTTGAAGTTGCCTCCAGGCGAGATCTCACCCGACACGGGGTTCGTCACCGACGCGTACTCCTTCCTGGCAACCTCCAAGCTCACGCCCAGCTGGCTGGCGATAGCCTTCACTGAGCACTTCGCGTTGGCGGGGTTCAGCAGGAACCTGCTGGCGGCGTACATGGAGGCCAGGAACCGGGCCAGGAGGGCAGACTTGGCCTTGTCGGACAGGGACGACTGCCGGACCGTGAAGGCGGAAGATGTGATTGGCGCGATGTAATCTGATACACGCGCCAGGACGTTCGGTGCTTGTCCCGCCGGTAGGGACTGGCTCTCGACCGTGAATGGGTAGGTCAGGAGGGTCGCGTACACCGCGGTGCCATTGGGCAGGGTGCCGTTGAGTAGATCAGCATAGCGAATGTTGGTACTACCGACGGCCTAAGCGGAGCCTGGTGTCAGCAGGATTTACTTGTTAAATACAGCTGAATAATGATAAGGACTGACCGGGAATGAATAGTCTCCGTTGGCAATTGTCAAGCCAGCCTTTGCTAGGACATATTGGATCAGGAAAGAGTATCCACTCGAAGGTGAGTCGACAATGATGTCTTTGCCCTTCAACTGAGATAAGTTTGTGATGGATGGAACCGAAGCGATCACTAGGTCTGGGCCTTGGTCAAGTTGCCCAAGAACTGTGACATTTTGGTTCTGGTTGAATCTGTAATTCAAGGCATTGTCGACGGTGGCAGTGAGGATGTCGTACGTCCCGTTCAAGATCGCGTTGAACGCATCCGTGCTGCTGGCAACCTGGTTGTAGGTGACGTTGAGGCCATTGGCTGTGAAGAATCCAAGTTGATTCGCGACCGAATATGTCGCGGTCGGAGTACTGGCGTCTCCTCAGTCAGTGCCTGGGTAGGTAACTACCTTCGCGGGAAGGGAAAGGTTGCTCGGGGTCATACAAAGCTCCGTATTGCACAGTCTGCAGTGCAGCAACAGCGTTAGCGAGCAGCGAAACCGGGACAGCGGAAAGTCTCATTGTCGCAACCAAAATCTGTGTGCCGGGGCAAAATAGATGTGTTGTGAAGGACAAAGTGCTACATTTCCGGTCAAGAATGGGATTCTCTAGGAGAAATCAACATGTTCGGTCCAATGCCCCTTGGGTGCGCTATACATGCAGAAAGGGTGGACCGCGGCATCAGATAGACAGGGGTGGCAAGACGATGTCACACAATGCGGAGACTACTAGGCGTTCCCCTTCGACCGACCAGACGGGCTCGACCGGCTGGTGTTCTGGAGATATGAGCGTGGCAAGCTAACCGTATAGTGTGACCGATGGACTTTTGAAAACGGATCGTCCAATAGGTAAACCGTAGCTGATGTTCAAATTCAGAGCAGTTGTGGCCGCCGTTGAAAAGCAGGAGTCATCCCCACCTCCCAGTGCCTTATGCTGGCCAGCATTTTCTCGCTTGCAGAGTATCCATAGTTATCAAGCCTTTCAGGGCTCATCCATCAGCGAGGGGACGGCAAATTTAGAAGGATTCCAGCCCCTGGTTAAGCCTTCCTTGATCCGGCGCCACGCATACACTCCACCACAAATCCAGGTCTCTCAACCACGACGATCAAGCCAAACAGCTTCGATGTGACTTTGTCAATTCCTTCATACACAGTGAGGTTCCATCTCTCCGGAATCATCGGTCTGTCGTGATTGGGTCGGGTGTCCCTGTAACCCAAGCGCAAAAATGGAGAGATCATGGGAGATGTGATATATCGCACAAGGCGCGAGTCTTGGCCCTGGGGGCAAATCTCATTGCGGGTCGGCCCCTGATCCCTACTTCGGCCACTACAGTAGAATGCTTCATCTTCAAGGATCGTAGATAGCGTTCGTCAACGACAAGCTTCTGCCCTCCCAGGAGGATGGTAGAGCCAGTACTCTGCTTCCTAGTTAGGGCAAGCGGATCCAGCAACATGCCCAATATCAAGGCATTGAAACAGGTAGTCGAACTTTAGAGATCGGCACACCACTTGAAAGGGTTGCAGCTTGGGACGAGGTTCGTCTGAGGGAGAGAGCTGAGCGGTGGAAGAAGTTCCGCAGGATATTGGGACCACGTGGAGTTACTACGAAGGCAGGGGAGGGCTTCCTAGCCCCCTGGGACAGTTCGCGATGACTCGTTCGAGGATTTTAACCCAGATGGCACTAACGAGGGGGACGTATGAGAGGTCGACCACCGTTGGACTTTGTCTGGTGCACAAGTATTCTGCTGCTGATCACGCCTACAGCAGCGATGGCTGCAATTCAAAGAGATGATGTAAACGCAACGACTTGAAGTGGCCTGGAGTTGGACGGGAGAGTAGCGCACTTTAGTAGTTGACGTTGGCTTGCTCCTCCTTCAAGTCACATTCGCTCGAGAATTGTGGCTTGCGACCTGTGAAGTGACCTGGGGTCGACTACTGGAGGGCTCGCCATTGTGCAGGTCTCGCGGGTTTCACCGTTTTCCGACGCAGGGGCTAATTCCTGCAGCTTGCAGGTGGTGGCTGATGCAGTCCGTCTAAATGTCCGTTGTGACGAACTCAGAAATGTGGCCCCTGGACGATGAATCCATACACGTTGTCGGGCCCCAGGCGCCCCAGACACTAGGCTCTGAGGAACATATTAACCGCCCCTCCCGCATTCGGCTCCACGGACGGCCCCGTCTGCGATGCTTGTTTAGCTTACCCTCGTTGTCCATCATAATGACGCCTTTTATCAGCTCGAAGGGAGATGCCATTGACGACGGCGTGCCGAATCCAAGAGGCGAGATCAATGCCATTCTCTCCATTGCGTTTGCCTGCCTTTCGTTTATCCTCGTTTCGCTTAGGCTTCTTGTGAGGTGCCTTGTCAATAAGTTGGCTGGTCCAGACGATTATCTGATTGTGGGATCACTGGTAATGAAAGCATTTTCAGAGGTGTCATACAGAATCTTACCAGCTGTTTAGATATTGGCAATCGGCTTGGCTGTGACTTATAACGAAGGTGTGTATATACCTGGCATTATCATTACGGATGTATACTACCGGATTACTCCTCTTCATATGTCTGACAAGCATCTAGAAGCAAAGAACGGATTCGGCCTACACACTGACCAAGTCAATCAGCGACACAAGATCGAGGCCTTCAAGGCAAGTCAACGAGAATGGCCTTCGAGCTCTTGCTCTGGAATAAGCTGACCAGTACAGTGGTTCTTCGCTGCTCAAATCATTTACAAGGTCGCCACTTGCCTGACGAAGCTCTCAATTCTTGCGCTATATCTTCGAATATTTCCGAACCGCAACTTTCGAATATCCACATGGATCATTGGCGCCATTGTTGTCGCCTACACTCTGGCAGCTTGTCTTGTCACAGTCTTTGGGTGTCATCCGATATATAAAGCTTGGGATAAGAAGGCCGAAGGGAAATGTGTGGACATAATCCAAGTCTGGTACTGTAAGTTATGTCCTTACCTTGCCCTTAGTCTTCTAACTCATCATGGTTTATTGACCTGCTATATTGTCAGCTACTTCGATCATGATCATCATCACGGATGTGATGATCATATTGCTTCCTCTGAATCAAATTCGACATCTTCAACTACCACTGTTCCGAAAAGTACTCCTCTCTGGGGTCTTCAGTCTCGGGATTTTCGTGATCGTGTGTACAATCGTGCGCATGTGCACTGTATCACCTACAACTACAGCTCAAGATCAGATCTGTAAGCCTCGTGGACCCTCTACCCCTTCCATGGGCAATACTGATGTGTGTGCCAGATTACCAAGCAACCTCGAACAGTTGGACCTTCCTCGAAGTGAACGTTGGCATTATATGTGCTTGTGAGTTACGATCACGTTTCCAATTATTTGTTTGTCAGGGCATTCACAATTAAGATTATCTGTCTATGCCGCCCCCTCTACCTTATCAACCTCCAACCTTTGATCAGACTACGCGTCATGCTGACTTCGACCAACTGCCAGGTCTCCCTGTCCTAAGAATGCCCATCAGGAAACTTCTCTCTCCCCTCAGGAGCAAGAAAACAACAGTAACAGGCAGCAGAACACATGACCACCAGCTCAGGACCATCGGCAAGATGACTTCCAGAGGGACAACGAAGAACACGCGGCATGATGATGACAGTTATGAAGAGCTTATCATACAAACTAACAGCTCGCAGAAGTTTAGCGACTTCAATCGTGTATAGCAGCATGTATTTTGTACTATATGATTTGGGATATGTTTCCCTGGGTATTACAGTAGCGGTATTGACCAAAATGGAGCCTAAAGTCCTCCATTCCAAGCATATTCATGTTCTGTTCATTCTACTTCAACACTTGTAGGAACATTGTTACTTCAACGTGAGAGAATTCAAGCACTCAGAAAGGCTGCACTCAGGAAGTTCACACACAGCAAGCCATGCTTAGTCTGGAGGAGAGGCCAGAGGGGACATGCCAAGAACATCTTCTGCACACAGTGAAGAAGACATTGTGCCTGCAAACATCTGAGGCCACCAATCACTACCAATTCACTTCTGCAAGGTCTCAAGCCGTATCTGACTCTCAGCAGCAATGTCCCTCACGTGCTGCAAGCAACACTGGATCTACAAGTTAATTGCTACTATCACTTGGATGTAGGCATTGCAGAGCACCAGTTTATTCTGATCTGCCCAAATCTTGAGGTGGCAATGTGAAATGAGTTATGTACATCAGGATGTGCTCTACTTGCAATGATAACCTAACACAAACTGAAGAGATAAGTCTAATATCAAGTGAATTATTTTAGTCTCCACAGGACAAGAATCTATTCAAGCTGATATACTCTTCACAGAGTAATGATGTTCCCCATTAAGCTGAAGTATTCACCTTATTCAATGGTCTTGTTGTGAGTCTCTCCTGACCTCCAGTTGTGAACTTATGCCTTAGAAAGCCAGATTCAGCATTCACAGGGACTGCCACAGGGACGCATGCAGTGAGTTGATCATGTACTTACATTCACTACGGACTAAACATGTTAATTAGAGCCATAGGTCATACATTTGAGAAATCGAGCCACCAGAATGAATTGACCAGCAAGTTATAAGCTTATGGAGGCCGAAAATCGTCTGAAGTCACAAGGGCTTTTGCCGAACCAGGCGTTGCCAGCTGTAAGGGTTTGTGGACACTCCCCAAAGTGACTCTTCGATCAGCACAGCCATGGGTCCAAAGTGAATGGCATTGCAACTGCCCATTCACTTTGCGAACTTCGAAATGCGATGAAGGCCAACTTATAAGAACCTGCTTCCATCGAACTTTGAAAAGCCAACTGAAGACTTGTCAACTCGTCACACCATCACGCAGATCTGAAGACCATATCAAGATTCTGCCTCCACGATGGTCATCATGAGACACACCAATTTGCTCTTCACAGCTGTCAAGAATACCTACCAGAAGCAAGAATCTGGTTCCTCAGGTCCAAGCGACATGAGCAACAGGTACCACAGAATCGGCTCCTGCTCCAGCAGTCATCGTGAAGCTATGCTGCTCGACGCAACTACAAACGGCAACAACATGCCTAACATCGGCCTCGCCAAGCGCATCCCTACAATCACACTCAACGATGATGAGGTACCCCTCGTATCATTCGACTCAGCAAATTCAGACCCTTTCATCGACCCACCAGACACGGCAGATTCAAACCCTTTCGTCGACCCACCAGACAGTGTCCCAGCGTTGGATCTCAGCACCCTCAAGTCAAACCCAGCAGCCCTCAGGACGGCCATGGATACCCAAGCTCAAGGACAACCGTGTTTGCAAGCTGAATCTGACCAACACCATCCCTTCCGTGTGATCATAGTTGGAGGTGGTCCCAACGGCCTGGCCCTGGCCCACGCCCTCCACCAAGCAGGCATAGACTACACCCTCCTCGACGGCTCGCCAATCACTCCCATCCCAAACAACAATGACCAAGACGGCACCAGCCTCGTCCTCTGGCCCCACTCTGCCCGAATCCTCGACCAGCTGGGCCTGCTGCGCCGGGTACAGAGGCTCTCCTGCCCCATACGCACCAGACAAACCCACCGCGCAGATGGTACCCCGTGCCCCCCCTCGGACGACAACGCCTTGGCCCGCTCGCGGCACGACCACGGCCGCCCCTGCATGCTGATCAGCCGCGCCGCGCTTCTGAACCTGCTATGGGAGGCGCTCCCCGAGCGGGCGGCACATGTGCGCACGGGAAAGGAGGTGGTCGACGTCGAGACGCACGCGGCGGGCGTGCGGGTCACGTGTACGGACGGGAGCGTCGAGGAGGGGTCCGTCGTGGTTGCGTGCGATGGGGTGCACGGCGAGGTGCGGCAGCTTGTGAGGTATCTGCGGGCGGAGAAGAAGAGGCAGGCGAGGAGGAGGCTCAGCCTTGGACCCGGCGGTGGTTCCGACAGGGACGGCAAGGCGGACAGGGTCGTGGAGGCAAGGTACTACGGCCTGGTGGGCTCGGCGCCGTTGCTGGATGGACTTGAGCCTGGTGTGTGCTATGAGACACACGGCGATGCCACGGGCAAGACGTTTCAGGTTCTTGCGGGCCAGGACACAGCGTAAGTGATGCCCCGGAAGACACCCTCTGCCATGTGTGGTATTATCATAGCATGTGCTGCTGGGGCAGTACGAACAGTCGTACCTCGGCCTTCATCACTTCACATTACTAACTCACCAGACACAGATACTTCCTCGTCTACATCCCGCTGCGCAGGCCAACACGCCAGCGAACGATATACCCAGCCCAGAACGCCGAGTACCTCGCCAGCGCGCTGGCCCAGCACCCGATCACGGACAAGATCAAGTTCGGCGATCTATGGCGAGCTCGACGATCCGGAAAGATGGTAGACTTCCACGAGGGCATCGCGGAGAAATGGTACCACGAGCGGGTGGTCCTGGTGGGAGACGCCGCGCACACCATGACGCCGTCCCTAGGCCTCGGGGTCAACACAGGTTTCCAGGGCGTGGCAGAGCTGACCAACGGGCTGCGGCGGCTTCTCCGTTCTCAGCTCAGCGGCACCGAGGGGGGCGGCGGCCAGGTCCCGGACACGGCCAGCATCAAGAGGGTGTTCAAGGCGTACCAGAACGATTGCGACAGCATGGCCAGGAGCGCGATGCTGGTCTCGTCCTTCTACAACCGGGCCATTGCCCACCGGAGCCACCGGACCCCGCGGGATAATTTTTACGGATTGGCTACGCCGGCCGTCGCGGATGTCGCGCTGCTGGAGAGGCAGGTTGGGTGGGCGGTCAGGCTGGGCATCACCCTGGACTTTGTGGAGGAGAAGCACTTCAAGGAGGGCAGGATGAAGTGGGCCAACGCACGACGCAGGGTCGACACTGCCTCTGCCGAGGAGGAGGAGGAGCGACGGACTGTGTTCGTGTACCCAGGCATCCCGATGCGTGTCCGTGCTACCTGAGCATCAACAACTCGGGTTCTTCTACGGATGGATAGGGCAGCGTGTAGGGAGAAGGGTTTACGGGTCGCCAGGGCCGTCAGCTGCGACAGGAGACGACTGATGGAGTGACAGTCACCGCATTAGACCATATTGTTTATAGAGCTTGGCAGAAATTACATTCCTCCACAGGTCTCAGAGAGCAGGCAGGACGATAAACCTCAGCCCCATCGTACTTGCTGCGCTTCACAGGAAACGTTGGATGTGGCTTGCTTACTCATTGCAGACCACCTCCCACCCAACCTGGGCTCAGCACTTCTGACATGTCAGCGACAATCACCAGACATGCTGCGATCGCCCTGAGCCACATCCAACATCAATGATACCGATGACGTTAGAATGGCCAAGAATAGGCCGTGTCAGTTACCTGCTGTTAGTCTCCAAGATCAAGAAAGGAAGGAAAGAAAAGGCGAGTTGAGGGTCTGAAAACGGCCCCTGCTGGGGTCTGTGGCTCCAGCCAATGGGCGGGCAGGGCTGGAAAACATGTCCGGTCGACAGGCCCAGCGAGTCTCCAAGAGACGCAAGATGACTCGCAAAATGCTGGCTTCAGACGTCAGGATGCGGGATTGCGTTCCTGTGCAACCACCAATACAGGATCGCCCTTTGGGATGTTGGGATGAACCGGCCGGGGGGGGGGGAGGAGGAGGAGACGTGTGGCTTTTTTTATTATGAAATGAAACGTTGGTGGTTCCGGCGTGCCGTGTGCCGCGTGTCGCGAACCCGTGTGCATTGGGCACTTGGGGGCATTGGGCTGGATGGATATGGTCGGACATGTGTAATTATGGCCATTTCCGCGAGCCTGGCCGACTGACAAAGCAGGAGATGGCCAGCCTGACCGATGTGGTGCTCGTATCCGGCGGGCGGGCGCTGGTTATGGTTATCTGTTGGGGCATGAGGTTGGTGCAATTTTAAGGGGAGGATTCCTGGGAGAATTTAGAGTTGATTGCTTGAAAAGTGGCCTCGCAATTGGGCGGGTAAGCGAACGGATAACTCACAAGAGGAGCCCGGGAGCCCGGGACCCCACAACGGCGGCATGTCACCCTTGACAGCCATGTGTCAATTGGCATGGGTGGGACTTGGTTGATGTGGATGTGGATCTGTGGATTCTGGATTTGGATTTGTACGTGTCTGGATGTGGGTGTTGGAGTGGATGAGGGTGGGAGTGGGAGTGGGCAGGAGTCTTGAGGGCGAGTGCGAGTGTGGGTGAGGCTCATCACGAGAGGCTGGTCCAGACGAGTGAAGCCGAGTGAGAATGGAATTTGGTGGATATGACTACAGGATAATAGAGCATTGCCATAGTCTAGTTTACCTAGGAAGCTGTAGGATGGATGCTGTATACGAGAACAATTTAGATTAAATTGCCGTCAGGCTGTCACGCGTGCATTGGGTCGGCTGTCAACCGAGGGCCCAGGCCAGGCTAGGCAGGGCAGTAGGGCGACAAGGCGACAGGGCGACAGAGCGAGAACAGGCTATCCGGCGCGTGATGGGATGTGACGGGTGTGTGCAATCTCTTGTGGTGTTTTGCCAGATATGGGTCTGATCGAGAGGCTGCATCGTGTCGAGACAGGACGGAATGCTTTGAGAATGGCCCAGGAGAACCAGTCTGTTCCCCCAGATCTGCATTGAACAGGGTGAGACACGTGAGACGGGCACTTGCCGTGTGGTCAGGCGGTTGGAGACGTCTGAGGACGAGTCTCAGACTCCCCCAGACAGTGGGCTGTCGTAGGACAGAGGATGAAATGAAGTGATTTAACTCAACCAGCGAGGAAGTTAGCAGCAGCAGAGTCCATGGTCTCCGGCGACAGCGACCCCCACCATGCAGACATGGGCATGGCCCAAATCAGCACCACAAGGCGCGAGATAGCCATGATAGCAATGGTAGCCCGGGCTCGAGACCAATCAGCCAAGGCGCCTTCTCATGCAAGACATTCCAACGAAGCGGAAGTCAGTTTTTAGCGCGTGCTGCACTATGAGAGTCGACAGCCTACACGCAGAAACGTACATGCACAGTGAGGTGTGCTATATATACACAGGTATCTCTGTACCTGCCTCGCTCCTGCCTGCAATGGGGTAATTGCAATACTAGCAACCACAACTGCAACCGCACTGCAGCACGGAAGGCACCAAGGCACGACGGTAGCCCACATTAGCGTTTGGGCCCATTCCCTGTCTGGCAGCCCTGGCAGCCTGGCAAAACGTTACCTTCAAGTCCCGCTGCACACAAGGTCCGCCCTCCCTGCTCCTGCTCGTCCACCTGCAGCTGCACCTAACCTCCCTTTCTCCTTCCACGCTTCACTCGTCGCCCAACACTCAATTCACTCCCTCACTCAACAACACTTCACCTCATACTCCACTCGGATGCATATACCTTCACTCGTCTCTCCTCACCACGCCTGAGATGCTTGCACCGTCAAGAACAACCGCGACAACGACAACAACAAGCTGACGAGAACAGAGTGACACCTGACGTCGTCATCACCACCGCCTCTCTGTTTAGCCTGCCTTGCCTGCTCTGCGCAGGGACTCGGGCCTTCCCACCACCGCCGTGTCCGGCCGGCCCACCCTCCCGGGTCACCACCAGTTCCCACTTCTTACTCGTCCAGGTCGCCCAGCCCCGACTTCCGAGTCCAAAA
The DNA here is from genome assembly GCF_014595645.1 of Diaporthe citri. Lineage (NCBI taxonomy): Eukaryota > Fungi > Ascomycota > Sordariomycetes > Diaporthales > Diaporthaceae > Diaporthe > Diaporthe citri. The sequence goes on along the minus strand of NW_025064854.1, from coordinate 1,762,471 downwards.
ATCCACGAGGCCGCTTACGCTGCACTACACGCTGCACTACGTCTGCGCCCGCTCTGGTTGCCACCTGGGTCCTGTCACGTTGCTCGCCTATTAGTACGGTCGAGTCCGTGCAGCCAGCCAAAAAGAAGCTCACTTGGCTTACTGCTTGTGCAGTTCGCCTTTTTTTGTGGTGGTGGCAGTCGTCATAATATTCTACCTACGTACCTACTACCATAGCCCGGTGCCAACACGCACGCGCGTCTCTCGGCTCACAGTAAGCTCTCGTCTTGTTCAGTCCGGGTTGCACCTCGTCTCTCGGCTGCCTGTCGAGCTTGACCTGCATGCGGCCCTTGAATCGTGGGCATGCGCCCATATGCACGCCCATAATCATGCGCCAGTCCAGTCCCGATGCCTGCCTCGCCCGCTCACACAATCTGTGACTGGCCTGCCGCTAGGGCGATGCAGTGTCACTCTTGCTGATACGGACCTCCCATCTCTGACATAACCCTTTCTCTGCGTAGGAAATCCCCCCTCGCTCGCGCCCGCTTCCCTCCCTCCCGCACACTCACCATCCCTCCCTCACCCGCGGACCCGACCCGACTCGACTTGACACGACACGACACACCTCCAGAGCCATGTCATCGAGGGATCCTCAGCCCCTGCACCCTGACTCCGGAGCCGCACCTTCAATTCACGTCGATCCCAAGGCCCAGAACCATGCCTTCTCCTCTCAACCTCAACTTTCCACCCTGGGAGACTCCCGCTCCTTGACCTCGCCTCCGGCAACAGACGCCGCCACCCATGAATTTAAACTTCGAAACAACCGCAGCGCGATGCTGAACTCAGACATTGGCTCCATCCGCTTCCCCTCAGAACCTTACAACTCGTCTGCTTTTTCCATGCAGACATCTGCGGCTTCGAATCCCCCAGAAAATCCGTCAAAATCCCCCTCTCCCTTCCCAACTGTCAATCTGCCGTCCGGAGACTCGGGCCCACCACCGGTCGACTCGGATTTTCAACACCAGCCCGACCACCCACCCTCCTTCGGTTCCACCAACCCGCTTCGAATACATACAGACATCCACTCGACTTCTGTGCCCACAGCCGACATCACCCACGGTGCCTCGTCTCTCCACCGCGGCCCGGAGAGGTCGAACCCGACTACGACCTTGCCCCTGTCTCGCAAGTCGTCTCCGCCAGGACTGAAACCAGTATCGCGGACTCCCAGCTTCAAGTCTGCTGCCTTCGGCCGCGGCTTTGGCTCTGCCACCAGCTCCAGAGTCTCGAGTCCCGTCATAACCGCCATGGGCGATCTGACGCCGCTGCCGTCCCCATTACTCTCCGGCGACTCACCTGGACCTTGGAAGCGCCTCAACGCCCGACCCCCTTCGAGGGAACTCGCCCAGCCACTGCCTACGACAATGCCCGAATCAGTACTGGTGTCGAGAAATGGCGAGTCAATAGCTGCCGCCATGGCACACCAATCCAAGCGAAAGGCTCTTTCCGGCACAGACAAGGCTCCTGGGGAGGAATCCAGTAGCAGTTCAGAAAAAGATGCCTCAACCAAGGCCAAAATACACACTCGCAACAGGAGCGTCAGCGAATACCATCCAGATTCACTGAACATCCCAAAGCGCATGGTCACAGTCTCCGGATCTCATGTGGCCAACTCAGGCAGCACGCCGATGCGACGGGAAGCCCACCTTTCAGAGGCCCGGGGTTTGACGCCGATAGAGAAACCCCCGAGTCCGCCGCCGAGTGAATCCTCCCTCACAGCTGCAGATATTTCCGCAACGCCTGTCAAGGAGAATCCACGATACGAGTACTTTGACGCCCAGGGGCGGAAGGATGGCAAGCTTCGTAGATGGAGGGCTGTCAAGTCACTAGGCCAAGGCACATTCAGCCGAGTTGTGCTAGCGACTAGTCAACTGGCTGCGACAGAGGAGGAAATAGAGCTGGAGGGCAAAGTAGACACCGGCCTTCTGACCCCCGAACCACCCTCGAGTCTTGATCGAAAGTCACTGGTTGCTGTCAAGGTCTGCGAACACGGCCCGAAGGGTGGGGCTTCCGAAGACCGAGTCGAGATGAGCTTGAAACGTGAACTGGAGATCATGCAGAGCATACATCACCCGTGCCTTGTGGACCTGAAAGCCTTCAGCATCGAGCCGACCCGAGCAATCCTGGTCCTCAGCTATTGTATTGGCGGCGATCTATTCGACGTAGCTACACGGCACCGATCACTTCTTGTGCCCTCGCTCCTGCGACGCATCTTCTCCGAGCTCGTTGGTGCGGTCCGCTACCTTCACGAAAGGCACATCGTGCACCGGGACATCAAGCTGGAGAATGTGCTTGTCAACCTCACCCCGCAAGAGCTCTCAGACCGGACCGTCGACTGGCAGAGTTACCCGTACAGCGTGATTACTCTGACAGACCTCGGCTTGTCACGGAGGGTCGCGGATGATGAAAAGCTCACAACCCGCTGCGGCAGTGAGGACTACGCCGCCCCCGAGGTCATCATGGGCCTACAGTACAACGGCCACGCGACTGATGCTTGGTCGTTGGGCGTACTTCTCTACGCTCTGCTCGAGAGCAGATTACCGTTCGACCCACCCCCGGGTATGAGTGACGCGCTTCGCATGCGCAGCCGGACAAGCCACCGGATCGCCCGCGTGGAGTGGCAGTGGATCAGATACGCGGGCGCTGACGGCGACCACGAGGGCGACATGCAGAAGTTCGAGAAGGAAGGCCTGCTGGGGTCGATGGAGGTCACCGAAGGCCTGCTACAACGATCCCGAAGTCGATGGTCGCTCGAGAAAGTGGCGGAGAAGCCGTGGGTGAAGGGAGGCATAGCTGTTGAGGGCGGAATTAAGTTCAGGGAGGAGAAAGAGGGCAAGATCGTATGACATTTGTGAGGAGACAAGGCCTATTCCATCGAATCGCGGGAGGAAAGGCCACCGAGGTTTTGAATCCGATTTTCCCGGTCGCTTCCGCATTGGCTACGACGCTCGATCCAGACACATTTACTGCTCTACACGGGACAAAGATTCGACGATTCCACGACAGACGGGACAAGAGAGGCAGTGGTCGGTCCTAGGTTTACAGGAAGACAAGGGGATGGCAAGCTTACCCACCTTCGTTTCTCCCAAGACGTGTTGCTTCTTAGACCTTTTTGAATTAGAAATCAGAATAGGGGGAAGTTGCTATCCAAAATTTCGAGATACCTTAACTGGGTTTCCGAGTGTATCAGATATTTGCTTCATGTGTTTTTTACATTTTTGTACACTGGCCACTTTCGAGTTGGAAAAGGGAAAATAGGTGTTTTTGGTCGGGCCAAGCGATGGTGTCGGCGTTCTACATGCTGAGTCGGCTCAGTTGTGTTATCGAGACGGTCGATTTGAACAGCAACGTGATGCTTGAACACTCGTTTGTTGCTGTTAGTTAGGTCGTTACTAGCATTTACTCTAGCGAGGTCATTATCAACACAATTCGAGACCGTCCATCGCGCTATCACCACGCCATAGTTTTCTTATATTTATTGGGAATTTTCATTCACTCATGGCGTAAGTAGCAGGCCAATGATGATGAACTTTATACCGTCTCTGATTCCAATGTCACCCGCAAAATTCTTGATATCTACCGTTTCTGCGCTCTATTACTACTACTCGCCTTACAACCGCCTCTTGAGTAGTGTGTCGATCCCCTTGTCTGAGTGATTCTGATTTTCTTGCGTAAGTGGCATATCAGCCCTCTTGCCTGCTAGCATTCCTGTAACTTCATCAAGGTCTGCAGTAATGGATGATAAGACGAGCTGGGACCATCTGCCCAAAGAGATCCGGCTGGCGATTCTGGAGGCCCTACTGCAGGACGCCTGCAGCCTCGCCAGCCTCGCCACGGTTTCGCGAGAGTGGCAGACGACCATCGAGCGGCACAACTTCGCCCGGATCAGACTGACACCGTCACGGCTTCCCTACTTCGGCTCCATGATCCGCCGCAACCGTGCCCTCGTGCGCTATATATGGGTCTGCTTGGAACTTGAGAAATACGACCGCCCCTATTTCGACTCCCAAGGAGCTATTATGTGGGGGGACAAGATGATGGACAGCCTTGTTTTCACAATTGCGCTCTACGATCTCTTCTTGGCCCTCAGCGCGTGGGAACCACACGGCGAGCTACTACTCGATATCAGCATATACTCGCCCAGCGATTCGGAGTATTGGTTCAAAGAGCTAACCTTTGTACCGGATTTCCCATCCTCGGAGGAGTGTGACCGGGCTCTTTGCGGCACAGTGAAGGCGAGGCGTGCCAGGATCGACGACGACGAGGAGCACGGCTGGACAGGCGCCCCGCCCAGGATTGCCGTCAGCGCGGCCTTTGATCTGCTCATGATTGGGGAGTCGTTCGAGGATTCAAGGCCGCAGATGAACTGGTGGGAGCGGCTGCCTGGAGCCCCTGCAGTGACAGGTTTGCTACTTCGGCAGCAGAACCGCCGGCGATGGAACCCGCTCTCGGTCTCAAGAATGCTCGAGAGTCTCCCCAGGGTCCGAGAGGTACATTACGAACTGTGGAGGGAATGGCACCCCAACCGTCAGCGAGTTGTGGACACTAGTGAGTCCTGTTATTGTGGAAGGCTACAAGTGTCGTAAGGGGTTTAAAAGCATAATTGTAAAAGCATCTATCTCCTAAGAGTAATTTAAAAAAAGGAAATAAAAGAAATTTAATTATTTAAGCATTTTAAAAAGTAATTATAAACTAAGGTTAAGAATATATATATAATATACCCCTTAATTAAAAGGCAATTCCTGCCTTATTAATTACCTTACTTTTTTAAGCAGCTAATTTATACTTAAAAATATTAACTATAATTCATTAAGTAATTAACTATTTAACCTTTCTTATAATATATATATTTTATTACTTAAACTTTAACTATTTATAGCCTTATAATATAGCTTATAATTAATAATTAAAGCTTTTTTTTAAATTTTTTAATTAAATTTATATTTAAAAATACTTATTTTTATTAATTTTAAATATTTTTTTAATTATATTAAAAATAATTAAAAATAATAAAAAATAAGCTTTTAAGCTATAAGCTATTTTACTTTTTTATATTTTTAAAGTTTAAAAAAAGAAATATAAATATAATTAAATTAATAAAAAGCTTATTAATAAAAATAATAAAAGCTTTAATGCTTTTATTAAAATATTATTAAATAATATACTTAAAAGTAAGTTTTTTAATTAATTTAAAAATTAATTTTAAAGCATATATTAATTCTTAATATAGCTTTAAAAAACCTTTAAATATATATAAATAGCTTAAAGCTTAAAATAAAATGCCTTTTTAAAGAAAAAGTTAAAATAAAATATAAAAAAAAAAGAAAAATATAAAGAAGCTTAAGAAAATTAATAAGCATTATATTTCTTATCTTTCTTATATTAAAAGCTTTATATATAGTTATAATAATAATTTTTATATAAATTATAATAATAAAGATAATTATTATTATTATTATACTTAAGGTAATTTTTATAAGCTACTTTTAATATTTCTTTTATTATTTATACTTTATCTTTATTATGCTTAATTTAATAATTTTTTAATATTTAAGAAATTTTAATATGCTTAAAAAAAGGCTTTAAATATATATAAATATAAAAAGTTTAATTTAATTTATATTAATTATATTCTTATAATTCCTTTTAATATTTAAAAAATCTTTATTTTATAATAATAATTTTTAAAAATTATAAAAAATAAATATAAGGATATAATAAAGCGCCTTAAAGTTTAAATTATAATTACTTTAAAGTAATATAATAAGATTAATATAAAGACTTAAAAGCTTTAAAATTAAATTATTAATAACTTAAAAATTATAAAATAATATTAAAATTATATTATTATTTTAATTAAGCTTATTAATTTTAAAGATAATATTAAGGAATAAATATTATTAAATTTTAATTTAAAATTATAATTAAGAATTTAATTAAAAATTAAAAAAGTTTTTTAAAAAAGTTAAAAGGTTATTATAATAATTAAAAAAAGGTTTTAAATTAATTAATATATTATTATAAAGATTAAAAGGTAGTTTTTAATTATAAAATAATTTTTATATAAGAGTTATATTATAATTTTTAAAAAGTATAATTTTTAAAATTTTTAATAAAAACTTAATAATAAGAATAATTAATAAATAAATTAATTTCTTTTTATTACTTCCTTTATATTTTAAAGATTTAAAAAAGCTTTAAAATATTTAAATTAAATATATAATAAAACTTTAATAAGTTTATTTATAAATATTTTCTAATTTTTTAAATATATAATATTAAAAGTATTCTTTTTAAATTCTTATTTTAATTATATTTATTAAATATTTATATATTTAAGCTTTATTTTTAATTATTTATATTTATTAATAATTAAATATATAATTATTTAATTATTATAATAAATAATTTAAGGCTTATTTAAATTTAAAGTTATATTTTTAAATAAGTATTTTAAAGTTATTATTTTTTTAATTATAAACTTTAAAGCTAATAATTTAATTTTAATAATTAAAATAAAAATAATTGCTTATTTATATACTTTTTAATATATAAAGCTCTTAAAAAGAATTATTATATACTTTTAAAAAAATCTTTAATTCTCTTTATTATTAATAAATAAAACATTTTTAATTATTAAAAATACTTAAGCTTTTTAATTCTCTTTAAATTATAATTTAAGAAATTAAATAATATATAAATATTAAATTATATAATTTATTATCTTAAGGTAACTTAAACTTAAGTTTATAAAGAATTTTAATAATATAAAGTAAGGAAATATTATATTTAAGTATATTATAATTATTATATAAAGAATAAAATTAAATTTTTTTTAAAATTTTTAAATTTCTTATTTTAAGGCTTATTTAAAAAAAAGTTTAAGCTTTTCTTTAAATATTAAAATAAATAATAAAAAGTTTTTATTTCTTAATAAATTATATTTATTTATTATTTTTTTAATATATAAGTTATAAAAAAGTATTATAATATGCTTTTCTTAATTTTTAAAAATTTATATACTTAAAAATTATTAAGCTTTCCTTTAATTTTTTATTTTATATATAAATTAAATCTTATTTTTAATTTTTATAAAGAATTTATATTTATCTTTAAGATATATAATTAAAATATTATTTATATAAAAAAGAATTATTACTTTATAAGCTAAGTTAATAAAAAGATATAGCTTTTTTAAAAAGAGTTTTAAGCTTAAATTTTATAATATATAATTAAAATCTTTATATTAAAAAAATAAAAAGTTTTTTAATTTATAAAGTATTTTTAAAAGCATTTTATATTTCCTTAACTTTTTAAATTTATTAAATAATTTGCAATAAATTTAATTTAACTCTTCTTAATTAATATTTAAAAATATAATTATAATATTAAATTATTAAATCTTTAAATTAAAATATATAATAATTATTATTATTATATAAAATGATTTTATAGTTAAAGTTGTAATATATATATTTTTTATAATAAAATAAAGTTATAAATTTCCTTAAATATAAATTTATATCTTAAAAAATTTAATTATTTTATTTTTATTAAGCTTATATTTATATATTTATTTTAAAAATAGCAATATTAATTTTACTTTTTAATATTTAATAATTCTTTAAATACTAAGCTTAATAAAGCTTTATATTTCTTAATATATTATTTTAAGTTATTTATTTTAAAAAAAGCTTTTTTAAGCCTTTCTTTATATAATTAATTTTAAAAAAAAATTTATAATATTATTATATTAAATAAAGCTTAAATTTAATTTTAAAAGCTTAAATATTAATTATTATTATATTATTTAAGATTAAAAAATATAAGTTTTTAAATATTTTTTATTTTTATTTTTTAAGTTAATTAAATAAAAAAGTAATTATAAAATTACTTTAAAAAATTATATTAAAGTAAAATATAATTATATTTATTAAATATAATAATTAATTAAAAAATTCTTAAAAATATTTATCTTAATTATATATTTAAGAAAATCTTTTTATAAGTTTAAACTCTTAAATTTACTTTTATATTCTTCTTATTTATATTAATTAAAAAAATTCTTAATTTTTTATAATTTTAAATATATATAATTTTTAAAAAAAGGTTTAAGTTTATTAACCCTTATTTTATTAATAAAAATATATTTTTCTTTATAAAAGCCTTATTTTAATATATTTAAGGTTCTTTTAAAAGTTAAAAGTTCTTATTTTTAATTTCTTAAGCTTTTTAAAAAAATAATATATAATAAACTTTACTTTTTAAATTTAAAAATCCTTATTTTTAAATTTTAATTAAAAGTATTAATTTTATTTTTTTTTAATATAAAATAAGTATTAAATTTATTATTTAAATTAATTAAATTATTTTTTATATAAAATATTAAAAATATAATATAAATATAATTTTAAATCTCCTTAATATTAATAATCTTAATATTTAAAAATTTTACTTTAAAAGTTAAAAGCTTATTTTTTATTTTATTTATTATTAATTTATAAAATATATTTTTATTAAATTATATATTTTTTATAAAAATTATTTATTTAAGTAACAAAATTTAAATTTAAAAGATATTAAATGCTATATAATTAATTAAATACTTAATATAAGCTTTTAATTTCCTTTTTATAAAATATTTTTTTATATTATTTTTATATTCCTTTTTATATATATATACTTTATATTTATAAATATAAATCTTATCTTAATAAAGTAATAAATAAGTTATAAAATAATAAATTTAAGTTAATTTAAATTATTAAAAATAATAAGAAAACTATATATATAAAAAAATATTTAAAATGCGCTTTCTTTTCCTTAAAATAAGCAATATATTATATAATTAAGCTATAGCTTATATTGCTTTTAGTTAAAGATTAAAAGGTAAATTAATTCTTAATAGCATAATTAAGATATATTTAATTATTACTTTATTAACCTTTTTTATAATATTATTTATTTTTAAGATTTAAAGGGGAGTAAGTTTTAAATTAATATTTTTTTTATTTTACTTATTTAATATATTTAATATTTATAAATTAATTAATTATTATAACCTTAATATTTTATTTAATTTTATAAATATTTAAATTATATTATTATTTTACTTAACTCTTATAAATATAAAAAATATTAAATATTTATTTTTAAATTTTTAATATAAAGAGAAAAATATAAATAAATCTTAAAAACTTATTTATTATTATAAACTTATAATTTAACTTATTTAATGCTTATAAATAATAAAATAAATTTTATAAAATTTAAAAAAAAAATCTTAAGCTTTTACCTTTTAATAACTTATATTAAATTACTTTTTTAATAAAAGCTTTAAAATAATTTTTATAATTAATTTATTTAATTTCCTTAAATTTTATACCTTAAGTATATTTAATTAATAATTTAAAAGCATTAGCTTTTAAGTATTTAAATTAAAAATATTAAAGGGTTATTAAGTTTTCTTAATTTTTATTTAAATATTAAAAAAGCTTAAAAGGTTTTATTAAATTTATTAAAAAAATTATAAGCTTATATATATTTATAATACTTATAAATATTTATAATAAAAGGTAAAAATAAGGAAAATATAATAATATATATTTAAGAAAAATTAAATTATATTATTAAATAAGTTTAAAAAAAATAATGCTTTATTTAAATAATTTAAAGCATAACGTTAAATTAATTTTATAATATTAAATACTTAATTTTTATAAAAATACTTTTAATATTATATTAATATAAAATTTATTTATAATTATTATATTTTTTAAAATTAAATTCTTAATTCTTTTTTTATTTACTTTATATAATATATTTTTAAAGCGCTTTATTTTATAACTTAAAATCTTTAAAAATAAAGTTTTTATTTTAATAATATTTATCTTAATAGCTTTTTTAAAAATACTTAAAATTAAATAATTAATAAAATTAATAAAATAAATAATATTATAATTATTTAAAATTATATTTAAAGATAAAAAATATAATATAAAAAATTTAAAGTTATATATATTTTTAAGAAATTAATTATAATTAATAATTATAATAAATTAATTAAAGTATAAATAAATTAATAAAAAGTTAATAAAAATATAATAAAGATATTATTAATTAATTAATTTTTTAAAATTAAAATTTAAAAAAGCATAAGTTTACTTTATAAAAAAAATAAAATTAAAGAAGAAAATTAAAATTTTATTCTTTAATAGTTTTTAAAAATATACTTAAGGGGGTTTTTAATATTTTTAATAAACTTTATATTTAATTTTTAAATAAAAAGCTTTTTTAAATAAGCTTTTAAATTAAGTTTTTATAATAATTCTTTTATAATTATATTTTAATTTTATTATATTTAAGTTTCTTTAAAGGTATTTTTAATTTTAAAATTTATTTCTTTAAAAGCATAAAATAAAGATAGCAATAATTAATAAAAGGTTAAATATATTTTTTTTATTAATTAATTTTTTAATAAAAATACTTATATATTTTATTTTATTAATATAATTAAAATAATATATTTTTATTTTTTAATTACTTCCTTAATTAATTACTTTTTATTTTAAAAAATACTTTTAATTTTAATATAATAAATATTATAATATTTTTAAAAATTAATATAAGCTTATTATTATATAAAAATATTATTAATTCTTTAAATAAGGTTTTTAAGGAATAAATTAAATTTCTTAATATATTTTATTTAATAAGTTTTTAATACTTAAAAATTACTTAATTAAAAATAATATATTATTAACGAGGGCAGGGAAATACGTAAGAAATAATATTGCGCTAAATTTCAGCTAGTTATAAAAAGCTAGCTTTTACGCTTATTTTAAACATTCTTAAAGAAATCAACTCTTTTCTTTTCTTATATATTTAATGCTTTAATTAAGCTTTTCTTATTTTTAAGAATTTTTAAAATACTTGCTTTTTTTTCCTTTTTTAACTTCCTTTTATTCCTATCTTCCTTCTTTATTATATTAAAGCTCCTTCTTAAGTTATCCTTAAAAGGGTTTAGCAAAACCTATCCCTTATTTATTTAAGTAGCTTATTTTTATTAATAATTTAGCTTAAGCATAATTTTAATTTTATATATTTTTAATTAATAATAAAAAAAATAAAAAGTTAGCTATAAGTTAATTATCTTTTAATTTTATTTCTTTTCTTATTTTTATATTAAATATTGCTAAATTATTTTATATTTTAATTTAAAGCTTTAATTAAAGCTTATATTTATCTTTAACTTATTATAAAAAAAAGTTAAATATAATTAAACTTATAATAATATTATAAGTATTTTAAAATTATTTTTTAATTTTAAAATATTTCTTATGCTTTTAATATTTAAATAAAATATTATCTTAATTTTATATTTATATATTATTAAGCTTTAAATTTATTTTAAATTTTTTATTAAAAATTATACTTAAATATAATAATAATATAAATATTGTGGGAATAGTACGTATGGGCGTGGCGTGCCCACGCAGTGGGTGCGCACACGCAATGCACAGATTTGGAGGTGCAAGGTTTAGACTAGTCTTATTAATAGCAGCTGCCAGCCGGTGCTAGCCGGCTGCCAGCTGGCGGTTACATGCCCCGCGCACGGACCACCATAGCTAGCTTATAGCCAAACGAGGGAAGGCTGCAGCTTCGCTGCAACCTACCCTTTACACTATAGCCAAATTAATTACCCATACAATAATTAACTGCTATTGCCCTTGTTTTTCATATATATAGTATTTATTGATATTGATTAATTGTTAATTGGGATAATTGCAATAAATAATTAAATAAGGCAATAAATCTTTATTGCGATTAATTAAGCGGTAATTATTGGTAATGGAAATCATCTTGATTAAGTTATGATATTTATATTAGGCAGCTTATATTAATATTATAAGGGCAGGTAATTATTGGTAATGGGGACTTGCTTAATTAAGTGCTGATAGCTATGTTAAGATTAAAATTAATAGGAAGAAATTGGTAGTGCCTTAACCTTTTTATTATAGAAATTTAATTTATTAATTAATATATTTTTGGTGGTGCCTTAGATTTATTAATTAAACGGCGCGTTTTATTATGTAAATTGTTAGCAATGATAATGATTATAATAAGCCTTAGTTAAAAAGCCTTTCTTAACATACCCTTAAGTAATTGCAATCTTCCCTAATTGTTGAAAGCCTCCTTGCGATACCCTTAAGCCCTTTATAAGGCACCCTTAATTGCTAATGCCCTTGCTTGCGATGGGCACTCTTAAGAAGCCCTTGATTGGCACTCTTAAGAAGCCCTTGATTGGCACCCTTAAGAAGCCCTTGCTTAGCATCCTTAAAGGAAGCCCTTATTTATGATTAATGCCCTTACCCTTAGGGCCTATAACTCTTTAAAGACCCCTTAAGCACTTAATGAAATTAAAACTTTAAAGTATTAATAAATAACATTTCTTTTAAGCGATTTGCGTATTTAATTAGCATGCTTAATTAAATACTTTAAAGTATTAATTGATAAATAAGCAATTAATGCAACTATTTTGTTTGCTTAGTTAGCTTAAAACCATTAAGGGAAAAAATTAAGATTTATTGCTAGTTTAGCCATATAAATAACTTAATTAAACCTTTAAGATATTTATCTTTTAATAATAGTTAATGTTTAATTAATAAGTATAACCTTCTTTCTTTTTAATAACCTTTCTTTTTTTAATGCCCTCCTTATTAATGCCCTTTAATAAGATCTTAAGCATAAATTGCCTTAAAGCTAATAAAGGTTAGTTTGCCAGGCAGTAATAGCATTTAGGCGCTATTACTTATAAGTAAATGGTTTAAAAGCTAATTATTAATTTATAAGCGCAATGCAAGAACGTTCTTTTCTTCCCCTTTGCCTTATAATTAATTATTATAAGATCTGCCTTAATAATAAAAATAGTAATAATTTTAATAGCAATAGCAATGCCTTACTATTATATAAGAATGGTGCCTGCTATTAAGCAAAAATAGCCTTATTATTAAGCAAGAGTGGCCCTTGCTACTAAGCAAGAGTAGCCTTGCTATTAAGCAAGAGTAGCGCCTTTTACTATGCAAAAATAGCGCTTATTATAATTATAAAAGTAGCGTTTAATATTAGCTATTAAAAAGAAGCTGCCAAAGTAACAATTAACTAATTAAAGCACGGCATTTTAAATACTTTAAAGCTTTAAAGTATTAATAATTAAACGATTTAATTAAGCAATTTAAGCGATTTAAGTACTTAAAACGCTTAAGTATATTCGTACTTAAATACTTATACTTAACTTATTAAAGTAATGGTTATAAGGCACTTAACCCCTTATAACTCCTTAAAGAATAAAATATTTATATTAATAATTAATTTAATTAGCTTAAAGTAAATAATCTATAAAGGAAAGCATGATTTTAAAGCATATATATATATATATATAAAAGACTGCTAGTATGAAAATAGTATGTATAGGCGTGGCATGCCTATGTAATGAATGCGCATATATAATGCATAGATTTAAAGGTGCAAGGTTTAGATTAGTTTTATTAATAGCAGCTGCTAGCTGGTACTAGCCGGCTGCCAGCTAATGGTTATGTGCCCTATGCATAAACCATCATAGCTAACCTATAGCTAAACGGGGAAAGGCTGTAGCTTCGCTGCAACCTACCCTTTATACTATAGCTAAATCAATTACCCATATAATAATCAACTGCTATTACCCTTGTTCTCCATACATACGGTACCCATTGACAAATATAAAATTTAAAATAATAAATTTAAACTTATAAACATTACTTAATATTAATTAAAAATACTTTTAAACTTTTAATTAATATTTATTATTATTATTATAATCTTAAGTTTAAAATAAAGGGGGTTATAATGCAAAATTAAGGCGCTTACCTTACTTACTTATAAGTTTAATAAATAGCATTATATTATATATTTTATATTAATTAAATTATATAAAAGGCTTAAACTTAAAATATAACCTTATTTAAGCTTTAATTAAACTTAAATTTAAATTATTAAGGATTTAATATAATATTAATAAATAAAATATTAAATATAAATTTAAAAAGCTTTTTTTATTATAATTTTATAATACTTATTTTTTAATAAAATATTCTTTTATTAAATTTATTTTATTTATTATACTTATTAATACCTTTATTTTTTAAGCTTTAATTTAAGTATTTTATAATAATATTAAAAATAAAGTTTTTAAAAATAGCTGCTTTAATTAAAAATATTATTGCTTTTAAGTTTCTTTATTTTATTATTATTTTAATAAAAATTATTATAATATATATATTATACTTTTAAGTTTAAAGCCCTTTTAAACTTACTTTTATTTTAAAAATATCTTTAAATCTTAAAAATTATTTATTTATTTTTATTTAAAGTTAAAAAAGAAATTTTAAGAAACTTATTAAAAAAAAAGGAAAGTTTAATTTTATTTATTATTAATTAAAGTATTAACCTTATTTTAATTAAACTTTATAATTTATTATTAATAATAAATTAAGAACTTAAATTAATATTTTAAAAGTTTTACTTTTTATTAATATAATAATTTTATTATAAATAGCTTTATTTATAATTTATAATTTAAATACCTTAAAGTTTAATAAAATTAATATTATTAAAGTTTTAAATAGCCTTAAAATTATTATTTATTAATTTTCTTACTTAAATAATTAAATTTTAAAATTATTTAAATAATGCTATATTACTTTAAACTTAGTTAAAGTAATTAAAAGCATTATTATTAAATAATATATTTAAAAAGATTAAAAGAAAAAGCTTTTTATATTTTATAAATTAAATAATTAAACTTATTATATAAACTTAATAATAATTATTAAAGATATTATTTATAATAACCCTTATAATAACTTAAAAGCATAAAAAGAAAAGATTATAAAATATAATTAAGAATTTAATAATATAAATAATATTTCTTTCCTTATAATTTAGCCTTTTTATAAAATGCTTTTATTATATTTAAAAAAATAATTAATAAAAAAAGGAATTATTTATAAGTTAATAAGAAATATTCTTTAATTAAACTTTAAGTATGCTTTATTAAAAGTTATTAATTAAAAGCTTAAATATTTTAAATAAGATAATTACTTATTTATATAAAATAATTTTAATTAAAATTTACTTAATATAAAAAGGTTAAATTTCCTTTAAAAAAGCTAAAATAATTTTAATTTTTTAAATTATCTTTAAAATAAAAAATTATAAGCTTAATAATTTTTATTTAAATTTAATTATATTAATATTATTAAAAAATATAATTAAAATTTATAAAATATAAATAAACTTATTAAAAGGTTTATAAAATTAAAACTTAACTTAATTAAATTTAAAAATAAATTTAAGGCATTTTAATAAGATATTAAAGCTTTTTCTTATAATAAATAATAAAGTAATTTTAAAATAATTAAATTAAGGGCTGTAAATTTTATTTAATAGCCTTTAATAAAATTTAATTAAAATAACCTTAATAATAATAAAGCATAAGCTATAATTTTAACGCTTCTTTTTAAAAAGAATAAGTTACTTAAAGTTTATTATAGCTATACTTTTTAAGATTATAATATATATTAATATAATAAGCTTAAATAGCTTTTCTTAAATAGCTTATTAATAGCTTTAAAGCTAAAAAAATTATTAATATTCCTTAGCTTACTTAAAAATGCTTAAGCTAGCCTTTTAAAATATTTAAATCTTACTTATATTTAATTATATTATAATTAAAGTAGCTATAATTTAAAAAAATATATTTATAGCTAATTAAAGTTTTTATTTAAAAAAGGAAGGTTTAATTTACTTTATATAATTAAATATTATAAGTTTATTAAGGCGAATCCTTTATTTAAAGGAAAAGCCTTATTAAAAGTTTTAAAAGTAATTTAAAAGCTTAATAATTAAAAAAAAGTTAGCTTAATTTTAATATTTATAAATTTTATAAATTATATAATTTATATTAAAAAAAAGCTTATAATTATAAGTAATAATAAGCTTTTTTAAATAAATATTATTATAATTAAGAAAAAGTATATAGTTAAGGATATTAAAAATTAAGATAAAATTATAAAAATTATAAAGGTTAATTAAGCTTAACTTAAAGACTTTAAAAAAGTAAAAGATAATTAATTTTAAATTATTAATAATAAATTATAATTAAGAAATAAAAAAAAGGTAAAAAAAAGAAAAAACTTATTTATTAATTAAAATTAAACTTAAAAGGAAAATATTAAGTTTCTTATATTAAAAGTAAGCTTAATAAATGCAATAAATTTAAAATTAAATAAGTATACTTAATAACCCTTATTACTTAAGGAAAAAGTAATTTAAGTAATTTTAATTATAATTATTAAAATAAATGTTATAAATATTTTAATGCTTAGTAATATTAATTTAATTTTAATTAAGTACTTATTAATAATATAATTTAAAATATATATCTTATTAAAGATATTTTTTAAGTTAATATATTTTAAAAAGCATATTAAAAATTTATTTCTTAAAATTAATATAATTATATTTTTAAAAAATAATATTAAAATTAATACTTTAATTAATTTATTATAAATTATTTAATATTAAATTAACTTTATTATTATATTTATTATAAATATAGTTAATTAAAAATATTTTAATTTAGTTTATTTAATAATTTATATAAAAGTAAATAATTACTTTCTTTAGCTTACTTTTTTAAATATTAAAGCTAAGATAAATCTCTTACCTTTATTATATTATAAATATAATAAACTTTTATATACTTTACTTAATAATATAAACTTAATAATATATAATAAGGATTTTTTATTTTTAATTAAAATTATAAAAAAATAAGTTTATATTAATTTAAATAAAACTAAAGCAATATTCTTTATTATTAATAATAAAGCCTTTAATATCTTATATTATATTTTTTTAAAAATACCCTTTTTTTTAAATATAAACTTAATATTTAAATAATTTAAGGAATACCTTTATACTTATCTTATCTTTAGTAATATTAAGGTAATATATAATTTAAAATAAAAAAATTAAAAGCCCTTTAAAGTAGCTTTATTTAAAAAAGCTTAGGTTCCTTAAAAATACTTATTAGCTTTTAAAAGCATTTCTTTATTTTCTTTAAACTTTAATTAAAGCTTAATATTAATTAATACTGTGGCAGTGCATACTTTATGGCTGGCAGCAAATGGATATATATAGGTTTATAGCCCCCTCCCTTCCTTTCATTTAAAAAAAGAATTAACCTTTCTTCATGCCTTTTTCTAAGCAAATTGCTTTTAAAGAGATATTCTCCCTTTTGCCTAAGGGGCCTCTTTTAGCGCCCCTTAAACCCTTAACGCAGGTAAATCCCTAGGCCTATAAATAAGGCGTGAAATGCCCGCCATGCCTTATTTTATTAATAAATAACTATAGGAAATTTCTTTAAGCAGCTAAAATATTTATATAATAATTATACTTAGGGCCACTAAGTTTATTATTAAATATTTAAATTATAAAGTAGGAAGTTTCCTAATATATAAATCTTTTATATTATTAAGTAAATTAAATTAAAATAAGTACTTAATTATATAAAAAGGAAATTATCCTTAAGTATTTAAAGATTTTAATTAATATTTATAAATTAAAAGTAACTTTATTAATTAAGGATAATAATTATAATTTTAATATAAAGAAAGATAGTTTATTAATTTTAAGGACTTAAATTTAGGAAATAAAGTTAAAGTATATTTTAATGCTTTTTAATTATTTATAAAGTGCTAAAGATAAAAGCTATTAAATTATTTAAAAACTTTAATATCTTCTTATCTTTAAAATAATTAATAAGAAAGAAACTTTTAAAGTTTACTTAAATACTAAAGATAATCTTTAAAAAGGTTTTAAATTAAAGTAATTAGGTATAAATAATTATATTTAAAAGTTAAATATTAATTAACTTTTAAAAAATATTTACTTTTTTTCTTATTTAATAAAGAAAAATAAGTAAATAATAATTATTATAAGTTAATTAAAGTAATACTTAAGAAATTTAATTTAATTAATTTAATATTTCTTAATCTTAATAATTATTTAAGTTATTATAAAAATAATTAAATAAAATAAGGAATTTTTAATTAAATAATAAATTAATAATTCCTCTTAACTTAAAATAATATAACTTCTTTTTTAAAGCAATTAAAAGCTAAATAAATGTAATTTATTAATATGCTAAGGGTATTAATTATTAATAATAATAATAACTTAAGTAGTTAATTAATAAAATTAATTTTAAGCAAAAATAATTTTAATAATAATAAACCTATATACTTAAATTTAAAATTAATTAATTAAGTTAGCTTTAAATTTAAAAAGCTACTATTAATAAAAGCTAACTTTATTAATATAAAACTTAATCCTTTTACTAATCTTTATATTATTAATTATTTTATTTATTTTAAGGAGGTATAAATACTTTTTAGCATTTTAAATAACATTACTTTATTTACTTTAAAAAGGCTTGCTATTAATATAAAGTTATTATAATAAATTAACTTATATATATTTAATATTAAAATATAAGATATTTAATAAGCTAAGTTTTTATAAGCCTTTTATAATCTTAATATAAATTAATAATATATAGCTAATTAATAGCTTAAAAAGTTATTATAAAATAAATTTATTAAAGATATTTACTTAATGCAAGATATAATTTATAATTATAATAAGATTTTATAAAAATTTTAATATAAAAAGAAGGAATTAGCTATTAATTTTTAAGATAAGCTTTTAGCTTTAATTATATAATAACTTATTTAAAATTATAAAATTTAATAAAGCTTAATTTATAAAAAAAGTAATTATAGTTAATAAATATTTTTTTATAAATTTATAAGGATATATAAAAGAAGGATAAATAAAATTAAAAAGCTATTAGCTATAAATTTAATAGTGATTTAAAATTTATATAGAAATTAAATAATTATAAGTATATTATATTATTTATATATTATATAATGTTATAAAAACTTAAGGATAATAATTAAAATACCTTACTTAATTATAATAAAATTTATAATAATAAGGCTTATTAATTTTAATCCCCTTTTATTAATTAAAAGTTAATTTCCTAATTAAATTAAAATGCATAACTATTTATAATTAAGGAGGGATTATTAACTCTTAATAAGGAACTTAATAAAAAGATAAGTAATAATAATAATCTTAAGCTTAGGGAAGATAAATTTAAAGAATTAATATAAAAATTAAAGAATTAGCATTTAAATAATATAAAAAGTAATAAGGCTTACTTTAAATTTAAATAATAAATATATAATCTTTATAAGCAGCATTTAAATTAACTTAGTAATAAAGTAATTAAAATAAAGTAATTTACTTAATTAATTATTAATAATATTATTATTTTAAGTAAAAATATTAATAAGATATTTACTTAACTTAAAAAAGATATCTTTAATAATAAAGTAATTATTAAAGAAATAAATATTAATAATAAATAAATAAAGATTAATAAGGTTAATAAGATATAAAAAAGAAATAAAATATTAGCTACTTATTATGGCTGCTATTAAGCTAATTATAATACTTATAAATACTTAATGCTAAAAATACTTTTATAAAATAACATTTTATATTATAAGGATTTTATAAAGATAAAGTTCTTTTTTAATTTAAAAAATAATATTATAAAGAAAATTAAAATACTTTTTAAAGCTATTATAATTAATTATTATAAAAGCATAAAAGGTATTGCTTATTATGCTTATAAATTGCTTATGCATTATTATAATATAAATATAAATTATAGCTAATTATTAAAATATATAACTTTCTTTAAGAAAAATAATAACTTTAAAGGCAACCCTTTTATAATAATTAATAAGATTTTATTTAATTATATTAAGAAGATTAATTTTATATATTTTTTTCTAATATTTACCTTTAATATATTTATCTTTAAAATTAAAAAAGAATAGCTTAACTTTTTAGCTAGCTATTTTTACTTAAAAGATAAGATAGCATTAATCTCTTTAAAGCTAAATATAATTAATTAAATTAAGGTTAATAAGTATAAAATAAAGCAATATAATTAAGTAATAATATTAATAAATAAATTTTATAAAAATATTAATGATATGCTTAAATAACTTAATTTAAAATATATATATATAAAGGAACTTAATAATATAAATATAGCAATATAAACCCTAAAAAATATCCTTTTTATTAAATAACCTTAATCTTTTAATCCTTATAAAGTAAAGCAAAAGGTAAACCTTTTAAACCTTATTATTATTCTTAAGTTATTAATTATAAGGTTTTTTAATATACTTAAAGGGTTTATATAAAATAAAATTATTATTATAAAACTTAAGTTAAGTAATTACCTTATAAATTATATTTATACATTATAAAATGGCATAAATAAAATTATTTAAGTAAATAAGGAAGTTATTATTAATAATTACTGCTAATATTAAAATGCATTTTTAATTACCTTTCCTTTAAATTAAAGCATAACCTTTATTAATATAATAAATATTTAAGCGGTATTAAATTTCTTTAAAGTATAAAGATTATTTTAAAAGAAAGATAAACTTAATTCTTACTTATATTATATTTTTAAGATAAATATAATTAAGCAGCTTAATTTAAAAAAGGTAATAATAATAAAGTTAAATTCCATAATTAATTAAATGCCAAATAAGTATATAATTAATATAAACCTCTTATCCATTTATTTTAAAGAAATAGAAAATTAATCCCTTTTAACGCTTATTAATATAAACATTATAATAAATATTATTAATATTTCCATTTATAATAAGTTTTCCCTTCCCTATATAAGCACTTTAGTTTCTTTTAATATATATAATAATACTAAGATTAATATAATAAGCATAATAAAGATTAATATATATATTGCAAGATATTAAAATAAAATTATATTTTTTATTATTAATTAAAAGAATATTAATTATAAAGTCCTTTTAAGCATGCCATTTTTTAATTAAACTAAAATATTTTTTATATATACCCTTAATTAATCTATTTAAGCAAGCTTTAAATTTAAAAAAGCGAAATTTATAATTAAAGTTAGCTTTAGCTACTTATTTTAAGGATTTAATTAATTAAAAAAATAAAGGCTAACGCTAGAAAGGAATAGCTAATGGTTAATAAAAAATATATTCCCAAGTGGGTATTAAATAAACTAAAGCTAAGGGATATTCCTATTTTATTAATTATTAATTTTAAACTCCCTTTATTTATTTTCTTATTATTTTAAATTATAAAGAAGGAATTAATAAAATTATATAATTAAGAATTTAATAATAATAAGAATAAGTATAAATATAATTACCATTAATTAATATATAGGTAAGCAAAGAAGGCTTAAGAGAAATTGCTTTGCCGTGAAATTTAAAAAGCTACTTAGCTAATTAATACTATATATAAACCCATTAAAAGGAAAGTTAAATTAATTAATAATTTAAATTTTAATAATATAATACCTAAAGAAATAATTAATTAAAAAGCATTATAATTATAAAAAGCTAAAACTACTTAAGAATAAATACTACTTAATAAATATAATAAATAAATAAAACCTAAATTTTTAATAATACCTTTTAAATTATAACTTATTAAGGATAAATAGTAAACTATACTTAATAATAACTATAAAGGCTTTTTAAATTAAGAAAAGAATATATTTTAATACCTACTTATAAACTGCAAAGCGATACTTATATAGGAATAAAACCATTTAAGTATTATTATTTTAAAAGTTGCATTACTTTAAAAAATATAAATTATATTATATAAACCCTATTAATTAAAAAGCATTTTAATTTTATATATATTATAAAATAAGGTAATTTAAGTGCTTAAAAAGTAAATTAATAAGAAAGTCTTAAAAGAATTAAATTTATTATATTATAATAAATAGTTCTTAATAATAAAAAAGAATAATAGCCTTTAATTTATTAATAATATATAAAAGTATAATAAGTTTATAATTAAAGATATATTTATTTTACCTTTAATTAATTAATTCTTAAAAAAGTTTATTATATGCTAAATATTATCCCTATTTAACTTTTTCTTAAGATATAATTAAGTTAAATTATAAGAAAAAAGCTGCAATATAATAACTTTTGCAATACTTATTAAATTATATTAATTAAGCACCTTATTTATAAAAGCTATGAATTTAATTATATAATTTATGCACATTATAATATAATTATTATTTAATCTCATATTATATATTTACTAAACCTTCCTTAATAATATTATAATAAAAAGCCTTATAACTACTTATAATAACTTAAAAATATTAAATTTACTTAAAATTAAGAAATTTATAGCTAAGCATATTAAGAATTTTAATTAAGTTTTCCTAAATATAAAGCTTGCTAAGATTATAATATTAGTAATTAAGTTTAAATAATGTTAAAAATACGTTAATATTATTAATTATACTTATAAAATTAATAACTAATTTTCTTAAAATAGTAAGATTAATAAAATTTAAGGGTAAACTTATTATTTAAGTTTAAAAGATATAAAATTCTTTTTAAAAATAGCTAATTATTATAATTATTAAATATTTAAATTTATAATTATTGCTTAGCTACTTTATAATCTTTAAAAGAAAAGAGCTATTTTTTAATAAATAAAATGTAAATAAGGTGCTATAAAGGAGCTAATTAAATTCTTATTAATAAAATCAATTCTTATTAAAGTTAATTATAGCTTTATAGTTAAAGAAATTATTCTTATGATTAATGCAAGTCTTATTAACTGGGAAGCAATATTTATGCAAGAGGTGCTTAAATATTAAAAACCGGTTAAATTTAATAATAATACTTAAATAATTGCAAAAAGTAAATATAATGCTATAAAAAGGGAGTGCTAAGCTATCTTTATAGCTATAAGAAGGATAAGGAATTATTTATTTAGCTATTAATTTATATTAAAAATAAATGCTTATATGTTAATTAATTAAATTAATAGGAAAATATTTAATATACTTAATGCCTTGATTACTTATTAAATTAAGGTAATTAAGCTATTTAACTTTTAAATATATTATATATTTAAATTAAAAAATCTTATTGCAAATGCATTATTATAACTATCAACCCTTAATATTTATAATAAGAACCTTAATGAAAACCTAAATAATTAATATAATGCTTAAATTAATATAATAATATTTAATTAATTTAAAAAACCTTTGCTTAACTTAAAATTTAAATAATCGCGCTCCTTAAATTAATATATAAACTATTTACTATATAGCATAACCTTATATTACCTTAACCTTACTTAAGCTTAATAATTTTAATTTAAAGCCCTTTGCTATTAAGTTATTAATAGCCTTTTATAGCATAAAAAAGAATAATGCCTACTTAAATGCAAGGTTATTAATAATCTTAATTTAAAACAATAAATACTTTAAGAATATTATATTAAGTTTAGCTATAAAGAATATAATGCAATAATAATATAAATAAAATCAAGGTATTATTAATATAGCCTTTATTAAGAAACTAAGCAGGCTATTATGCAATATTTAATATATATATAATATAATTTAAAAACTTATAACTAAAAAATTATACCAACCTATTTAAGTTTATTTTTTAAGATAATTAAAATTAATATTTAATATATATAGCTATGCTATAAATATAATTTACTTAATAAAAATAAAATATAATTTAATAAGATTTATTATTGCTAAACCATTAAAAGTTATAAATATAAAGAATCTTAAGAAGTTCTTTATAAAGGAAATCCTTTTATAATATAATTACTTACTTAAAGTATTTATAAATAAAGGCTTAAAAAATAAAGCAAACTTTACTTAGCATTTAAAAACCTTAAGCATTTAATATATTTAAGTTTCTCCTTATAACTTAAAAGCTTAAGGCTTAGTAAAAGCTAGTTATTTCTTAATTATATAATCTTTAGTTAAACTTTTAAATTAAGAAATTAATTAAGTTAAATACCTTAAACTTATTTTCTTTATTAATAAAATAATAATTTAATAATCCTATAGCTATATACCTTTTTATTTAATTTATAAATAAAAGCTAATAATTTTAATTAAAATAAAAATTTTTATATAAAAAGTGCTATTATAAAACCCAAACTATATATTATAAAAAGCTCTTTAATTTTATTTTAATATAATTAACTTTAAAACTAAATATATTAAATAAATAATTAAAGCTATAGCCTTATTTAAAGAAAGATAAGCTTAAAAAATTAAAAATGCAAGCTATACTTAATAAAGAAATTTATAACTTAATAATATTATTTTTATTTATAATTATATATAAAAGATAAATTATTTAACTTTAATTAAAATATAATATCATTAAAAAAACCTTTTATTATTTATAAAGCCCTTAATAAAAATATATATTAATTATAAATCTTAAATAATATAATCCTTTAAGAAATATTTATTATTAAAAATTTAAAGCTATTTTTAAAAAATAAAGGCTTAAATATTTAAAAACCCATAACTTTAATATTATAAAAAAACAATATAATAAAGATATTTAATTTATTACTTGCTAAGAAACTTTAATATATAAGCTTTAAAATAAACTAGCAATAAAACTTTAAATACCTTAATATTTAAAATAATATTTTTAAATATAATAATTAAATATAAGATTAATAAATAATATTAAACCTTAACTTTATAAATATAACTATAATACTTATGTATTTTTAAATTAAGGCTTAATAAAAGGAAAAAGCTAAATAAAATAAGGCTAAGAAATAAGGCTAATATATTAAGATCTTAATAAAATCTTAGCTTTAATAAAAATAATTATTAACTTTATAACTTTAATTCTTTAGCTTAATAAAAAAAGGTTTTAATTTTAATTTATACCCTTAATAACCTAATTATATTAATATAATATAAATTTTATTTAAGTTTTAAACTTAGCTTTGCTTTTAATCTTTTTCCTTTTTTTTATACTTACTATTTTTATATAATATTTTCCTATCCCCCTTAATTACTTATTTGCTTCATCCCTTTTAATTATATTTAACTAGCTTAAAGCGTTTTTATATTATTATTAATATTATACTTTTACTTTTAATTTTTTTAATTAACCTTTTAAAAAGCCTTTTAATTCATAGGTTTAAAAAAAACTATAATATCTTTAAGATAACTTAAAGGCTTTTTTAAAACTTATTAACTTAATTAAATTATTAATAATTATATCTTTTAATTTATATATTATTTTCTTAAACTTATCTTAATAACGTAAAAAGAAATATATTTATATTTATTAAATATAAGATTATTAATATTATACTTATAATTTATATAAATATAATAAATATAGTTTATATACTTATTATTATTAATTAAGGGATATAAAATATAATAATAAAAGGGGTAATTAATATAAATAAGATTTAAATTATTAATTAAAGTATTAATAGCGTAAATATTGGCGTATTGCTTACTATAATAATTATAAAAAGCGGCGTTTTAATATTTAAAGAATATAATTAAAAGTATTATATATTATATAAAATAAAAAGCTATATATTAAAAGTAATAATTAAAAGGTTAATTATTAGCGTTATATATAAGAATATAATAAGGCTTATAAAGTATAAATATAGGTATAAGCTTTAAAGTAAGAGTAAAGGCATTGCTTAAGAGGTAAAAAAACTTTTAATAATTATTAAGGGTTTAAATAAAATGCAAAGTATAAAGGTTTTTAATAATATAAATTTTAATTAACTTAATTATAAAACGTTAAAGAAAAGAGAATAAGGTAAGATTAAGAGGGATATAATTAAATTAATAAAAAAAGGCATAATTAAAAGATTTAGCTAAAATAAGGGGCTTATTAAAGGATTTTTAAAGGATAACTTTTTTTAAGTTAAATTAAGATATATTAATATAATGATATTTTAATAACTTAATAAGTATAATAAAGGGTATTTTAATTAATTAACTTAAGGTTAAAGGATTAATAAAGAAAGAAAAAGAAAAAAAGAGAAAAAAGGTTGAAAGTAATAGTTAAGTTTTGCGAAAAAAGAAGTGTATAAAACTTAAAGTAATTTATTAACCCTTAGTTATTACTTAATAAAAAGCTAAGCGGTAATTTTTTTTATAATATTTACTTAGCTATAAAAATATTTAATTAATCTTTCTTTTAGCAATCTTATAAACTTTCTTATATATATATATTAATATACTTTTAAAAATAATAATTTCTTAATTAATATTTATTTAATAATAAGCCTTTTTTTCTTATTTAATTAAGGAAATTTATAAGTAGTATAATTATTCTTTCCCTTATAATAAGGAATAAAGGAGGTTTAATTTATAAGTATTACTTATTACCTACCTTTTTAATTATTAAAGCAACCTTTTATTAAATTTATTTTTAATCTTAAAAATATAAAAATAATACCTTTCTTAATTTAATTAAATTCCTTTCTTTTTAAATTTACCTTATTAATTAATAAAAAACTTTATATAATACTTTTTTTACTTATTATTAATTTATATTTACTTAACTTATATTATTAATTATACTTAATAATTTCCTCTTTTTATTACTTATATTTTTTAATAAATCTTTACTTAATTACTTATATAGCAATTCTTAAGGGTGTAAATCCTTTATATTTTCGCTTTTCCTTTTTATTATTTAATTTTACCTTACCTTATACCTTTAACTTTATATTTACTTAATTATTTTTATTATAATAAAAAATAGCTATTTAAGATAGCTAAATCCTTAAAAAGCATAATATATTATATTTTTAAGTATTTATAATATGATAACTTAAATTAATTAAGAATTATATAAGCCCTTTAATTTTAATTAATTAACCCTTTTTATAATTATAAAGTAATTAAGTTATAATTACCTTTTTTTAATATATTAATCTTATTAAGTAATATTATACTTAATGTTTTTATAAAATACTTCTTAAGCCTTAAACTTTAATTAAGCTATAAAAATAGTATATATTAAGGTAACCCTTATAAATATTTATTATTTATTTATAAACTTAAAGGATATCTTTAAAAGAAGGAAATATTATGCTTTGCTTATATCTTAATAAGAATAAATTACTTTATATAAGTTATAATAAATATAATAAAAATTATTTAATAATTAATTAAGGTATTAAAAATTAATATTAAAAATACTTAAAGCATTACTTAAATAACTTTATACTTAAATAAAAAGCAATTTATTATCTTTTTTATATATAATATAAATTAAGATTATTATTATTTTACTTAATATAATTAAAAACATTAATTTATTTTTTTAATAAATTCTTATAATAATAATTATAATAAAATGTATATAAGATGCATAAGATAGCTTAACCTACTTATTTAAAAGCTTTTAACCTTATTTAATTACCTAATATTATTAAGAAAAAACATTATTCCCCTTTATATATACTTATAAATATTTATTAATATAAAAAAAGCTTTGCATATAATTAATAATCTTTAAATATACCTTTTTAAATTAAATAAAGCTATTTAGTTAAGCAATTAATTAAGTTATATTAATTAGCTTAATAATTTATTTCTTTTTAGTAAATTTATTAATATAAAGATTATTTAAAAAGAGATAATAAAGGATATAATAATTATTACCTTTAAAATTAAAATAAGTAGTAATTAAACTTAATTATGCTAGCTTAAATAGCTTATAGTTTTTAATAATTATAGTAAATATATATAAAAAAATATAAGTTTATTATTTAAATATAAATATAAAATTAATACTATATATGCCCTTTATAGCTTTAATTTTATTTAAATATCTTAAAAATAGCTATTTAAAGATATAAGTAATTATAAAATTCGCAGCTCTTTAATATTAACCCTTTATATTTATATAAAAAGCCATATACTTATTAAGGCCATTAATATTATATTGTAAGTAAATACTTTAATAAATTTGCTATAAGCATTTAAAAAGCCTTATAAGGCTTTAAGGTAATTAATTATATTATTATTAAACTTTTCATAGCTTATAATAGCTAATTTCCATTACGCTAATAATAATATAATTAATTTAAGCAATCATTATTATAAAGAGCCTTTTAAGCTATAATTTCTTAATTTACTTAATTATATATTTAATTAAGTAAATCCCTTTATATAAGCTAAGTTTTATTATAATATACTTAAAAATATATTATTACCCTTTATATAAAACTAATATAATAATAAAGAAAACTTAATATTATTTAGCTTTAATAATAATAATAATAATAAGAAAGATAAGGCATAATAAGTTATAAAGTAAGCAGCTAAAAAGTTAAAAAAAAAGTAAGCAACTATATAAAAATAATAGCATATTTAATAGTAATAATTAAAGCTTTAGTAATAATTTAACCGTAATAAATAATATTTATTTCATATTAAAATAAATCCTTTTATTATACTTTTCCTTGCTTAGCTAAACCTTAAATACTTTTAATATAAGAAATATAATTAAGGTTTGCAAATAAATATTAATAATAACTTTAATAAATAAAAATATAAGATAAAAAAGGAGAATTAATAAAAGGGAAGGCTATAATAATAAAAGTGGCATTAATAGTTAATTAAAGGCATTTAATTAAACTAAAAGTTTTGCTTTTTAAATAGCTATATAATTAATTATAGCTTAATATATTTATTTTATAATAATAACTCCTTACTCTTTATAAAATAATATATACTTATATTGCTTTATTTCTTTTATCCCTTTTAAATTAATTAATTATTTTTAATAAATTTAAAAAAGCACACCTCCTTTTAAGAAAGTAGGTAATGTTAAGGGAGGTATATGGCAGTGCATACTTTATGGCTGATAGCAAACAGGTATATATAAATTCATAGCCCCCTTCGTTCCTTTCATTTAAAAAAAGAATTAACCTTTCTTTATGCTTTTTTTTAAGCAAATTGCTTTTAAAGAAATATTCTCCCTCTTGCCTAAGGGGCCTCTTTTAGCGCCCCTTAAACCCTTGGCATAGGCAAATCCCTAGGCCTGCAAATAAGGCGTGAAATGCCCATTATGCCCTGTTTTAATACTTTAATTATATTAATATATTTTAATATATTTTTAAAAAAAAATAAAAAAGTTTTAAGCATTTTTTTAAATAAGAATATAAGAAGTTTAATTTTTATATTTATAAAAAACTTTTAAGCTAAAGTTTAAAGGATTTATTAAGCTAAAGAAAAAGGTTAATAAATATTAACTTATATTTATAATGCTTATTTATAAAAAAGAGCTATATATATTAAAAAATAGGTTAATAAAATTCCTTTTGCTTTAATTACTGCTAAATTAATTAATAAAATAATTTAACCTTTAATTAAAACTCTTTATAAATAAGTAAGCATTAAAGTTTATTTTATAAATAATTATTCTTTTAATGATATTATTCTTAAAGGTATAATTAATTAAAAATTAGCTTATAAGAAAAAAGTTAAATAAGCTATAAATAAGAATTATAAAAGTAAATATAATGCTTAAATTTAACTTAAGTTTTCTTTAATTAATAAAAGATTAAGATTAATGCTTAATTAATTAAATGCTTTTTTATAAAAAAATTATAACTTATTTTTAAAGTAAAAAAAATAATAATAATAATAATAATTTATTTATGTTATTTTAAGCTATTATTAGCTAAAAACCATTTAATATATAATCTTTTTGCTAATTTATTTATAAGGAAAAACCATGCTAAATAGCTAAAAAAAACCCTTATGCCGCAACCTTTTTATAATAATATAGCTACCCATTTATATTATATTAAGTAATATAGGCATTATACTTATACCTAAAAATCCTTAAAAAAAGAAATTTTTCCTTTTACCTTATAATCTTCTTATAAGGTTCTTAACTTACTTATTTATTATTTCCTAAATAAAAAGGCAATAAAAAACTATTTATATAAGTAATAAAATTTAAATTAAAAAGCATAAATAGCTATAACCCTTACTTATTTCTCTTCCTTTTTTCTTTAATAATATATTATTCCTTAAATAAGTCCTTAGCTATTAATAACCTTATAAAGTACCTAAGTGCTTTATAATATTATTATAACTTTTTTATAGCCTTTTCTTAATAATTCCCAGCCCTATACCTTTATTATTATTTCCATAACTTATTTATATTTTTTATTATATTAAATAATATTAAAAATATAGCTAAGGCTTTAAATTAATATTTTTATCCTTACTTTATAACCTTTAGCAATCTTATTAAATTTCTTAATAGAATTAATAATAATAATAATAATTAAAAAGTTTTAATAATTTTTTAAAAGCATTATTATATTAATATCGTAACTCTTAAGAAATTTAGCTTTAAGGGCATTATTTTAACTATTATAAAAAGCATTATTAATAATTTTATTATAATTTTTCTTAAGGCCTTTAAGGCAATATTTATAAATATAATTAAGCTTAATTATATCCTAACTTATGCTTAAATCTTTAAAATGCTAAAGCAAGTTTTTAATAAATTTACTATAATTTTTAATTATCTTTTTATTATTATTATTATTTAAAGTTATATTTTAAATAATATTTATTTTTATTATATTTATGCTAAGCGCTATATTAATTGCAGCTATTTTATTATAACTCCTTATACTTAAGTTATAAATATATCTTTATAATTCCATTGCATCCCTTTTATAATCTTATTATTAATTATTTAAGTAAAAAAAAAAGTAAAGAGCTATTATTAATATTATAAAGGAAATTATTAAGGAAATTACATTATTATAAAATTTTTTTAATACCTTTTTATAATTTTTTATTAACTTCTTTATAAATTTATATTAAAGCCTTTACCCTTAAAATTAATGCAGCTCTTTTTAATATTATTTATGCTTTATACTTAACTTTTAAAATTAAAAGCTTTAATAACGTTATTAATATTATAACCTTTATAAATATTTTTTATTTTATTTTTATAATTTTAATTAATATTTATAATTAAATAATTATTATTATTCTTTCCTTAATAAATATTTATATATAATTAATAAGTTTAAATTTAATAAAATAAAGCCTATAATTATTAAAATATCTTAAGTTGCTATTTATAAGTTTTTTATAGCCTTTAAGAATATTAATAAACTAAACCTTTAAAAGGTTCTTAATATTATTAAAAAGATTTATAATAAGATTATAAAAAACTATATTTTCCTTAATTATATTTATTATAAGTTATATCTTTTTAATAACTTATATTAAGTTTATAATAAGTTTATTTATATTAAGAATAATAATAATATTTTTAAAACCTTTAATGCAAAATTTTTAGCTTTTATTATTATTTATTTAAATAAAGCTATTATAATTAAAAATAAATAGTTAAGTATTTATTATATCTTTTTTATAACCCTTTTAAATATATTTTTATAAACTTTTATAGCAATATTAGCTTAATATACTAAGCTAATTAAATAATTTCCTTTATAAGCTTTATCTTAAATATAGCGCAATCTTAAATTAATATCTTTATAACCTTTAATTTAAGATTATTATATCTTTCTTTCCCTTTTATTTCTTAATATTTCCTTATATACTTAATAATTTTATTATAACTTTGCTTTTAAGTAATAGCTTGCTAATAAGGGCTTATAATAAGCATTAAGCACCTTTTATTAAGCTATATGCCTTAATTATGCTTTCTTAGGAAGAATTGCCGCAAGGCCTTAAAATTTAAGAACCCTTTTTATTAATTAATAATTAATTTATTATTGCTTTAAGGCTAGCCCCTTTTTAAAGTTTCTTTTTTTTTTTTGCTTTGCTTTAAGGGGGTTAATTAAAATTTTAATGCTTATATCTTTATTTCTTTAAGTAATTTATTTATATAAGCAATATTCTTATAGCTTATTAAGATTAAAAAGCTAATATATTACCTTTAAGGCCTTTTTAAAATTATTAATAGCATTATATAAATCTTAGCTGCTTTTAATTTTTAAGTATATAATATAAAGTTAAGATAAAAACCTTAAATAGTTAATTATTAAATAGTATATTATCTTATATTTCCTATATTTATACTTAAGTATATTAACTTTATTAACTTTAGCTTAAAAGAAAAACGCCTTTAATTTAATTATCTTTATATATATTTAAGTTAATAAGAATGCTTTTGCTTTAATTAATAATTATCTTAGCAATTTTGCAGTAAAGTTAAATATTAAAAAGTTTGCTATATATAATGCCTTTTTAAAGTAATTACTTTAAGCTTAAAACTACTCTTTTTATTAAATTTATTAATCCTTAATTATAGCGTTTTGCAAGCTTAATTAATCTCCTTATTATTCCTAAATCTTTTAGCCTTAATTATAATTAATTATCCCTATATATTTTTAAAAATATTTTTATTAGCCTTTTTTTATTTATTATAATTACTTTTAAATCTTTGCTTAATTTCTTTAAATAATAATTAATATTAAGAATTATTAAAGCCTTTATTTAAATATAATTACTTATTTATTTAAATAAAAGTTAAGTAAGGGAATTTGTATTTTTATTTTAAGGTTATAAATAGCTATTTACTTATAAATGCTTATAATTATTTTAATATATTTATTTTAAATTTTTTAAAGGCATTATATTAACCTTTTAAGTTTCTTTCTTTATAACGTTATCTTATGCTATATTAATGCATTATAAATTAGCGCATTATAAATATAAGTAATATAAACTTATTATATATAATTAAAGCTATATCCCTATATTTTTGCAATAATTTTAATAAGGGTATATATTTAAGTTATTATCTTTATTTTAATATTAATAATATATATAAATTATTAAAGCTTTTAATTTAGCTATACTTTTAAGAATTATATTAATTTTATTAAAAATAAAAGGTTACTTAAAAGCGTAATAAGCTTATAAAGAGGTTATTATTAGCAAGTAAAATATATTAGCTTGCTTTTTATTATATTAAATATTATTTCCTTTTTTTATACTTATTTATTATATATTATTTAAGCTTTCTTAAGTATTTTATAAGTTTGCTATAATATTTTATTAAAGATAAAAAGGTTTATATTATTAGCAAATCTTATTATTGCTAACCCTTAAATGCTATAAAGTTTTTAATAAAGTAATATAATATAAATAATAAAGAATATAAGGGATAAAGGAAATCCTTAAAGTATTTTAACTTAAACTTTAAAAAAATTTAATATACTATTATTAAAGCTTATTTATAATAACCTTTTAAATAAGTAAAATTAAATTATTTATTATATTTATCTTAAAACTTAATAATCTTTTAATATATTTATTAATACTTAATAATATACCTTATTAAAAGCCCTTAATATATTAAGTTATAAAAGTAAGATTATTTTATAATATTATTAAGTATTTAAAATAAGGTTAATAATTATTTTTATAGCAAGCTTTATATTATAGTTTTCTTAGTTTTTTATTTATCTTTTAGGAAATATCTTAGTATTTTTAGCAAAGGCTATAAGTTGCTTTATAAGGATTGCCTTTATTATCTTTCTTAAGCTGCTTAAAAGGGTAATAAGTTTTTAACTCTTAGTTTATAAGCTTTTAATAATTATTTTCTTTAGCTTTTATAATATAATTACTATTCCCTTTTTAAAAGCTTTTAAAAAATACTTAATTTTAAAGCTACCTTAAGTAAGGGTTGCTATAAATTTATAAATAAGCTTTTTATAAGCTTTAAGGAATTAAATGCTTAAAAAATCTTCGCTAAGTACCTTATTATTACTTATTTTATAAAGAACTTTATATATATCTTAAAGGCTTATATTAATTTCTTTTATATTTATAACTTAAATTACCTTAAGGTTTATTAAGGGGTTATTAAAAGGCATTATAATTATAACTTATAAAAAGAATTTTTAAGCTAAAATATTTACTTTTTCCTTATAATTTTTAATATAATAGCTATTATTGCTAATTAATAAAGAAATCTTTGCTAGCTTAAGTAAGTAATAACTATATATTTATATTTACTTTTTTAATAATTATAAGAAACTTTACTTTATAATTACTTTAATTATAATATTTTTTTATGCTTATACCTTAGCGATTTAAATTACTTTTTTTTTTTTATTATTACTTACTTAAGTTTATTATAATAAAGCTAAAATTTATAAAATTATTATTATCTTTTTACTTTTTATATTATTTATATTACTTTTTAAACCTTATTAATTTATTATATTATTTTTTTATTTATATTTTAAGCTATCTTTAAAGTTATTTTAATTATAACTTAATATAAAAAAATAATAAGCTTATTTTATTTAACTTTATATTAAGCTATAAAGCTAATATTTACTAAGCATTAAAATCTTCTTATTGCTTTAATAAGTATTATATAATTAATCTTCTTTTAATTATATCTTTAAGGGCCTTTACCCTTTTTTTATTAATATTAATAAAAAATTTTTGCTATTTAAGGGAAATAATTTAATTCCGCATAATTTAAAAAGCTTATAAACTATGCTATAACCTCTTTTAAAACTTATATATAATTTATAATAAAGTCCTTCTTAGCTTATATCCTTCTTTATACTTATATAAATTTTATAATTAATATTAAAAAACTTAAGTTTTATCTTATTATAAATTTAAAAAATAATTTTACTTTTTTTAAATTCTTATTATACTTATTTTATAAAGAGGAATATAAGTTTATATCTTTTATAAAGACCTTCTTTTTTCAGCTTAAAGATATTTATAAAAGGGTATAAATTAAGGTGTTTTACTCTTTATTATAATGTTATTATAGGATATAAATAAAGTAAAATAATATATTATAATTACCTCCCTAAAGAATAACGCTAGCTTAATTTATTTTTATGCTAACCCTTTAAATTCCCTTTAATATTTATTTTAAAATATATAATGCAGCTTTACTCCCTTTTTATTATACTATATAATATTATCCCTCCTTAAGGTAATATAAGGCCTTTGCATTTCTTTTAAAACTTATTTCTTAAATTATAATAATATTAAAGCATTTTATATAATAATATATTTCTATTATATTTTTATATTTTATTTATTAATTTTATATAATAACTTTTAATATTAAGTAAAAGGTATAATAATAACTTTTAAATTTTGCTATATTACTTAAGTAATTTTACTGCTAAGGTATTAAGTAATTACTTAAAGTATATTATAAATATTTTAATTCCTTAAGTTAAGTGCTTAAAGTTTATAACCTTGCTTATTAAGAATAATTAAAGGAAAGGTAAGCTTAGCTTAGTTAAATGCATTAAAGAATACTTTTCTTTGCATTAACCTTTTAATGCTTATAAAAGTTATAAGTTTGCTTTAATATATAAGCTTTATATAATATATCTACTTATTTACTTTTAAGCATTATTTTTATTTATAAAATATATGCTATTCTTTATAATTAATGCATTTTTATATTACGCTATTAATATAAATAAGGCATATTACTTCCTTATTAAAATGCTTTTTTTTAATATAGCGGCTATATCTTAGCAATGCTTTATAAAACTTTACCTTATATCTTTATTTATAATAATTAAAGCATTGCTATAGCTTAATATTGCCTTTAAAGGGCTTATAATTAAATATATATTCTTTTTATAATGTTTTAAGATTATATAACCTTTTAGCATTATTTAACTGCTTTATCTTAGCAATTATATAATAAGTTTATATTATAGCAGCATTATATTAAAAGAAAATGCAAACTTTTATTATTACTACCTTATTTATTTACTTTAAGTATTCTTTAAAAACCTTAATTAAGTCCCTTTTTATAAGGGTTATAGGGATTCCTTTAAAAATAATTATATAAGTTTTTTAAGCTATTTTAGCTTTTTCTTTAATAACTTATAGTTATTTTATATTTTATAAATATTAATCTTTTTCTTTATTTATCTTAAATATTAATAAATAAGCATTATTTTTATATACTCTTGCTATAATTACTTTATAAGTTTGCTTTATATATATATTAATTGCTTAAATTATCTTTAATAAACTTTATTTTTAAAGTTTAATAAATTAATATCCAGCCTTAATTATAATTTATTTTTAATGCTTAATTAAAATAATTTTCGCTAAGGGGGTAGTTAATAAGCTATTAAGGCCTTTCTTTAAGGCTGCTATATATTTAAGGCTATTATTTTAATTATTAATAAGAATTACTTAAATAACCTTAATAATTTCTTTTTATAAGTTAGCTTATATAATTAATTTATTAAGGCGTTTTATCTTATAATTTTTTATTTAATTATTATAATATATTATTATAATTATTAAGACTTAATAAAGAGTTTTTACTTAATTCTTAGCAAAGTTACCTTAAGTTTTCTTTTTAAAGATCTTAAGTATAAGCTTATTAAGAACTTTATTATATTTTATCTTTTTTACTTAATGCTTTATATTAACCTTATTTCCATTTTATTAATTATTTACTTTAGCGTTATATACTCTTTTTTTATAATGTTTATAATAATAGCTTTATATTAAGTTAGCATTACTTTTATTTATTATTATTAGGATTGCCTTTGCGTTATTACCGTAAAAGTTTGCAGCTATTATAATAAAGTTAAATTAATTATGCTAAGATAAATTTTGCTATTAAAATGTAATTTTAAAATATTACGCGGGCAGCAGGGCGGATTTTAGGTAAAACCAGCCTTTTAAAGTAAAAAAAAAGAGATATTTATTTATTTATTTTTTAATTAAGAAAAACTTTTAATATAAAATTAATCTTATATTACTTAAATTAATATTAATATAGCATTATTATAATTTATTTAAATAATTTCTTATAAAGTATATTAAGTAAAGATAATTTAGCTTTTAAAAGCCTTAAGAAAAATAATTATTAAAATACTTAGGGATTAATAAGCTAGTAAAGTTATTAAGGAATTTTATATTATATATAGGAATTAATAATTTTTTATAAAAAAAAGGATTTTAATTATTAATTTATTAATAATATTTTAAAAGCTAATAAAGTTATAATTAAAAATGCTTTTATTTTATTATTAATTAATAAGTTTGCTAAGGAGTTTGCAATATATAAAATATTATCCCTTTTTAACTTCTTCTTAAGATATAATTAAATTAAGCTAAATAAGAAAAGCTAAAATATTATAATCTTTTTTATTTTAATTAAATTATTTTAATAATGCAGCTTATTTATAAAAGTTATAAATTTTATTGCTTAATTTATATAATATATAATTTAAATTTTTTATAACTTAATTCTTATAATATATAAACTCTTTTTAAATAATATTATAATTAAAGGCTTGGAAATAAGCTATAAAAATAAAAAAATACTTACTTTATTAAGAGTTTAAAAATATATAATTAAGTATATTAAGAATTTTAATAATATTCTTTATAATTTTAAGTTAGCTAAAAGGGTAATTAATATTATTAAATTAAAATAATATAAGTAATAAGCTAATATTATTAATTATATTTATAAAATATTTAATTAATCTTTATTAAATAAAAAGATTATTAAATTAATAAGTAAAATATTTATAAGAATATAATTAAGCTTAAATTCTTTTTAAGCTTAATAAATTTTTATAAAGTATAAATGCCTTTTTATAAGATTATTATTAAGCTATTATTTAACTTTTTAAAAAAGGAAGTTTTTTATTAATAAACTTAAGAATATTAAAAAGTTATAAATATTCTTAAAGCTATAATTACTTTAAAGCCATATTTAATTAATATTAATTATTTTAAGAATAAAATTATTTTTATAATAAATATAAATCTTAAGAAATAAAATGCATATCTTATATAAATTAAAAATAAAATATAATACTTAATTTAATATAAGAGTAATACTTAAATAAAGGTTAAAAAGCTATATAATGTAATAAAGTAAAAATGCAAAGCTATTTTATTTATAATTAAATGCTTATGCTTTTATATTTATAATATTTACTTTATTTTAAAGATAAATTTAAATATTTTAGTTTAATAATTTAAGGGATTTACCTTAAATATATTAAGCATTTATATTATAAGGTAATTAATAATAATTAAAATATATAATTTTATTATTTATTATATTAAAAGCTTTAAAAATATTATTATAAATATATTTTTTAAAAAGCTATTAAGGTTATTAAATAAAGTAAATTAAGAATTTAAAGGGGATATTAAGAATTAATATAATATTTTTTTTAATTAATTATCTTAACTTTAATTATTTAATTAAAAATTATTATTATTTAATAATTATTTTTAGTTAAAGGAATTACTTAAGATTACTTAATATCTTTATTATAAAACTTATCTTAAAAACTTAATATTATAGTAATAATTATTCTTTTATAAAAAGGCTTATTATTTCTTTATTTATAAAAGAACTTTTTAAAAATAACTTAAAAAGGATTTATTATAATAATAAGTTATAAATAATTTTAATTAAAAATAAGAAATTATTAAGAATTATTATGTTCTTTTTAAGCATTATAAAAGGGATGTTATTTATTTTTAAATTTAAGCTATATATTATTAAAAAGAAATATATATTAATATTAAAAAGGTTATTGCTAGCTATCCTTATTATAATAAGTAGGATATTTAAATTTATAATAATAAAATTATTTTAATTATGCTAAATTAATTATTTATTAAAATTTATATTAATATTTAATATTTAATTTTTAATTAAGGATATAATAAGCTAATTAAAGGATAATATAACTTAATAGGATAAGTTAAAGCTATGCTTTTTAAGGTAAATAACTTAAAAAGCATTAAGAAGTTCTTTATTTAAAAATTCCTTTTTAAATAAAAACTTTTAATAAAAATAATAATAAATAAAAAATAAGAAAATATAAATTAATTTGCTTAATATCTTTTAATAATTAAAATTAAGAAGATTATAATCTTAATATATAACCTTTATGCTAATAATATTATTAAATATAAATACTTTATTATTATAATTATTATTAAGAAGATATTTAATAAAGGGATTAAAGGCTAAATATAAATCTTATCCTATGTTTTTTTTATTAATTAAACTTTATTTAAGAGATTTTATAAAAAGAGTTTCTTTTATTTTCTTTATAGCTTTAAATTAATTATTTTAATTAAGATTATTATTCTTATATAACGTATTTAAGCTTAAACTTTAAATATATTTACTTAAAATGCTTTTAATTCCTGGCTTTAATTACTTTTTAATCTTTTATAAAATATAAAGGTAGTAATTAAATTAATCTTTAATTATAAGAAGAAAGCTATATAATAAGATATATATTATAGTTTTTCTTAATCTATTTTTTTAAAGAAGGATAACTTAATTTTGCTTATTAATAAGCAAAGAAAGGTTAATTATTCCTTATTTTAAAAACTAACTTATTATTAATTTAATCCTTTTATTATTTATAAGATTTATTATAATAAT
The DNA here is from genome assembly GCF_014595645.1 of Diaporthe citri. NCBI lineage: Eukaryota > Fungi > Ascomycota > Sordariomycetes > Diaporthales > Diaporthaceae > Diaporthe > Diaporthe citri. The sequence continues at coordinate 1,722,917 of NW_025064854.1, read as the reverse complement.
GTTTATAAACTTTAAATACTTAATAATATTTACCTTTTAAGCATATTTTTATTAAAATAATTAAAAAGATTTATTAATTATTTTGGGATATGGGAACTTAAACCTTATTTGCTTTAAGAAATTAATCTTATAAGTATTATAAATAATAATAACCCCTTTCCAAATATTTTAATGAATTTCACTTTATTTAACCCTATCTTAAATAACCTTAACTTTAATTATTATTAAGATTAATTAAATATATTTTTATCTACTGCTTAAGCATATTAATTATTTATAAGCTTAAATTTATTAAATTCTTTAAACTTTAATATTTAAGATGCTAAATTTATAATATATTTATATATAAAGTAAAGAAACTTAAGAAATAAGCCTTTATAATTTATTAATATTCCTTTGCTTTAATTAAACAACCTTTAACGTTCTTAATATAATTAATTTAACGATATATTTAAATCTTAGCTTAGTTATTTATTTAAGAGGGGGGGGGGTTTCCTCTTCCGCATAATTATATATATATTTATTATATTATAATATTGCATTTCTTTTTTATGCATTATACTTATTTATCTTTAATTAAACCTTATTTAATTTTTAAAATAAAGATATTAAATTTTTAAAAAATATATTGCAAAGAGTTATTATATATTTATTTATTATTTTACTTTACTTATTTTAAAACCTTTTTATAATTAAAAATATTTAATTATTTAATTTATTTAAGTTTTCTTTCCTTTTAATTTTAATTACCTTTTATACCCTTATTAAAAACTTATTCCTATAATTAACATAATAAAAATTTTATATTATAAAGTTACGATTATTAACCTTAAATAATGCTAATTTTCTTATTTTAAATAATATTAAAGCTAATTATTCCTTTAAGCTATGCTATTTTATTAATAATAATCTTAAAGCTAAATATATTTTTAAACTTTACTTACTTAGCTATTATTATTTTTTATACCTTTTTTATATTATTATATTTATTAAAGATATAATTAAATCCTTTAATATAATAAATATAATTAATATAAACATTATTATAAAAATTATATAAGGAGTAATAATTAAAAAAAGGAATTATAATAAAAACGTTTTTATTTATAATTAAGGAAAAGTTATAACTTATATGCTTTAAGTAATACTTATAAGGGGAAGCGTTTTAATAGTTATAAAAGGTTATAAGCAAAGCTGCTTAATAATAATAATTAAAGTAATTATATATTATTATTATATATTTTTTATAAAAAGCTTTATTGCTTTTTTTAATAATAATAATATTTATATAGCTTTTAATTAAATTCTTAATATTATTTAAAAACTACTTTTTTTATAGCTTATTAAGAAATTTATTAAATAATTTTTAATTATCTTTTAAAAGGTAAGATTAATAAGTTATTAAGTAAGGTATTAATTTTATTTAATATTAATAATCTTATATATATAAATATCTTTTATAAAAGCATTATAAAGAATAGTTTTAATAAATTAACTTTTATTAAAAATGCCTTTTAACTTAAAAAAAGTATAAATGCTTTTAATTAAAACTTACTTAATTTATAAGTTATAATAAATAGCTTAAAAAGAAAAAAGGGAATCCTTTTGCATTAAACTTTTTAACCTTAATTAAAAAAGATTTATTAATAAAAATATTATTATAAAAAAATATTTAAGAATAAAAGGATTATAATATTTTGCTTTAATTTTAATTTAACTTAAAGGCTAATTAAAATTAAAAGGATATTAAAAAGAAAAAGGAAAAAAAAGGAACTTAAGAAAAGAAAGGAAATTTATATATATAAAGTTGCTATAATAAAAGAAAGTAAGCAATGTTAATAATAAGCTACCTTATTATTAAAAGAAATAATTTACTACCTTGCTTTTAATTAAGGTTAATTTATTACTTAAAAGGGGGTTACTTATCTTTAATTCCTTATTTATAAAAAAGTTATTTATCTTTCCATTATAAAGGAATTTTAATTAAGTAATTTATTTTAATTTATACTTAATAAACTTATAAATTAAAAAGGGTATACTTTGCAATTAGCTATTATTTAAAAAAAATAAAAAATTATATATTTTATTTATTTTAATTATTAACAAAATAATAAATTAATGGCTTTTAATAATAACTTATAAGCCTTTTTATTACTTTTTCCTTTTAATTAATGCAATTATTTAACTTAAGGGTAATAAATTATTAGCTTTTATTACTTTAAACTTATATGCATTGCTATACTTATTTATTTATAGCTAAGCTTTTTTCTTATCTTTTTCTTTTTTCTTTTTCTTTTTACCTTTATATTATTATTAATTAAATATTAAAGATTAGCTATTACTTAGCTATTTTAATAAAAGTATACTTTTAATATATTAATCTTTTTTCTTATTTAATTCTTATTTAAGAATAAGCAATAATTATTTATAAAAGCTACCTTAAGCTATAATTAAATATTAATTATATTTCTTTTTTATTTCCAACCCTCTTTATTTTAATTACTTATATAATAATTTTTAAAGATATAAAACTCTTTTTATTATTATACTTTCCTTTTTTATTACTTAACTTTTATTATATACCCTTTATTTTATTAACTATTTTCTTTATCTTTTTTCTTTATAATTAAAAGTTAAGATATTTTTTAATTAAAAAGGTAAAGTAAAAAAGTAATCTTAATTACCCTTACGCTATAAAGTACCTTAAGACTTTAATACCTTAATTTTAATAATTAAATTTATTATTTTAAGAAAGAATAATCTTATATTAATAATTATAAAACTTTTTTATTTTAATAACTTTAAAAACTTACTTAATAAAGCATTATAATTTTTAAATATTATAAATATATAAAAAATTAATAAAACTTTGCTTAAAAAGTAAGTATTAATTTTTTTAAAAATTCTTTTAAAATAAAAATTATTATAAATAAGGTTTACTTAAATAATATTTAATAAACTTAAACTTTTAATTATTTATTATTCTTTAATATAAAATAAATAGCATTTAATAATAAGTTTATAAAAATAATATAAAAATACTTTTTAAGCATTAACCTTTACTTTAAGCTAAGAAAATTAATTAAGTTAATAAATTTAATAAAGTAATATTAAGCTTTCTTTATTCTTAATTTTTTTAATATAAAAAGAATGCTTTATAAATATAAAAAACTAAAAACTTAATATATTATAATTTTTATAATTTAGCAACTTCTTAACTTTTAAAATATTATATTCTTGCTTAAAAAACCTTTGCATTATAATTAATTCCTATTTATAAAATATTAATAATAGAAATTAATAAAGGATTATAAATTTATTATTATGCTTATTTATATACTTAATTATTATATAATAATAATTTTTAATAAAATTAATAATTATTACTTATTATAAAATAGTTTTATATTAAGAAATAAGAATAATAAGATAAATAAAAATGCTAAAGTGCTTATTTATAAATATTTAATAATTGCTTTAAAAAATAAAATATAAGATTTTAATAAGGAGTTTATACTTAAATTAAAATAAATTAATAAAGTATTTTATAAGTAATATATTATTAAATTTATTAAAAATTACTTTAAGAAAAATTAAGGAAAGAATAATTAAAAGATATAAGATTAAGCTAAAGCTGCTTTAATTAAAACTATATATCTTAAAATACCTAAAGCTATTGCTAATATTATTACTTAAATATTTATTATTTAATTAAAGCTTAATGGAATTAATAAAGCTATTTAAATACTTATATTAATTCTCTTTATTAAGATTAATAATATAAAAGTAATTAAAGTAAGAAATAAGCTTTTATTATAAAAGGAAATTATTTAATAATAGCTATTTAAATTGCAATATATTAAAATTATTATTAATTAAAAGAAAGGTATAAGGGAAATAATACCTTTAATATAAATTAATTTAATAACTTAATTTTAAATATTTAATATATAATAAAGTATAAACTTTTATATAGCTTAAAATTAACTAAGTATAACTTTAATTAAATAAGCCTTTAACTTAAGTATTATATTATAAAATATTTTAAAATTAATAAAAAATGCTTATTTTAATATATATAAGAATCTTTCTTACTTACCTTTTTTAATAATAAATATAAATAAAACTTAAAGCATATTAATTAACTTTAAGTAATTAAAGTAATAATAAAGTTTATTTAAGGATAATTTAAAAGGCTTATAAGTAAGCTAGCTAAGTAATTAAATATAAGATATAAGATTTAAAAGCAAAAGCTTTATAAAAAGCAAAAGCGAAAGTTAATAAAGCTAATATATTATGCTTAATATAATAATTAAAAAAAAGAATAAGTTTATTTTTTATTTTATAAAGGTATTTAAATCTTTAATAATTATATTAATGTTAACTATTAAATTAAACTTTAATAGTTAAGAAGATATAATTAATAAATATATTGCTAAATAAATCTTAAGAATGTTTAAAGCTTTTATAAAAAAGTAAAAGCTATAATAAGATAAATAAATAAGGGATTAAAAATGGCAATAATAATTAAGATTATAATAAGATAAATTTTAAAACTTAAAAGCTTAATTAAAGATAGTAAGGTCTTATTTTAATAATTTTTATAATATTTATTACAAAGTGCTTAAAAAGGGGTATATTAATAAGGGCAGGAAAATATATAAGAAATGGTATTATGCTAAATTCCGGCTAGCTATAAAAAGCTAGCTTTTATGCTTATTTTAAATATTCTTAAAAAAATTAACTCTTTTTTTTTCTTATATATTTAATACTTTAATTAAGCTTTTTTTATTTTTAAGAATTTTTAAAATACTTACTTTTTTTCCCTTTTCTAACTCCCTTTTATTCCTATTTTCCTTCTTTATTACATTAAAGCTCCTCCTTAAGTTATCCTTAAGAGGATTTAATAAAACTTATCCTTTATTTATTTAAGTGGCTTGTTTTTAATATATTATAATTACTTATAAGAAATTATTTAAATTAATAAATTTCTTAATCTTAAGTAAGTTATAAATATAAGCTTATAAATATAAATTTATAAAGTTTTAATATTATTATTATAATTTAATACTTAGTTTTTTTACTTTTTTTATTGGCTGGGTTAATGTATGTTGGTTGATAGTAAACTAGTTATATTTAAATTGGCTATTTAAAAGGAGGGAGGTTTGCAGCTATAAGCTGCAAAACCTCCCTTTAGCTATAAATTATTTAAGGGTAGTTATATACTACTGCATATAACCTTTGCTTGCCGGTATTTTAGTGCTAATTACTCATAATGCCTGTTATGCTTAGTGCTATTATGCCTTTATGGCATGTTTATAATTATATTAGCAATCTTTAATTAAGTAATTAATATATGCCTTTAAAAAGTATATAAGAAAAAGAAATTAAATTAAACTTAAAGCTGCTAAGTTTAGATTTATTAATTAATTAAATTAATTTAAAGGTATGCGCTTATTTAATTATATTAAGTGCTTATAAAAGGCAGGTATATAAAAAGGCTTAAGTTATTATTAAGGGGTTAAAGGTTAATTGTTTCATTAAAGTGCGTAATTAATAAATAAAGGTTATTTTAATAATTATGCATAGCAAATTATCTTAATTATATTAATTAATAAAGCATAAATTATTATTTTTATTATATAAATATTTTATTTATAATGCATTTTATAAACTTATGTTTTTATTACTTATAATGCTTAAATTAAACAAAGACTAAACCGAACTCTTAAATTAATAGTATTATTATTTAATCTTTAGCTTATAACATACCTTAATTTAATTTAGCTTAAGCTTAATTATACTTAATTTCTATAATTAAATAAAGATTAATTAGCTATAAAGGAAGGATAGGTAAGATAAGTTATAAAGGTTAGCGAATAAGGTATTTAAATAAAGAAGAGTAGTTAAATGCAAGGAACTATTAAGAAATTATTTAATGTTAATTAAGTTAATAAATAAAAACATATATAAGATTAGTATGCAGGTATTAAACCGCGAAATTTAACTAGGAACGCCTATTAAACATAAGCTGGCAACTTAAGTACCCGTAAGATAATAATAACTCTTATTACCTAAAACCCTTAATATATAGGCATTATTATAAAAATCTTAGTTATAAGGTTTGCCTTTAAAAGGGAAGTAATTTTAAATATAAGCCATATTATGTTATTCCTTAAGGTAATTTATAATTAATTAATAAAAGGAAGATTTAAATTTTTATTAATTTTATATACTTTTGCTAAATAAAAGCAAAGACTAAATTACTCTGGCAATCTTTTCTTTGCAATCTTATTTGCAATTAACTTAACTTATTAACTTTTATTAACTTTTATTAACTTTTATTTAAATATATTCCCTAGTAATAAATAATGCATTAAGCCTTAATATACCTTTTCCTCTTACTTAAGTAAATAATTATCCTTAATTAATATATTTTTATATCTTAATTATAATTTTATTAATACTTATAAGCTGCTTAAGAATTTTATTTAGCATACTTTTTATAAAGGTATTTATTAAGTTGCAATTATTAATAATCCATTAAATTTTAAAGATTTCGTGTTTTTTATATAATTATTAAAGTGCCATTAAGTTAATTATAAGGCATTTCTCTTTAATTATACTAAGTTTAACTAAATACTTATATAAAGAATATAAATTTATATAAATTATAAAAGGAATAACATTAATACTAAAATAAGTAGTGATTTAATGTAAAGTGGCTGCTAAAATAATACCCATATTAAATCCATGGACCATACCATAAATCTTAAAAGCTAAAACGCTTTTAATAACTTTCTTGTATTTAATAAAGAATTAATAAATAATATTGCTATAAATATTTAATTTTATAAAGCTATTACCTTAAGTTTTATTAATAAGAGTAATAATAAAGCTTATTTAAGAGCTAAGATCTTAGTTATTAGCAAAAAAACTATTAATAAAAATAAGCAGTTTAGCTATAATTAAGTTAAGTAATATATATTATATACTGCATTTAAAATAATTAATTTATCATTAAAGCTTTTTATTAAGCTTAGCATAATTTTCTTTACTTAAATTAATAATTTAAGCAGCTATAAATAAGTTAAACGCAGCTTTTAATTAATAAATAAAAGCTAAATAAACACTATAAGCTTATTACTTAATATATTATTATTTTTAATTAAGAAAGGTAATTTAAATAAGGGTAATTTTTATACTCTAACCCTTTTAATGTATATTAATAATACCATCCTTTATAATAATGATTTTTATGCTATTAAAGTTAAGTGCTATTTTAAGGATAAATATTATCTTTAGCTTGCATTAAATATCTGCTTTTTTAATCTTTTCTTTCTTTATTATTAAAAATATTAAAGTAATAATAAAGAAAGTATTATTTATTTATATAGCCATAATGCTAAAGTTCTTTGCATTATTATTTAAGATAAGGAAATATAGGTTATAAGCAAAGATAACCATGCTTAATTCCTTATAATAATATTTATAATATATTATTTATTAATATATATTAAACTTAATAATGCTATATAAAGGTTTAATAATATGCATAATAATGTTAAGGGAATACTTATTATAAATCTTTAGCAATAACCTTATAAGTATTATATATTTAAGCTTTAACTTTAATTATAAATAGGCTTAAATAATATTTTAAAGCTTAACATGCATTCCTTATTAAATAAGAAATAATACTAAAGCAATTAAAAGTTATTAGCTTAACCATTAAATAATAGGGAATTAAGTAAAAATCTCTTTTTTATTATAATTATTATAATTAGCTATTATAAGGCATAACTTTTTATAAGGCTTTTTAATCTTACCCTTAATTTTACATATCATTTAAAACTTAAAGAGTTATATGCTGCTATATATCTTTTTATTATAAAGCATAAACTTAAAAACACTGCATTTAATTAAGTTTAATACTTCCTTATAGTTAAATTTCTTAAATAAATCTTTAAGTATAATAATTATACCATCCTATTAAAGCTTTAACGCAAGTTTATAATTATCTTTCTTATATTATATAATAAATATTTAACTAAGAAATGCTTAAATAATAAATATTTATGCTAAAAACATCTTAGCAAAAGTCTTTAGCTTATTCTTTGCTCTTAAAGGTTATTCTTATTACCTTAATTTCAAAGGATTTAAGCGCATATTTAAAAGATTTAGCTTAAAGTATATAATATATCGTAAATTATTATCTAGCTATAAAGTTTAAATCACGGCATCCTTTATCTTATTATAATAATATGGCTATACTATTATAAATTAAAAGACTATTAAGCTATTTAGAAAATCTAAAGTAAGGTTATAACTATTAATAATAAGAAGTTTATATAAGCCTTACTATTTATCTTTCTCTTACTATACTCTTATATTACTTTATAATAATAAACTAAAGGTTTTTATAATATTAAGTTTATTATAAGTATTAAGAGCTATATTTACTTATTATTTAATATTTATTTTCCTTAAAGACTTTATTATTATTTTAATAGCTTTAGCTTGCTTTTATATTAAAGGGGTGGGAGCTAAGTTTTTTATAAAATATAAATAAGCTTTAAAAATAAGCAATATAAATATAATCCCTTAAGGGCTATAAGTATTATTAACAGCCTTTATTATTATTTAAAGAATAACCTTTTTTATATAAGTAGTAATTAACTTAGCATATAAAATATTAAATGCTCTTTAAAAAAGAGCATAATAATATTTAACCTTATTAATAAATTAATAAGCTTTTATTAAAACTTATTTATAAACAATTCCCATTACTTATATTATTCTTTAAAACTTAGTAAATATAAAGTTTATATTAATATTATAAAAAATCTAATTAAGAGGGCTAAAATAAATATTAATTTAATACTTACATAATGCCTTTTATATATTTTTAATTAAAAATAACTTAAGAAATTAAACTACTTAAAATATTATTATTAAATTAATAATATAAAAAATGGGCTTATTTTTAAAAAGATATATAATATTAATAATAATTTTATAATTAAAGTTATAATTATTTTTTAAAGTAAACTTAAATCTTTATAAAATAAAACTATAAAGTTGGCAGTAATAGCAAAACTTTATAATAATCTTTAAAGTCTTTGCCTTTATATTATATTTAGCGTTCTTTAATAAGTGGTTAAAACATTTAACTAATGGGTATTTAAAATATTAATGTAATTAATATAGTTTTTTCTCCATAAAGAACGTAATAAGGGTATATGGAAAATATTATAGGTATCCCTACTTTTAAGTAATTAAAAATATCTTTTTAAAGCTATTTAACTGCCATTAAATTAGTTTATTTATTATGTTTTATAAATAAATATATAACTTATCCATATCTCCTATATAAAGCAAGAAGGGGGTATGTTTTTTAATAATATAAAAGATAATCAAACTAATTATAACCTTTATTATTACCATTCTTAAAGAAAAAGCTTATAATTCCTTATTAAGCTAAATAAAAGGGTCTTTATATTAAAAAGCAAGGTATTATTTATATTTTATTATAAAGAAAATTGCAGCACCTATATTAAGGATAATGCCTTAAAACTAAGTATAAGCATATCTTCCGGTTAAGGTAAATTAAAAAGCAAAAGCAAAAGTAATTATTATATTTTCTTTATCTTTATTAATATTATCCTCCTTAGTAATTATATTTTTTAAGAAGAAATTATAAAGAAAGACATTGTTTATAATGGTTTAATAATATATTATACCATCCTTATAATTATTCTTTTTTTTATTAAAAGTAATTCTTATATTAAGTTCCTTATACTTTATAAGAAATGTAGTATAGTTAATATTAATAGCCTTATAATTAACATACTTTACCTATATAAAATATTAATTACGGCATTACCAATGCTTTGCTAATAAGTAATTTAAAAATTAATAACTAATTTTGCTATAAACATAATATTTTTTATTTCTTAAAGTATTATATTAGCTGCTATAATAAGAGTTATATTAAGGATGAAAGTTATTATTATTAAAGTTACCTTAATTAAAGTTACTTTAATTAAAGTTACTATAGCTAAAGCCTTTCCATCTATATTTATCATAGCTAAACGGCTTATTATCTTTATATTAGCAATTAATATAATATGCTTTGTTTCCCTTATTATTAGCACTTTAATTATCTTTATTATAATATTAATTAGCATTGCACTAAAAATTAAATTTAAGAAAAGATCTTAATCCTAAAAATAATAATTTATATAAATATTTAAAATTAAAAAGTACATATTATAATTCTAGTATACCTATATAAGCGCAAATAACCATTATTTATAAGAAGTTATTTCCTTAATAAAGTACGTTAAGTGCTTATTAATATAGTTATAATTTATTAAATATTATAATAAAAACCTTTTAAAAGTGCTTATTAATATTCTTTAAGTTAATATGCATTCCGTTAAATATAATTAAGATTTAATTATAAAAATATTATTAATAATTAATCTTTATATTAAAATAAGCTTTAAGCTTTAAGTATATATTATAAATAAAGAACTTTATATTAATATAATAAATATAATAAATTTTGGCATAATTTTTAAAAATTAAGGGAAATATTACATAAAATTATTTAAGTTTAATATTTATTATTTAGCAAATATTAAGGAAAATCCTTATCTTATTATTTAATAAATTATATAATTTACTACCTTAATTCTTATTTTTATCCTATATCTTATTAAATTATATACTATTATTAATATTAAAAAAATTATTTACTATTTCTTAAAAGGGTAAGTTTTAATATAAATTATATGCTTATAAAGGTTTTAATGCTATAATAAATAGTAATATTAAATATAAAATCTTTATTAACTCCTTAAGGAAAATGTTTATAAATTATTCCCTAAATTATAAAGTTTCTAAGTATTTTAATAAACTTAATCTTTATTAAAATGATATTTCTTAATATTTTAAGGAAGCCCTTATATTTAATTAATTAAGGGTTTTCTTTTTATAAAATGATAATTATAATACTTATTATAGGGAAGTTAATTAAATAAAGTTTTATCTTAATTTTATAAATAATTAAGGATAAAGAGGTTATAATTTTTAAAATCCTTTATTATTTTTAATAAAGAAAATTAATTGCTTTAAGTTTTAATAAAAAGAAGTAAAAGCTATAAATAATAAAATTATGTTAAAAGCTAAGGTTTTTTAAATCTCTTAAATAATAAGTATTTTTTAAGTATTTGCTATTTTTAGCTTTTAAGATTAAAGCCATTAAGTATAAAACTTAAAGAGTTTATATATATTAATTACCTTATATAATTCCTTTTCTTGCTATAAAGAATACTTATTATATATAAGCAATACTTTTAGGTTAATATATTACTTATTAATGCTTCCTTTAATATTAACTCCTTTTTTTTAAAGGAATTTTTTAAAATTTTAAATAATAATTAATTTTTTAAATATTATTATATTTTAAGAAGTAAAGTTTTTTATAAAGCATTAAAATAAATTATTATTTATATCTTAGCATCTTATTATTTCCTTTATAAACTTAAGAATAACAGCATTTACTTAATTAATTATGCTATTTACCTTTATTATTAATTCATCTTAATAGCTAAAATTAACTTATTAACTTTAAAACCTTTTATTAAGGTTAAAAAGTAATTAAAATTCTTATATAAAAGTATTATTAATATTTAAGGGTATTTCCTTAGCATTATTATTAAATTTAGCTATTTTGCTAAGCCATTAAAATATTTAGGTAATTTATATATAAAGAAAAAAAAAAGAAGGTAATTAAAGGGATATATTAAGGTTATTTTAAAGCATAAAAAAAAAGTATTAATTATATAATAAAAAAGTATTTATTAAAAAATATTTATTAACTTAAGTAAATATAAATTATTATTTATATTAAAGTAAAGTAATTATAAATACTTTTAGTATTAATTATATAATAAAATGCATTATATAATTAATAAATTTAAGGCATTATTAAAAATTTATTAATTAATAAGTTAAATCTTTATAATAAGAAGGTTAAGGCATTATTAATTTCTTCTTATTAATTTTAATTATAATATAATTATTAATACTTAATTAAGTAGGGTTTTATTATTAATAATTGCTTATCTTTATAATATTAATATTAATTATTTAGCATAAATATTGCAACTTAATTATAATAATTCTTATTATTAATAATTACCGCTTAATTAATGGCAATATAAATTTATTACTTGCTTATTTTGCTATTTATAATTACTTATAGGTAATTATTAATTAATGTTAGCTGGGTTAATGTATATTAATTAATAGTAAATTAATTATATTTAAATTAGCTATTTAAAAGGAGAGAGGTTTGCGGCTATAAGCTGCAGAACCTCCCTTTGGCTATAAACTATTTAGGGGTGGTTACGTGCTGCCGCATGTAACCTCTGCCTGCCGGTACTTTAGTGCTAATTGCCCATAGTGCCTGCTGTGCCCAGTGCTGCTGTGCCCCTATAGCATGCCCATAACCACATTTTTTAAGTATTATTAATATTAAATTTAAAAAGTATTTATTATATTTAATTTAAAAATATAAGATTATTTTTAATATTTTAAATTACTTATTAAATAAAAAATTATTTTATATTTATTATTTTAATTAAATATAAGGAGAAAATTAAGTTAAATATCATTTTTTATATTTATTTTTAAATTTTTTATCTTTTATTAAATTTAATTGCCTTATTAAAAATTAAAGCAATTTATTATTAAAGATATTAATTATATTTCTTTTTTAATTTATTAAAAAATAAAAGAAAAAATAAAATAAATATTATTTTATTTTTTAAAAGCTTATTATTATTTAAATGCTTTTAATATTTATTATATAAAACTTTTTAAATATTTCTTTTTTTCTTTTTATATTATATAAATTAAGAATTTAATTTTAAAATTATATTTAATTATTTAATAAAGGTTATATTTAATATATTAAAGTTTATAAATTTTTAATACCTTTTAATTTAATAATAAAATTATAATATAATAAATTAAGTAAAAAAAAAATTAAATATTTAAATAAATTACTTAATTAATAAGGTTTAAAAAAGTATTTATAATTATTATATAAATATATATTTAAAAATAAAAAGAAATAAATAATATAAAATAAATATAATTAAAATATATTTTATATAATTTATTTATAACTTATAAAAAGGAAAGATTATTTTATATAAATTAAGCTTATAATTATGGAAGGTTATAAGTATTATAAGGGGTTTAAAAGCATAATTATAAAAGCATTTATCTCTTAAGAGTAGTTTAAAAGGAAGAAATAAAAGAAATTTAACTATTTAAGCATTTTAGAAAGTGGTCGCAAACCAGGGTTAGGGATGTGCGTGCAACAGTTGTGACGACCCTTCTACTCTCCAGTCCCTCTTGGCGGAATCCGTTTCATCGATTTTCTTCTTCTTGTCGTTTTCTTTGTTTTTGTTGGGGGTGGTGTTGACATCTAAGCACCTGCTAACCCTCATCTTCGGTACAGCACATAAACTTTTCTTCATTCATCCCGCTCTCGACAATGTGGAGAGACTCGTCGTCTTCGAGAACTTCGACCAGCGGTACCCTCCCAACCTCCCGTACTGCGAGCCCCTCCGGACTGCGCCTCCCATCGTCAGCCGGTCAGTCGGCCGCGCCAGCCTCAGGCTCAAGCACCTGTCGGGGGCGTTCATCGTCGACGCCAGCGACGTGTTCCTCGGCGCCTCCCGCGAGCCCTCGTGGGCGTGGCCGAACCTTACCACGCTCGCGCTTACCTCGAGGCTGCTCGCGCCCGACGCGGATTCAGGGGCTGTCGACGGCATGCTCGTGGCGGCCGCGACCGCGGCCCGCCGGATGCCGAAGCTCGAGACGATGGAGATCTGGAACGGGCGGGAGGGCCTCGCGGGCTTGTTCAGGTACCGGTCCGCACGGCGCGGGCGGACGGCTGGGATCAGCTGGAGGGGAACGTGGGACCTCGCCTTGGGGGAAGATGTCATCCAGGCCTGGGAGACTGTTGCGAATATGTATCGCCGCGGCGGGCTCGTGGTTGTGAAGGAGAAGGTGATGGATGCTAAGATCAGGTTCCACGGTGACGCGATTCATCACCTGGGGCTCGAGGCGCAGGTGGTCCGGCCTGTTTCGTTGTATCAGATGCGGATGGAGCGTGATATTCGAGAGGGCAATGCATGAAGGAAATTGTGTTTTTGGATGTGATGATGAATTTTTTTTTATATTTTATTTTATTTCGGTTTCCAGTCAAAGAGGCGGAGATGAGCATCACGCGTTCACACGTCAGAAGTCGGCCATGTTTCCAACGCGAAGAGTCGGTATTTCTATATCAAATAGTTATGTAAGCATCAACTTGTTTCTTGATCATGCTCAATTATAAATTGCTGGACGAGTAAAGGTTTTGCACGGTACACGTATGTCTGCAGGTGAGAAGGAGAGTTCAAGAGCAGCATAAGTAGTACGTCTATCAACGAACTCTCAACCCACATATTCTCTCTCCATCTGCGTCATCGCCCATGTACGGCATGCTGGCACTGTCCAGTCTATATTTCATCGGCACGTGGGATGCGGTACATGTCTTGGGAGATGTATGACCAGTGTCCTCGCATGCCCTCCTGGTCTCAAGAGAAGTCGAGAGGCACTTGAGTGTCTGCTTTCAGTGCCTCTGCTTCCACGTCGATGCTATAGGTACCCAGCAATTTTGGAATTCCAGTGTTTGGGTGCACTCCATGAGAGCAGGAACCAGTGGGGGCCTGTTGCTCAGGTCCTCTGGGCCAGTGACTCAGAGCTAACTAGGAATAATTATCACCAGTTGATTGCAAACCTGTCGGCCAGGCTCAGCAATCGCTGTTACGACCACGTGAATCTGGAGAGAAAGTGTGACTCGCAAACTCTCTCGATCACCGTTTCGACTTTGTCATCGAATCCGATCTCTGTGCACTAATCTGCTATAAAAGCTTCCCATGTCCGCGCCGTCGCTTGTTCTGTTGCTTACCTCCAAAAACGTGTCAATCGCAAGTGTCTCAGCATCTAATTACGCTTTGCACTTCCCGTTCATTGGACGCCAAATTCCATCTCCAATCACCTTCTACATACAATATTCTTCCAGTTGACGAACTGAACAATGTCCAACATCGTGCACCACTTCAGGCCCAACCTCGGAGAGTTTGAGGCCATATACCAGTCGATACACAAGAATGCCGAGCTGTCAAAGATGGAGACACAAACCGCACGAAAGATGGCGGATTATCTCTCCAGTTTGGGATTTGATGTCACCGAGGGCGTGGGTGGAAACGGCGTGGTCGGCGTGCTTCGCAACGGCGAAGGCCGGTGCGTCATGCTGAGGGCTGAACTCGACGCCCTCCCAATCAAGGAAGCTACAGGCCTGCCGTATGCCTGCAACAAGATGATGAAGGATATCTGGGGCCAGGAGCAGCCTGTGATGCATGCCGCCGGCCACGATCTGCACATGGCAAGCTTGCTGGCGGCTGCGACCCTCATGAGAGACGCTTCGGAGCATTGGCAGGGGACTCTGGTGGTGGTCTTTCAGCCCGACACGGTACACACCGGGGGGCGCACAGGCTATGGTGGAAAATGGCTTGTACAACATCGCCCCGGTGCCCGATGCGATATTTGGCCAGCACAGCGGCCCTTTTCCCGCCGGACACGTCAACGTTCTACAAGGTCCCGCTCTCATGTCTGCGGATACCGTCAGGATCAAGCTGTACTGCTCGCTTGGATGTCAGGCCAACCCTCAACACAATGCCAAATTAGTTGCCCTGGCCTCGGATCTGGTTGGCGAATTGGAACAACTGGCTCACAGTAATGATCGTTACGCCCACATTACCGTCGACGAGATTCACGCGGGACGTCCGGGTCAGAACTCGGTGAGCCATGTGGACCTGGTGCTGGACGTCAAGACAGACAATGAGAACATCCGCCAGTACATCCTCAGAGCGATCGGCCCCAAGGCGAAAGAAGTGTGCCGCGGTGCCGGGGTCAAACACCCGCCCGAGGTCGAGATCTTTTCCCGCGCGCCCCTCACCCTGAACAACGCCAGCCTCGCCGAGGACCTCCAGCAAGCATTCGGCAAACACTTCGGGGAAGACAAGACCCGCCCCAGGGCTCCGCTTTCTCTGGCCTGCGATGACTTCTCCAGGCTCGCAGCACCGCATGGCATTCCTTACGTGATGTGGCACCTTGGGCGACGAGCGCCGTCGGCACGCGAACCCTCTCAATTTGCTGAGCTTATTCGCCATGTTCCTTTCAACGACTCACCCTACAATGCCCCTGTGCTCCGGCCGACTTTGCTCACGGGCACGGATGCACTGGCTCTTGCAGCACTTACCCTTCTCGGAGATGATGATACTTCTTAGTCGGACGAAACTTCCGAGTCTGAAACGATACCTTCACCGCGGAGTTCGACTCCAATTCTCGGCACGTTTGCGTAGCCAATCTTTTGGTGGATCATTTTTGTTCTTTTGGTTCGATTTTTGGTTGCTATTGCAGTTTTCGATCACTTGCAAAGGCGTTTGGGGCTTTCGGGGAGACAGACCTAAGAGAGTGATGGTGGAGATGGAATCATGTGGATTCTTTTGAGCCGGGCTTCTCGCCAGAACACAGCCAGTATTGAAGGACATATGAGGGAGCGCATAAGAAGAATAGATGCGGCAGAATGGCATACCATACCAGGTACGCAGGTAGACAATTTGATAGTCACACGTCTTCAAGACCGATGTGATATTAGTCAAAGAACGCGACATGATTGAACACTCGAAAGCAAAATCAGAGAGATATTTGCTAGGTAACCCGCCAAGCTATTGGTCCATACCCACAAGCCATACATACAGGGTTCCCATTCATGCCCGAAGATTAGACAACCGAAGAGATGCTGCAACGTTGAACCAAAATTGTGTACATGAGACGGTCCGACATAAATGGGCACCGAGAGGATTCTTCATGAATATTTGAGCTTTGATAATCTCATTGTTGAGGAACAGGGATTTTCAGAGTAGTGATTGATCGACACGACCAAGCAAATCTGGGCCGCCCTGCTCGTGATCTTGTCCAGCAGCGCGAGGCGAATATGAAGTGTGCGTCACTGGGGCGAAAACAGCCTCGGGAAGGAGCAGAAAATTCGTTCATTACCTCAAAACTGCCTTCTTTTCCTCCATCCTCGGTCCGTCAAAACCACGTGAATCCCTCTCAGCAGGCAACATTTGAAGTATCAAGACGAACGAACTCGCCTTCCACCACGTCACCGCACAGCCCAGGAAAGCAGGGGCTTCGCAGGTGAAAATGTTACACTGGGACTACCCTGTTCTCGAAGTGCCTCGACATCTGCACTTTGATGGCCGTTGCTCATGTCATCATTTTGGCCTGGCTGCTGTTGCTGCTGCTGCTGCTCTGAGGGATTGCTGTTAGCCCCGGGTCTAGAACGGAGACATCTGTACATCCAATCCTTGTAGAAACCACGATAGAGGATCATGGATACCGCTAGGGTGATGAGAAGGCAAGGGACAAGCACTGCAACGAGCATGACTGTTGCGTCGCCCATGTGGGCTGTATGCTCTGACTCAGAAGCGTAGGGGCGTGGTAGTCCTTTAAAGATTCATGATAAGAGAGTATATTCTCTGACATTACTGCGTAGAGGTATATCCTTTTGAAAGTAGGTATTTGGGACGTCCTGGTCGTATTGAATACGATAGCCGACTGGAGTGCAAGTCGAATTTGAATCCATTGCAGAGGGATAAGTCCATAATATGTCTTTCATGATGACTGAGTTCCACAAGAGTGTTTGGGTGTAGGAGCGACATGATGTCAAACAAGACACGATGCCGTGTGCTTGTGACGGTCAGTCATTGCAAACACGTTAGACTGTGCATCATCAGGGGAGCTCCACACGTAATTGAAGGCATCTTTGCTCGCGTTCGTGAAAGGAAAGGATGTCAGGGCTCCTAAAATCTTGCTCACTGGTGATGTAGACGAAGCACACATATACAGTGAGTTTCCTGGGAGATCGGTGTTCAGGATTTCCCATGGGATCTAATCCCCAAGCGCTTATCCTAAGGGATCAACCAAGTTTGCCTCAGGAACCCACTTACAATTTCCAAAAGGGCAAACCTACAAACCAAGCAAGCCAACACTTTCCAAGCCAACTCATTCAAACACCATATCATTTTCAAGACACCGCTACACAATGATACGCTGGGGGAAACGAAGATGCTGAATTTCTAGCCTATCCTGCCCATCGCTATGAGACGTGACCACTACTCCACCTCCGTCTTTTTCACAGCAGGGACCGGAAAACGATCCAGCCGCCACAACACCGGAACCTGGCCGACCAACAACACCAACACCGAGACAATGCTTCGCCATGCTCTGAAACATGGGCGGGGGTGCGCGCGAGCGAGTGGGCGCCGCACACCAAGTTCTGTTCATCTAGGAATCAAGCAATGCAGGGCAAGATAAATAACAGGAAAGCGAGGGTATTTTCAAGATGACAGCTCCATGGCTTGTCGTTCTATGAACAGATAAAACAAAAAAGGATAAAATTTGGATGGGGAGGAGTGGCAGAGAATTCTTCGAGTGTTCTTCCCCTATATGAACCGCACCTCGTCGTCAAAGATACCAGCCCTCACCTGCACCAGAGCGGCCAGCTCGAACAGGAACGACTGCAGGACGATAATGTTGGTGAGTACGTGCGAGACGGATACCTTCTTCTCCTCAGGCGGCGTGGGCGCGTCGGCATTCGCGACGCTGCTCTGCGTGTCATCTTTGTCGCCGTCTGCAGCTGGTGCGCTCTCGTTCTGTGCGTCTGCGCCGGGTGCGTCGTCCTTGGCCGGTGGCGTCGGGGGTGTCTCGTCCTCGATCTTCCCTCCCAGCTTGAGCGGTGCGGTGGTGACCTTTGTCTTATCAGGGAGGCCGACCTTCCTCGCCAGTATCTGCTGGTCCACTGCTTGGAAAGCAGCGGCCTGGCTCGCCTTGACCGGGTCCTGATCAGAATGTTGGCCCGCGGGGGAGAACGGCCGGTGGAGTCCACCTCCGCCTTTGGTCGGCGTTTCGAACTTGTAGGTGTCTTTGGGCGGAACAGGTGGGCCCTTGTTGACGGATGAGGGGGTTCCTATCCCAAAGCCTCCTGCCAGGGGTGGTCCGCCTGGGACGGCCAGGTGCGGGCCGCGTGGGCTGTTGGAACGACTGGGTGTCCCAAGGTCGTTGAGGTCCTTTAGTATACGCTGCGCGAAACCCTCTAGCCCGCCTGCCCGTTGAGGAGAGCCGCTCCTAGAGGTGTTCATACTCGACGGAGCCCAGGCGGGTGTGGCTGAACCGGGTGTGCTAGAGGGTGGCTGAATGCGTCTGGGCATGGGGGTAGACGCAGAGTCGGCAATCTGGAAGGATTCTCGTCGTTGCTGAAGAAGATCATGGAACCGGGGGATCGTCTCGCGGTATGTGGCAACCTCGTCGGAGAGCAGCTGCAGTATCTTCAATAGTCGTGGTAAATTGGACGAAGACCACGTTGGCCTGCGGCGGCATTTGTTGATTTTATCGAGTGCTTCAGGATCCTCAGCAAGCATCTTTTCAAGGTCTCGATCCAGAGGATCGTCACCCTGTTCTCTCGGAGATAGAGGCTGATATGCATCGTCTGCGTCGTAGATGTAGGTCTCGGGATGTCGTAGAAGCCAGCCCTCGAGACTCATGAAGCCACAGATTGCAAGATCAAACAGTGTCTCCGTGATACCAAGATTTGTCTCGACCGGGTTGAGGAAGAATAGCTCCAAATGATCAAGTAGAGTGGTTAACAACGGATCGTCGGATCGTATAGTATGCGCCCGAACATCCCGGGGAGCACCTGGCAGGGAGTCCGGCGCGGAGGGCAACTTGTGGTTGTTGACGTTTATCTTGGGCACCGTGAGCTTCAGAGAACATGGATGGCTCTCTAGTCGTGATGTGGTGTCCTTCAGGATGTTTTCGTAAACCTCGTCAAAGTTATCTTGACCTCCAATCGTCCCAGCAAGGGACATCAGGAATTCCAGTTCCTGCTGCTGGGCCCCGACGGTGCGGTGTGGTATATCCCCATAGAGATTCTCAGTTCGTATCAGCGTTACTACAGCGTATCGATGGTGCCTCTTAAGGATCGCTGACACGAGTTGAAGTGTGACATGTATGGTCTGGTGACTGGGAGATCGTAGACAGGCGAGGATTAGATCGACGAGGGTGTACAAAAGAGGGTCGAGAGTGTCATCGGCTTTGGCGGCCATCATTGTCGCTAGATCCATCGATTTCCTTTTCCTAGCCTTACTGACGGAATTCGAAGTGGCTTCTGGTGATGACGTCTCAATATCCGGCAAACCAAGCAGGTAGTGGAGAATGAGGTTAATCATGTCAGGATGATCCAGGGCCTCGAGTATCTGGCGCAGATATGTCAAAACTGCCACTGACGAGCCTCCATCGAGGTCGGAAGATTCTAGAAGAGACGGGTATCTGTAGGGCATCAGCATGGCGTCGTGTATCTCCAGTTAGGGTGCGACATACAGTAACTGTTGTAGGAAGATGATCTGGAAGTGCTCCAACAGTGTCGACTTGACTTCGATAGACTTGCAATGATTAAGCACGTCCTGCCAGAACACCAGATGTGATAAAAATGTCTCCAGATTTGCTTGAAATCCCGGGTCTGTCGACGGCATGACCTCTTGGGTCGCGACGGGGGGCTGATAATCCGACAGGGCGAGAATAGGGGGAAGATCGTGGGACGGATAGTCTATGACCAGCTTCCCACTCAGCTGACTGTAAAGCGCTCCGAGACCCGTGGCCATGAGCGTTGATAGATCGCTCTCTACAATCCACTGCTCGAGCTCGACCGAATTGGAGGCAGCCTCGATGATGTAGAGCAGGCCGGTCCTCGCAAAGTCACCGACCTTGCCCTCATGATGGATGTAATCAACCAGCAGGTAGAACAGGGGGAAGTCCTGTTTTTGTGTCCTCCCCTCAAATTTGTCCCGGGTGTCCTGGCTTCTCTCGCCCTGCTGCCTGTCGCGGTGAAGTTTGAACCACGAGGACAAAATGTTTGGTTCCAGCCGGATCTTGGTGGTGATATTGAAGGCCAGTTCGACGACCCTTGACTCGGTGTCCGAGCCGAAGGGGACGCTGTTGGCACCTGTGATCTTAACAAGCAGGTTCGTCAGACTGGAAGCAAATGCTTCAGTCTCAACAAACGCCTCCTCCTCGCTCTCGACGAGGGTCGCGAAGAACAGCACAGCCTCCTTGATGATCCATTCATTGTACGAGGTGGTGGCTATTTTTGCGATGGGTATGTACAACTGCTTGTTGGCCGAGAAGGCGATGCAGGGGTGGGGGAGGGGCCGCCGGGTCTCGTCGCTGAGGATATCGGTGAGGTCTTGCAGGCGGATCTCGACCTCCTCGGCGGCCTCATAATCGTTGGCGAGGTTGGAGGAGTGGCGCCATGCTTGCTGTTTTGGAGAGGGCAGGTCAGAGGAGAGGGTTGCTGTGGGAGACGACGATGTGCAGCTGCACGCACCAGAAGACGGCTGTATTCCTTCTCGAAACGCCGCAGGCGTCTGACGGGGTCCTTCGCGGATTCTCGTCGCGAGCTCTCGGCTAAGGGGGTGTTCGCAATCAGGCGCGACCACTGGCGAACGGTGTCAGCGGAAGCACAGTCCACGCGCGAGGGCGGGCCGGAAACCGTAACCTACGAAGTCCATGTCGTCTCTAGAGGCATGCCGATGCTTCGACGTGCTCGAAATCTGTGGTATTTGGTCTGTCAGCGGCGAGGGTCGTCGTCGAACGTTGTCTCCAGATGCATGAATCTGTTTGAGAAGGCCAGGGAAGCTTAGACCCTGGGTCATATGCAAGCCAGCGCTCGGGATGAGCCTGCGGGTCGCAACGGCCCCACTACCGACAGGGGTCCCTTGACCGTCCCTCGACCACTAGCTGCTGCCGTCATGCTGTCTGCACGGCAGTCTACGACCACTTGCAGCTAAGAATGGATTGTGCCTGGAGCTCAATATCGCGACCTCAGACGGCAGATCATCTCCACCTGAACACCCAACATACATCTTCAACCAATTTGCCCCTTCTTTCTCAGCCTTGCCCATAGCGACACTCATTGCCAGCCCTGTGCGGCATTATCAAGTCTGGCTACAGCCGTAATGCGCAAGAGCTCAGTGCATACGGCGCGCCGTGCTGTAGGGTCGACACTCCACTTCCACTCCTCGACAATTTGGGCCCGGTGACGAGGACGTGCCAGAGGTCAGAGACCACCATTGCGAAAAGCACGGTACAGTGGGCCTCACTCAAGCGCCACGATGTTCTTATTGGGTCAACGTATGAGGACAATCTCCCCCCCCCCCCCCCCTCAATCTGGACGACCTGTGCGTCCACCTAGCGTCTGTGCCTAAATGTCTCCCCCGTGAGGTTCATCTACAGCGGGAGATAGCGACCATGGTATCGACAGGAGTTGCCCAATCGTGCCACTCTGTTCCTTTGTCTCTCGCAACTTGCCAAGGAAACCACCACCATGGCGTCCGTCAAATCACCCGAAAGGGCCAGCCTGGGCGATTCATACTTACTTCACGCCAAGACGGTCCTCAGAGGTCACAGAAACGTCCAAGCCATCAACTTTGTGCATCACATCACACCTCTGTCCACAGGGCGTCCACGTTGGACTCTGTCTGGCTCATCATGTGGCCGTTTCCTGGGCTCGAGCTTGGTGTTTCCCAAGTACGATGGACAGCAATGCACCGTCTAGCCTGCCGGTCAGCCGAAGACTTGGTTCGCAGAGCTACATGGCATCCGCTCGTTTGAACCTGGATGGATCTGTTCACGCCCCCAGGGGTCAGCGTACTGCCATCGGCTGTACAACAGAACCACATTGTGGTCTGTCCCTGGGTAGGAGTGTCTGTCGATAAGCTCGTCGCTTCTGTTCGTGATAGCCCATCAAGCTGGACCATCGGATTCGTGCGCGGCTTTCTGACAGTGATGGTATGGTATTCGTGCACGCGGCGTCTCGCGTGATGTATTTCTCTACGTTTCTCGATGATTGACGCCAGAGAACATCAGGCTGGTGTGCCCAGCTTACGCCTGCGATGGGCTCTACTGGCCGGTTCTTGGCCTTCATACGCGATGATGCGCATGCGTTGACTATGCACTTTAGTCGAGAGGCCAGGGAAGGCTGGGATCTTGTTGCCCATGCGCCTCAAACGGCTGAAAGTCTGAGTCGCGCTGACTTGGGCAAAGTGCCGAGTATGGCATGGCTGACGTCCTTCCTCATCTACAGTTTCTTACTTACTGTGAGGCTCTTATAGACCGTGTTCAAACCTCTGAGCGGAGTTGACAGTATCTCGACAGGGATGCAGAGTGGTTGAAGATCGGCCATGTTCTGTCGGCTGTATCTCATGTCTGCCAACTGTCAAAGGCTCGAGCGAGTGAGGTATCGAATGAGCAAGAAGCCTTGCAACTTTGTCCACAAAGCTTTGTTCTTAAAGCTTTGTTCTTGCATAACGACGACCACATTCAGCTAGACTCGAGCAGTATGGGCAAGCCCCAGCCTACTACGAGGGCTTAGCCTTTAGCCATTATGCAGCCAGCGTAGTGCAGTCTACGGAAAGCTCCCCGCGTGCAACAAGGTTGACTTTGGTCCCCCACTACCCAACACACTCGGGCGGCTACGTGCAGAGTAAGCGCGGCAACGGGTGGTCGCCCGACCTGCATATCATGTAGGATTGTTGCTTTGAGTTGGAACACAAAGGCAACTTGACTCAACCCCGTCAAAGCGTGAATGCCTCACCAGCCACTCGCATTCTCATCATCAAATAGCCTTCGACCGGCCTGAATACCATTCGATCAGCCAGCAGATAACATCCTGCAGGCAGTCTGGCCCACATTGGCCTGGGTGAAACCCCTCCAGGCATCGCAGCCCCAGTGGGACAAGTCCCGGGTCACACTCCTGCAAGAACATCGCGTTCAATCTATCTCAAGCTCCCGTCGTGGTTCGCCAGGCCGTCCTACCTCGGCGAGAGTGGAGAGAGTGTTCGTGCGCAGGACGCCCATTGGGGCGGCGCCAGAGGCCTTCCAGCGAATCATGGCCTGTAGGTGCTTCACTACAGGGGCTTGCAGTGCCTGCCAAGCCTCTTTTGGCTTGAAAGCGGCTAGTTGCACGAGCCCAGCATTAGGGTTACTCACTGTTGGACGACGCCGCTCGCTGCCTTTTTCTGAAGGACCAGCCCCTGGTTCTCCTCCCTTCCTGGCATGTTTCTTAATAAAGGTTTCCACGAGGACGTTTCCATGTCCAAACACCTTGGGCTGTGTCATGCCCTCTTCTAGTGTTTCCTCTTCAGCTGGGTCGAGTTAAGAGTCGTCGTCATACCCGACGACAGAGGACCGAGAGACCCGTGAACACGCGTGTACGCCTCGGTGCCACACCCTATGTCCTTATCTTGTGACAGTTTGCCCCCGGTGATACATGATAGAGATGTTCGGAGCTTTTTTCCTTCAAGCCAGCCTCATGCTAAGACACTGAAAACTCAATATTGACGATCATCAATATGGGTTGGTTCTCTCGCAATAAGACCAAGAAGTTGCCGCCACGGCCTGGAGGGCCGTTCCCTGTACCGGTCGATGCGCCGCGGAGCCAAGGCCAACTACCTCCAGCACAGGTTCATGCCCCGCAGACATCGGGCATCACGGACTCAGACTCGTCATGTCCCGGCTTCCAGCCTGCTGGCTACCCGCCTGCTCCCCCTGGGTGGAATGGAGGGTCTGCACCACCTCCACCGTACCCATATCAGCAACAATCACAGCAAGCACCAGTGGTGGTAAACCAGCACTATTATATGCTGGCACCACCGCCATCGAATGGAGATTTCCAAGCACACCAAGGAAATACTGTGCCTCTGTCCAAGATGATCATCGGATCCGCGGTTAATCTCGCCGACCAACTCATGCCTGGTGTGGTTCCCGCTTTCCTCAACGACGGCCTGAACCTCCGTGGTGGAGAATGCAATCAGTTTACCGGCCCGGGAGCCGCAGCATTGAACCAGCTTGGCGATCGATTCAACGATGTGATGACCCAGATCGACCGGGACCGATATGCCGGAAATGAAAGAGAATTGTTTGCCTGCCGTCCGGACTCGGCCTCAGACTCGTCGTCTACGGAAATCACCACAAGAGGCCAGCTGGGCAAACCAAGGAAAACCCAGCACAAAGGGCACGATGCCCCGAAAGGCCAGACTACAGCCGTGGCTGCGAGTGTCCTGTCCGGGAACTACTTCGCAAAGGTGGAGCTATACGCCAACTCCCGGCTGCCTATGGATCTGCCGCCACTCAAGCTGTACATTCCTACCTGGCCGCTGCTATGTCTAGCCGCGCAGTACTCTGACCGAGTCTACGAGAAGGCTCGAGGTGCGGAGAAGGACGTTCAGGTGGGCGCAAACTACCACAGTGGTACCCGGGCCATGGTGATCAAGTCAGTTCCTATGGACCATATGAACACCATCGTCTTCGCGATCAGAGGAACAGCGACTTTCATGGACTGGGCTGTGAACTTGAACACGGCACCGTCTTCTCCAGCCGGGTTCTTGGTAAGTAGACACCCCCCCTTCAGCCTTGACAAACAGGCCACGCAATACTAACACACATCTTGAAAGGATGACGCCGGCAACTACTGCCACACAGGGTTCCTCACTGCCGCCCGCAAGATGGTCCAACCCGTCGCCGCGCGCCTCCGGCAGCTCCTCCAGGAGGACCCCAGGCGCACATCGTACAGCCTCCTCATCACGGGCCACTCGGCCGGCGGCGCCGTCGCGGCCCTCCTCTACGCGCACATGCTGTCGGCGTCCCGGGAGGCCCAGTCCGAGCTCAGCTCGCTGACGGGCTGCTTCAGGCGCGTGCACTGCGTGACCTTTGGCGCGCCGCCCGTCTCCCTCCTGCCGCTGCAGAAGCCCGAGGGCCGGCAGGACCTGCGCAAGAGCATCTTCCTCAGCTTCGTCAGCGAGGGCGACCCCGTCGCGAGGGCGGACAAGGCGTACGTGCGGAGCCTGCTGGAGCTGTTCGCGACGCCCGCGCCCGCGCCGGCCGCCGCAGCCGCGGTGCTCGCGAAGCCGCCCTCCAAGATGGCGCTGCTGGAGTGCCCGAAGCAGAAGGCTTCCAAGAGCTCGCTGGCTTCGGCCAAGTCCGGCAGGTCCGCCAAGTCGTCCAGGGCTCGGGCCGCGGGCTCGCCACCGCCCGCCAGCAACAGGCCGGTCTGGAAGGTCCCGCCGAGTCCGCTCAGCAACGCGGGCAGGATCGTGGTGCTGAGGTCTGGGGACCAGAAGGCGCGGCTCAAGGGGAAGAAGACGGTGGAGGAGCGGCTGAACGAGGGGGTCGTGGCGCAGATGGCGACGGATGAGCAGCTGCGTGGTGTCATCTGGGGCGATCCTGTGTGCCATATGATGAAACTGTATGCTGGGCGGCTGGAGATATTGGCAGTCGGGGCCGTCACGGCGAAGGGGTACTGAGGGAGAGGCTGGTGCCACTTCACGGTCTGAGAACAACACCTGGCGGTGGGAGGTGTCCACGACGGGATGATGCTTACGAAGTCATGACCACTTATTTTATGATACCTACCAGCCACGGTGTTCGGGTGTCGGTTTCACAATCATTCATCATATCATATTACGGAGTCGCACTGCAAGATGCGAGCACTAGGAGGCGTCGTCTTTGTTGGGCGGGCAGGTACTCCGTCTTGAAATACAAGCATATTTCTATCTATCGCCATGTGCGGACATCTTTGTTCAGCGTACCAAATGCCACAATGGCCTGTTCAATGGACCAGCGCATGTTTTCATGGGAAACAGCCGTAGGATTGCCTTGCTACTTACAGGCGATGTATGCATTTGCCACAATGCGGCGGTGGCAAATGGACAGCCACAAAATCACCGGTGATTCAAATAAGTCTCCCTCAAAATACCACAAAGATTTCCAGAGGACACTTCCTGAACTGAGAACCAGCCATCAAGTATATCAAGTTCCGTCAACCAGCATGGACTTTTGGTTGGCAAGAGTGTGCCTCTGGCCTAGACAAGCAAAGGGAGCGGCGGCTGGGACACGGCACAGAAGCTTCATCGCAGGAGATTCAGGGAAAGAGATAATTTATAGAGCCGAATAGTTGCAAATCTGTCGAAACTGGGGAATTTTCCAGTCAATCAAAGGCCCCTTATCTTCATGATATTCATGTTCTCTGGCCACACTTTCACCTAGCTATCAAAGTCCGCAAGTGACAAATGAAAGAGATTAGTGCAATTCCTATCCTCCGAAAACCCATGCATATGTCACAAGCCCGACAGCAGCTGTTGCAAAGAACGAGACAACTTCCGAACTGTAATGGCAGACATAACCCCAGCCCTTAGCCAAAAGTCCCGCACCTCCCACCAATACTTCAGCCACTGCCGACGTGACGGTCTCGACAGCATCTTTCGCTTCGGGTTCGACCTCCACCGTGACCACCGTCACTGCCGGCCCCGCCTGGGTGCCCGGACTCGTCGGCCGCTTATCCTCGCTTCTCGGTCGAGACGCCTTGTGAGAGTCAGACCTCCGGCCGGATGGCTTTCCGGCCTTGGGCTTCAGCGGCTTGGCCTTGAGTGGCGGCGACGTCGGCTCGCCTTCCGGATCCGACGATTCTTGTTTATCACCTTGTTCTTTTGCCGAGGCCCGCTTCGATCTCTCCTCCAGGATCTGTTTCCACAACTTGCTCCTGTACTCCTCGCGGAATGCGTCGTGGCAGGTCTGCACGGACCACTTCCCCTTGATGCGGTGCACTTCGTCGTACTCGCAGCGCCGCACTCCGTCTGTGAGCGTCTCGAAGACCTCTCGCAAGATGAGGAAGGTGTTCAAGGCCCTCGAGTCGTCACCTACTTTGTCCTACAATTTGGATCGTGTCAGCGATGAGGCAGACTGGGAAAAGGGAGGACGCAATGTTATTCCACCACGGAAAGGAATGGGAGGCAGATAAAACCAGACCGTTCACTTACCGGGTGCAATTCCAAAAGATGTTTCCTCCGCAATTGCCTCAGAGTCTCGTCGTCTACCAGGGGACTAACATTCAGTATCTCATAGTAATTTGGTTCCTTCGCAACCTCCTCTCTTGGCCCAGTCCGTACGAAAAATTCCGGGAGCCCGAGGACTCGGCCAACTTGAATGTTAGAGCCAACCATAAGCACCGCCCAGGCGAGGACCAAGATCCAGAAGAAAGAGGGGCACGAGCTCCTCTGGCGCCGGGACCGAGAAAAAGTTTGGGGTGTCATTTTTCTTCGCTCGTGTTCTTGTTGTAGCTTTCCCCTCTATTATATGGCTCCCGACTTGTACCGCAGGGGAGGGTTGCCTCAATTGAGAAGAGGAGACCAGGGGAGCCACTCTATTTTCAAAAAGAAGGAAAATAGTCACCGACATCAAGGTTGGTTGGCGATTTCCTAAATGTGCCACTGTGCTGTTACTTTCTTTAAAAGAGCTTATCTAAAGAATAGAGAAAGCTAGGAGAAAATGATTAGCCCTGGCTGCAACTGTACGAACATGACCGCAAGTGGAGGCGCTGCTTTGTCTTAGCTTGTAGCAGCTGGCAACAATCGGAGCGCCGACAAAGCAATGAATCTCCATGACAAAGCCCTGTGTATTCGGAGAAGTGAAAACGGCAAAGCCGCACACCGCATTGGAAGAGTTTTGCGCCTTTTGTCTCATGTCTCATATTTCGACTCCTCTACACTTGTTTCACTCACATACACCCCAAGATGCTATAGCAGAGCCTATTCGGGAAATCAGTAGAAGCAATAAGAACTGCGGGAAGACTCAAGTTACTAAGATAGTAATTTGAATTTACGTGTGGCAAGACAAACTTCTTAACTAAAATGTACATGGGGGTCAAGAAATTATCCCTGCTAATTCAATATCCCAGCTTCACAGCCAGATGTTCATCCTGCAAGCTAGAATGTCTGCTTATTTGAGAAGCGTTTGCATGTGGGATCTATAGATTCTAACAGATTTACTGTATTCCTACTGAAAAAAAAAAAGGCCAGCCTTTCTGGCAAAGCTGCTGCAAAAACCTATTGATATTTAAAATGCAACACAACTCTCCATGACCGCAGTGAGGGAACAGCCACGATGGGTCCGCCAAGGGTTTAATACTACACGAGAGACAAGATTATATATAATACAAGAAATGCTCAACATGCCAGGCGAGACGGCCCAAAGCCATGCACATAGCCAATCACACCACACATCACCATTTACTGCCTTGTACCGTGCAGTCGGCAGGGCCACCACGAGCACGGATACTACCGCAACGATTACCTGCAACCTGCCACGGGATGCCAACCTGTGGTGAATTGACTTCCGCCTTTGGCATAGCCTATCATGGGATAACCTACCATGGGATAACTTACCCTGGGATAATCTGCCATGGGATAACCTTCCACAGGACAACTTCCTATGGAATAACCACGAGCAGGACTCCAACCTGCTATAGGATCTGAGTCGGGGTCGGCCAAGGTCTCCTGTAGCTAGCCGGGCAAGAAAGCTGCCGGACGCAAGGCAGATAACCAGCCCATCACCTTGATAGTAGCAGACGAGGCAGAGGACATCACACATCGGGCACATAGTCACTACACGTAAAGAAGATGGCAAGTGGTTTATAACAAGGAGAACAAGAAAACTTTTCCGATTGCATTCGACATAACCTACTTTGCACAACCACATCCACATGCTAAGCTGACGGGATCCAGAAACTACCTATGAACAGATACATTTCGCCCACTGAGGCCCTGAAGATCCAATGAGGAGACAAGACTCGGCACTAGCCCCTTCGGACGAGACACAGATAGACCAAGACGCAGCAGTAACAGGCAGGCAGGAGGGCTTGACGGCGCGATGCTCGACCCACTTCCTCCACGATTCACGGACCCGTTGAACGTTGAGAATGATTTGTCCAAGCGTGAACAGATCGGCCGAGTCAACGGGTAAGTGAGAGACGATGGCTTTTGGCGGGCCGGAGACCGCGCTAGACAGTCGCAGCCGAACGCAAGACCCAACGAAAAACAAAGACAGCAATGAACACAAGGACAGCAGCCTAGACGCTCAACGGAAGCCTTTTTGGATACGGGCTAGTCGGGTCCTTGTTGCTTCCCTCGCTGCTCGCATCACCACTCCGCACGGACCCAGACCCTGAGCCGGAGCCGGAGCCAGACACCTTGCGGGCAGCATCGCCCGGCGGGATTGGCGGGAACCCCGGAGGACTCCGCATGTCACCAGCCGGGTACGCGTATTGGCCGAAGGGGCTCTGGCTCGCAGAGTGGCTGTGGGCAGGCGGGAGGAAGGGCGCGGCGGTGGCGTTGATGGTGCTGCTGCCTCGCGTCATTGTGGCCGCGTTGATGTAAGCGCTGCTGTTGTTGTTTGAGCCGTTGCTGCCGTCGTTCTCGTCGTCCGTGGACTGCGTGAAGCCAGAGACGTCGCTCAACATGGACGAGGAGCGGCCCCTAGACTTGCGAGGCAGTGGCACATGCGACGGGTGCTGGTACTGTGGGAAGGTGCCGTGGGAGAACAGCGCGGTCGGGGCCGGGGCCGTGGCGAGCGTGGAGTTGGGAAGTGCTGCAGACGTTGCCGGGGACCACGTGTGATTTTGCGCGTACTGCGGCCACTGGGAGGCTGCATTGTGGTAGGCGGCGGCCTCTTGGCGCTCGTAGAAGGCAGCATATTCGGCCTGGTTGAAGCTGTTGAGTATGCCCTCCAGTATGGTGGCCATGTTGGCTGCGTTTTGCGTCTTGTCCTCATTGTGGGCGCGCGCGATTGACAGACGATCAGCGTATTCCTTCTCTCTGCGGGCAGCTTCACTCTCAAAAGCGGCAGTCTCTTGTCGACGACGGTCGGCCTCGTCGAGCCCACGAGCATTGGCATCCGTTATGCGCGCGTGCTCTCCGTCAACCTTGTTGAGCCGAGCGGCGATCTTGGTCCGCTTGGCCTGGAGGCTCGTCTGCTCGTCGTCCAGGGCCTTGGCGTCCTGATCGACGGAGTGCTTGAAGCTCTTGAACGCGCCCTTGGCCTGGTCGAACTGCCCTTTCTCCGAGTTGTACTGGCCCTGCTTCTTCCGATAGTCTGCCAGAACCTCCTCCGGGATAGACTGCAATTCCTTGACTTGCTCCTGAAGTTCTGCAATTGCCTGCTCTGCCTGCTTCTGCTGTGTCATGTTCTGCGCGATCTTCTGCCTCAACTTCTCGTCATTGCCACCAGCCGATTGCACTGCTGAAGTCAGCCTGTCAATGTCTTTCTTGAGCGCGTTCGTCTTCCGGTTATTATCCCTCCTCAAAGACTTGAGCCTGGCCTTTTCGTCGTTCAACTTCTGTTCCAGGCCGGCGATCGAAGTTCTCAGAGTTGTCGCAGGAGACTGGTGACGATACTGAGACCGAGGGGCCGGGGCTTTCAATGCATCATTGTCCTTGATCTTGGCTGGAATCGTCCTTAGGCTGGTCGAGAAGATGGCCTTGCCGGTTCGAGTGCTCACGAACTCGCACTCATAGTTAGACATGGGTGTCAGCCCGAAAATGTCGCCTGTCCATCTCGTTCCTTGGACGCCTTCCTCCTCCCCGTCGTCTATCGGCATGATGCGCGTCGGCTGCCAGATAGCATTGTTCACCTTGACGTAGAAAGGCTTGGAGGTATCAACATATGAAGGCCCCTTCCCATCGCTGTCTTGGTCAGTGCTCTCGGTTGGAGGTTGGTCTGGGAAAGGACTTGTGTTGAAGCAGACAGTATCGCAACCAACATAGCAAATCCAAACCTGTTCCGGCTGCGTATTGAAGGGCGCGTTCCCTAGGTTGTGAATGTCTGTCGCATTGGAGCCTGCAGACTCCGTTGCTGCATGTGAGAGCTCATACTCCTTCACCATAACAATCTTTGTGCTCGCTAAGGCTGCCCAAAGCGGCTGTCGAATGCGCACTTGATGGCTCTGTTTCCTTCTTTTTTTATTCGAAATAGTCGTACTTGTCAGTTGTCTGTTCGCCTCAGACACATCCGGAGGGGGTAATCCCCCTCCGTCAGCGGCTGTGTCCCCCGCAAAAGTGGGCGTTTTCCCAACTTCTGGATCAGACTGAGTCTGGGATAGCAAATCGCGTTTCTCGCGCCGCAGATACCATTCCCTGACATATCGAACAAGCCCTTGTACCAGAATATGTATGGCCAACGTGCTCCGGAAGAGTCCCTTCGGCCCTTTCCTCTCATAGCTAATCGAAACGGGCTTGAGGGAGTCGTCGGCGTCCAAGGTGCCCCAGTGGCCTCCGAAAAAGGTTTTGAAATTAGAGTACCTGTTTATTGCTTGGTGGTGCCCGAAATGGTTGAACAGAACGATCCCCGCACAAAGAAAGATGTTGTGTGTGGTGCCTGCTCTTGAGCTTGCGCCACCGCCCAATGTCATGGCAATCACCACCTGTGCAAAATCCAGAATCAGATCCTGCAGAGGCATGAAGGCAAAGACGATGAGGAAGAACAGGTCCAACCCGACGAGAGTCCATAAGTTAGGGGCGCCAGGGCCGTCGAAGATCTCGGTGAGGCTGAGGCCGGAGCTGGTGGTGACGGGCGGGACAAAGGTCAGCAGGGTGAAGAGCATGTAGATGCTCGACAGGGCGACGGGGGACAGCTGCATGAGAATGATGAGGATGGCGATGGTGTCATGCAGGGGGCACGATCGGAGGACAGTGAAGGCGAGGTCGACGAAGCCGGTGTCGCGGTGGACATTGTTGTTCTTGGCAGCGTTGACGTCGATGCGGCGGTGGGCATCCTCTGCGGCAGCCTGGGAGGTCGACAGAGACACGGACTCGGAGGATGAGGTCTCGGAGTAGGCGGCTACCGAGGGCCGGCGTGCAGTGTCGAGGGACATGTCGTCGGTGCCGTGGAGGTAGCCGTTCCCATTTCCGTTCCCGTTTGCACACGGGGTCGAGGTCGAAGGCAGAGGCGAGGGGAGCGGCAGGGGAGCGGCGTGTTCGGAGGACGAGGACTGGGGGTGAGGCCGGGGGCTGCCATCGGATCTGATCTCATTCCTGCTCTTTTCCTTGACGATGCGCTTTCCTGGACCTACAAGCCCGTTCTCGTGTCGAGTGTCGCGATTGTTCGCCGCTCCCTGCTGTCGCTTAGCCGAGGAGGCGCGAGGCATACGATGTTTCCCTCTCTTCCACTGGACCCAGAACAAGTTCCGAGGCCAGCAAAAGGCAATGCAGTAACCCAACCAACAACAGCAGAAGTTCACCAGCAACAAGAGGCTCGACACCAGGCCTCCGCCACTCGTGCCTCTGTTATTCCCTTCCAGCGTTCCTTGTCGCCGCGCCTGCCCAGAGCCCAGCAGCGTCGGTCGGAATGGGCGGTCGTTATTGGGCGCTAGACCTCAGCTCGAAGGCCCGGACTAGCATAAAGGAGGGTGGTGGTGGTGCTGGGCGTTGTGCGAGCCAGACATGCGGTGTTTGGGCTGTGAGGTCGGTCCCGTCGCCAGCCGGTCCACAAGTTTGGTGAATGCGAGGGGGGTGTTTTGAAGAAGAAAACGAGGAGGCAAAACGAGGGAACAAGGCCAAGGAGCGGCAAGCGACAGTGTCGAATGGTGGTAAGCAAGGGTGGGTTGGTAATAATGGGGAGGTCCGTATGCTGTTGGTGGGTGAAGCGACGATGCAGCTGCGCAGGCTTGCTTCCTCCTCTCGCGGCTAAGATTTTGGAGGATTGGGTGCCTCTCAGGTGCAGTGCAGCTGGGTTTGGGATAGGAGAGGAACCACAGGCTCGGTGCGTGCAGGGCAGAAAAACCAAGAAGGCGAGGTTGTCGCCTGTGACAGAGAGAACGGGGTTGAGGGGGGCCGGGGGGGTACACGGGTACACCTGGCCCGTACAGTGCGGGCCGAGGGCTCGAGCAGACGCAGTGTGCAGCACCATGTGTGCGATGCCATTGGGGCCCGGGGCCCAAGAGCGGGGGCCAACAGCAACAAGCACGCCCCATTAATTTCCGCCTGGTCGGCCATCGTCCATTCAGATATTGGCCATGGATTGGGGTCTGTCTGTTCCTCTGCCGATCGCCTCCCATCTTGGTCCATTCCTCTCCGCATTTCGGGCTTTCTACATGTGCTGTAGAATGTGTAGACTACTGTTTACTTGCATGCACCATGCAGAGGTGGTATTGTAGGTGATCTGTATGAGGACGCACTTGCTTTGTTCGTGGGCGGGCACATGTGGTTTTGCAGTTGGCGGACAGGATGCTGATGAAGACGGTGATCATGCCCGCCATGTGGTGCACGCTGACTGGCAACATGTGGGCGACAGACGGTGCCTCTTTCCCCCCTCGGCCGCATCCGACACTGTGAGCGCACAGGTAGACGGCTAACAAGCGCCCGCGACCTCCTGCCGCATGCAGTCAGCGCGAGGCGGTCATAGCTGAGGCCAGGTCCTCTGCACGAACAATACCGTTGCTTTGAAAGGCCATGGGCCCATGACTCGAATCGCCATGCTGCCATGCTGCAACTGCTGCTTGGTCGCCCGTGCAGAGAGCTTTTCCACGCGATACGGGGAGTGCCTGGGTAGTCTAAATACTAACTGATGTCTATTTTTCAATTTGCTGCAGATTTCAGAAGCCTATAGCGGCTCGCTCATTAGGACCGTTTCGACGGCAAGGGTTCTTAGGGCAGAAAAAAAAAGCTTTTTTGGCACTTCACCATGACCTGCCACCGTTGCCTAGGACTGACATCAGGCTTGACGAAGTCTATGCACCAGAAGCCTTGGAACTGGAACAGTCGGTCCAGGCCCCTGCAACTGGTTGATCTGGGGGCTTCTCGCCCGTAGACGGCGTGGAGCCTAACCTCCAAGGGCACGAGCTAGAGGAAAGCAACGGTTTGTCCAGTGGCTGGCGTGGTGCGAGAGGGTGTCATGTCATCGAGGTCGAGGACGAGATTCTTGACAGGTCTACCCTTGGAGCGGAGCATCACCCCTCCCGCCTGTCGCTGTTCACGCCCCTCATCACACTCGTACGCAGTAGCGTGAGTAGCAGACTAGGACATTGCAATTTGTACTGTAGTCCTGGCCCAGGAACACTGGCGTTGTCGGTCCTGCGTAGGGCTCAGCTAGTGCCGCTAGTTTCGGGGGAACAAGCAAAAAGCATAAATGCCGGCTAATGAGGCCAAGCCAGCAGGGCCAACTGCCTGGGGCTCCGGCGATTCGTG
The DNA here is from genome assembly GCF_014595645.1 of Diaporthe citri. Taxonomy (NCBI): domain Eukaryota; kingdom Fungi; phylum Ascomycota; class Sordariomycetes; order Diaporthales; family Diaporthaceae; genus Diaporthe; species Diaporthe citri. The sequence goes on along the minus strand of NW_025064854.1, from coordinate 1,687,656 downwards.
GACAAGGGAGGCTCAGCATGTTTCGTTTCCCGCCGAGGCCTCATTCCTCATCCCTCATGTATTGTAATAGAGCACGTACTATGCAGCACTGCAGGTTAGAGGACTGCAAATTCTGTGGCAAGATCGAAAGCTGGCGCAGATGAAAGAGAAGCACATATTCTAGCCTGGACTACAATGTACTGTGCACGCATTTTGTGTGTCCGGCGGCCAGGATCTGGGGAAAGACGTCGTCGGCAGCAGACCCGATGACTGAGCGGTCAACGGGACTCGCTCGGGGCCCCAACCATGTCTGCCATGCAGCACGCAGCATGCATGCAGGCATGCCTGTCTTGTCTCGTCCTGCTACCATGGTTGGACCTTACAGGTGGCGGGCCACGAGACCAGAAAAAGTCGACACTCTCTCTGGGTGATGGTGCTGGTGCTGCTGCTGGTGCTACCCAGTGCTACCGTTACTTCAATCGCCCTGCTTCAGCGCAGATACAGTAGTAGATCAGCGATAAGGTCATGTCACCTCGCCCCCAACAGGGCAGCGGGGTTGGTTGTCCACGATTTGATTGTTGCAGGTCGGGGGCTGGGAGCGCAAGCATCGACATGTCGGGACTATCGGGTGGTATCATGCGATTGTGCTGCGAAGCGTTGCGTTGCCTCGGCGTTGCAGACAAGGTGTCGAGCTAACCTTCACAGATATTATTCTCTTCCGCGACTGGCCAAACAAATCTTCCACGGCGTTTGCACCACCCTTGATTACACACTAGCGGCGGCCAGTGCATCGGATTGTCTGATTGTGTGGGGGTGTGTGTGTGTGCTGACTGTCTATCATGTCGTGTTGTGCTACCTACAGTGTCGTCGCATCTCGAGCAGCCCTGCCTGGCCGCCTGCGTGTGCGCATGAGTCTTGACAACAGGACGGCAGTAGGCTGTTTGGGTATGCAGGTATGCGGGGACCCTGGAATCTGGAGAAGTGGACGACAGATCGCGATCCTGCCTTTCGCACGCCTCACACCGCGCTTCCCGGTTGTTATTGGGCTACCACTTACCGCCTCCCAACTCTGATGTTGCTAGGGAAAGAACGGGCAGAATGAGAAAATGTCAGGCCAGACAGCCATGAGCCATGGTTTCTTCACCCATGCCAAACGTCGCCAAGACATGCAGGGCAGAGGAAATGCAACTCATCACAGTCTGTGCTGGGCTGCATGCATGCTATGACACCTACTTACACAGTAGCTAGCAGACCGGGCGGGCACTTTGGAATAGCATCTTCAATCCACGGTCAGAAACGACGGCCAGCGTTTCCATTTCCCAAAGAAACAGGAGCAATTCCGACTCGCATTTCAATTTTCTGCAGCCATCGGCCCACTAGAGCCGCAGGCCCACCCAGGCCACGGCCATGCAGCAAATCAGAAGCCCCAGAGCACCCATCATTGGGCGGGACTGCAGGGTCGATCTTTCCCACTCGGCACTTGATGACAACCTGCCAGGGGTGCCAGGTCCAGGTATGCTGGACCGGCTGACTGCGTGCTTGACCGCGCCTTCCAGCAATCAGACGCCTGCTCCTGGTGCTCCTGCTCCTGGTGCGCTGCTGCTGCTGCTACTAAAAACGGTACAGGCGCTCTGAGCGGAAGGCAGGGACAAAGCACACAGTGCAAGAACCGATGCAGTGATGCTTATTCCCGTTTAACTTTACGCCTGGGCACATCCTAGCGTAGTCCTCTCTCCCACACTCAACCCATTCCATTCAAGTCGAGCCGACGACGACTTGTGGTACACAGCAGACTGCGGAGTTGCAGATGCAGTGCACTTGCTGATGAAGAGTTTATTGCTTCAATGCGCTAAAAGACGAGAGACAACAGCTTCGCCTCCTCCATGCCTCTCCTTTTTATTTTCTCCCACAGCTCGGTGGCGTGGTCAAATTGCTTCTTCAAAAGCTGCTCGCTCACCGCCAGTAACCCGTCACATTTGCCTTCCATGTCACCTGCTACCGACCTAGAAGATGGTGGGCAGCAGCCGACAATGACAGGACAACGCTGGGAGGTGGGAGTCACATCAATCTCATCTCGCATTACCCCATCGACCTACAGGCTCCCATTATCAACCCACGACTATGTAGTGGCCACAACCACGACCTCAGCGAGAGGACTCTGCAGTCCAAAGCCGTTGCACGCTCAACCCCACCGCATGGCTCAATGCCACACCCACGCATCAGCGCATTGCCATTCCACCAGCGTTGCTATGCAGATTTCCCGCCGCCCCAATATCAGTTCCTCCTTTTTCGCACCAAACACCGGTGACCTTGGGCATTCAGGCACAAGCATGCGCGTTGAGCATGAGCATGACGGCAGGCGGCGGACCCCATCTGCCGGCAGCGTCCCTGCTTACTTCGTCCCGCCAGCGCGGCGCCCGGGAAGATCTCATGCGACTACCCTTTTTGTCCTGTCCAGAAGCGCTCCCAACCACAGGCCGACAGTGTAGCCTCTCACGTCCCACGAGCCATCAGTCAATTTTCAGACGCGATACCACCTCTCCCGTTCCTAGGTCCCATGTTTCCACGTTGGTGATGGATGCTTATTTAATCTGACAGCCGAGATATCCCCGCCCAGGAGTTTGGCCCATCTCCTCACTTCATTCGGTCGGCGTCGTCATCCCAGCTTGCGGGACGGTAGATCAGAGGCTCCGGTACCGCTGTGCCCATCCCATCCACCCGACAACGCGGATCTCCCGGGCCAGTCTCGCCGATTGGGTGCTCATACGCCCATCATTCACATGTCCCGAGGATGCCGACCTCGCCGACAGCTTTTCTATCGTGTACACAGCCACCGGGTTTAGCACCTTGTGGAGTATGTTACCTTTGGGAATACCAAGATCTTCACCAGGCTATCCATACTTCCATCCCTCCAACCAACTCAATCTTTATATGGGAACTGGCCCATTACTTTACTCATTGATGTTTCTGATGGTCACTGTCGTATTTGCGCTGCTACGATCCTCAGTCAGCCCGATACGGTAACAATTTTACCAAGCTCAGGTTGAAGATGGTCTTGCAAGTGCGGATCACATAAAGCCGTCTGAAGTCCACCAACAATTTGGGCTCGACTTTGTCAGAAGTCTGTCGTTGCAGTAAGCTCGATGAGCCTTCACCCTTGCCAGTACAATTGGTGGGCACGGCATGTGGAGTTTTGTCGGGCTCAGAGACTATGCGATGCACGTCTTCTTGAGTTCTGCGATCGACTGCTCGGAAATAAAGAGGGCCGCACCGACCAAGCGGGTACGGATAGCGTCCTCGTCGCGTCATCGCGGCCATTATGGCTTTGTCTAGTCTCGTGGGGATTTGGCTGACCGCTCCCTCAACGTGGGTTCTATCTCGTCCGAGTTGGCGACAGACCCCAGGACAGTACGGAGGTGAGGCCCGACAATCGATCTGGCCACCAACGATGCCTAGGTGCACGATGGAATCTGATTACATTCTCTGGTCATTGCATGTCAGCTACAGCAGCGTGCTCGCCTCCTCACTCTGGATTGGGCTATGTTTTGGCATGTTTTGACTTTCCCAATCCCCTGAGCACACCGCTTTTCATACGTCTGGCACTGGAGTTGAGCAAGACATCTTCAAAGAGACTAGAGACGGTGTTTCGAGGCACTCTCGGCAAGCTTCAAAAAGGGAGTCATAAGTTGGGCCCAAACTTCATCTGGTGCATGGTTCAAATTCGTCATCCCGATATTTACAAGTCTGAATCTCGTGGTATATACATAATTAGATCCTGAAAACGCCGGTTAAAACAGCAGCCCCTGGTTCCTAAAATCCTTCAACAAATTCTGGGCTACCACCCTTCCACCGTTCATGATGAAGGGGTGACGGAGAGACCCGGGGTGTAGGTGGTGTTGAAGTTTTGGGCCGAGCGAGAGACGAGCTTAACGCCCGCCGGCGCGGTGTAGTTGCCGTTCAGAGTCGAGCGGGAGAGCTTGATGTCCGCTGGCGCGGTGTCGTTGACGATCTGGGTTGAGCGAGAGAATTTGAAGCCCGCAGGCACGGTATCATTGGTGGCGCGCCTGTAGACGATGCCCTGGGGGGCGGCGGCGGCAAGGCCGGCCAATGCGATGACGGGCGTGAAGAGCATTTTTGCTGTTTCTTGATTTCGCAGAGACTGTCTTGAGTGAAGGACGACGGGTTGCTCTGTGTTGAGGGCGACAAAAACGAGTGTCGATGTCCTTGAAGGCTTGTGGAAGGCGGATGGGATGAGCGAGACGAGACAGTTCACCGTTGACGAGCGGCGACAGGAATTTTATACACGTCGTCGTGCGGCTCCAGCGCTGTGGGCTTCCCTCGCGATGGCTGGGGGCGCATAGCGGAGCACGAGTAGCGGTGGTCCGTCATGGCTAAACGACTCAGGAGCTGTCAAGTTGGGTCGCCAAGCGAGTGGTACCAAGAAATGCCAGTCGATAAGGTGGTGATCCTCATTTAGATGTCAGCGATCGTCCACCCAGACCGAAGAGGTGTCTCCAACTATCTGCACGTGTGTCTGGGATCTTCACTCAACAGACTCAGTCGGAGCATCGGAGTAATCGCTTCCGGCTTTCCATGTAGCGGGTTGATAGCAAGACGAAGAGCCCGGCCAGGCTATTCAAAGCTACTGCTGGTGGACTTTTCCCTTCCGGATATAAGCCGCAAAGTTCCGTAACTTCCTATCCAGGTGCCTAAAGCATTGACGAGTATACGGCTCGGCACTTTCAATTGTCAAGCTACCCTGTATCTCTTGGCCCCTGTCATATTCAGCCGCATACTATAACACAGGGCTGGCAGAGGTTGAAGACAAACAGGCAGGTGGACTATGCGCGACGGAAGCAAGGAAGGAAGGTGGCCGGCACTTGGGGGGAGAAAACCAAGCATCGCCAAGGCGGACCTTATCTAAAAACCGGGGCCACGCGGTGGAGCCAACGAGAGAAAAACCCAAGAGAGCCCATAGCACCATCGCCCCACCGATTTGTGTTTCTCATAGAGATGTGGGTACATGGCAGGCTGTTTTCTGTGGCGCCGACGCCGCCCTCCAAGCTTAAATCCTGCCCGGAAGGCGACATCAGCCTCACGCCTCCCTGGTTGTGCTGCTATTCCTGTCCAGCCAAGTCTCACGCCGCAGCGTTTCGAAACATCTCTCCTGCAGATTGTGGGGGCCACAGGCCACCACGAGGCTATCCGTGGACGCGGTGAGGTGGGCGGCCAAGGAAGCGCAGAGTCAAGACCGCGGCCCGTGGGCGCCCAGTGAGGAAGTTGAGCGGCGTGTTTTACTCGCCGTCGATGCCAGAGAGGTCCTCGTTTCAACGTCTTGGGCCGCCGATTTGCTGGTGTTGGCCCGGCGCTGCCTGACGGCGTGGCACGACGATCCGTCTGGCTCTGACTCAGGACCTTCGAGCTTGGGGGCCGCGCCTGGGCTCTCACCTCGTGGCAGACGGACAGATCGGGACTATGTCCACTTGCCCGGAGCGAGACAGGTTGTTGTTGGATATATCGGCAAGCAAGCGAAAACCTGGAGCCGCGGTGTGCGCTCTGGACGCTCCTTGAGCCTTCCGCGCGATCACGTTGTGTGCCGAGTGGTTCCTGCACGACGGGGCGATGGACTGTGAGACTGACTCTTTCAGATGACGGAATTGTATCTGAGACTATAAATAATGGGCCACACCCATCCTTTCTTTTTTGTTTCTCCATGTCCACGACGATCTCCTGCAATCCTTTTATTAAAGCTGAGCTGCCCACCTGTGACTCTGTCAGGTCCTCCTCATTCGAGTTCGTGAATCTGACGGTCAAGCAAAACAGGATTTTGCATCGTGTCCACTTCGATCACTTTCGGTGAAACCTCAAGTTTTTCCTGGATTCCTCTCCTGTTTTCTCTGTGGGAGTCTATATACCCCAGACAATGGAACCGCATTGTCGTCGCGGATAAAGTCGGCACGTTGGGACTGCTTCTCGACCGGGCTAGCACTACTAGTAGGGCTGAAGTCTGGTCCTCTATTTTGCCTGAGGGGATAAATTCCCTAATATGAGATCTGACCTGACGAAAAATATCTGACGGACTCCTTTCTCAGTTGTGACCATAACTTCGGCGCGAGGTGAGTGTCAATGGCCAAGCCTGTTTGGAAGCCCCTGAGAAGTTGAAGCCGGGGTGTGCGCTCTGGGCTAATAATCTCAACCACCAGCTTGCCCTTCCCTTCTCACCACCCAGACCTCGTATTATAAAATAATTTTCCCATGCGCACTGCTACTACTCCCCCACCTGCGGTTGCACTGTTGATACTCTTGGTGAGGATTCATTGGCGCAATACCTTTCAAGATATGTGCGAGAAATATTTTGACAGAGGGGACATGAAGGCTTTAGAGCCTTTTCTCCAGAGGCCGTCAATATTTCAGACACGCTCGCCACCGTGGTCATTTTTCCAAGAGCCAACATAGTGATGCGTGACCAACTGTGGTCCCACTACGTCGGTCTTCTCGTGAGTGTTCATCGACGACGCGAAAGCGAAACCAGGTAGTACCAAGACATCGGCAACCAGCTTTGGCCTCATAATGAACCATGTGCTTTCCTTGGCTGACCCGAATTCGGGATCTGTCGCATTGAGGGCCTTCTGCAGTGCTTTGAAGACACTTCGGGTCAGCCGTCGAGGGCCGGTGAAGTCGACGACAACTCCAGCCATGGCCAACGTCACGTTGGATATCGTGACGTGGTTCCTAGCGGTGACATCGTGGAGGCTCTGCAGGATGTCCTCGATCGCCGTCATCATGCATGGCAGCCCAGGCCTCGCGAGAATCATACAGCTGCTCAAGCTCCGTACCTTTTGCTACTGGAATATATGGGGGCAATACACAGATAGCCCCCGTCGGCACGTATGTTGCCTCCGTTCACCACTGGAACGTGACACGCAGGTTTTGCCCCCACGACCACAGCAGTGTACAAGTCCTGCCAGCATTATGGCCCTACCGCTCGTTCCCGTAGGGGCTTTTCGCCCCTTGGGAATTGTGCTGCTTGCTCGGTCTCATTGGGCTGCAATTTGATGCGGTGACAAAGGACGCTGCTGTATTACGCGAAGGACCAGTTTCATTTCTGCCCTGCCTGCCCGCCTATCTGTACGTAAGCGCTCCCTGGAAGACTCAATACAAGTCCATTTGATAGTTGTGCCGCTGTGACGAGGGTTTCTAACTCCCACTGCGATCACAAAAAGCACTGCAGGTAAGCCGACAGTATTTAATTACAGTGCCAGCTACATCTCAAATGCGACCCTCGCTTCGCAGACCGCAGGATGATCGTTTCCGCAACACACCCCCAAATTCTCTTAAAGCAACCATATATAGCCCTCGGCTATTTAGCATAACTCTCCAGAGGCCTTTCGCAATGAACCGATGTGTCTGAAGACGTGGTCCACCTCATGCAGAGGCAGCGAGAACTCGCACGTGGCTTACAGGCACAACGGCCATCGCAAAAAGCTACACACCAGAATAACTTTTACAAGAAGGAAAAGACGAGCTTAATCATGCATGCGTCCTGCTGGACCTCGTCTTGCTATATGTACTGTAGCTAGCCGCCCTCACAACGTCTCCCCGAACAGAGTCTATCAGCCGTAAGGTCCAGTGTCTCCATCACTTTGGATTGAGAGCCACCTTGCGTCTCTCTTCATAATTCTCCGTCCAAGTGCCTGGTCCGCATTGCGGCTACTTGAGAGGCCTAGCAAAAAGGATTAGGCCGACCACCATTCCGCCTCTGCTGTGCGACCCTCATGGATAGGAGTTCAGACGCTGTGTGAGTGGTACAGACCCTGCTGGCGGCTTTGGGGTCAGTAGCTGGGCACGCTGATCACCAGAGAAATGACAAAGCTTTGCAGCGCAGGCAATAACAGAAATCTGCCTCGCACGCAAGCTGAACTTCAAACTCGCCCCGGCGAGCCATGGGACCTGTCGATTGTGACCCACAAGTGTCGTGATGTTCTGTGGTTACAGCGACCCATGAGGCCCATTTCAGGTTTGTGGCCGCGAGCGATTGGATCGCCATCTAATTTTTGCATGCGCAGGGGGGCGGCGCGAAATTACTGTCTGCGCTGCAGGTAAGAGTAGAGAGAGAGAGCTCGACAACTCAGATCAGCCTGTGGACGGAACGACAGGCAAGAGCCTGGGCCTCACCCGTCGCGGCGGCCCCGATACTTAGATCTCTCCATTCCAGCTGGGAAATGGGTGCGTGCGTGCAGTGGTCTACCCGTCTCAAGCGCTTCCCTCTCCAGTTCCCGCCATTTTGGTCTTTCGATCCTCTTTTGAGACTTCTAACCTGTTCCCCTCCAGACTTCCTGTGTCTCTGCTGGTCTCCAATATGTACTTTGGGGCGTGGGCCGCAGCCCTCGGGGCGTTTTGTGGTGTCCTGGCGGACATGAATCTCGTCAACCCGCCATCTGAACAGTGTCTGTTCTCAACAAACAGTCTTTACTATTCAGTGGACTGGGGCCACGGCGGGCATAATTTCGACGATAGTCCTTTGGCAGATCAATTTGACAGCCTTCGACGAAGCTAACCCCTTATAAGCCGAGAATCGGGGACCTTGAATACATTACCAGTTAGTCGCTGTTTTCCCCGGCCCATGGTGGGCAGTGGGAGATGACCAGATCGCTAGCCTGCTTTGCAACAGGGGGCGTGCACTGGAATATAACTTCGTTTCCCTGGAGCGTTACAACGCGGAAGGATCTCAAGGTGTCGAACATGTTCATGATGAGTCTTTACAAGACATATGAAACGGCTTCCGATGATGAGAGCGTCTTGTTCAACATCTCAACGCCAACCACTTCAGACTCGTCCACGACTCCGTCGGCCGCGTCAACATTGATCACCGGTACCAACCCATCCGCAGCAAGCGCATCCACCTCGACGTCACCGCCGCCGTCGTCGTCTGAAGGTACAAGCCAGGGCGGCTTGGACACGGCGACAACGGTCGGCATCGGCGTTGGCATCCCCGTTGCGGTAATTGCTGGCATCGCGGCGGGTTGGCTTATTTCCCGGAAGAAAAACCACACTGCCGGTCGAGGTAGCGCCCCAGAACCTGTGAGGGAAGATTACAAGAGCCCGTCTACGTTGCCTGCGTCTGTGTATGAGGCTGGGGGGCAGGAGAGATCATCTACAGGACCTCATGAAATGTATGTGCATCACCTGTCCCAAAATAATAGGTAGCGGGAGGAATGTTGCCTTGGTTTAGCGCACGCGGTGCGCCAGTGGACTTGAGAAAATACTACATAAACACTGTTTGAAGCAGATAATCACATTGCAAAGCTCGACAAACGTTACAGCTAACAACTTCAAAGCTGATTGGATACATCTAATATAATATACTAACTACATCTCATAAGATTTTATTAATATGAAACATGGGGTGTGTTTTGGCTCAGACTGAGTCATCTGCTTTTGTGACAGATTGCCAACAACTCACATCAAAATCCCCATGCACGCACATTGTTGCTCACGGTTTCTTTTGTATCGACGTTTGAAAACCGCTGGCACCTCTCAAGCCTCAACACCAGTCGTCCTTATCAACCTTGAATGTGGTTCAAACTCTAGCTTAGATAGGGTTGTCTGCATTATGACAGTGATGAGGGGATGATTCATAAAGCTTGCACTTGAGCATGTTGAGACTTTATCTCGGACTCTTCTTGAGTCGAAGTGATTAGGATCACAGACCTCTGAAAAAAATGAAGACCCTTCTGTGCGACCTTGGGAAAATCAAGGAAGCAAGTAAGGACTCAGAAGGTTCAATCAGGCTCATCTGACAATTGCTTCTGTGTTCCAATGCTCTGACACCACAGATTTCACGTGAGCTTCTTCGAAATTTGAAGCAGAAATTTCTGAAAACAGCTACTATTATTTCGAGCTCCTTGATGTTATTTAAACCCCAGTCCTGCCTCCTTGAGCTCTCAGTGTTGAAATCCATGTTGGGCCAACAAGCGTCACACCACAGCCTCACAGAACAGTCTCCCTGCCATTTACGGCTAAGTCGGACACCCTTCTCTGAATTATCGACACGAAAGAAAATGTTGAGTGGTGGTGACGGAGCAGCTCTGTTCCTCGGCGGTTTCGGCCTGTGCGCCGTGATTTTCCTGGTTTGCATCTTCTTCGACATATTCGTGTACAACAAATCAAGGACGAACTGTTACATATGCGGCATGGATTTGTTCGACTTTTGCTGGTGCGGGAGCAAGCCAAGAGTCGAGAATGATATAGAACTTCAGGACCTGCCGCCGAGATGAAGGGACTGATAGTCCCATGGATGGGAGTTCGACATCTCAAGTGCCAGGTGATGGCACGTAGTTGCCCATGTGCACAAGTTTCTGCTAAACATTTCTGGCCAATCAATCGGTAGCATGTTGTTATGATAAGAGGTATAAATGAAAGAACTGCGATCATAAAAAACAACTACACAAGCTTTCTAAATCTAGGTATGTTACTAGGTGGCATTATAACAAGCTCCCAGTCAGAAATCCCCTCACTTTCCTGTACCTTGGCTACAGAAGATAGCCTCTTGCGGACTCGCTCTAAGAATTGCTCAAAACGCTTGTGTTGAGTGGTAGGTACCCCTGGGTAATAACATGCTGAGTTGAAAGCTTCATGAACAGAAGTTGTACACTTTGTTGTCGTGTCTCCGGAGAAAGCATCTCCACTGACCAGTGTTTCCATATCCGCTCCGTGCTGAAGGAAAGCATCAAGTTCCTCAAGATATCGAGCCCGTATCCTTTCGTTCCCAGCCAATAAATTGGCCCCAAGAGTCAAGAAAAGCCCCCAGGCGCTGGAAACAAGAAGACTGCCGCCTTCTCCGTGACAAGTCACGCCAGCGTTAGGATCGGCCCCATATTGGAGGAAGAGAGAGAACAATTCGCCCTCCACGAATTGTAAGAACGCGTCTTTAGGCTCAACTCGGGTGAAAGATTGTCCACCAGGCCACGTATATGTACGCGATAGCAGAGTTTCCCAAGGCGATTTCGAGTGTCCCCAAACCGCGTTGGGATCTTCCCCGTTCTCGAGAAGACACTTGATTGTGTTGAGCCACCTCCTCTGCCACTGTTGCTCGTCATCTTCCGTTCCCAAACTGTGACTGGCATCCAAGATCAACGACAGAGCAGACTTGTCAAATCCAAGAAAGTACTCTGGCTCCTGGGGAATTCTCTTCGACAGATAAGGAGCGACGCTAAATACGATCAGCTTATACCGAAAGTAATATTGTGCTGTGCCACTGAAACGAGCTCTTCCTTGCTCTTGCATCTCCCTTAGGCATGAATCAGTGTCGTCCAGTATCGCGAAGACCTCTTCCGTAGGGTTTGTGGCTTGCGGAGTGTCTAGGTCCCAGCATGCGTATTCTAATATGTGATCTAGTACCTTGGGGCGGAATTTGTTCGAAGACTTCAGCAACGCATGATGGGCTTTGAGTAACGAACGAGTGGCGCAAAAGTTAGACGGCGACTTTTGCGCAAGGAAATCGACTATTTCGCGAGTCCTGAGGAAGTCTATGACGGTCCGGTGAAGGAAGTGGACGGTCCCGCCCTGCACTTCCAGCAAGCCTTGACACCATCCATTGATTCTTTGAGCAATCTGAACCGTGTTTCTTGGTAAGGGACGGACGTCTAACTTGAGTGAATACTCGGCGTCTTCGAATTCATCCTCGTGAAAGCCATAGATGTGCAGCGATAGTGGCTTTTTCGTCGCGGCAAGAGCGATCTGCAAAGTCGTCGACATTTTGGGTGCGTAGAAGGGGTCAATCGATTGCAGCATATGCTTGAAGAACGCTTCGAGGTCGGACGGAAAGCTGTCAAGTCTCCTGAACAGATCCGTGAGACTATCATTGTTGCTCATCCCTTCGCGGAGGAGGCGTGTGACAAGAAAGACCCACAGGAAAACACCCCTTGCCCTCTTTGTAATTCTGGCTACCAAAATTTGGGTATCCAGCGTTTGTGATGCAAAGGTATTCCACCGTTGATGCTCGCAGAGTCGGCTGCGAGCATATTGACGGATGTCATCCTCAGTCAAGTCGTGGACGTAGATTTTCTGGGACGCTTGACGGCCGAAGATGTTCTCGAAGACATTCCAAGGGCGACTGGAAAGGCAGAATTTGAAGTGAGGCGACTCATTAGCAAGGTTCTGAAGGACAGAGCAGATATCTATATGGTCGCCGTCATATTCATCTAAGCCGTCGATGAAGAAGCAGAAGTTGACTTTCAAACTTGTGCGCTTGGAGATATCCTGGAACACTGAGCGGAGTTCGTCCAAGGTCCATTTTTCAGGGTGAACAGTGGCACTTTGGGACCACCGTGGCTCACATATATCCTGTATCAGATCAGGACACTGTCGGAATATTCCAAACAGCAAAGTTTGTAGAAGTCCCTGCTGGGACTTTTGCATCTGGCTTCCGGCCCACCAAAAGTAGTGGCTTATAATGAAGATTTCATTGGTCCCGGCCCATTGTGCAAGGGCTGACCGTGTCTTCTCGTGTCCGGCCACGAATTTCATGAGTGTCGACTTTCCAGACCCAGCCTTTCCGGACACCCAGAATATGCCCTTTCCGAGTTTGAGCCACTGCAGAAGCTTTCTCCCGTCAGTGGAATCGGTTGCAGGATCGAAGATCCACTCCAGGGTGTCCTCGTGGGCTTTGATTATAGACATGTGTCGTTCCTCAAGCTGGTCAAAGGCCAGGTTCTTCAAGAACTGCTGGTCAAGGGAGACGGTTCGTTCGGCAGCAATCATCTTGGCCAGCTCGGACTGGATTTGGGCAATCTCGTCTTGGGAAAACTTTGAGCCGGATGTTGACTTTTTCGTTTTGACAGCCAAGTGAATATCATGCAGCTCGTTCATGACCTCGTCGAGCTTTTGCGCCTGATTGAGTTGCAGCCTCCCACATTCGGCTCTCAACTGCCTCAGTTCTTGCGAATGATGCGCATGAAATTGACTGCGAAAGCGACTCGTTAGCGTGCCAATCTAATCCGGCTGTCTCCCAGTGAAATAACATACTTCGCAATCTCACAGATACAAAGCGTAAGTGTGCTTTGAGTCCTAGCAACTCTCTTTTCTAACATGGCGATCTCATCCTGTTTCCTCAGCGAGGACACTGCTGCTTTGAAACTCTTCCATCGGCGTTTAGATCCACCCGATGCCAATCTTCCAACGATTTTCAACAACTTATCGCAGTCTTCTTTGCAGGAGGTCGAGAGGCGATTCAAGGAAGTTATTTGAACGCGAATCTCGGAAGGAACACCTTGGCTCTTCTGATTAGACATTTCCAGCTCAGAGCTGAATTCGCTGAGCGCTGTGTAGACCTCCTCAAGGCTGGACACCTCAGATGATAGTCCCTTGATGGAGTCATGGATCTCGACAGTCGTCCGGACGAGGCTTGTAGTAAAATCTAGAAACTGAATAATGGTTCCAGCCAAACTAAAGGCTGTCAGCGGATCCATGATGTTGCTGGTATGACTTGCCAATCTACGAGAATGCCCTCGGGTCTCAGAAGGAGAAGTGAATGAAAAGTGTTTGTGAATTTGACTCGGGATTACCAAGAGCCCATTTCTGCTTACTGATTCCGACTTCGAAAGCCTTAGGCGGCAGTGCTGCCAGCGAAGGGGGGGCCAAGAGCTACACCGCCCCGCTTACTTGCCTCGGGTGCGCCTTGCAGTGTACCTAGGCATGCAATTGACGTGAGAGGCTTGATATTTGAACAGTGCCACAGTCCAATAAACGGAAAGAGTTTGGTTCACAGGCACTAGTTGCATCTAAACCACATTCGACACTTGCCAATTCAAAAATGCAGAAATGCGGCCTCGTCCTCCAGCGGTCTTTCGTAAATGGCCTCCCTCCTCGACAGTACTTGAAACATTCACATGTTGTGAATGCAGAATCCATCGATGTTGATTCTCTCTATCGGTGTGACTGCCAGTTGGTCTTCGTCTCGGTTAAGGTTGAATACATGAAGAGTGCATAACTTTTCCGTTAAACACTATCAGTCCCCGTCCCCCCCCCCTTCTTCGAGCACTGTTCGCTTCTTTGGCGCTCATAGTATCGGCTGGTGTCCCATCAATGTATCTGGGGTCCTCGCTTGAGCTTATCCAATTGAACAATGTGCAGTAATCCCAGTATACACTCGACCGCCACAAACCAAATTTCATGATGCATTTGGCTGACATATACTCTGTGCATTATAGATTTAGTTTGCGATTTGGGTCGCGTAAGTGAAGGTAGGTCGGATATTTGCTGCGCGGGGGCCACGGGCGACTCGCTGTTGGCAACGACGGCTCAGCAGAGCCGGCCTGTCAGCATCTCTCAATCCAACCGATCCTCAGCGCCATAGAGGATCACACCTTACCCTAAGCGCTCGGAATCAGAGCAATGCTTTCGCTTGGACGGATTCAGGCCAACATGTGCAGGCCGCAGTCCTTTTGGTCTGAAAGGCCAACAAAGCTCCCAACGGCCGCGGCATCGCAGCAGTTGTTGAAGGCCGCCCCGTTTCACTTGTTCCTGTGGACCCAGGGGCAGCATATCTTGCTTTGATGAGGACACCAACAGGTTTGATCTGAGAACCAACCGTGGCTAACGGGTGGGCCTTGCTGGAAAATGGAAACACCAACAATTTGGGGCTGAAAGCCAACCTTGGCAGATGGAAAGGCCCCTGTCGCACTGAACCTGGTCTGGTTAAATATAAAATTGGACATCGTAACAGCTACTGATGGTTCTGTTATTCAGCGTGCCAAAGACAAAAAGCTGCCCTGATTTCAAAACTTGTCAAAATCCTTTGCTTCTCACAACGTCTCTCCTAGTCGCCAAACAATCCCCACAAGACGGCTTGGCCTGACAACCGCAAGCAAAGATGTGCCAAGTCCGCGGTCGATACTATGAATGCGGCCACTCGTTCCACGAGGTCGTGAAATGCTGCCCCAAGTTCTATGAGGGCCTGAATGTCGCTCGCAAGAACTCGGATCTGAAAGCGTACCGGTGCGAAGAACACAGAGGCAAGATCGACAGGTGCAAGGGTTTGAGGCCCGTCAATGGGAAATCGCTAGTAGACGAAACTTCAATGATTCATATCAACGACATACACGGCCCATGGAGCGTCGCGGGCAGGAAGATCATTGGTGCCCACTGCGCGACGCCAAACTTCCTGGACTACCCACGTCTCAAGGGTGACTGCGCGAATTGTCAGAAGGCGAAGAAGAGTTGGTTTACATTTTGGAGATGAGCGAGACGCAAGTACTATTTGGGTGCGAATTATGTTCTGCAGAGTGCAAAGCAATGTAGTGTGGAGTATCAATTATGAGGTGAATATCACTGCTTTTCTACACTAAAAAGAGAAAAGGGGAAAAGGTGCCGGGGGGAGGGGCTACCGCCTCCGGGGTTGGAGCCTAGGTGTCTTACTTCATTATCTGCGTCTACTCATCATAATAGAAGAAATTGTGGGTGACTATTCTTACCAAATGAACTATTTCCTCATACATCTCTCATAATAGTGTCAGTCAACAGCTAATACGTGATTAATGGCTTTAGTCGTTGATGCCTCAATTGTCCCAATCAGCTCTCATCGCTGAAAGACTTCCAGATGGTGTTCCGAGGAAAGTCTGGGATGCTCTCTTTCCTGCTCCCCTCCCCTCAATATCGAAGTCATTGCGTCCACTCTTTACAGTAGTGTCACACAGACCGAGTGCATAAGATGAATGTCCATTTGGAAACATTGGTTTCGATGTATCAAAATCAAATCGTGTCCGTAGTTCAGTCGGTCTGCATATATTGGTGCACTATGACACTTGCAAGACCTCGTGGAGAGAGGAAAGAAATGCAACGCCCTGATGATCTGTTAGTGTTGGTACTGATTTCTCCACAGGTGCATGCACCAAGTTCATGAGTTGAGTCAGTCCTCGTCTAATCAATGTCTTAGTTGCAACTATTATCTGAGACCTTGGTTTTCCAACCACACAACTGATAGGTAGCTATTCAGCTACTAATCCAATTGAGACAATATTCTCTTGCTTCAACGTTGTTTGGTAAAATTATGGAAACAGCTGGGAGAAAGTGTAAAAGTGTGAAAGGCGAGGCAAGGCTTCAGGGAGAGAACAATTCTGTATTCCGTCTACCTGCTTCCGGTGTGCTATACGGTGCTATCCAAGTCCAGCCATTCTCAGGTCCAAGTCCCTTACAAGCCCTCCCGCGTCCGCATCACCGACGCCGCGGACAGCGAGGATTCCCACCTCGCCCCGGCGGCGATTTTGAGAGTACGCAAGCTTAGTACTGGTTGAAGTGCTCAGGCGCATCGTAGTCACTTGCGAGAAGAGCAGTCGTGGTCAGCACCATGTCTCCAGTGGGTAGGGAGTGAAGAAGGGCGGGCGGATGGATGGGTGGATGAACGGGTAGTTGGGTTTCACTCACGGGTGGAACTGGTCCTTGTTGCCGTACTGCTGCTCGTAGAGCTCCTCGGCCTGCTTCTTGGCGTGGTGCTTGGCCTTCTCGCGGTCGACAAAGTCCAGGCCCTTGGTCTCGACGAGCTTGTCGACCTCGAAGCCGGCGGCGGCCGCCAGCATCTCCTTGGCCAGGCCGTGCTCGACGGGCTTGCCCTCCTTGCGCTGGTTCTGCTCCCAGAGGCGCATGCCCTCGAAGGCGGCGGCGGAGCCCAGGAGCTCGTGGGACATCTTGGACTCGTGGGGCTGGCCGTCGTAGACCTCGTCGCGAGCGTCCTTTGCCTCTCCTGGGGAAGGCTGTCAGTCATGTGCGTGCGGAAAAGCTTCCGGCATGTAGGTAGATGGAGAGTGTCTGTGAGGTTAAGGAGGACTTGGCTTACCGAAGCCGAACATTTTGACTGTGTGTATGTGTGTGTAGGAGAAGGAAGTGGTTGTAAGAAGTGTGTACTTTGTTGATGTTCTTGGAAGTTGTGGAAGTGTTTGATGATGAGGATAGATTCAACGGGGAGCATGAAGGGAGGGAGGAAGCAGCTATATATGCTCAAGAGCTTCCTGTGCATCGCCCCCTTCCTAGCTGACATGTGCCCCAACCCATGGTCGAGACGGCCCAAGTGGAGTTTTGACCTTTCCGTGACTGATGCGAACGAGGGACAGCACTGCCCCTCCCTCCCGGGACCTTGATGGTGACGTCTGGGGGGGCTCCCTGGTCATCCCGGCGACTAGGGAAATGGACTGGGGGCCATGACAGCCACTTACCCGTCCGAGAACAAGAGCGTCTGAGGACCCCTGGTCGATCGCGAAAGCTTGTCCTCTGGACTGCTACGTAATTTCAAGCATCCCGCATGCCTCCCCCCTGCGACACCGTAGCAGCTGAAAGCTGAGTGGAGGCCGTCACAGCTCGTGCAAGCGTGCTTTACGCGGCCGACGGACACAGAGGGCACAGGGCAGGGCTGGCTTCTCTGCGACTGGTTGCCCGGTGCTTGGTTTGTTTCCGTTTGATGTACACGTTTCGGAGGGCGTGTTCAGTCAGGAGCCATTGGGTTTCCTGCAACCCTTGGAGCGCCCTCCTTTCCTGAAGATAGCACCATATTCTCGTTCAGCCGATATGTGCCGCCACGTTTGTGAACCACCCGGTGCGGTGTCAGTCGAGTGGACAGAGGAGGGCGAGATCCCGGTTTGTCCAATGTGAGGACCTAGAAGTCAACATGCTGGCATCATCCACAGCTTCAGATCCCAAGTGAGGTGAGCGACACGGAAGACACCGGCAATCGAGGGGTAGCTTCAGTTGCTGAGGCATCCGTCAGTCACCCCACCACACGGGACCCCTGAGCTGTGCAAGCAGGGCCTTGACGTCCGATGTACGAGCATGACGGCGGACATGAGCTCATGTGGATCGAAGGGTCAGGTTCGAGACGCCCACCCTGCAGAGGCAGCCTGTCCCAGATGGCGGAGGTATGGGTCAATATTTATCACTGAGGAGCTTCTGGCGGCCGATTTGCAGCTGCGTCGGCATTTCGGCATCCTACCGCCCAAATCTGACTTGTCCCATTGAAGTGGGGAGGAGGAGGGGAGGGCATTGAGACGAGACATGCCAAACCAGCTCTGATGCATGATTGGTAGCCAGGGTTCGGCCACCAAGGCATGCAAAGGTGTGATAATCAAGGAAATCAAAGCTTAATCGTGAGCGAGTGAAACCAATCATCGTGTACTATGCCATAAGTGGCCTGGTAGCTTCTCTATGCGGGCCCCTTCCTTGGTGATCACCCCGACCGAGATCCATATGAATAGATGGCGCAGCAGGTTCGTGGAGCCTTGGGCTCGGGCATCGAAAGGCGGTGACTTCATGAAGTCCACCACAGGAGCTCCCGAGTACTCCCGTTGGGCTTTTCAAACGGCACGATGTGGCCCTGGGGTGAGACTCATGCCAGTCAGCTCAAGCACTGCGGCATCTCGTTTCATGCTGAGCATCATGGACGCAATCTGGGTGCAACCCAGACATAATTCTCATGCTAACAGATGTTGACACGGTGGATTGACACAGCACATGGCCAATGTAGGCCTCCGACCGTGTCTCTTGGAACCTAGTGTCTTCACTGTAGTGATAAGCCGCGGACTGTACAGCCGACTGCACTGGTATCGCAGATTGGCGGGACCTCGAAACGCTCTATTACATAGTGCTGGAGATCCGGCTACGGTCAGGGGTGAAGGGCTTGTCCGGGCGCAGAATTGCCATTGGACCGGTTGCGCAAGTGCTTCGACGCACAGTCTTGCTGGCATTGAAGGACTGAAGACGTGGTCGTCAGACTCATGCCAGCAATACGCGATAATGAGATGGATACAGGCCACATCGGATGCGTGTTGTGCAGCCCAGTCTGAGGCTGTCGTCAAAATTCGGCAAACGGCTTGGAGTGACAGGTGCCTCCCGCATCTTGGCAAGTCTTGGCCCCTTGGCCAAGCTTTTGCAACGTGGTCCGACGACGATGAACCGCAGATCGCCCCCATTCGATCTTGCAAAATCTCCCCGACGTCATTCTAGCGCCGGCCTCACGGTGAGCACTGCGACCTGTAGTCTGACAGGCAGATAGATATGTTGCAAAGCCACACAGCTCGGAAGTCAGAGATTCTCACCGCTGGCACTTTGGACCTGCCCCATTCCCAAGGTG
Source organism: Diaporthe citri (assembly GCF_014595645.1). NCBI lineage: Eukaryota > Fungi > Ascomycota > Sordariomycetes > Diaporthales > Diaporthaceae > Diaporthe > Diaporthe citri. The sequence goes on along the minus strand of NW_025064854.1, from coordinate 1,668,563 downwards.
TTGCTAACCCTTATTAGATCATAAATGCAATGACTGATCTGCAGCATTGAGAAGCATGGCGTGCCACCGCGGGTTCTTGCTCAGACGGTGCCAGCCGCGGACTGATCCTGCAAGTCTTGGGCGAACCAGAAATGTTGAGACCTGGTTGACGCTTCGTGGTGCGCCGGGCAAACACCGCCTCTGGCATGCACTAGGCTTCGTGGCCGAGTTTCAAAGCTTCATTGGAGCCCAGGACGCAGCACCCGTTGCCGCAGTCGGGCGCGCAAAATTTCATGGGCCGTGTTTGCATGTTCGTGGCGTGGGACGAGCTGACGACGAGCTGGCGTCCATTGGAAGCCCTGCAGCAACGGCCAAGGCGCTCAGACGGACAACCTCTCGTGATTGCACGAGCGGCACTTGAAAAGGGGATGAGCTCGGTTGAGCTTGGAAATCGGTGGCTTGACTAGTATGTGTGAGACCCCGCTACCATTCCCTCGGAAGCCAATCGATGGATGCAGCTGCATGAAACCGCGTTGTGAGGCGTCCTGGGAAGGGGACCAAAGATGACGGTACTAAGGACAGGGGACGAGACGGAAGCTCCAAACGGGCTCTGATGGTCATAGCGGCTGCTTGCCGGCCCCCCGCGGATCGGGTGGGGCAGGCCGCCGTTTTTTGGTCCTCCGTTTGAGCTTATCGATACCAGAAAATTGCCCTCCAATAGCTCGCGAAGGCCTTCAGCAACACACTCGCGACAATCAAGCTGAGGTGGGCTGCAAACGTATGCAAGCTGCTTGCTACTCTGTCCTGCCTTTGGAGTGATTGAGGCAACTGAAGATCAATCTTCACAGTTTGCAAGCGGAGACAATGCTGCGTCAAGACTCGCCTTTCCTCAATCCTGGCCCGGCGGCCAGGGCCAACCAACTCGCCATCATACAGCTTTCCAAGGACGACCTGGTCCCAGTCTACCTGCGAGATACAGAGGGCGAGCACGATGGTTACAAGGAGGGGCATGTCCTCAACACCCGATTCGGATCCTTTCCTCACTCCACCCTGATCGGCGCCCCATGGGGCTCCCAAATCCGAGCCTCAAACGTCGACACAGGGTCTCGAGGTCGGAAAAAGAAGAACCAGCACGCCAGGGAGACTGCCACAGATGTCAATGAGGAAGCAACTGTGGATGAAGACGCCACAAGCCTTAAGAGGAAGAGGGGTCCCAACGACGAGGGTGAGAAGCGAGTCAAGGGCACACCTGGCCAACCTGCTACTACAATCGAGGACAACACCGCTGAACAAGCCCAAGAAACAACAGTGACCGGGGATGTCGAGGACCAAATCGAGAGCGAGCAAAAGTATCAGGCCGTGCAAGTATCAGAATCGTCGAGACCACCTCAAAAACAACGCAAAACCACGACCACGGCGGCAAGGAGCGGATTCGTCTACATTCTTCCGCCAACGCCTGAGATCTGGACAAGCAGCCTACCTCACCGCACACAAGTCGTCTACACGCCCGATTACAGCTATGTCCTGCAGAGGATACGAGCTCGCCCGGGCTCCAGGCTCATCGAGGCCGGCTCCGGCAGCGGGAGCTTCACCCACGCCTCGGCGCGGGCAGTCTACGATGGCGAGACCGGGTTCCACGACGGCACTGGCCCCACCGGCAAGGTCTTCAGCTTCGAGTTCCACGAGCAGAGGTTCGAGAAGATGAGGAAGGAGATCAGCGAGCATGGCCTGAGCCGGATAGTGGAGATCAACCACCGCGATGTCTACAAGGACGGATTCCTGGTCGATGGGAAGAGCCCAGAGGCCGACGCAGTATTCCTGGACCTGCCTGCCCCCTGGCTTGCGCTACCACACCTGTCAAGGCGCAGGGTCAAGAACGGCTATGAGATGGAGGGCATACAGGCCGGGGCTGAGGGTAACGGCGAGGACGAAGAGAAGTGGATATCACCCTTGAATCCCAAGAGGAGCGCCTACATCTGCACTTTCTCGCCGTGCATCGAGCAGGTCACCCGTACAGTCTCAGAGATGCGCAAGCTAGGATGGGTGGAGATCGACATGGTGGAGATCGCCCACAGGCGCATCAATGTATATCGCGAGAAGATTGGCCTCGACGTCGTGTCTGACCGAGGCGCGCAGCAAGCGCCCGGGAACGTCGCGGAGGCGCTGGCCAAGCTAAAGGAGATCGAGGTCAAGGCTGCCGAGCACAACGCTAAGATGTTTGCCGGCATCAGCAAGGCCAAGAAGACCGACGAGGACGACGACATGGACGACTACGCTCCTCCGCCCGGGAAGATAGCCGCCGAAGGCGGTGCCCAGCAGCCCAAGGATGCCGAGGAGGGTAGCCCCAAGGAGCCGGCCGTCAAGCCTTTCCTGCAGGGCCGCCTGGTCACACGGCCCGAGGCGGAGACCAAGGCACACACGTCGTACCTTGTGTTTGCCGTCCTGCCGCGCGAGTGGACCGAGGAGGACGAGGCTGCCGCCGCCGCCCGGTGGCCTGTGGGCGACGAGCCGCCAAAGACCATCGGCGCTATGGACCGGGCGTCCCGCAAGGCGCAGCGCAGGGAGATGATGCAGGGCAACAAGAAGAAGAACGACAAGCTTAAGAACTCGCACGTTCAAAAACTGGACCTGACCACGGAGGAGGCCAAAACTCAGGCGCAGGAGATTGAAGCCGAGAAGGTTGTGGAGGACGCCGAGGTCGACAAGGTCAAGGCCGAAGAGGCTTAGAGTCAGATATCGAGGAGGCTTTGTTGGATGCGGTCCTGGAGAGTCATTGATACCCAAAGCTTGATAATAATAGCTTAGCATACTTGTTCAGACCCACCATCTTATCAACAATCATGTCCCCAGCCATATTGTTCCTGGTCTCTATCATCTTGTGGTGTTCTTCCTTGCAGGATTATGCTTTGCTGCCCTGTGGGTCCCACCAACATTCGTCCATCACTTCCCAATGTCTACTGGCTGCTTTCTCTCATCTCGGACAGGCAATACTTTAATCAAACACATTGGTTCCATGGTACTTCGCCCCTGCTCTTGGATGGCAAGCCGCACCGTCGCGCTTGTTCGTGCTCATCTGGCATATCCCCAGCCCCATTCTGGCACCTCTGGTGCAGAGTTGTCACCCACAAAATGATGAGCCCGCATAGCTTCGTCTTCCGCAGCCCGGCCCCACGACTCCGTTTTCTTGCCCGGTAGAAGTCCTGGGCCGCCCCCACCAGCCTGCCCTCCTGCCCTGGGAGGCTCCTCAGAGGGCCTCGCTGATGCAAAGGAGGCGCTGACGTGATACTTTGGCGAGTCTGCTTTAGAAATGCTTGATGCGGAGCTGGGTTCGACGTTTAAGATGTGTTATGGGAATCACGAAGTTGACTGAACTAGGCAGGCGATTCTTTCTCAGGTCGCCAGGACGGGGTGCTTCGTGGCTTTCTGTGGAGGCAGGCGCTGGCACCTCGTGTGGGTGAAGTGCAGGCGGCATGGCGGGCATCCTGGCAGGTTGTTCTTGGGACGCTGGACCTGCTTCAACCTTTTCCTTTTGCTGCTGCTCCTGTTGCTGGTGGAGCCGGACACGGGCAGCGTGAGACGTGCTCGTGACAGGAGCTGGCGCCACCGCCCGCGGCTGTTGTTGAAGCGGTAGCTGGCCGGAGCGCCGTGGGCCTGGCCGAAGGATGGACGGGCAATGCGACAGGTCCCTTCGTTCTGTTCCGAACTTCTCGACTGGCTGGACAGAGTCCTCGGGTGAAGGCTCTTCATCCGGCTTAGGGTTCACACTATCGCGGAGCGAGGTCTCATCAAGTGTTGTCTTGGAAGACATCCTCGAAGCTTGGGAAGGCAAGCCAGCACGGTCATGGCCACGGCTCTTTTCTTTGGCCTCTCCCCGCCCAGCGTTCGAATGGGCCGCAGAATCACCGGTCAAGGTCACCGGCGAATGGGATTTCGACCCGAGCCCAACGGCACGGTTTCCTTCGCCCAATCTGGCTCCAGGTGCTTCGCACGCCGGGAGCTCGACAGGATCCTGAATCACAAAAGTCGAAATTGTGATTTGCCCATTCCAGCCTCCTTCGTTAACAGGAAGCTCCACGGGTGGCGGGTTGATCTCGTCTTCACACAGGGCTGTCGATTCGCTGTAGAGCTCCGGAACATCCCCAATAGAGAGAGCGAGCAGAGACGAATGTGCCGAGTCGACCGCCCGGCCATCTAACATCGGTAGTTCGGGAGATGATGAATGCGTTGCGGCAGGGGACGGGCGTTGGCCTTGGTGGCCGAGTGACGGAGCAGCAGCTGTGGTTTCGACGACCGCCAGAACCGGTTCGCTCATGATCGGTGTAGGCGCAGTTGTGTCCACCGCCTGGTATGGTGGCTCGTTGCTTTGAGAATGTTCCTCTCGAGTCACAAGTGGCACGGATGCTGGCTCGCCAGTCGACTCTGTAGAAGATTTAGCCATGCTCGTCGGTGCCGGTGTACCGACCCCATCGCCAGCGCCGTGTCCCGTCTGCTCTGCGGTCCTCGTCACTTCACAACTTCCGCCCAGCCCCTGTCTGCCCCAAGACTTCACAGCGGCAAAACTCTCAAAGCAGACACTACGTCCTCCATCGGAACCTGCCTCGCGCCTAGGGCGTTCACGCCCAGGCGAACCTCCAGTCCCGTCCACACCCTCCCCCGGGCTCCCTGCGGCCCTGGACCCGCTGGCATTCAACAGCCTGCGGACCTGCCTCTCGCTCTCCAGCCTCTCCTCGGGCATCAGCTCCACCGCAGGGAGAAAGGCGGCACCCGCGCAGCAGAATTCCGGGAATTCGTCGCCCGGCCGCGGGAACTGGAACTGTGACTGGCCCGTGGGCCCGTAGGTGAAGAACCAGCGCTTCCCGTCGTAATCGGCCTTCCAGCCAGAGGGAAGCGAGGCCATAATTGTGTCCCGCCCTTCCTTTGTTTCTCTTCCCCCACCTCCTCTGGTCTCTCGGATGTCCGTTTCGCGATTTGATGGATCGACTTTTGAGTAAAAAAAAGGGGGGGGGGAACAGGCTGTGGTCTCGTCTCGTGTGGTGAGGCCGAGTGACGATCAACCCTAGAACAGCGGGGACTTGTCCGTTTTGCCGTCACGGTGAGAATCTTCCAGAAATATTGGGTCAGACATGATAAGAAAGGGTTCTCCAGCTTCGAAAATGTTGCGTCTGAGTCCCTCGCGGACCCTCATGCCCTAGCCTGTGCGGCTGAGGCGAACAAAGTCAGCCGCTGCTGCTCTCGGGACGGCCATGTGCGCCTGTGATTAGTCCCCTCTGTGAGACATATCCAGCCACCCTCGAAATGGTCCCAATCAGATAGAGAAACGGCGCTCGAGTAATCAACCCTCGACCTGGAGTGTGTTGTAAATAGGTCCGACACCACTTCAGAACAGTGTCTTCGAGGTTTCGGTACCCTGTGCGCGCCCGTTTTACCTGATCTGAGCAAACATTGAACGCCTTCGGGTCGCTTGGAAATCTCTCCTGAATTTGCCGTTGCCTTGTAAGGCCAGTCTATTTGGTCTATATGGGTATTAAAGTCTATACTCTAGTAAATCATCAATTCGCGGTCAGGTAGTCGGCTGTATGCCGGCAGTCTCTGGTCGCCGGTGGAACTCCCGCCCGTCCGAACTTGCGCGCTATACCATGTTTCCACCTCTGTCGCTCGAAACTGTCTTCGAGGAGCTCCGAGGCCTTCTGAAAATACCCCGGCCGTGCCTCGATGTGGTGTCACTATTCATCGTGCCGACCCTGTCCAGACTTGGGCCCCGTCCAAACCGATCGACGCCCGAGGACTGGCTAACACTAGCGGCTTCCTCCCTCAGGCTTTGCAGGCGGGCCAGGTTGGCAGCAGCAGGGTCTTTGCGGCCCTCAAAGACATCGCCGAAGTCCGGAAAGCGGTCAAATTGTGCTCGGGCTTGCGACTCCGCCCTACGTCGTCGCACGTCAGGGCTGGGTGGGCTTGTTGGACGTAATGATGCGTCGTCGCGGTGGACGCTGCCGGGCCCTGTCCGGAGACTACCGCTGCGCTGGTCCCTGATGGCATTCTCCTTCGGCGCGCTCTCGCTGGGAGCGGGCGGGTAAGCGAGGTAGAAAGGGAAGTTTTGGGCTCCGCCCGGCTCCATCTTCCTTGGTCCTTCTATTCCCAAGTCGGTCATGATGCGCATCAACTCCGCAGCAAACTTGTTGTGGCGCTGAAGTCGGAGCAGCTCGTTTTGGTAGTTGGACTTGTGGAAGAAAATGAAGTTCAGGGTCACCGAGTAAACCTCGTCAATGGTGCGGACCTCGCTTATGATCTTTGACTGGTAGTCGCGCTTGTTCTCGAGAATAAAGTCGAGCATGCGGTTCTTGAGTTCCTCAATGAGCTCTGCCGATGTACCAAACTTCAGCTTGAGCTCGATGGGGTCGGCCAATCCACTGGAGCGGCGCTGGTTGAGGATGAAGAGCGTGTTGAGCAGAGAGTTGGGTGCTTGTACAATATGGCCTTCCATCTTCTTGAACTCAGTGTACAGCAAACTGATTTCTTGCACGTAGTAATCATCACCAGTACCGAGTGACCCTGTGTTGCCGTATACGGTGACTCGATCGCCTACGTCAAAGGGGTGTTTAACAAAGACGAAGATGATTGACTGCAAGAATTCCTGAGCCGTTGCCTGGAGCATCCAACTCAGACCGAGGATGGTGGTACCACTAGTGCCGAGAGCAGCAGCCGCCGAGCCTGAAAGGATGGAGATGAAGACGATGACTGCGATGATGAAGATGATGAACAGGAAGACCGTATCAAGTTTCTTGATCACCGAGTCCAGATCCTTCAGCGAGGCGGCGATGGCTTTTTTCTCGAGGTGAATCTCGTTGCAGACGAGCTCGAGCTCTTCCATGGAGATGTCGCCGTTGAGATCTTTGTCGAAGACTCCGAAGCAAGTTTCGGCGTCCTCTGCTGAGGAAAATGCCTGCTTGAGGTCGTCGAGCGTGATTGTCTCCTCGCCAGGGCGGACAAAAGTTCGATAAATCAGCCGTGCCAATGTGTGGCTGCTGTGCTGGTTGCGAAGCAACTCCAAAACGACCTTCTTGGGGTGACCAGCTGCCATAACCTTACGGCCTGTAAAGTCTCCAGCCATTTTGCCAGCAACCTTGCCTATCTGAGTCCAGGCTTGCCGTGCATTGTCCTGGACCATTTTCATGGGGGTCTTGGAGCCGGAAGGACCGCCGTTGGAGTCCATCCAGACCGGGTCGTCGTGAGCCAGCTTTTCCTTGCTGAACTCGTAAAGTCGGACCAAGAAGTTGATCTCCAGTCTGTTCTGCTCGATTCGAGACGCATATGTCCTGGAATGGAAGGACGTCGCAACCCACTGGATCAAAATCTTTTCCGCCCAGTTACTAGCAGCGAGAACGAAAAGTGCAATAATGACTTTCCAGACAATATCGATCCAGGTAATGTAAGGCGGATCCCCATCGTCAGACCAGTTTCCCCCTGGGTTCCGATGATCATCCGTGATAGGCTTGAACGAGGCAATCAAACCCAACATCCATAGGAAACCGGCGCTTGGCATTTCCATTTGTCTGCCGATGTCCTTCCATTTCTTGTGGTTGCTGGAGCCGACCATCTTTGCCGCGAGGCCGTGTAAGAACGGTAGCATCGAAACCAAAATCCGGCTCGCCCAGAGACTGCACCATACGATCTCGAGCCAGATTCCGAACCAGAGGAGCCTCAGGCCGCCTGGGCCACCCACGGGGTTGTCGCTCCCTGTGAATGCATAAATATCCAGTAAGATTGGAGTCAGGAGAACGACTGCCACTGGTATAGCCTTTGTACCGCTGGAGTCAGTCTATGGTAACATGACAACAGTCGAATCTGGGGAGGAAAATGCAGGTGGGTCGCAATGTCAGATAACATACATAGACGAAGTAGCGCACTACTCTGGGAAACCTTCTAAGTTTCTTAAACAGCTTGCCCAAGGCCGTCGGTTCTGGTCCTGCTGAGATCTGGGGTAGTTGGGTAGGTTCGGTCAGGGTGTGAAAGGCGTCCTCTGGCGGGGCTTCAGGCTTGTGCCTGTCATGGGGATGGTGTTGTTGCGATCTTGACCGGCGTCTGGAGGCATTTTCCTTTTCCTTCTCCGCGTTGCTGACCTGACGTTCGACACGCAGCAATTCAAGATCGTCCATAAGTCGGTTCGCATTTTCCCTCGAGTCTGAATAGTGACTGAGGGTGGCTGCGTCTGTATGGAAAGGGTCAGCCGAATTGTCTCGAGACATGTTGACGAGCCTCGGCGGGGTTGTTATAGTATCTCAAGACACCAAGATGAGACCAGTAAGCCAAAGAGCCGAGTTCGAGGTGACACGACCTTTGGCGGTCGATATGCGAGGTGAAAGACAGACAAGGAATGTATGGCTTTGGGTTTGGGAAAAGCCCACAAATATCTGATGTACGTACCGGGAGCCAGGAGATTTGGGTCAGCCTTCTCGCTGGTGTCGACATGTACAGGGGACGTCATGTTGGCTTGGAACGGGCGCGGGAGAATTGTGGACGGGTATGGGATCTAGAACCACTGAATCCGATACGGCACCCAGGACCCTGTTTGTTCACAGCCGGGCAGTGTTCTCCACGTCGGTTCAGGTCGAGAAAGATATATGTGACAGAGGCGAGGCTGATATTGGGTAATAAGGGTCTTGAGCTCCAGGACGTGACGTAGATGTGGGCTCCACAGCTCGCGTCCCTCGGCCTGGGAAGACGAGAGAGAGATCGAGCCAATCCGTCCAGTCCACACTAGGGTAATGGATCCTGTAGGGTGGGAATGTCCGCCATAGGCAGCCGAATATTTGGGACGAGGAGATTGAATTTTTTTTACAGATGGGCTATCGTAATTGTGAGTCTCTCGGTGTGTAAAGCATGTAGGTACGGGCTGAGAGCAGCAAAGTGACTGAACTTTGGGGGCGATACTGTGTGGTGTTCCTCGACGAGGAAGATGCAGCAGAAGTGCTGGGTCAAAGCGGAGGAACAGGGCCGATCATGTACCTACTATTAGAAAGACGGGAAAAGAAAAAAACGGAGACGGGGATGCGTGGACCGATGGCAGAGATAGCGATGGGTACAGAATGAGAAAAAGAGACTGGAGGAGGCAGATGTGGAGGGAGAGGACAGGGCGATGCAGGGTCGAGAATCGGGAACCTGACTCGGAGGAATGAGAAGGAAAGACTGCTGGATACTGTGCGCAGTAGATATCTAGTACTCTGGGTTTATTGGCAGAGCAGTGCAGGGACGCGAAAATGAAGACGACAAGAGATGGCGGCCAACCTTGTTGCAGTCAGTACCTTGTTCTTGTTATCTTGATATGACCCTGGTGGGCGGGTGGGCAAGCATGGGCAGGTTGTTGGCGAGATCAACGCGGGTGCTGCCCTGGCGAGGCGATCTTTGCCTCCGGTGGTAGCCTTGTCCTTCTTGCCCTGCCTACCTAGGTAGCTTGTCTTGTCCTGTCCTGTGGTTGTACAGTAGTTGGAGCAGGAGCAAGCAATCCAGTACAGTGGTACTTTCCGCATTCGCCCCCTTCGAGCCCCTTCCCCCCCGAATTCTGCTGCGATACGATGCTAGTAATGAATTGGGCTATTCTGGCAAACTGGACCCTCTTTTCCTTTTTTCTTTTCCTGTTGAGAGCTCTTCCCTGTAGTCCCGGGCTGGGCTGTCTACGGTGTCAGAAAATTCTGGGCTAAGCTGCCGGCGATGTCGAGATGGAGGGTCGTTCCTTGGTCGATGGCCTGGCAGGGTGGGGACCCAATTCGGCGGAAGTGCTGTCTGGGCAACCCGCAGCCCACCCGCGCAACAAATCGAGTTTGGATCAACCCTTCGTCGCGAGCTGGGTCGGCTGGTGCAGGTACAGTACGAAGGCCCGGCTTGGCGTTTCCCACCCGAACAGCCGCCGAGTGACGCACTTTGACTGGCTTCTGGTGGCTTGCCCGTGCTGCCGTGGCATGGCCCTAAAACGGGAGCGCGCCATCGCAGTGCGGCAGTCCTGGCCAGCAGTTCCTGGGCCGTGGGGGTCCAACCAGGCCATGGTCAAGGTCATTCCCGGCCGCCCTCCTGCCAGAGCTGGACTAGACGAGCTGACTGGCCGAATGGCCCGGTGAAAGCGACTGTGGCCAATGTGGTCGCTTGCATGGTGGCACCACAAGCAGAGACAAGTCTCGGTGATCGAGATGAGTGATGGACAGGGGAATTCTTTGACGGCGGCAGGGTGAGGTGTGTGGCTTGCAGCAACGACGCAGGGACAAGCAAGCTTCAGTTTCGGACACGAACCCACCACGACGCGTCTCTCTCTCGCCAGGGTCGTCTCATCGATCACCTAGTTCTATCATCTATCAAGGTTTGTGCGCACCCGGCAATGATGCCAGCGATGAGTTGTCACGGAGCTCTTTCACCTCTCCCGGCCATCATCCCAAGCGGTCTAACTCTTGCTGTGACGAAGGTTTTGCTCCGTATTGCGTATGCGGCCCATGGCTGACGTCAAGCACAGCTTTAGCAGAGTCGACGGCGGTTGCGCTGTTTTCCTTGAGCCGCTAGTACCAAATTGGACCGTCGACTAGGCCGTCAGTCAGGCTACCTAGGTAAGCGACCCGGGACGGGAGCTGCACCTTTTCTCGGGACTGCTAGTCGTCCGGCGCTTCGGCCGCTCCTATTCTCGCCTGCGCGTGGCGGAAACGCAGAGAAAACGTCGTTGGAAAATTATATCGGAGGTTGCAAGCACAAGCAACGCCCGCAGCCCACCACGGAAGAGTGCCCATTTTCAAGTACCGGGCAACCCTTTCATTCCGCCCTCACCCCACTATCACGCGGGAAAAAAGAAGACGTCCAGACCAAGCCTCATGCTCACAGCCTCACCGCCTGGGACCCATCCGATCACCACCAAGATATCCCAGGAACACATCGCCCGCCCCACGAGGGCTCCATAACTCTGGTCTGGGGTCCCCAGGCTGACGGCATCAACTCGCAAACCCGCGCCGCCCTGAGGCTTGAGCCCTTGATCGTTCTCGAACCGTCTTCCCCGGATTATTACCGGTCTCCACCGCCGGCACCACCACCACCACTATGCGGCCGTGGCATCTCACCACGGACTTCCCGCGCTGCTCTTACCATGTAGTCGCATTGGCAACTTCAGTGAGTGCGCGGGTGCCAGATCTTTTCATGCTAGACCTTGTTAGCTGAAAACAGTCACCTCCATGGTCAATGCTGCGGTATATGCTAGAAGTGGGCACGAAGCCGGACAGGAAACAGACTGTCCGAGACGGTCAATGACAGAGGAATGCAGCATCAGTCTTGACTCGACCAGAGGCGCGCAAAAACGCCATGGCGGTCCACAAAGGTCAGGCAGGCCTATCCGGAAACTCTAAAGCGCTCTGTGACATTAACACGTATCGTGCATTCGTTACGGCCAAGGTGAAAAGCCGGCTATGCGTCCACCAGAAAAAATGCAAGCTACGAGAAGATGGGAACCCGTCGGGCTCGGGAAGTTGATTCGAGTCTAACAACAGACATCAATGCCCGGCCGTGCGACGGGGACACGCCATCCAACACATGTTCCACACACGGGGGCGTCTTTGAAGAAGACACCGAGCTTGTCCAAAACGGCCTGCCTGGGTTGAAGACCGCCCGGATTCAGCCTTCTGTCATCCGGCGTGACTACCACCACCAGGCCACGCCCGACAAGCAGTAGGAGCAATGGACGCTCTCACAAGCAGTCGAACAAGCATGCTCAGCATGCAGGGAGCCGGGGAGTCCGCAACCGTGCGAATGCACGTCGCCGTCCGCCCTGCTGTGACGTGCAATAAGTCTAATCGCGCTGGTGAAGATCAAATTCCCAAACGACCAATCCCTCTCAAGCAAGTGGCACGGCTCCCGCGCGCATATGGAAGCACAGTCCATGATCTGGTCTACGTTGTCAGCTCACGTGCATATACGACCTGATCTACATTGACCTGTGGCGTCTACATCCCCACTCCACCATCAGCAGCCCAGATAGCCGACTGATCTCGATCACTCCCGATCTCAGAGCAATTCCTCACGCTTAGGAACAACATTTGTACGTTATTCAGCCCCCACTATACTCACACAGGTAGCGGATCACACAAGCTTACTGTCCGACTGCCCGACCTCGCCTGAGGGCCGACGGAGGCTCACACATGTCTAAGACGCCCGCTGTTCGCGCGGTTTCAATTCAACGTAGCACATCTATCTCTCCATCGTACTTTCCCAGCCTTTTCAGTGGGTAGCTTCAGGCCACCACTATTGTACAAAGAAAGTATATGTGGGGAAAGGGCACTCCTCAGTTGTACAAAGTAACTTAGACAAATAGAAGAACGCCGAAACATTTGCGTCCAACCTCGCTTCGCTTGGCTTGCCTGCCACCCAACTATATCCCCCTTGTGAGAGACAAGTAGAAGAGTCTACTCAAATGACACGCTCCAGTCCTCGCCGATGGGCGCCCCGACCCTGCGGACGACCGCGAACGCGGCCTTGGTTTTGCTGCCGGGCGTGTAGTCCACCAGCGCGGTCCACGTCTTGCCGTCCGCGCCCGTGACCGTGACCTCCTTCTTGTCGGCCCAGGTTGCCGGCGCGCCGATGATGACGACCTTGTCGACGCTCACGTTCTTCATGTTCTTGAGCCACTCGCCCTGCTTGATCTTCTTGGTGTCCCTGCCCTCGGCGTCCTTGGATGACAGGACGTTGCCGTCGAGCACGAGGCTGCGGTGGATGTACTGGTCCTTCTCGAAGTCAAACGAGTCGCCGTCGTCAGCGTACAACTCGCCCTCTGCTTGGCCGCCTGACTTGGGCAGTGTGACCACGAGAGTGTAGTCGTCCCACTTCATCAGCGCTGCGGACCGTCTCGGCCGGTCGCGGCGCGGGAAGATGTGTCCGCCCTGCATGAGCAGGGGGATCTTGTCCAGTGGCGCCGAGACAGTGACCTTCTTGCCCTTTTGGGTCGGCACGATGTCGTAGGTGAAGTAGTCGTAGTACACACTGTCATCCGGAATGTAGATGTCCGTGGACTCCTGGTCCTTGTCAACGATTGGCTTAACCAGAAGACCAGTGCTCCCCAGGAAGAGCTGGTCGTCGATATCAAGACTGCCCTCATCGGTAGGGTTGGTGTAGAACATAGGGCGGACGATAGGAGAGCCCTCCTTGTGGGCTTGATAGAAGGCTGTATACCACGAAGGCAGGAGACTGTAGCGCAGGCGCAGGGCTGAGGTGACCATGCTAGTGTAGGGCTCGCCGATCAGGTAGGGCTCCCGACGGCGTGCGTCGATGTGGGCGTGCCCACGGAAGAACGGGTAGAAAGCACCAGCCTGGAACCAACGAACTTGCAGGTCCTGTTCCGGGTTGCCGAAGAAGCCACCGACATCAGCACCTGCGAAAGGGAAACCGGAGATACCCTGAGCCAAGATCATAGGGATCGAGGCCCCAAGGTGGTCCCACGAGGCCTGGTTGTCTCCGGTCCACATGGCACCGATACGCTGCGATCCAGCGTAGAAGGATCGAGTGAGCACGAACGGTCGGCGCGACTCGCCCTTCTTACGTGACACAAGAGCCTCGTAGGTGGCGTTGTGGAAGGTCAAGCCGTTGATGTTGTGGATGTCACGGTGCTCCCAGCCGCCGTGGTGGATGTTGTCCTTGGGCATGGTGACCTCGGGTCCGTTGAAGACCGAGGGCTCGTTCATGTCGTTCCAGATCCATGTGTTCTCCATGGTGCCCTTGAAGGCATCGTAACGGAAGAGCGACTTCCACCACTTGATGGCCTCAGGGTTGAAACAATCAACCCAGTGGGATGAGCCAGGCCAGCACCAACCTTCGTATATGTTTGCCTCCTTGTTCTTGACGGCCAGATCCTTGGACTTCATCTCGGAAACAACAGAGTAGTCGTTCTCGTTCTTGATGTGAGGGTCGATGATGGTCACCAGCTGGCGGCCACTAGCATCAAGCTGCTTGCCCATGCCGATGGGGTCCTTGAACATGTGGTCATCCCAAGTGAAGTACTTCTTGCCGTCTGTGTACTCAATGTCGAGCCAGATGACATCGTATGGGATCTTGTGCTTGTCCATCTTACGATCGACGTCCTTGACGTCGTCATCGGAGATATAGTTCCAACGGCACTGATGGTATCCGAGCGCGAACTCCTGGGGCATGGCAGTAGTGCCGGTGAGCTCGCCAAAGGCCTTGGTGAGGTCCTGGGGAGTAGGTCCAAGGAAGACAAAGACGTCGACCAGACCACTCTCGGAGATCCAGTGGGAGTGGGTGTTCGTCTTGGCAGAAGTACCAATGGCCAGTGGATTCTTCGTCTCCTTGGCCTTGGTGATATCGACCCAAGTCTCAGCAGCGTTAAGCCAGAACACACCAGCCGAGGAGTTCTTCCTGTGGGCCTGCATGAAAGGAATGGCTCCGTAGAGGGTCATAGGGCTGTTCAAGATGTACTCGAAGACATCGGCGTTGTACAGTCTGTACGGCTCCTCGAAGTTGCCCTCGCCACCACGAGTCTCCCTCAGAGACAGAGGGCCGGTGTGCTCAGGGATACCGAAGACATGGTCGTAGCCGACAAAGGAGATGTCCAGAGAAACACTCTCGGGGCCACGAGGCTTGGAGTCAGTGTTGCCTCCAAAGGACTCGTCCCACCAAGTGCTCTCGTCTTCGCCCTTAGGTTCTTCCTCGGTCTTCTTCTCGGCCTCAGCCTCTGCGCTTGCCTCGGCCTCTCCCTCCTTTTTCTCGGGCTCGACCTTGTCAACCTTGGGCCTCCAGTGCTCCACGTTTAGCAGGCCACGGTCGTTGAATTTGATCTGCGTGTTGCCGTCCCTCTTGAAGTCAATGCTGAAGGGTGCAAACTTGATGATAGCCTCAAACTTCGAATCCGGTCCATACTGAACAGTTGTCTGGGACTTGTCCTCGAAGACAACCTTGGCATCCTTGTCAAGGGCTGTCCCACCAACGATGACCCACTTGTCGACCTCGTTGTAGCGTTCCTTGCGGACCGGGCTGTTGTGACGGAGCTCGATCTCTCCTTTTTGCCGCTTCTCCTCGTCGACAGTGACTCGGGCGGTGCCTGCTTGGAGGAAGGAGACGGTTATTGGGAGTCGGACAGTTTCGCCCTGTTCGTTGATGGTCTTGAGAATGACAGCCTGAAGTTGGCCATCCTTGAAGGACGTTGACTCTGGCAGGATCTTGTATGGTGTTTCCCAAGAATTCGATGCAAGTGCATTATCAGCATAGGCTCTGTTGCGTTTGCAGAAGCCGGACTGGTGGCATTTCTTGAAGTCGTTCTCCTTGACCGAGACTGTGAGGGGGTAATTAGAATGTGCCCGTGTTTGTGGCAAGCATGGCTGGGATTATGCCTGAGCCTTACCTGCAGGAGTAATGAGAGACAGCAAAAGGGAAAGGAAGCAGAAGTAGGCTGTCCATCTCTGGGACAGCCATTGAGAGTGCATGACAGGCAGATGATGCCCTCTGGGCTGCGGACTGCGGTTGTTGACACCAGGAGAAAGCAAGTATATGGGGAAACAGGCTATGTGACGATGTGTATCATGGGCTCTTGTGGTGTTCAATTGTCCAGTGGAGTGCCCGCCGGATAATTGTGTGCGGTACTACTTCCCAGTCTTCTTGCTGGGTCGAAGTGTGTAACTGTCAAGTCTGTTGATGTTTCGAGGTCGGTTGTCTAGTCCCCAGCACCGAAACGTCAAGCTGGCCCCTAGCTTCCTCTGCTCCTAGTGGGCGTGGGTGTAAGCGACCCGGCAGGCAATGCCTTCTTGTTAGACCCCTGCTCTCCAAGAGCATCCAGCTTCCTTCCGACTGACGTGCAACCAAGCAATGTTCAAGCGAGGTTGTTTCTGTGCCTCAACCAACGTTCATGTTGCACAAATATACACAGATAGAGTTCCAGTTATGGCAGTATAGTCAGTCATTACTATCAACCTTCTGCACGATTGTCATCTGACCTTACTTGACTTGTCATGGTAGAAGCTTTTGACACGAGTTCTGGACAGCTAATGCTCACAGACTGGCGGCGGTGAGAGGTGTCTCCCTGGCTGGAGCTTCACTGCCTTGCTCCATCTGCAACAACCTCGTCCCCTCCAAAGGCCCTGCCTCTTTTTCTCTACCCATAGAGAGCCACTGCTTTACCAAATGCGCATACCAAGACCTGACACACGTCCAATTAGTCTATTGGTCCTCTCAACAGTTTTATATTCAATATCCACGGCCCTTTATCATAAGCATTAAGTGTCTGGGGACGGCGGGATCCCGGGCTCCAACGGCCCTGAACCACTGAACGGGGGAGCTATTGAGCTGGCACCCCGCGCTTTGCATGATTATGCCCCGCCAAGTCGAACAGCACCAGCAGCACCAGGGCCAGCGGAGGCCTGCAGGCGGCGGTGGCCCAGGCCCAAACACACGGCGGACCCCACTGCTGCCGTTGCTTGCCGTGGTCTTAGCGGCCCTCGTAGCTGTCCTCTCGAGAAATCTCTTTTATTCCACGTCCCGAACCACAACCCTCTCCTATCCTACCGTCGACTCTCCCGCCTCTATCAACACAGACATCCTTCCTGTTCATACAGAAGAGCCATCCAAACAACCAGACACCATGTCCGCCACCGAACAGACGTGAGTCTCCGCCCCAGATCAGGCCGTTGGCATTGAGCGTTGAGCCTCGACCTTCACCCCTCCACGCTTCTCGGCCAGGTTGCTAACGTAGTCGACTTGCAGCTTCATTGCTATCAAGCCCGATGGCGTCCAGGTATGAGCATTGGCACACCTCGGGCCTCATTCACCTCTTTGCCACGACTAACACCCCTTCCAGCGTGGCCTCGTTGGTCCCATCATCCAGCGATTCGAGCAGCGCG
Organism: Diaporthe citri; assembly: GCF_014595645.1. Taxonomy (NCBI): domain Eukaryota; kingdom Fungi; phylum Ascomycota; class Sordariomycetes; order Diaporthales; family Diaporthaceae; genus Diaporthe; species Diaporthe citri. The sequence goes on along the minus strand of NW_025064854.1, from coordinate 1,651,725 downwards.
GGTGAGCTTCCCCCCCTGGTGTCCATTGATACCATTGAGACTCCCTACCGAACATGGACACTCGACTGACACTCTGCTCCCCTCCAGCTACAAGCTTGTTGCCATCAAGCTCGTCACTCCCGGCAAGGAGCACCTCGAGGCTCACTGTTCGTGACCCCCGTCTACCGTCCAGAACCCTGAAAATGCTGCTCGCGGAGCTACCCCGCCATGGTGCAGCCCCTCGGCCGAACATTTTACTGACCGCCTCACACAGACGCTGACCTGAAGGACAAGCCCTTCTTCCCCGGTCTGCTCTCCTGTACGTTTCCCTTGTCCCCTCCCTTCTCCCGGCCCTCGGCCGCTTTCCAAACGCGGACGAAGCTTACTTTGAGCCCCTTCAGACATGCTGTCTGGCCCCATCGCCGCCATGGTCTGGGAGGGCCGTGACGCCGTCAAGACCGGCCGTGTCCTGCTCGGTGCCACCAACCCCCTGGCCTCCGCCCCCGGCACCATCCGTGGTGACTTCTCCATCGACGTCGGCCGCAACGTCTGCCACGGCTCCGACTCCGTCGAGAACGCCAAGAAGGAGATTGCCCTCTGGTTCAAGGAGGGTGAGCTCGTCAGCTACAAGTCTGCCCAGCACGACTGGATCTACGAGAAGCCTTAAGTGGCTTCCTCGCAACACGACCAGTCATGTTGGAACCTCGTGGGCTTGGACCATGTACTCAAGAATGAGGGAATGACCGGCCCGGGATCTGTCACATAGAGCGGCGATAGGAAACCAGAAAAAAATACAAAAGCTTCGACACCAGATCACTTGAGACGCAAGATCACTTGAGAGTTTGCGCAAATGCCTTGTCAAACAAGACCGTGCCAATAGCAGGCAGAAATAGGCCTTTCTTTGCGTAGTCCTGGGCCTCTACGAGCTAAAAGGAACAGCTTGCCCCGTATCTCTGCTTTACATTGACGGGACAGACTCAAGCCTGTTCAATTGCACGCTATTTCTGCGCCTTGCCCAGAGGCAAGACCCGTCGTATCCGGCCCATTAGACCAGCAAACCAAGGCGTCGCCCACAGACTGACCACAATCCGGGCGGGCAGCAGCGCCTTGGTGATGGCATACGCGAGCGCGACCTCGACCACGATCCTGTACTTCCCATCCGAGCCCTCCCACCGGCTCATGACGGCAGCATTGTCATCCCCATTATCGCCCTTGATGCCCCCGGCGGCCTCTTCACCTCCCTCCCGCCCGAACCCGAACCACCCCTTCCTGGTAAAGTACCGCTCGAACCTGGCGGTCCCGTCCCGGACGTAGCCCCCGTAGTGCTCCGTCATGTACCCGATCGGCGCGGCCGACGCGCCGCCGTAGTGGAACAGGCCGAACAGCCCCAATAGCGGCACCACGGCCGTCAGTTCGTGCAGCACGAGGAAGGCCACGACGTGCGACAGCGGCGCGCTGCGCAGCCGGCCCGCGTACCCCTGCATACGGCGCGGGAGCCGCGAGAGGATCCGGTCCGCGCGGGACTGCTGCTTGGCCGCGGCGGCGGTCTCGGCCGAGGACGGTGACGGTGACGTTGATGGGGGCTTTGTGCTGTTCAGGCGCCTCGTGGGCTTTGAGAAGCGTTTCACGGTCTGTCGGAGGGGGGTGGGCGTCTGGGACGGGCTGTGCCAGAGGGGCTGGAAGGCCTGGAACAGGCGGGCTTTCCACATTGTCGCGGTGGTTGTCGACGGGCAATTCTGGAGTATTTGTATGCTAGAGAGACAGACAGACTGACGAGAGGGGTTGTGTTCTGAGCTGTGTGTGCAGACTGTAGGACATCATTGTGATCCTCCCATCTGTGGCAGCGGTTGCTGTGCCGCAGTTTCACAGAAATGTCAAGACGCAAGCAACAGCTTCTCCGGAGCTGGAGCTGTTGGCGATCATGGACCCAGTTTGGGAGCTCAGCTCCAAGCATAACGTGGGGGGCCAGACAACAGCAAAGTAGCTAGATAATTGTTAGTGCATCTCAGCAGTACACAGATGACGACCCCTTTTGCCGTTTAAGCCCTGCTCATCTCCGCTCAGTAGGGATTTCGTGCGAGATTCCAACTTGAAACGAACCACAGAGCAGTAGACGGGACATCTTCGTTCGTGGATGGGCCGGCTATCCAGAAGTTGTGTCTTCAGAGACAGGCGTTGCTCCAAGGCGGTTTACCGTTACAGGTATACGGGCAAGAATCGGCGAACATTGCCGTTTTGTCCCCGTCCTCCGACTTACACGTAGGTTTGCCCGACTTCGTGCCTTGGCCAAGTATATGAGTCTCGTAGACCTCAAGATGAGCATCAGTTCCCAGTGACTTCCTTGTCGGAAAAATGAGGCCTATGACCTTTAATTCGCCATGGCTTCATGAGATTTGTCGATACCTTGTTACCCGAGAGGAAATGACCTGCGGCGGGCGTTAAGCCGATAATCTGAACCCATCGTCAACAGCGGTCCCACATCACCACTTCGAGGCAGACCTTCTGCGGAGTGTATCGCGATGGCAGCGCCACCGAGCTCTTCTCCCGCGCCTCGCTCATCCCGCCCAGGCGACGACTGGTTCTTCGCCGGCCTGGCGTCCTCCTTCCCCAACATAACCAACTCGAGCGAGCCCCACTTCAAGCTCGTCTGGCCACAGCCGTGCAAAGCAGCAGGAGTCTCCGCGGATACCACCAAGGTCCCCGGCTGCAAGATCTTCCACCCCAAGGCCGCCACCACCGCCCAGCCCTCGCCCACACCAGCGGCGGCATCTTCAGTCGAGGAGATCGACGCCGACGCCGCGGCCGGCGAGGACGCGTGGCTCATGAAGGAGCAGGTCCTCGTCTTCCGGTACAAGGGCGCCTTCCACGCCGTGGACCACGCCTGCCCGCACCGCTCGTACTCGCTGTCGTGGGGGGTGCCCTTCGACATCGAGGACGCCGGCGGGAGGACCCTCGGCCACGCCATCAGGTGCCGCGGCCACAGCTTCGCCTTCGAGCTGACGACCGGCGCCGGCGACCGCGGCGCGTACCAGCTGGGCGTGTGGGACGTCGAGCTCAGGCCGGCGGCTGGGGTTGTTGCTGTCGGGGCTGGGGCTGATGATGACGAGGAGGAGGAGAGGGAGGTGTGGGTGAGGAGGAGAAAGAGGAAGCAGGGACCAGACTGAGATCAACTGCTGCGTTGATATGCACTTTGATGGGTCTGCTGTGCAGGAGATATGCCTTGTGTTCTCCCAGTTATGGATGTACTACGACCTCTAATTTGCAACCCCAGCCACGCGTTACTCTTGTGTCTTCCGCTTATCCTTCGCCTGTCTGGGCTTTCTCCAACCCTCCATGGTCTTCCGATCCCACTCCAAGCTGCCCAAAATCAGGAAACCCGCGTGAGTGCTCTGTCACCCTGCATACCAACCTACTGCTGTTGTGCTACAACTTGTCTGCGAAACGACATGCTCGCTCTGCCTCACCAGGCTTCACAAATTCGACCAGACATGAAGCGGGCTCAGTCGCCCCTAACTGGTATATCGACGCCCTGTCGTAGACTAGTCAGCTCAAGTGGTATGGGAGGACGGTGAGGGGTCGTGGGAAACAAGGCCAATAAAGGAGCATATTTCTTCCAAGGCTTGGGTTGTGGTAAGTTTGCTATTGTGGGGAAAGGGTAGGCAACCGTGAGGAACACACTCACACCTCGAACCCCTCGAAGATTTCCAGTAAAGTGGAGGTAGGCGTGCGTGAACACTTGCGTTCATTCTCACAAATGATCCCCTCCACGAGCACCTCGCCCCCGTCCTGCTGCACAATCATCGTTAATCGCTTCGCCTTCCGATAGCCATCTTGGCGCAGGACTTCATTGAAGCCTTTCCGGTTGCCACGACGGATAGTTGTAAAGGTTTCCATTCCTCTTCCAACATGATGTCTGAATTGCCATCCTGATCCCGTGCTTTGCATGATGGGCTCCCACTGCGGTTCAGAGAAAACGTCCAAGCCGCGAGTTCGGATCTGGGCGCGAAGATCCTTGGCCTCTGTGCGGCTGCGCCTCGTGTGCAGTACCGTGTAGAGCGGCTCCTAGTGTGGGTCGTACGGTCCGTCGGATCGGCCCCGATCCATGCCAATGATCGATGGGATCGGGCGTCTCTCTCCCGGGTTGCTGTTGTTGGGAGAGTTCTGGCCCAGCTGGATCTGACGTCTCACTTTCGCGTCAAGAAGGAGTAGGTCCTGGGATGGCGTGTTACTACTGGAGAAAATGCATTCTTTCTGATCTTTGATTAGATCAATGACCGAGGGAATGGGGAATGTCCCTCCTTGATCAATGTTTCCTGGAGGATTTCGGGCTTGCTGATCCTGGACATTCTCAAGGCTGAGGAAGTTGGTGCTCTCAGCGTTGTTTTGGCCCTGTTGGACTTGACTGTTCTCGAAGCCCTCCACCGAAGGCTGTGCTGGAGGGCTGGTGTCCTGATCCTGCTGAGCCTGGTCGTAATTCGGATCCACAGCAGCCTCGAAGTCGAACCAGTCGTTCATCCACTCAGCATTTTCCCCTGACTGTGCAGTGTCTTCGTCGTTTGACATGGTGAGTGGTAATGGAATTTATAGTAATGCCTAGGATCTCTTTGTGATGATGATGATAACCCATGTGGTTGCGGAGAGGAGTGTTGATCCCGGATCAAAGATGAGCAACACGAGAGGTCAACAATGTCAACTCGAAAAGCGCAAGAACCACCGAGGGTCTCTCCTTCCCCCACTAGGAAGGAACCAGCCACCCACTGCCCATCACAAGATGCCTCCTGCGGAAGGTGGACCAACAACAAAATCTTGAAGTGGTGAACAGCCGGAGGGACATGGTTACCTGCAAATTTACCTTCCTAGGTATCTACCCAGGCAGGAGACATTATCTCACAGGTTGGGTTATCTCACCGTATGCAGCAATTTATCCTATATGAGGTTACCAAGGTATCCTATAAGAGGTTATCCCACTAGAGATTATCCCACGCAAGGATATCCCCTAGGGGCTATTATCCTATATCAAGTTATCCCATAGGAGCTTATCCCATAGGAGACTACCCCATAGGAGGTTATCCCATAGGAGATTATCCCATAGGAGATTACCCCATAGGAGATTATCCTATAACATGTCATCCCACAGAGTATTGTCCTATTGTTCAAGTCCCGGGAGGCCACCGCCAACAACCCCATGAGATCAACCGGGGGGGTATCTATTCCTTTTTGCTATGCTGTCGATGCTATGTGCCCATGGCCCTCTCGCATCTATGCCCAACGCCGTTGCAGGGGACCATCCCGTCCGTGTCCCATCAAACAAGCCATCAAGTATACTTGCATACCGGGTTGTACGTGCAAGACTCACTCGATGCCCATAATCGCTTTCCCTTGACACCGTGCGAGTGATCAGTGGCCATCCTCTACTTGTAATAGTCCTCTGGGTTCCCGTCCACCGCTGGCAGCTCCATGCTGCCGTCGATTTCCATAGCCTGGTCCATGATAGAGGCCCTTTTATCGATAGTACCGTTGGGCCGCCGGACGATAAACGGTGACACAGGTGACGCACGCTCGGCCATCTCTGGGGCCCTCGGCACCTCCATCTTCATCGTATCACCACCGTCCTGGCCCTTTCCGTCCAAGGAGATCCTGGCAAGCCTCTCACTTGACCTTCTGATCCCAGGCGAGGAAGACCCATGGTCGCTTTCGTCTCTAGCCGACATGGGAGGGGACGGTGGGGCACCCATCGGCCGCATGTCCTCCATCTCTGTGCTCATTGGGGCTGTGCCGTCGCCGTACTGAAAAGGGTCGTCTCTCAATTCCTGGTCCCCTAGCAGTGCAGCTCGTTCCTCCACATCACTGAAATCTCCAAGAGACGCTCGATTCGTAGCCATCGAATCGACGCTAGTGCTTCTCTGTCTCTTCAGTGGAGACTCTGGTAGTTGCGGCGCGTTCCGTTTCTTGTCTGTGGGCGTAGGTTCTTCCAGCAGCTCTTGTTTGAAGAGGCGGTTGTCGAACTTAACGAATGTCTTGAGCGCATCAGACAGAGGTGCCGGCTCCTCGTTCATGGCTTTGTCTGTCGCATACACGAGGATTGGCACTTTCGAGCCATCAGTGTCAACTTCAGTGAATATTGCTTCCCGAACCTTGTCAAAGGTCGTTGCCTGCCGAATTGGGGTTAGCATCACACGGAGAGGCTGGAACCAGCGCTGTACGTACCTCCTGCCTCACAGGATTCTCATCGCCAGCTACCCAAGCACAACGCCACCATTGATCAACCTTTGCGCTTGAAGCTTCCGTCTCAGGAGGCTCGGCCTCTCTTCGCCTGCACATGTACACTATATCGGGCGATGTGATGACTCCTCGCAAGGTGTACTTGTGTACCGGGTCCATCTCTGGTTCCTCGCTAGGAACTGTCAAGACCTCGGCCATGCGCCGAAGTAAGTCGCAACATGCCTCCTTCTCCTGCCCAAGGCCTTTGAAGAAGTCAGCGCGATGTCAGCAGAGTTTTTACTCGAGTGGGAGACTTACGCGCTAGTTGCTGGTCAATATTCTCGAGCTTGCGCCTCGCGAGGTCGATCTGAGACTCGAAGACCTTCACGGTCTTGTCCTCTTCCTCGTTCAGCTCGGCTAGGTGGTTCAGGTCGGTCGGGAGAAACGGGATCTCATCCTCGGTCCCAACTGACTGCTCGTGCTTCCTCCACAGTGCGTTCGCCCTGACTTTCCAGATTTGGTTCTCAACCTTCGCGATGACCTTTTTGGTCAGCGCAATCTTGTCGTATTCTTTCCAGACATCTGCCGGATCCTTCCATTTCGTGATCTTGTTCTCTGCGTCTTTGCTCTTCGCCAGCGCCTGCCAGATCTGGAACATCTGCGATTTCAAAATGCGGGCGGTGCCGAGGTTCTTCTCAAGGTACCTGTCGATGTAGAAGGTCTCTGGGATCTCGATACGGTGGTCCTCCAGCTTGATGCGCATAGTCAGTACCTCGGCTGGGTTTTCCATGTACGCAGTCCGCTCTGATTCCTCATGCGGGAAACCAGAAAGCTCGGACTCCTGGTTGATCCAGAACAGAGCATCCCATGAGCTGTAAAGACTGTGCAGAACGTCTGACAGCTCATTCGGTACTCTAAACTCGATGATGCCAAACTCAGACGTGGGCGGCGTCATTGGCGCAGGAACTTCATCAGCCCCGGACTCGAAACGCACGAGAGTCCACATAGTCGAGCGAACAATTTGAGAGCCGGCCTTGAGGTACAAATTCTGATAGAACTGTACCACGGGGTCGCCCCAAGTGCTCTTCATCAGCGGGCTCTCGCACATAGAGTCAGCGGTTCCGTAGCTGCGTTGTGTCGCATCAAGGAAAGCCATCAGCCGTTGGATCTCATCCTCCAACTTCACGCTTCGGTAGTCGTTCGACCAGGCTTCGGGCAAGTCTTCCGTTGATTCGCTGTTTGTACAAAGGATGAGGTCGCCCTTCCACCACGAGTTATTATGCCCATACGACCCAGGTGGATCGAAAGCGTCCAAAGACAAGAAAAAGTTCCTCGCGGCGGGGATGTCATGCTTGATCATCATGAGCGGACCAAGGCGATGTCTCTGTGCACCTTGCTGCCGGCAAAGGAGGAAGACTGGCGCCGAAGGGTCCCGTTGTCTCGCCGATGGCGGTGGGTCAGACGCCTCCTTGTCCACGCGAACCATGGCCCACTGGTCGTCTTGGTAAGTCTCCCTGTTGGCTGGGCCGAAGAACGGGAGGCTGGTGTCGGTGCTGATGACACCGCTCTCCTGGGGAGTGGCGCCTCTGGTGGCGGCAGCGCTGGTGGATTCGAGAAGGGCTCGGTTCAGGTCTTCGTCCGCTTGCTGCTGCGTCGTTGGTGCACCTAGTCCAACGTTAGTCTCTCAGCCTGTATGTTATGTTCTTGTGTAGGACGGCAGGGAGTTGGAAAGGCAGAATATCAGAACCAAGCATGATATCAGTACCAACTGTGTAGTTCGTCGTCCAATCTATCATCTTACCCAGAGGTGATCTGTTTTGCGCTCTGGACGGCGGTCGCGACGGCGCGGGAAGGGTGCCAGTTTGGTCCCATGCGTTGGCACTGGAATCGAACTGATCGGGACCTTGGACTTGAAAACCTTGGGGTGAGGAACATCAGAACCACGGCGGAAGAGATGTTGATGGATACACAACCCACTTGGTAAGCTCGAGCCATCTCGGTCTGCCATGAACTGCCCCTCGTCCCATGAGTATTTGGCCCTGAACTTTTTCTGTATGTCAGCACCGCGCTTCCGCCTGTCTTGCTACCGCCTCGTTCGTGAAAGGACATATGTACCGTATCTTGGCCCTCGAAGTATTCGTTGACAACCTGTGGTATGCTGTTGTTGTGGGCCTGAGAGCAAGGTGTCAGTCAACCGCCATGGAATGATGTGCATCATGGGTTCAACGTTTGCGGACCTTGAGGGCTCTGGAGAACATTTGTCTGTCTCTGGTATCGAAAGCCAGCAGCATCTCGCAGACAGAGTCGATCTCTGCCTCAGTAGGGTCCGCCATGGCTGCCGTCCGATTCCCGGTTTGCGCCCGCCGTCCGGGACCGATGTATCACAGGCTGTTGGCAGGAAAGATCTTGGGGGGTGGGGGATCTCGAATCTTTCACGCCTTTCGGTTTGGCTTGTCGTCCATGAAAGCTTCGATATGCTTGAAAGGGGCCAAGTCGAAGGGGGACAGAGATCGTCCAGAGGGCTTCAGAGAGACCTCCTTCAGTGGGGGCGCCCTCGAGGTTCCAGCCTGAACCCTCCCCAACAGGTAGTTTCGTGGTCGTGATCGTGGTCGTGGTCGTGATGCGTTCGCAGGTCTGGTCTCTTGATTTCGTTGGAATGAGGTCTCATCCCCGCGCTGCGTACAGAGCCAAGTGGGAGACTGTCAGACAAGGTATGCAGCTACGTAAGAGTCCCGACGCTTGCTTCCGGCAGGCCCAAAGCTTGCTCCCCCCGGTCGGTAGTAGTGCCTCCGGGGAACCCCCCTGTCAACGCTCATTCTTCAGCAACCAACATGCTGCATCAACGTTGTTAGATAGGACGTTATCCCACGGTAGGGTATCCCACAGGAATTAAGCAAGTATCTCACGGGAATTAAGAGGTTATCCCACAGGACAATAACCCATAGGAGGATATTCCACACGAATTAAGAGGGTATCCCACAGGAGGATATCCCAGGGGAGTTAAGAGGTTATCCCAGAGATAGAAATCCCACAGGAGGATATCCCACAGGAATGAAGAGGTTGTTGCAAAGGAGGTTATCCCACAGGAGGGTAGCCTACAAGAGTCTACAAGTATCCCACAGAAGGGTGCCCTACAGGAATTAAGAGGCTGTCACAGAGGAGCTTATCCCATGGTAGCATTTTCTATAGAAGGGTATCCTTTGGGCAGTTATCCTACAGCTGATTATTCCACAGGCTGTAAAAAGGCACCCTATAGCAGTTCATCCCACGCGATATGTCCCACTGTAGATTATTGAAGTGGAAGATTGTCCTTAGAGATTATCGTATAGGAGCTTTGTCTTGTAGTCAATTCATTTATTGGAGGTTGTCCCATTGTGCAGTCTTTTTCTTTGCTCACAGTGTTTCTCATCATTTAATTCTCAGTGGCTGCCGATTTCTACAGTAAATATGTGTGTATTCCTTTCTATGTTCAAAGATGAGCCTGGTCTCTAGCAGGCGCAGTAAATGCTAGACAGACCAGTCCTCAGGTTGACCCCTAGCCTCTGGTCCCAATCCCTCACTGCACCATAAAATCAGCCTTGCTTTCATGACCTGATGCTATGAGGGGCAAGACAGCCTTTTCCCTGTTTCCTTCCTCCGCTCTGGCGCCCTTTTCTCCCCTGGCCCCAAGTCAAACTGGACCATTCACACGGCCAGCTCTTCAGACCGGACTCCCGCGAGTCTCGGCGGTTGATGCCGATCAAGAGGTGAAGGGCAGCCCGCCCATCCTGGGCCGTGTGCAACTCCAGAACGCCAACCGACCGTCATAAACGCGCGCTATGCAGATAATTCGAGTGTTCCATGCCAGGTAAAACCTGCTAGGCGGGGCAGACCTGATACAGGCCTGCCTGCCAAAGCATGAGCGACCTCCGCTAGTTCTTCAAGGCGGGAGGTACAAGGCAAGGCGAGAGATGATGATGCGCCATGCCTAAAGATCATCCTCGTCATCCTCTGCATCCTCCATATCGTCATCTGAGCCACTCGCCTCCCAGTCGAATTCTTCCTCACTCTCATTCAGCCAATCATCGTCTGTGGCCTTTGGTGGGGGGGCCTCGGGCTCGAGCGTGGTCGGTATGACAAAGTCCTCGGGTATGTCCTTCTGCGAGTCGCCCACCGTCTTGCGAGCTTTCTCGTTGTAGGCCTTTCGGTTGTCTCGGTACATGACACCAGCATCGACGTTGGCTGGGGAGTTTATCTCGGGGTCGTCGAGGAGGAGCAGAATAGATCGCAGAACGGACTCTGCCCCTTGCAGAGGAGACCATCGCTCGGTCGCGCTCTCGCCCGACATGAGATCCTCCCCCGGTTTGTGGAGGATAGAGATACAGAGCTGCCCGTCGGGATAAATGTTGGGGTGGAAGATGGGCCTCAAGAAACGGAACTTGGGTGGCGAGTAGGGGTAGTCGTGGGGGAAGATCATCTCGGCCTTGGTCAAGTCAGCATAGGCTCGAAGCCCTGGCGAAGACATTTGTTAATTCGTTGTGGCGAGAATCAACCAACCTTGAGATAACCACCATTGAAGGCGCTGTCGGGGTTGACCACCATCAGGGCAAGCTGCCAGCGGAAAAGGTTCGTCTCGTCGGCCTGTACGTTCTTGTCAGCTGCGTGCCATGGTGGATTGAGGGGTCGTGCTTCCACCCACATCAACTCGAACCCACTTCTCCGACGACACCTGCTTGAGATCACCCATGATGCGTTGCTTCGCCGCCGCGGGCGAGGGCTTGTCGGGAGACATGATTAATGATACGGGCCTTTGGCGCGCTGAGCACAGGGTGTGGCGGTGGAGGCGTCGAGACCTGGAAAGAGTGTTTATTGTGGGCAAGAGTCCCGGGAACGGCGCTGTCCGAAGTCAGGTGAGGTGAGGTGTGTTGGGCTCTTTAGTGTGGTCTCGGTGGTCGAGGCGGCCGGGAGTATTTGACTCGACGGGACTCGTGACGGAATATGCAGGCGGAAGTCACCAGAATGGCTCAGTTGATGGGAGACAATGGGCAGTTCCGGAAGACGAGTGGGCGGTGGCTGGGTGTTGAGGCGAAACAAAGTGAATGGCATTCAGCAGAGAGAGGAAGTGAAAGAACTCCTTGCCGCAAGAAGTGGGAGGAAGGGGCTGGGGGATGTAGATGGAGAACAATAAAGAGCAGAGATGGTGGTTTAAGAGAGGTTGGACCAGCGCAGGCGCCGTTGCAGATCAGGGCAGGAAGGGGCCGCGCCCGCCGCACCTTGAAGGCCGGGCCCAGTCGGCCTTAAGCGCGATAAGCCCCCCCACCAGAAAGGCCAACAATAGATGAGACGACACATTGTTGACCGCATGATCGAAAAGGAAGCAGCCAGGGCGAGACCGTTCCCAGGAACACACAATACTTGGAATGCTAGTTGACAATGGGGCAGCCCTATTCTCCCTGGTCTGGGTCAGTCAGGTCACACTTTGGTGGGCAACTTTCGCGAAACACCAATCCACCCGTCTCTCAAGATGACGACTGTCTGTCTGCTGGTGGGGCCCCTCTGATTTCAAATGAGACCATCCCGTCACCGTCCTCAGGGTCGTCTGAGTCAGCATTCAGGAGCCAAAACCTCAGCTTCCATCACATACACATTGCCACCCTGACCCGTGAATCTGACTTTTTAATGAAATGGCCATCAATCAGGAATGGGCTTATGTTGGTAACCTCCCAGCACTTGGGCAGCATGTGTGCATCGCACTTGACCCTGACTTGCGTAGTGTGCATAACAGCACGGTCCATCGCAGCGCCAGTCTGAGACCGAGGACCGGAGGCGGACCGGCCGATAAGATAGACTGGGATCGGTGCCGAGAGAAGGCCGAGGCCCGACGGGCACACCTCTCTCTGAGCCGGTCTAGACTTGGTACTACGTGCTGCTTCAGTGGGATAGTCTGCTACGCGATGCCGTGCTATTTGATAACCTGTTATGGGATAACTTGCTCCAGGACAGTCTACTATGGGATGGACTGCAACATGAAAGTCTACAAAAAATGAACTGTCATTTGGTAACCTGAATTCTGTTTGCGTGTGGGTTTTTGGGGGCATTTGGATACTAACCTGGGTAGACCTTTGGGATCCCTGCGAATCGCAAGTGAAGGCGCGTCATCCCGGTCCCATCGCGTCACAAAAAGACGGGAAGGAACAAGCCATGTGCATCCCGAGTTCATTAGTACAGTTTCCAAGCGAACACGCGACCTCGAAATGAAGCTGTCGCCCGCCAGTTCGCCCGCCGGGACGGGAGGAGGCATCGGGTCAGCTGCACTCAACCCACCCTCTCTTTGTCCACCCTGTTGGCTGCCTGCCCTGCTTTCGACACGGCGTAGCCAGTTATCTCGCTATCGGACCCGTCAGCCTGATGAATCCCGAGCTCTCTTTCTCTTCCCTTTTCTCACTACTCTTGCCTCGTTCGAACCATGACATTCCCGTTTTCTATTGTGTGCGAATTGCTCCAGAGCCTTGAAAACGACCAGAGGCGCAGACGAAACCAAAAAGGGGAACGAGCGATTATCGAGGACTGGTTTGCGCGATATCGACAAGAGCTGGACGACGAAGGCACTGACAAGTGCGCTCTGCTGTCCACATTGCTACCGGAGGCTCGCACCGATCGTGTGTTCGGCATCAAGGAGAAGACTCTCCAGCCAAAGATTGCCCGAGCATGTGGACTCGGCCACTCGAGGGTCAAGGAGTTGAGCAGATGGACAGTCCCGGGGTCTCCCCTTGACCTAGCTGAATGCGCCGAGGAGATAGTCCAGCAAACCCCAAACGTGCGAAGAGCCACTGTCACGGTAGAGGAGATCGACACCCTGCTTCATGCCTTGGCATCCAAAAACTCGTTCAGTGCACCGTCAGTAAGGGCTTCGGGAATTCCGTCCACCGGCCCTTCCAGTTCGAAGCATGATGGATCTCTTGAGACACTGTTCCGCTGTCTGACCGCAAGAGAGGCAAAATGGGCCATAAGACTGATTCTCAAGAACTTTCTTCCCGTCGTTATCCCGGAATGGTTGGTGTATGCTCGCTGCCATCACCTTTTGCCTACCATAATGAAGATACACGATGACTTCACTATTGCAACACGTTTGCTGGAGCAAGAGCGCCGCCGTGTGACATTCGGAGAGATTCTGCCCGAGGACCTACCAAGACTGCTCAAGCCTCAAATTGGTGTCAAAGTCGGCCGCCAGACGTGGCTCAAAGGCCGCAGCATCAAGCATTGTCTTGAAATGGGCAGGGGGTTCATGAGCGTTGAGAGAAAACTGGATGGCGAGTACTGCCAGATTCATATTGACCTCTCTAAGGGCTCAAACAGCATACAGATATTCTCGAAGAGTGGCAAGGATAGCACTCAAGATAAGAAACAGCTTCACAGTGCCATCGAAGCTTCTTTGGGGCTGGGCACTCCCTGGTGTAAGTTCAAGCACTGCTGCATCCTCGAGGGAGAGCTGGTAGTGTACAGCGATAAGGAACAAAAGATACTTGGGTTCGACAAAATACGAAAGCATATTAGCAGATCCGGACGATTCATCGGCGAGGACAGTCAGGCTCACGAGTGGGAGCACTTGATGATTGTCTACTTCGATCTGCTCCGCGTTGATGACGATTCGCTTCTAAACGTTCGGCACTCTACACGTTTCTCACGGCTCTCCCAATTGGTGCATTGTCAGACTGGGCGAGCGGCGCTCGTCCAGCGGCAGATCATCAATTTCTCGTCACGGGTCGCTGCTGATGACCTCAAAGAAGCCTTTGCATCTTGCATTGTCAGGCGAGAGGAGGGGCTTGTGATCAAGCCTGATGAGCCATATTTCAGCTTCGGCCGCAGCAAACGAAGGTATGCATCCTGCTGTGTGAAGCTTAAAAAGGGGTTTATCAAGGGGATGGGAGAGATCGGAGATCTAGCCGTGGTCAGCGGCCGCTACTGCTCTACCAAGGCCAAAGTACTCAAAATGCCAACGGTCAAATTCACCCATTTCTATCTCGGCTGTCTCACGAACAAAGAGGCCGTCGAACGGTGGGATGCGAAGCCGGAGTTTGTGGTTGTGAACGAGATCGAGGTCAACTCTACGATGATGGAACACTTGCGGAGGACATGGATCATGGACACGGTGCCGTTGGGAGATGACAAGGCGCCGGTTCTCAACGTGCCACCCGGTATTGCTCAGGGAAGGAAGATCACTATAGCCTTTACCGACCCTGCAGTCTTTGAGATGACTTGCTTCTCCTTCCACAAGGAACCCGACACGAGGTTCTGGAGCTTGCGATTCCCCTACGTCTCAAAGGTCCACTCTGAAAGGACCTGGAAGGAGTGCGTGACTTTTCAAGAGCTGCAAGAACTTGCGGAGGAGGAATTGAAGTGTCCGGACAGAGAAGACGGCCAGGAGTTGGCGCGGTGGATTGAAGCTCTAGAGGAAGCTGAGCCCAAGACGCGGAAGGAGACTTTCTTGGACGAGAGCCAGTCCACGGAAACAACAGCGAGCACATCCGCCTCCCAGCCCATGACGCCACAACGCAACATCGAAGAATCCCCTGTCAGGCCACCTCCCGCCAGTGTCATTGCTGCTGTCAAGGCCGGGTTGCCGACGCCTCCCACGTCGTCCGCAATCCAGCCTCTGAAGGACTCCAGTCCAGCACCGAAACAGCCAACTCAGGGGTCATCTCGCAAGCGACGGAGAGAACCATTGTTGGGTTCACCGCGTAGAACGAAGCCAAGGGAGAACGAACCGGAGGTCATCGACTTGACATCACCAACGCTAACTAACAGCCAGCGGAGTCAACGCCAGCCGCTTGAGGATATCACATCGGCGCCATCCTCCCAGGGAAACATACTCACGCCCACTGGGCCACGCCTGCCCAGTGCCCTGACAGAACACGAGGAGAAAGACGACTTGGATTCGAGACCACTTCCACCTATTGCTCCGATGCTGTCTGATCCAAGCTCTCTCCTGCCTCAGAGGCGGTCGCCGTTGCCATGCGGGTATGCCGGCAGGGTATGCGCACTGGCGGGCTTCTCTGTGCTCCTTTCCCCGTGCATCGCAAACATTCCTTTGCTTACCGAGGACATACTGCCGGCTCACGGAGTCAACGCCGTTTTCACCGACATCCCGTCATGGCTTGCGTCGCATGGGGCCCGAGTCGGCACCACCCGGAGACCCCGGACGCTTGTGCTCGTCGAACGACACCGCAGTGAGCCCACGAGCGCCTTCCTTCGAGAGCTCGAGTCCAGGCCACTGCGTAGGCGGAACGGGCAGGCGGAGATTGTCCTTGCGTACGACTGGCGGCTTTTGGAGGCAATCACGGAGGAGGAGAGGAGGAACCTGAAGAGCGATGGCGGTGGGACGAGGCAGACGGCGAGGACAGGTGCGAACCGGGAGGACCTTTGGAGTAGGCATTATGTTGGGTGCATTGATGAGAGCAAGGATTGATAGAGATCGGAGCAAAACTTAAAATGGATTGGATTGGGTTTGGGAAGCATAAGCATGGGCATAGAAGGGCATTTGCATTGCATGGGTCCAGGAAACTCTCAGCAATGATTTACTAGCACGGCTGAACTTAGCATCTTGATGGGAAAGCATAGGGGAGCACACGGAGGTAGCACTTATTCCGCAATGCATATTATTTTTCACGTGTTTCTTAGCAGCCACCCGGCCTACTGCTTCTCCTTGTCATACATCTGCAAGTACGACGCCCTGAGCCTCATCTGCAAATGCTCGTCCGCAGTGATAGCCTTCCTCTCCACATCCGGGTTCGCCCCTCGCGCCGCCCACTCCGCGCCATCCGTGGGCTCGTGGGCCCTGACCCTCGAGCTCGGGACAGTCTCGAGCGTCGTGGTCCCGACGGGGTGGCAGAAGAAGGCGATGCTGTACCGCGGCTCGGAGTCGCTTTCCCCACTCAGCAGGCCCCTTCCGTCCCCGCCGGGGAACACGACACGGTGCACCGTCGACCGCAGCAGGCCGTTGGTCCAGTAGCTCAGCAGGTCGCCGATGTTGACGAGGATGGGCGGGCTGGGGTCGTCCTCTGTACCGGGTGGCGAGACGGGCACGGGCGCCCACGATCCGTCCGGCAGGTTGACCTCCAGCCCGGCCTGGCCCTTCAGCCGGAACAGGAGGGTGATGCTGCCGTAGTCAGAGTGGGCGCCGGCGCGGACGTCCTCAGCTGCGTCGTCCTGGCCGAGGGACTGGGGTGGCGGGTAGTACAGGAAGCGGAGGATGTTGCCGCTGGGCCCGCCCTCGCGGAGGTGGCGGTCGCGGAAGAAGGTTGGTGGTTGGACTTCTAGGCCGATGCCGAGGAGGTAGTTTATCTTGAGGGAGAGGTTGTAGCAGAGTTCATCTGTGGCGGGTCAGCTGTTGGGTCCGTAGATGGGGATAGAGAGGGGTGGATGGCCGGAGACTTTCGACGTACAGAAGTCACTGTATTGGCTTTCATACGGAGCCACGCTCTCTGGAATAGGCTGCTGGGCCTTGCCATTTTCAAAGGTACCAAAGTTGAAGGCCCTGAATTTTGATCAGTCGTTTGACATCCGGTGCCGAAACCCTTCAAGAAGGCGGCCTAGGGGACATCTTACTCCTTGAGATCCCCAACCTGGAGAACATTAGTTTGAGCACCACGGCAGTGAAACCATTGTGGCCGGTCAAACATACCTTCTGGTTCTTGGGATCCAATGTCTCATACTTCATACCACCCCAACCGCGGTTGTTCTCCTGGATGATACATTTTTCCTTCTCCTCCAGAGGGGCGTCAAATATCTTCTTGCCCTATGATTCTCACCAATTAGCATGTGTATAAAAAGTAGAGCGTCAAGGTCGGCAGAGTACCAGTCCAAAAGCGCGCTCTACAGCATCGGCTGGGATATCGGCGCCTGTATTTCTTATGTACACGAAACCGTGCTCAACCGCCGCATCGACCAGCTCCTTGGCCACCTTGAGCTGGGCTTCTTCACCCGAGGCGGAGATGTCTATGAGAGGGATGTTGGCAGCAGATGCCATGATATCAGCTGATGGACTAGGGCACTTTGTTAGGGCGAGTTGATCGCACGCAGAGTTGGTCGAAAAAGAATCATGGGCAATTTCATGCGCGATGATGCCGGTTTGGTGGGGTTCGAGATAGGCTTGGGAGTGATCAAGACTGTTCGACATAGGGTTGGCGTCTACCTACCTAGGTACCTCGACAGGTATGTACACTCAAGTACTGTAAGCAGTTCTGCAATTTAATTCCCGCATATGTGCACCTTCTTGATCCATCAAGATAATTAATTGTGCCCTAGAGTAGCTCCGTTATAAAGATGCTGCGACAGCCTGGTGTTGAGGTCCGGCTCCCTGAGTCATGTACACGGTACTCCAGATTTCTAAGGCATGACGCACAGGCTGAAGGTATCTGGGTACCTGGTATTTCCTGCATTTCCCGGTCCCCGCTTACGTACGCAGCTCCGGGTCTGGTCCCTTGGAAGGTTAAAAAAAGGTGGACCTGCCTGGCTGGTCCGTCCCCTTGCACAGGCCTGGACGAGCCCAGCGAGCTTCGGTGACGATCCAGCCGTGCCATCCAATTTATTAGAGCCATCCAAGTTCGCGACGTGCCCGGGCTGGGCTGCAGGACCAAAATGGAAATGGAACTCCCAAGTTCCTGGGAGCTTATTGCACCACCAGCTCCAGCTCCGGCACCACCACCGGCTCTGGATCTGCCAGAGCACGGTTGACGACTGCCAACCTGTTTTCTTTTCCGTCTTCTTAATCCATCATCACCAGCCCCAAACCATCCATCCATCCAACCAATCCAGGCATTCACCCGTCTCATCCACCCCATCCACCCATCCCATCTCATCCTTCCCATCCACCATCGCCTCCCCATCAGCAGCTTCATATTGTATCGCATCGCGGTTTGTTGCCGGGTGCTGCGTTGCGTCGTGCTGCACCACTCCCACACCACACGGGCACACGCAACACACTGCAGACGCACCGTCGCTCGCATCTCACGCGCTGCGTGGCCCTGCCGTGCGTCAAAGCTGAGCTGACCGAGCGGGCAGGCGAGCTGATTGTGTCTCGCCTCGCATCCCTTCCTCCCCGCGAAACCACCACTCATTCGTCTTACTGTGCGTGCCGCAAACGCCAACTCGGCTGGGCTCCTGCGCGACTCACAAGCAGCCAACACACCATCAGATCCTGCAGTCAATCACACCCAACCAACACCCCGTCCTAGCGCCACGAGGCGCACTCATTCCCTTCCCTTTGTCACGATGGCCGCCTCTCCAACCTCCCGGGCGGCCACGCCTGACCTCGAGCCCCAAAGCTCCCCTCCAGCACACCTCGGCCGCTACGAGAGGTCATTCATGACCAACGTCACCGAGGACGAAGACCGCTCCAAGATGGGCACCCCCGAGCCTGGCACCCGCCGTCGGGGTAGGAACAACGCCAACAGCCAGCCTTCCATCGGCAAGGTCAGGCATCTTAAAAAGGACGACGGCGAGCCACTTTGGCGAGTCGACATCCAGCATGACTTCCTCAAGGCTGTCTTCGATAACGAAAAGGCAGTCTTCACGAACAGCTGGGAGCCGAACAAGCCCAAGCAGTGCTTCGCCGATCTCTACATCGACACCATGTCAAGAAGCTCAAAGACCAGCAAGGTCCTGCGCGACAAACTGCTAAGTGATCGGGAGGCCGCGAAGGGCATGGCCATGGTCTGTCTTCTTGTCAACATCGGCCGCATGAATACTACTTTAAACTGTACGTCTCCCATGCGCCCTCCCTTCCCAAGCGTACTGCTGCAACAGGTGCCCATGACTGATCTGGCTATGCTCTAAGTCTTCCCAGAGATGCGGGCTCAGCTACGGACGTACCATGCCATTCCATCCCTTCAAGCACGACAAGACCCGAACTCGTACAAGCAGCTGCAGGATGCTCCTCGGCTCAAGTCGATACTGAAAGGTGGTTCAGAGGATCGCGTGGAGCCATCTGCTTTGGATGCAATCAAGACAATGAGTGTCCCCAGAACCAACCCCGTCAATCTGTTGTTTGTAATCTGTGCTTCGGCAGCCAAGATTGCTGAGCTGCACTTCCCTCCTGGTGGCGAGTTCCATGATCTCATCATGAAGACGGATACCAGCAGCGGCTCGAGGGCTCGTGCTTTCTTGTGGATCATGTGGTTCTACCTTGAGTCGGATTTCACCGAGGAGGGTTGTATGGAAACCCCTTCGGTGAGGGCGTCGACTACGGCGTGGATGTGGCTAATCAAGGTGTTCCCCGTTTGGAACCGCTATCACGAACGGAGATGGAGTACGAAAACGTCGATACGCAAGAGGAGCTAGATTTCGGGCTCCAGAAGCAGGCCATGAGGAAGAAGATCATCGAGGCAGACCAACAGTATGCAATCGAGTCCAATACCAAGCGGGGAGCTGCTAGGGCACGGATGTTCCCGGCTGGTGACGAAGGTTCAACAATGGGCATTCTGCCTCGAATCAGACCCTCGAAGCACGAGTCCGACATGGATAGCGTCCGCTCGACCCCTCCGCCACGGGGCCCTGGCCGCCACAAGGATGGCATCGGTGGCTCCAGTCGTCGGGGTGGCGCGCCTCTCAAGTATCAGATATTTGAAGGGTCCTCCCCCGGCGGACCGCAGATGATCGAGGGGATAGTGCCACGAAAACCCAGACCACCGACGGCACACCAGATAGCTGTCGAGCGCAACCGGTCCCAGCGCGTTGAGCACATTCTAGATCGCGGCATCAGGAAGCGACATAAGAAGTCACGTCGTCTCCGCAAGACGGACGGCGCCGTCATTCGAGCTGCAAAGCGCGTGCGGCAGATGGAAGACCCGTTCGAGGATAGCGAGGGGGACGAGAACGTCAGCGCGATGAAGCATCATCTGTTGGTTGGCCCCTCGGCCTTTGCTCCCGGCGTCGATCCTGTCACTGCAAGGAAGACTAGTTTCCGGGAACGGGGCCTCGGCGGTCTGGTGTCTCTTGTCAGCGAGCAAGATGACTTTGGCGAGGAGATGGTAGCCTACTCGGCAGCATTGCGCCGAGCCACCCGCCGTCTTGACAGATGGGAGCGCCAAAACGGTCCCGATGTAGGGCCAATCGCTCCGATCAAGAAGGCCAGGCCCGAAACCGCAAACGATGGTAGGGATCCCGACGAGACGGAAGAGGAGCTCGACGCCACAGGCTTTAGCCTGGATGGGAGCTTGCTGGCGGCACCTAGGGGCTTGTCCCGGAGCAAGTCCAATGGCGTACCAGCCAGCTCTAATGGCGACGTGGCCATGGAGGACGCCGAGGACCTTAACGAGGAAGACAAGGAGCTCCTGGGCATAGCGAGTGACCGTGAGGATGGAGATGGCGAGGGGGACGCCGAAGACGAAGAGCTGGACGACATAGAGCTTACTATGCTCGGTCGGAAGGACGTGAGTGACTCGGAATAGAGAAACGTGTCAGCCAGCCACAGAGCACCTCGAAAGCACGCCAGAATATGTTGCAGGAGGGCTAGCGTTACAGATGGAGTGGTCCTTGTCGCCAAAGAGGCCGGGGAGCTTGCATGTATTCGCAATAAGAGGCCCCCAGGCAGGACGTTGAGCATGGTAAAGTTTACACCGGACCCGTCTGTCACCGACGGTCAGTGATTCACCTTTAGCCCGCACAAAATATGGGGTGGCATAATCGTGTCCTGGCCGGAACATGCTTGGAGAAGGGAAGCATGGAGATACAGACTGTACGACTACTTTCACATTCGGACAAGAAAGACAAGCCTACGACCCCGCGCCATGTCTCTGCAGCAATCAGTCGACGACACATTGTTTCGGCTGTCGATAATGCAAGCAGAGACCGCGCCTTAGAGGGCGATTCATCCTAGGATTCACGTCCGTATAAGGACACGAAGTTTTCCCCTTCTACAGCAAGATGGCGGAAGATGTGGAGCGATCAGTTCATAGACTGGTAGATGTATGAAGTTAGACAAAAGAGTTTTTTGGCTGTTCAATGATTCCAACTTGTCACCTGCTGACGCCAGATTCGCCTGTCAGAATAACTCATGTGCACAGTACGGTTAGTTGGAAGCCACTTCAAGTGAACTCGATGCTCGGCTGAAGCCATGAGATCTCAAATGACGTTCTACCTGAGAGCGAAGACGAAAACGCGGCATGGTGATGAGCGCTCAGGACCTCGCCTCTGATGCTGATCTACAAAACGAATCCCACCCTGTGTGATGGGGGAGCAGCCAGTCAAGACGGACAGGTAGAACACCGTTGTGAAGGTCCTATACATCCCACCACATTGATAGGATCTACTTCTCCACTTGGCTCTTTTAAGCTCTCTCTCACAGCTGTCTCCCATGTCTGGACAAACCAGGGAAGGGTCCGAGCGAGGCCATTCATCCCAGCCCGCACGGCCACGTAGAAACCATCCGGGCGCATCGATCTGGTTGTACGAGCATCTACCGGTGGACCGGAAACCGCCGGAGTGCCCGAATCCCAAGGCGGAGCTCCGACACTGAAACCCGGAAGGCAATTGTCCTATCGCCGGGACCCATGGAGGACGACCAGGGTATGAGGGGGCGGGGACCACCTCTTGAAGAAACAAGACACAGCGATACGATACAGCACGTGCTAGCGAGTTGAGTCGAGTCGAGTCGGTGTGAGATGGCGACAGGCGGGACAAAGAGCCCCTCCGTCTTACAACACGTGTGTCGGAGTTCGACGAGCCCCCTTTCGTGACAGGTGCCGCAAGCAGCAAGCAACTCCGAGTGCCGCAGAGGGGGGGGGGGGGGGGCGCGAAAGAAGAGGAGGAATCAGACAATTTGACTCATTGATGTGCTCGGTGCCGAAGCGGCCAGACGACAGCATCATTTTTCTTTCTTTCCAGGGCATTTTCTTGCAAGCTCCTTCCCCTTCCGGGAAAGACCACGAGACCCGGGGTCCTGGACCGTAATTACGACTTAGATGCGAGGTGTGTGCGCCCCCCTCGAAACCCGGGACGGCCCACCAACCACCATGCCCCATGTTGCATGTCCATGCCAGCAGCCAATGCACGAGGGGGAAGACGACTGCAGGCCTGTCCGCCGCAGGTCAGGGCGTCATCACTCTGTTGCACGCATCTGCTTGACCTTTCGAGCTGCCTGTGTACTCTTTTCTGTGCTCTGCCCTGCCACGAAACTGCCACTGCCGTGTTTGGGAGTTGATAATGGACAGAAATGTTGCGATGCCAAGCGCGGACTGCTTGGGGAAAACAGCAAGACGAGGCGGCGGGTTCGGACGGGTCGTTTGCGGCGTGTCGGCTGCCTACTGCATCTAGAACGCCCGGCCGAAGTGAGATTCTACTGTACGTGCGCAGGCAACGGATTTGATGACTCTGCCTACGTGCCACTCGATCTGCCTCGTCTCATGGCGATTTTGCACTTTCCATCGTCAAGGCCCGGCCGTGCACTGGCAGGACTAGCAGCACAACAGGTGCCGTGCTAGCCGGGCGAAGCTTGTTAGGCTTCCTGGCATGCTTGGCTCGGGAGCCGGGGGCCCTTCGAGAACAAATGGGGAGGCCGGAATGGTGGGCTTTTACCCTTCTTTTCCTTTTCTTCTCTCCAAGCTCACTAATCCCTCGTGTGTGGGCCTTTGATACTGGGTCAATTCAGACCCCTGTTCGAGCTCTTGTCCCTGCTGGGGCTTGGCTTTTTCTTTAGGTTGAGGGGGGGGGATCATCTGGGAGCCCCCAAAGTCTATCGAGGATTGAACCTTGGCAGATTGGGTTTACTGCTCCGAGGTGTCTGCTGTTTCAATCTTGAACGTCCATCAGCCCTGAACCTTGACCTGAACCTTAGGAGCTTCTTCAGACGACCATCTTTTACTATGCATGCATGCACTCTATACCAAGTACTCTGCATCCGATGAGTTGTCCTCGATGGGCTGCGACTCTCCCTGGCCTGGGCTGGGCTCGGCTGGGATGATGGATTGCCGTGGCACGAAGCCACAAACACAAGCATCTAACCGGATGTCGGCCCAGTATAGCACCACCGATGCCCTTGGACTGTGATGTCTTGAATACTACAAATGCCAGGAGGAACAAGTAGACTACCAGACTGCAGTGGCCTGTCAGGGGCCAAGCCGGGACCCATCATGGCTGCGTAGTCTATACGTGGTCTATCTACGTGCCTGGGTGGTTCTGGTCATCCCCCCACCGGCCCCATCCGCCCCAATGGCTCCTGTACCAGACCAGACCAGCAAATGGATATGTATCTACACTAGCAGTCCGCGGGACTGGTCCCCTGGCCCACCACCGTACTTCTGGATTAGCAATCCAACTCGGGCAATTGAGTCGCTGTCAACTCCGGGCCTGGTAAATGGCCACCCTCATATCAATGTCGAAACACCCGTCCCGTGTGCTGCTGCTTCTCCCGTCGTGACACATGAGCCTCACTCAAAAGAGCCATCCGGTCAACTCTCCCGAAAACCTCGGACACCTCTGGGCCTCGTGAATATTTGTTTGCCCGCCTCTTACCATCAGGCTGTGTCCACTTGTTTGCTTGTGCCTGGCAGGAGGATAATACTGCCAGTACAAATTGTGTCTGCTGTGGAGACGGACAAATAGACAGAGACACATCCTTTATCTCGCCGATATCTACCGCAAACCTGCAACTTGTGGTCGTCAGTCACAAACAGAGAGGCAGCTCGGCCGAATTCCGCCTCGGAGCAGCACCCCAGGAACGGAACGGCGGTCACTTTTTTCTACTTTCTTACCACCCCACATTCGTCCCCGACAGGAGTCTGACGTCGGCACCGGAACGGGCACAGGTCCAATCACACCAAAGGTAAAACCATCCCAATCCCGGGCCCACAGAATCGGATACCACTCGACTGGACTCGACGCAACGGCAGGACACACTAGGCAAAATAGCCTGCTGTGGTTGGCTAGTGCAACGTCCTCGGCCGGTTGACCCAGAGCCGAACAGCGGCTAGCCGTGCGTGCAGGAGAGTACAGCACTATATGTGCTTTTATTGCTGCGTATTGTATCGTATTCTCTTTTGCACCCACAGCGAATCCCGGGGCAGTTGGGGGGGGGGGACCTGGGGGGACCAGGGGGGAGGCGTCGGTCGGGAAGGCGCCAGATGGGCCATCAAGCGGTGGGCTCAACAACTCCCAACTCCGGCCGCGCTACGGCGCCCAAAGTCTCCGGGGTCATCATCATTCATTCATCCTTTGATTCATTAATAATACCAATGTTTTGCTTTGCGTACGGTCCACATCTGCCTGTTTCTTCTCTGACATTGCTTCTTCTAGTGCTCCGTATTCCGCCTCGCTCACTCACCCACATGCTACTGCACTCATTCACTTATGCTTCAGCAACCCCGGGTTCCTGAATCCCACAGTGAGACTGAGTTGCCACTCTGCGTCGTAGATACGGCAAGTGGGGAGGGAGCCGGCCAAATTAGTCCGACTGCAGCCTTGCAGTCCAGTGCGGACAGAACATGGCACCATCAAGACAGTCTTCAAGGCCGTCCCTGAGGAAAGCCTCAAGCGTGGCCAGCTATGATAGGGACATGCAACCAGCAGACCCTCTCGCGAGGGTCACCAGCATGAACTCGGAGAGGGAGCAAGTCGAGGACGAAAAGGAAATCGCCGAGGCTGCGCTAGAGGGCCACAGGGTTGACCGGGATCAAGATGACTATGACTACGCCGGCGAGGCAATGGATGACTACCACTCGGAGAGCGACAGCAACAACGAGAAGGAAAAGGGGAAGGCCACGACCGAGACGCGGCAGGAGTTCCACCGGACCAGGAGTTATGCCACGGACGCCAGCGCCACAACGCAGGCCACAAGCCACCACGCCGCCGACGAGAACAAGGCAAAGAAGCCGTGGTACCGGAAGCTCAACCCCCTGAGATGGGGCAAGGTGCCGCCGGTGCCCGAGGTGCGCGAGGTGTCGCACGAGCACAAGGCCAGCTTCATCAGCCAGCTGTTCTTCCTCTGGCAGGGCCCGCTGATGACCACGGGCTACAAGCGGCCGCTGGAGCAGAAGGACATCTGGTCCGTCAACCCGGATCGGAGCGTCATCAAGATGTCCGAGGAACTCAACGCGTCCTTCAAGAGGCGCTCCGCCGCCGGCCACAAGTACCCGCTGCTGTGGGCCCTGCACGAGGTCTACCACTTCGAGTTCTACCTCAGCGGCGCCTGCCAGCTCTCGTCCACCATCATGCAGGTCATGTCGCCCTTCACCCTGCGGTACCTGATCCAGTTCGCCACCGACGCCTACCTGGCGCAGACCACGGGCAGCCCGGTACCCAACATCGGCAGGGGGCTGGGGCTGGTCTTTGGCGTGACGGCCATGCAGATACTCCAGAGTCTGGGGACCAACCACTTCATCTACAGGGGCATGTTGATCGGCGGCATGTCAAGAGCTGCCCTCATCAGCCTGATCTACGAGAAGTCCATGGTCGTGTCGGGCCGGGCCAAAGCGGGAGGCAGGTCGCTCGCCGACAACCCGGAAAACGGGAGTGAGACCGCCAACGGGAACGAGAAGCTGGATGAGAAGAAGAAGGGCAGCAAGAAGCAGAGCAAGAAGGATAAGAAAAAGGCCAGTGCTCAACCCAAGGCTGGCGTCCTTGGAGACGGGATCGGCTGGGGCAACGGGCGGGTGGTCAGTCTGATGAGCGTCGACACTTACCGCATCGACCAGGCCTGCGGTCTCTTCCACCTCATCTGGACGGCGCCGCTGTCGTGCCTCATCACGCTCGCCCTGCTGCTCGTCAACCTGACGTACAGCGCCCTGTCGGGCTTCGCCCTGCTGGTCATCGGCATGCCGCTGCTCACCAGGGCCATCAAGAGCCTGTTCCGGCGGCGGATGCTGATCAACAAGGTGACGGACCAGCGCGTGTCGCTGACGCAGGAGATCCTGCAGTCGGTCCGCTTCGTCAAGTACTTCGGGTGGGAGAGCTCGTTCCTGGGGCGGCTGGCGGAGCTGCGCGGCAAGGAGATCGGCATGATCCAGCGGCTCATGTCGCTCCGCAACGCCATCATGGCCGTCTCGCTCTCGCTGCCCATCTTCGCCTCGATGCTGTCCTTCATCACCTACACGCTCTCGAACCACGGCCTGGCGCCCGCAGAGGTCTTCTCCTCCCTCGCCCTCTTCAACGGCCTGCGCATGCCGCTCAACCTGCTGCCGCTCGTCATCGGCCAGGTCACCGACGCCTGGAACTCGCTCAAGCGCATCGAGGAGTTCCTCCTGCTGGAGGAGCAGGCCGACGAGGCCACCTTGAAGCCCGACGCCCCGAGCGCCGTCGAGATGCACGGCGCGAGCTTCACCTGGGAGCGCACCCCGACCCAGGAGAACAACCAGGTCCCCGGCGGCGGTGGCAAGAAGCAGGGCGGCGGCGGCAGGAAGGCGGCCCCCGCCACCAAGGAGAAGGACACGCCGCCGCAGCAGGCCGCCGAGGTGGACGACAACGGCAGCACCCTGGTGGAGGAGCGCGAGCCGTTCAAGCTGCACGACATCGGCTTCGAGATCGGCCGCAGCGAGCTGGTCGCCGTCATCGGCACCGTGGGCAGCGGCAAGACGTCGCTGCTTGCCGCGCTGGCTGGCGACATGCGCAAGACGAGCGGCGAGGTGGTGCTGGGTGCGTCGAGGGCTTTTTGCCCGCAGTATGCGTGGATTCAGAACACTGTCAGTAAATCTTCGCGGCCCCTGAGACACTCCATTCATGGGCCCCAAGCTCTTGAGCCGTGCCTTCCGGTGTGAGTGTGGTTTCTGTCGACGTTTTGCTGACCATCAAATGAAATAGACTGTAAAGGACAATATTCTGTTCGGGAAAGATATGGATCGGTCGTGGTACAAGGAAGTCATCAAAGCGTAGGTCCCCCCCATACAGCGTGGACAAGTTGATAGGACGAGCCATTGCTAACAAAGATTCAGCTGTGCTCTCCAGCCTGACCTGGACATGTTGCCCAACGGTGATGCGACCGAGATTGGTGAGAGAGGCATCACGATCTCAGGCGGTCAGAAGCAGCGGTTGAACATCGCCCGCGCCATCTACTTCGACGCCGACATCATCCTCATGGACGACCCGCTCAGTGCCGTCGATGCCCACGTGGGCCGTCACATATTCGATAATGCAATCCTGGGCCTACTCAAGGACAAGTGCCGTATCCTGGCGACGCACCAGCTGTGGGTGCTCAACCGCTGTGATCGGATTATCTGGATGGACCAGGGCCGCATCCAGGCCATCGACACCTTTGACAACCTCATGAAGGAGCACGTCGGCTTCCAGCAGCTTATGGAGTCGACTGCGCTGGAGGAGAAGGAGGAGGGCGCCGAGGTGACCCAGATGCCCGATGCCAATGAGGCCAAGGGCAAGAAGAAGAAGGGCAAGAGCCTGATGCAGAGCGAAGAGCGCGCCGTGGCCAGCGTGCCGTGGTCCGTGTACGGTGACTATGTCCGCGCGTCGGGGTCGCTGTTCAACGCGTTCCTGATCTTCCTGCTGCTCGTCATCTCGCAGGGTGCGAATATCATGACCAGCCTGTGGCTGTCGTGGTGGACGTCCAACCAGTACAACCTCTCGATAGGGCAATACATCGGCATCTACGCCGGCTTGGGCGCGGTGCAGGCCATGCTCATGTTCGGCTTCATGGTCACGCTGACGATCGTCGGGACATCTGCCTCCAAGACCATGCTGCGCGACGCCATCACGCGGGTCCTCCGCGCCCCGATGTCCTTTTTCGACACCACCCCGCTGGGCCGGATCACGAACCGATTCTCGCGGGACGTGGACGTCATGGACAACAACCTGTCTGACGCGATGCGGATGTACTTCTTCTCCGTGGCCGCCATCCTGTCGACCTTTGCGCTCATCATCGCCTACTTCCACTACTTCGCCATCGCGCTGGTGCCGCTCTTCTTCCTGTTCCTCTTCGCGACGAGCTACTACCGAACCTCAGCCCGCGAGGTTAAGCGCTTCGAGTCGGTCTTTCGGTCGACCGTCTTTGCCAAGTTCGGCGAGGGCTTGTCTGGGGTTTCCTCGATCCGGGCGTACGGCCTGAAAGACCGGTTCATCGACGACCTGCGCGTCGCCATCGACGAGATGAACGCTGCGTACTACCTGACCTTCAGCAACCAGCGCTGGCTGTCCGTGCGCCTCGACGCCATCGGCAACGCCCTGGTCTTCACCACCGGCATCCTCGTCGTCACGGAGCGGTTCAACGTGTCACCCTCCATCGGCGGCCTGGTGCTGTCGTACATCCTCGCCATCGTGCAGATGATCCAGTTCACGGTGCGGCAGCTCGCCGAGGTGGAGAACGGCATGAACGCCGTGGAGCGGCTGCGCTACTACGGCACGCAGCTGGAGGAGGAGGCGCCGCTGCACACGGTCGAGGTGCGGCCCACGTGGCCGGAGAAGGGCGAGATCGTCTTCGACAACGTCGAGATGTGCTACCGCGAGGGCCTGCCGCTCGTGCTCAAGGGGCTCGACATGCACGTGCGCGGCGGGGAGCGCATCGGCATCGTGGGCCGCACGGGGGCCGGCAAGAGCTCCATCATGAGCACGCTGTTCCGGCTCGTCGAGATCTCGGCGGGCCGCATCACCATCGACGGCGTCGACATCTCCACCATCGGGCTCAACGACCTGCGCAGGCGCCTCGCCATCATCCCGCAGGACCCGACCCTCTTCCGGGGAACCGTGCGCAGCAACCTCGACCCCTTCAACGAGCACGACGACCTCAAGCTGTGGTCGGCGCTGCGGCAGGCCGACCTGGTGCCCAGCGACGGCGGCGGCGGCAACGCCGACTCCGCCGGGTCGGACTCCCCCACCGCCAACACCAAGGACCCGTCGCGCATCCACCTCGACAGCGTGGTGGAGGAGGACGGGCTCAACTTCTCCCTGGGCCAGCGGCAGCTGATGGCGCTCGCCCGCGCGCTGGTGCGCGGCAGCCAGATCATCGTGTGCGACGAGGCGACGAGCTCGGTGGACATGGAGACGGACGACAAGATCCAGGCGACCATCGCGTCCGGGTTCCGCGGCAAGACGCTGCTGTGCATCGCGCACCGGCTGCGCACCATCGTCGGCTACGACCGCATCTGCGTCATGGACCAGGGCCGCATCGCCGAGCTGGGCCCGCCCCTCGAGCTGTGGGGCGTGGAGGGCGGCATCTTCCGGGGCATGTGCGAGCGCAGCGGCATCCGGCTTGAGGATATCCGCGGCGCGAAGGAGGGGATACGGGCTGCTGAGGCGGAGGGTGAGGGTGTCGGGAGGGTGAGGAGCTGGGATGATGAGGGGAAGAATGAGAAGTCGTGATGTCCGCTGGGGCGGGCTCATGAGCGCACCGGCATATCCATCATATTATAACATATCATGTCGAGAGCGGTTCTGCATGCATTCATCATATCTTAGCTGGCTGGCATTGCATGGTCTCTACTTCCTCTTTTCCTTTTTCCCACAGGGTTGGGAAAATATCTCCGGTGGGAGCGAACTGTAGATATTTAACGCACTTAAAGATTCACTTCGCTAAGAATGAATAAAATATAATGACGATACATATACAAATACAGCTGTTTGGGATTGTGAGCAACGAAGGTGTGCCTGTGAAGCTTGCCTTCAACAACAGCTTATACTGACTGCGTAGAGATCGTGCGTACGTTCCGGCCCGCCCGGGTCGACACCATCAACCCCGGCCTGGACTGATAATTCACCTCGGCATGGATTTGTAATGGCGGACGAGTCCTGGTCCGGACGAGAAGGGGGGATGGATATGTTGCCATCGGAGCTGGTTGTGTCGTGATGCTCAACGCAGCCAGTCAGCCCCCGAAACATCAACGTCAGCACAAACCCGCCAGTCGCTGACTGTGCGCGTGTGTAATCTATAGACGCGTATCATTTTCCCCAGCCATAATCAACCACGTCCGTGGTGCACCGGAAGACCGTGCGCTAACAGGTGCAGGAAAGTGGCTTTTCTTTTTTTCTTTCTCGTTTCTTCTTCACCAGTTGGGTTGGGTTGCTTTTCCTTTTCGTTGGCTTTTGTGTAACAGTCGCGACCCGAATCGGGTACTACGCAAACAGGGGATAATTTCAGACTACAAGGGACAGGAACAGGCGTCGCGTTACACGGCCGCAGGGAAGGGGGCCCATGATGCGCTCAGATGCTGTGTGCGACGTGAGACGGTGCTTGTTGCCGCGCAATCTGGCATCTGGCAGGTGTCAATCACGCAGCGATGCTTGACGGGCCCAAGCCACAACCAAACAACCATGCTACACCATGCTTTTGCTCGCTTTGGGCTCAGGCGGTCACCCTTTGACGATCCAGCATGGGTTAGGCAAGTCGACCACGAGACTTGGGCAGTGACAGTCGAAGAAGAATACTATTAGTAGTAGTAGAGGCCGGAATGTGCCAATATTTTCAAAGTTAATACACATAAACAAAAGCAAGCCAAGCCAAGCCAATGCTTGATTGTTCCCGTTTCCCCTGGACGCCGTTCTCAAATGCCAATGCCAAGTCAGAAAGCCACTCTTGCTCAAGGAACAATAAACCTGCGCCTTGCCAGTGGAGGCATATAAGCATGATTCTTGCCATCGTCGTACTCTGAAAGGCCTCATGACGTTCTTATCCTCGTACGATGCTCCCAGCCACGCCGCGTGTGCTAACCTCCGTCTTGCCGCATATCGGTGTTGACGGATCTATTCTCTCATGCACAAGGTCTCCTCGCTGTCATCTACAGCCAGGTCCTCGCGTTCGTCCCGTGCTGCTGCTGCAGCGGCGGCGGCAGCAACTGCAGCACCATGAGATTCGCCGCTCTGTTCCGAAACCTTTGACAGCTTGGTCTCTAGGCAAGGGACTGGGGCGTCCGACTAAAACCGCCCGCTCTGCCGGTACGGATTGTTGGCATTAGGAGGGCCCGTCCTGGCGTCAGGTGTTGTCCCCTGTGGCGGGAACATCTCTGGGTTTTCACCAAGCAGGTCGTCCAGGAAGGCGCTGGGCGCCCGTCCGCCCTGTGGAGGTGCGTTGAGGTTGACGCTGCTGCTGCTCATATTGTTCCGGTGCAGTGGTGTCCTCTGGGGGCCGAAGCCGGGAGACTCGGGAGGGCTGTGGCTGGATACCGCGCGAGGGTGTCCGCGAGAGTCGGGCCGCAAATTGGTCATGCTGATTGACTGGCTGTGGCCGTGGCCTTCGACATTCTGTGGGGAGGAAGTGCCCGCGGCGTAGAAACCAGAGGGCAGGAAGCGCGAGTCCCTGTACGATGAGTCCCGGTTTGGAGTATCGCGATAGACCGAGTCCCGGTTGCCGCCGCCGGCGGTCGGCGAGAAGAAGAGGTTCGTTTGCGAAGGTGTCGCGGACGGGATGGGGCCCCTCGTGGTTCTGCGCACACCTCGCCCAGAGTTGACGTTTTGCGACGAGTCCTGGTCTGTGTACTTGTAGAATGGGGCGGGTGGCGCGGGGAAGGCGGCCTTGTCGTTGCCAAGATGCTGGGCCATGGCGGCCTTCTCGACGGAGCGGTGGAGCAAGCACGCGATGATGGCGCGCCACAGCAGGAGGGCGAGGGCGAACGCGCCCAGTACAGCACCAACGCAGATGAAGACGGTCCCGTCAGGCAGCGTGGAGACCTGCATGTAAGGGGCATTTTGCGTAGGGGGTACGCTCGCTGCAGGGTACGTGGGGATGGACGTGTCTCCTGCCGAGGGAGTGCTTATGGTGGGCATGTCCGAGTTCACGCCAGATTCACTATCACTCGTAGACAGGCTCGGCATGTCGCTGGTGGCGGAGGAGTCGGATGTGGTCGACGTCGTGGACTCGCCATCGTTGGCCGACGTCTGGCCTATGGTGGGCATCTCATCGGTTCCAGTGGCAGTGGCCGTTGCCGTATCATCGCCAGTGGTAGTGGCTGCTGCTGTAGTGGTCTCGTCATCCTGAGCCAAAGTGCCAGCGGTCAGGAGCGCCAGCGTCAGGGTGGTCGACAGAAGCAGCGAGCGCTTCAGGGAAAGTCGTGATCTCATGTTGGTTGTGCGGCGGTGCAGCCGGATTTCACTCGTGAGCTAAGGAATGACAGGAGGGAACGGGACGCGCGCAGATGCCGCAGTGGTATTTTGATAGACGAGCACAAAGTGTTGCGAAGGGCTGGATTGTGCGATTGACGTGACGCCGTGTTCGGTCGGAATGGATCTTGGTTGGGTTGTGGCGGCTGTGCAAGGCGCGTAATAACGCAAGTCGGGGGAGGACGACTCGATGGTGCGTGTGACTGGCGGTCGTGGCGGCCCACTGGGGCAGACAAAGAAGCAGCCTTGGACGGGAGTGGAATATCGATAAGGAGACGATGCTTGACGGGGTCCAAAAACACCAAAAAAGCAGATGGAGGAGACCGGTGCTGGTGGTGGTCCTCGTCCTGGTCGTCGTTTGTTCAGGGCGGCAACCCTGGGCTGATCGGGTCTGGGGAGAAGTGGAGAGGGAATTGGGATCCGCAGCCAAAGCGACAGGCAGAGAAGGGACCTCGGACAGTGGGCGCCAGCAGGAAGGAAGCACCGCACCAGGAACAGGATTAGCAGCAGGTGCAGGCGCAGGTCGCAGTGCAGGCGAAAAGGGGGTCTACATTCTCCTCTTGGGCAGTGCAATGGTACGCCAATGGGCTCGTGTCTGTGAGGTGGCGCCAGATCAATTGACGGCCCAGTCCCTTGGGATCTCCACCCCTGTCTCGTGTACAGCAAGACTAGGTACGACGAGGTAAGTACAGTACCGAGCTACTACGGTACAGTAGAAATAGATGCGCAGCAGCCGCTGCATCCACACACCGTCTTCTCTAACCAAAGTACGAACTGTCGTGATAATGATGAATGGTGATATGTTCACGACGCTGCTCTTTTGTCATTCCGTTTCTTGATGATATGCGCAAGCAGCAGTCTGCAATCTGTGCAACACCTTGTGCTCCCAAACCAGGCGACGCCAATGTTGACGTGGAATGCGCCTTGTTGTTGCTGCTCAATGTTGATCTCTGCCGCTGGGCTCGCAGGCTGACATGCTGACAGTGCTCTTGCATCTGCAACTCCAAAGGAAAAAAAACATGTACAAGCGTGCACGGCCTTCCAAAGTATGCTGGAGACGCCCATCTGCAGCTAACCAGTGGCTGCAGAAATGCATCTTGCACCGGCCGTTCTCTGTACTCTCCCAAGTACCTTGTCACCTGGGCCTACACGGCGCTACCTTCAAGGCTGTCACTAGCTCAGAAATTCTACACTGTACGCACAGACCAGCCTCCCCCGCGACGGGGTCTTCGGCTGTGATCCGTTGCCTGCCCAGAGCTGGACGGAATTTATTTTCTGAATCCTCTGTCGCATTCTACATCTACTACCCACCGTACACTGTTCAGCCATACATTTCCCACCCGCACTCGACCCAGACAATCTGCAAAATGGGCGTCGCAAAGAAGACCAGAAAGTTTGCTGTCAGTCCCGACCTTTTTGCCAGTTCCAGTTTCCAGACAACGACGCTGACCACTTGAGCCCAACAGGAAACCAAGCGGGTCATCGGCAAACGCGACGACAGGTTGAAGGAGAACCGCGAGAAGGCCGACAAGGTCCAAGAAACAAAGAAGAAGGCCACCGCAAATGGGGAGCTCAGTATGTCTTCCTACTCCCGGCAGCCACGCCCCGACCGCCGCGTTCCCTCCTCTTTCGCCGCCGACTGCAAGCTGACCACAGACACCACACACAGTCCGCGAGATCCCCCAAGCGCCCTCTTCGATGTTCTTTCAACACAATACGGCTCTCGTACCGCCTTACCAGGTTATCGTGGATACCAACTTCCTCTCGCACACGGTTTCGCGTAAGATCGAGATGCTAGAAGGCATGATGGACGCTTTGTACGCAAAGGTCGAGGTCCTGATCACGTCGTGCGTCATGGCGGAGCTAGAGAAGCTGGGCCCCAAGTACAGAATTGCACTCCGAATTGCAAGAGACGAGAGGTGGAAGCGTCTATCTTGTGATAGTGTCCACAGCGGCACGTACGCCGATGACTGCATCGTGGACAGATGTGTGAAGAACCGGATCTACATAGTCGCCACCAACGATCGAGACCTGAAACGCCGCCTACGAAAGATTCCTGGAGTCCCCATACTCTCTGTTGGCCGTGGCAAGTATGTCATCGAGAGGCTGCCTGACTCATTCTCGACATGAGGTGTGGAAGTGCTACAAAGAGGAAGTTATGATACCCAAAAGGGCAGTTGGGGGGCGGTTTGGGGGGGGGGGGTTGCCCGGTCACTGCTATTCTAGCGAGCAATGTCATTAATAAAGAGAACGGGATGTTCGCACCCGTAAAAACGCGTACATCACTGGCACTACAGCTACAGCCAATTGAAGCATATCACCAAGCCTATTTTACACACCCATATACGGTAACACACCCAACACCCATACACCCATACACCTAATACCCATACACCCAATACCATACACCCAACACCTATACACCTAATACCTAATACTTATAAATTAGGTGTATAAGTTTTAGGTGTATGAATTGGGTATGTGAATTAAGCGTGGGTATTGGTTTGGTGCTGGCGATGTATGGGTGTACGCTTCACTGGCAGCTCTCAGACAGTCTTGGCCTTGCCCCATTCTGGCCAGCTTAGTCATGCGGATTGAAGGCCAGCTGAATGCAGCTACATTTGTTACACGTCCTTGCGCTACCGCAGTAGGTAGGCCTCAAGGATTCGCGTCTCACATCTCGCATGTGAAAAAAGGTCACCGTGATTGTTCTTGCAACACCGTGTTCTAATATTCAACATTACCCACACAAAGATCAAGTGGCCCGAGAAACGTGCATCTCTCATCCGTGCAGCACCTGTCGTACTTGTACCGCACCGCCCGCACAGTCGGGCACCCCGCCAATCCCGGCCCGCCGGCATTCAGTAACTTACTTCCCTACCCCTGAGACTGAGACGGCCTAAACCTTGGGAGGGACACTAGATCTTCGAGGAGCTGAGTGCTCTGTCGTCGAGACTCACTTCCCCTCTCTTCATCCATTTTGGGATCCTCTGAAGATGGACATGATGGATGATAATCCGGGCCACGCCAGGCCAGCCGGCACCGCTGCGGACACGCCGCCGAAGAGGTCGAGGGTGCTCCTCTCGTGTGCGCCGTGCCGGGTTTCGAAGTTAAAGTGTGATAGAGCAGTGTAAGACCTATTTTTTACACCACGAGCCGCCGCAAGATATTCCCCCCTTAATTTATACCATTTGCAATTTGCTTTTCTTCACGGCACCTCAGAGTCTGAAGAGACTGAATTCTCATGTGGACGGCATGGGATATGGGGGTCAACGCCCACGAAACCAGGCGCCGTTAGATACGGAATCATCAGTCCGTCCCTGCCCAAATATACCGGCGTATCACAACCGCCCTTTACGTCTTGTGTCACGATGCTAACGAGCACGACAGACCATGCACAAACTGCCTCAAGAAGTCCCGCGTGGACCTCTGCAAGTACGCCCCCAAGCCCGTCAAGAACAGGCCGCCCAAGAGCATGGCCGCCCGCCTGAAGAGGCTGGAGGGCATGGTCCGCGAGATGCTCGACGAGGACGGCAACGTGAGGGATCCCTCCTCGGAGCGCACGGCGGTCGGCGAGGACATGGACAGTGACGGCGACAGAGACGCCAGCAAGTTTGCCTCGTCAGCCTCGGGGGCCCAGGTCATCCGCGGCGCAGGGGCGAGGGGAGGAAATACCACTTATGTGGGGGCTACGCATTTCATGGCTATGTTAGGTGATGTATGTGTTAATGTCCTGCCTACCGTCCTTGTACAACACCCGTGCTATCCAATGAGAAGTACCGATGAAGGGCGGCAACGCGAGAGCTGACACTATTTGTGCTGCACAGATCGAGGACCTGAAGAGTTACTTTGACCGCGAGGAAGTCAGCCAAGAAATGAGCGGCGACTCGCCAGAGAACTTCACCGACGGGGACTCGCCCGCGATGCTCATTAGGGATAAGACCTCCCCGAGGACCAGGCAGGAATTCTTGGACCTACTTCCACCGAAGCACATTGCCGACCGATTGGTCATGCGATACTTCAATGCACACTCGGCCTCACAGCGTACGCAAGCCACTATTCGCTATCCCCATTTTCCCAAGTGGTCCCGAAAGAGGGTGCTGACGGCAAAGCTTGACAGACGTTGTCCACAAGCCAACATTCAGCAGATTAGTATGCGTGACCCAAGCCCTTGCGTAGTGATCTCGAAACCCCTGACGACGTGAGAATCTGGGATCAAAATGGTCGGTGCTAACAGAAACCAACGACAGTACAACGAGTTCTGGGCGGACCCGACTTCGCCCACCATAGAAATGGACTTCTTCGCCTTGCTGTACATGGTCTTCGCGCTGGCCATCTTCTTCAGCAACTTCATGGCGCCGCACGAGCTCGCCAGCGACAACGTCCCGCTGACGCCCATACAGCGCTTCCGCCAGTACCGCGCCGCAGCCGGGTCCGCCCTGACGTGCTCCTCGCGTGACGGCCTGTACGGTTTCTCGCCCCTGGGCCCACTGACCTGCGCGCCGTTGATTTTGTACGTCGAGGCCGACTTCCTCATAAACCGCACGTCGCAGATGAACTGCTACCTGCTGTCGAGCGTGTGTATCCGGATCATGCTCAAGATGGGCCTGCACCGTGACCCGACGAAGCTCCCTGGGTCGCCGCTCTCGCCCTTTGAGGCCGAGATGGGTCGGCGGATGTGGAACTTGGCGATTCAGATCGACCTGATGGTGGCATTTCACCTGGGATTGCCTAGTAGTAAGTTTCTGGGGTCCATTCGCTTCTTTCTAGATAGCCCCGAGGAGTGATTCTCAGCATACAAGAAGCACCGGGATCGAACTGGTCGAAGTACAACCGGGGTGCCCGTTAATGACCACATCTGAATCTTTGTTTGAACGTTCAATGGAAGGTTGGCTGACACTTTCCCAGTGATTCACGGCATCGAGAGTGATACCCTGCCACCTAGGAACCTCATGGACGAGGACTTTGACGAGAACACCAAGGAATTGCCGCCAGGGAGGCCAGACACAGAGTACACTCACATGACATACCCAACGTTCAAAGCTGGGATCTGCAAGCTGTTTGGCCTCGTGGCGAGGCAGGCAAACGCGCTCACGGAGCCGACATACGACGAAGTCATGGATCTGGACAGCCAGCTGGCGGCAAAGTTCGACGCCATGCCGGCCTTTATGAAGGTCAGGCCGCTGGAAGAGTGCGTGACTGACCCGCCGTATCAGGTAGTCCAGCGGTTCGGCATCGCGGCGCTCTACCACAAGGCCATCTGCGTGCTGCACAGGCGGTACCTGGTCGAGAAGGGGTTTAAGAAGGAGCATAACTACTCGAAACGGAGGTGCCTGATGGCAGCGCTGGCGCTGCTGGAATACCAGAACATTGTCTTCGAGGCGGCAAGGCCAGGTGGTATGCTTAGCCAGAACGGATGGTTCGTTTCGAGCCTCGCCATGCACGACCTCCTGCTCGCGGCCATGGTTGTCTACCTTGTCATCCAGAACGACCACTATACCGAGCCCGGCGGGAACTTTGACTGGACGAGAAAGGACACAGTCTTACCGAGCAAGAAGCAACTTATGGAAGCGCTCAAACGGTCGTACCGCATCTGGACGGAAGTCGCTATAGTTGTACCAGAAGTGAAAAAGGCGCCAGAGGTTCTCGCCGTCATGTTTCGCAAGATTGAGAAGAGCGGTGCTGCGGAGAGGGAGTCGGTCTCGATGCTGGATGAATTACAAAGGCCTCAGGAATCTGGTCCAGCTTGTTACTACCCGTCCCTTGACAGCTTGAGTATCAACGGTAAGCAGCACCTCGTGGGCCTACGCGGGACCAAAGCTCAGCCCTCAGCCCCCTTTGCGAACCTCAGGGCTGACCTTCCACGCTCAGTGTCATCTGTGCCTGACCAAAGCACATTCAACACGTCGTTAAAGGGCCAACCGGAATTGAGTAAATATGGCTTTACGAGAGGACCTGTGACAGCTGAGCCCAGCATGGAAGCCACTTGGGTGCCCGAGGCGACAGATGCAATGGAAACGATCGACTGGACCTCTTTGGAAAGGGCCATCCGTGCCAACGCCACGTTTGGCCCATCGTCTGGCGCCGAGCAGTGGATGGGCGACGACAGCTCGTTCGACTATTCTAGTATCAACTTCATGGAATCTGATTTCACCAGTGGGAGCGGGAGCTACCACCAGGGACCATAGGGGTTGGGATTTCCCGAGGCGATGGCACGCACGGTCGCAATTCACCGGCGGAGGTTATTGCCCGGAAGCAAGAGAGGCCATGCCTGTAATAATTTGAGCCGGCCCCGTGAGCGAGCGGGCTAGATCCGGTACGAGCCGGAAGCATCCCCCTCCCTTTCAATACAGACATTCCAAGGATCGTGTCGTTGTCCGCGGTCGCCCATTCTGGACTTGGCGGGCTTAGTCGACGAGCACCGTTATCTCGTAGGATTGAGACAATGCTCACATGAGCACTTCACGGCCGTCCTCGGACCACCCCAGTCCGGTTGGGTGGCCCGTCGAACACGTCCACCTGCTAGCACCGACTTGGCCCGGGGACGTGGTAGGACATCTACGGTACATCTCGCAGCAGGGTATCCCTGATTTGACAAGCCTGGGAGTGGGACGGTTTTTCTCCGGGCTGGGGAGAAGCTTGTTCGCTGGGGGCCTTGCCTTCCCCATGGGGCCGGTTGCAATCGAGCAGCAGCACCCGCAGTAGGGAGACTGCGGAGGACGCCGGGCGGCTAGGGTTGCGTGCTGCAACGCCATTATTGAGGCCGGTGCGCCCCCTGCCTTTCGGGACTAAACATCAAGACCACCGTCGTCCTGTTGCGGAAGCTAATTAGAGAAGGGGGCCATTCCCAACGGGCGCCCAGAGGAATGAATGGCAAAGAAAAGACCTCCGCGGAGATGCAATGGACATCAGCAGGGGAGCTAGACCGTATTAGCAGGAAGGGCAGCATAAACACGCGCCATCGACTGTCTCATGACGGCATTAAACCCCCAGGGCTATTGGGAATAGCTGACCATAGCAGCGTTAGCTGAGGCGACTTGTACGTAACGGAAAGCAGTGCTTTAGATTTTGGCGCGCTTGGGGCCTGCAAGGACTAAGGCGAGCCGCAGGTGGCCTGCGGGGGCAAGACGAGCGGTTCTCGCCCACCATCCCAGCGGCCAGCGGCGTCGGTTGTGCCAGCACCAGCCCAAGCACAACTGGGCGCGGTCGATCCGACAAGCTGGGACCCCAGACAGGCGTGTTGGGATGTTCGGTGTCTGATGCCTGCTCCGACAGCGAAGGCCAGTACCACAGTAGGTGAAGATGACAACGATAAGATGGTCGATATCAGTAAGACCGGCTTGACTTTAGCACATCCTGGCTGCAAGCCTCATTGGACAAGTGACAGGCTAGGCTGTTCCTCCGAACTGGCCACCTGCTTGCGTGTGTGTATGAGTGTGCCATGACGAAGTCCCCGTGTGCGATGTACAATCAGTCGTTGGATGACCGCAGGCCCGAGAATTCTGGGGTGAGAGGCTGTGATGATGTCCGAACTGACTTGTTATCAAGACGAGACATGCAAATGCAGCCAGTCAGCATAGTGCATCCGAGCAGGCATGCGCAACAAGTGCCCACCCGACGGGACCGGGTCGATGAGTCGGCGTTGATGTTGCATACAACTGGAGTACAGACGGTATTGCTGCTGCGTCAGTATATTGGCTGGCAATCAAAGTGCAATTGATTGTGACACCGTCTAGGACGTAGTGCTCCGACAGGAATGGGCCCGAAACGGAATCCGTCTCCTTACTGGTGGTACCTGGCCTACCCTCTCGCCGGACGGGCAGACGGGGTCAACTGCGAGCTGCGAGCTGCGAGCTGCTGATAAGAAGCAGAGGAGCTGGGCAGCGGCGGGATTGGCTATCAGCCTTGCTCGTCTAGGCTCGGCCTGGGCACCCGGGGGGGTACCTGACTCAGGGCAAGGCTGATGACACCGCGAATTCTGAGATGGGCATGGCCCGGTGCGGCCAGGTGCGGGTGGTGACGCAGGCTGCAGGACCGGGAATGGGAAATATCACGTCTCCATGAGTCTCCATCGTAAACTGCAGGAATGGCAAACGAGAAAGTTCCGTTCAAAAGTCGGGGGGTAATACATAAGGTAATATGGAGGGGCTGAGGGGCAGAGGGGAGCACTGGGAGCAGTTCTGGTGTGCTTCGTGCATTGAGCAGGAACCCACGCCCCACCTTCTTACTGGATGGGCGGGGTGGATGTCCCTTCCCTCCTGAGCATCTTTCTGTGTGGGTGTGCTAAGGCAAAAGATACAAGGTACCTTCCTACGTGGGCACAAGGATCGCACCTCCCTTCATCACTTGAGCCGCAAACGCAAGCAGACAGACACTCGTGGTGTTGGCTCCCTGGCCTGCATCGCCCCGGACCTGGACTTGGACCCGGACCTGAAGCTCAACCTGCACTCACTGAAAAGGAAAGTGTTTCCGACACAAGCCCGCCTGGACTGAATATTGTACTGTAGTCTTTGTATGGATGCTGCACGTACACTACACATACCGCGAGTTTCCGTGTCCGTGTGTGCAGCAAGCATACTTGGACAACAAGCCTGCCAGCCGGTCAGGGAAGGAAGGCCCATCGAGGGCCAACAGGGTGCCTTCCGCCTATCTATCAAACAGAGCGGCCAAGCTGCTTCCCTGATGAAAAGCCTCCGTGTCTGCGAGTCTTCCGTGGAGGGAGGAAAAACTCTGAATTTTATCTTGGTCGCTAAGTCGGTTTGGCATGGCAAATGCCAACAGGCCCTGTCCTGTCCCGGCCAACAGTAGGAATCTTTTACCTAATCTCTCCCTCGCACTCACCATGCAAAGCCCGACCTCGCTGTCGAATCGACGAAGCCCATGCCAACCTCGTGCGCTCTGCTCTGCTCTCCCCCTCTCGCCGTCCTCCCTCCTGTCTTCAGGTGTCCATCCTGGATGTGACGCGGACCTGTGTGGAGGGCTAGGACGATGGAGCTTGATGGGGTGTGGAGTCCATGTACATCCTCAGCCTTCCCACAGCGGCACCACTTCGCGGTACACTGTACCACGGGCGGGCATGCCTCTTGATGTTATTGTGACTGTTAGTCCCGCCTGATCGCCTGCTCTGGCTGGCCTGGGCTGGTCCAGGGATCAAGCAATTGTATGGATGCCTCTGTCTGTCTGGTCACTGCCACAAGACATGAAATCCCAGACGAGGCACCTGGGCA
Organism: Diaporthe citri; assembly: GCF_014595645.1. Taxonomy (NCBI): domain Eukaryota; kingdom Fungi; phylum Ascomycota; class Sordariomycetes; order Diaporthales; family Diaporthaceae; genus Diaporthe; species Diaporthe citri. Next base: position 1,610,317 of record NW_025064854.1, on the reverse strand, counting down.
GACACAGACGGGCAGATAAGGAACAGTTCCCATTCCTACCGACCGTCCGGCGTCTTGCATCTTCTTGCGCCTTCTGCGCCCCCCAACCATTGCGGCACCTCATATATTGCGTGACCGCGGTGCTGGGCTGAGTTGACCTGAGCGGAACCGCGCAGTGAGGACGTGACTGCTCGCAACAAACCGCCAGAGAGGTACATACTCCGTACCGTATCTACCTTCCTTGACCTCCTCGAACTTGGAGCACATACCCCGATATCCACTTGGCTTAATTCTGCTTGTCCTCCACACTGGGCTAAGAATCAGACCGCACCGCACCGCACCGCACCACTTTCTGCCGCGGCTCCACGTCTGAAGGTGCCAGCCAACCCAGCCCACCAGACCCGACCACCATTGGGGACTATCGTCGTGACCACTGACGGGCAGACTTTTCTTTCTGCCTTTTTTATGGTCCTCCTTGCCCTTCTCCGTCTGTTCCTGAAACACCAAAAGACATATCCGAACAAAGGCAACGTCCAGGCACGTCTTTCACCGCCATCCTCTCCGCCGTCGCGTTGCCCCTCACGCACAGGCTCAGGCCCTCAGGCTCCGGCCCAGGCTCTCGCTCACGTACCTACGGTCCTTATTCCGCCAACAAGGTTCTCGTAGCCAACAGCTGTCTCGCCTCTTATCTTCTCGGATCCCTTAGCCGAGTCTAGGCTTGACTGAGTCTCATCTGGACGGAACCAAATCGTGCAACAGCCCTGGCTTTACCTTCCTGCACGCGACCTGTGACCTTTTTTTTCTGACCGGCTCTTTGCGCCGTTGACGACTCGGAGTTTGCCAGTACCAGCAGAGGCTGTCAGAACCGATCGATCCTGGGGCCGGCGACTCTTCCCCAGATGATAACCCTCCCCCTTTTCAGTCCACTCACTCTTTGAGGCTACCACCAACCACCCTTTGTGGTAATTCCCGATTGGGGTTTCAACACGCTTGCTTCTTCGATGCCAAGTAAATCTGTCTAGCAACGTATTGCTCTCGCGCAGGCATAATTCGACTGTTCCAAGCAACAACCGCGCGTCTTGCTCTACATCCATCCACATGCGCTGAACCAAGTTGCGACTTGAATATTCCACCTACCTGACCAAGCCGGGAGATCTACGAGGCTGCACGAGCCGTTGCTCCAATCAGTCGCAGCCATAACCGAAAAACTTACATCCTGTCTGATATGTGAGTCCGTGACTGTCGTCCCTTGGTCCCCTTTTCGCCGTCCTCTCTGATTCTCCTGGGATGCATGTCATGCTGCGAGTCTTATCTTGGTATATGCCTGTCACCTGGAAATCAACGCGACACTACGTTGCACGAAGGAACAAGATTTTCTCTTCTGACCTGATTGTCCGTCATTCTCATTACTCCTCTGTTAGTGCAGTGTCACAACTGTCCATTCCCAAGACGGTCCATGTTCCGCACGGGGACGCGCCTTACCACCCTGCCCTCGTCCTTTAATACCTGTGTCCTGCCCCTCATTCAGCCATCGCAATTCCACTAACGCGCCTAAAAGCAGAGTTGTCCTGCAGCCTGGTTGCAGGAGTTGACAAGCCACTCGTACGAACCCACGAGTAACTTTGCAGGGTGTGGGTGACAGCGGGAACCAGGTAGGGTGACTTTCCGCATCGCCTTTGGAAAGGAAGACGGGGAAACCTTATCTTCCTCCAGGCTCCGATCAGTCCCCTCGCAGATCCAACCTGGAAAACTCGGGACGCTTCAACGATACATAAATCGCCTTCTGCCCGTTCTGCGCATGTTCTCTGGCCGCCCAATCACATTTCTTTAACCGGACTGCGCTGTCAACAACAACAACCGCCACCACAACCAGGCGGCTCGAAGGCATTCGAGAAATCACCGCAGCCCTGTCAATCGTCGGCTGCCAACATCGTCGCAATCACTTGAGCGAACCATTCCAGCGTTGCTCGGGGCGCCTTTGGCTCGCGGTGGACGGACTGAGAAACGTGGTGGAGCAAGGATCTCGGGAGGGCTTCTTTCAGGAATGGCCATTTGCTCAGCAAAATCCGAGATGCCTCACGCGGAATTGCCTCATCGGCCTGTCCAGCAAGCCCAAACACAGAGTATCCCCATCAGGACGAAGCCGGTTGAGGAGCGGAGACACAAGCATTCAAGATCATCATACTCAGAGGCAGGCTCTTTCTTGAATTCGCGGAACAACTCCCTTACTTTCACCCGTCCCGCCAAGCGCTCCATGCCGTCTCCTAACAAAACCATTGCCATCATCAACGCTGGCGGTCGGCAGGCCTCCTCTCTCATCAGATATGTCACCGCCGTGGGATACCATGTGAGGGCCCAGATGAGGAATCTCGAAGGCGTCATCGCGACTGAGATTAGGCAAAATCCTCACGTCACTCTGCTGGTGGGCGAGCTCTACACGAGACAAGGTGCTACTTCTGAAAAGGCAGACGTGACCCAGAGTGGACCCATGTATGGGATAGGAGTGAATCACCAGCTGATCTCGGAGCTTTTCCGAGGGGCACAGCTCGCCTTCATCAACACGACATTCTACGGTGACGAGATCAAGATTGGTGAGGCTCTGGCGGATGCAGCTAATAGGGCCGGCATTCAGCACTATGTCTACTCTTCGATGCCTGACCATCATACCTACAACGAGGACTGGCCAAGCTTACCACTATGGGCACCCAAGCAAAAAGTAGAGGAGTATGTGAAGCAGATCGGGCTGCCAGCCACCTTCGTCTACACCGGAATTTACAACAACAACTTCACCGGCCTTCCGTATCCTCTCTTTTGCATGGAGCTGCGACCTGACGGCTCTTTCGTGTGGCAAGCACCTTTCCATCCTGACGCCAAGCTCCCCTGGCTGGACGCAGAGCATGATGTCGGCCCGGCGATCCTCCAGATATTCAAGGATGGTGTGGAAAAGTGGGGCGACAAGCGTATAGCGCTGGCATATGAGCTCCTATCCCCTCGCGAGGCATGCGAGCAGTTCGAGAAAGGCGTGGGCCGACCGGTCCAATACGTCAGGGGTAAGATCGATGTCAAGGTGAAGATCCCCGAAGGGTACCGGATACAACTCGAGGCCCTCGAGAAACTGTTCGGTCTGGGCGGTGATGACCCCGCAGAGCAACCCCCGTACTTCGGCGACAGTGCGCTCGAGGCGACCTGTCTTCATGACTCCCTCCAGCTGTGGGAAGGCCCTCGAGGCCTGGAAGAATACGCACGTGAAATCTTCCCCTTGGAGGAGCATGCCAATGGACTGACATGGATGGAGGACGACATCGAGGGAGGGGAGGAAGACCAGAACGAGGAGGAGTACGAGACCGTTGGATCGCCCGGCAGAGGGCAGCCTGGAGACGACGAGGACAGCGAGTCTGAAGATGAGGTACTGGAGATGAAGAGACCTGCGAGAGGCGACCAGGAGTGGCTCGCCTAGGAAGTCCAGCCGACACCGAACCAGCCCGGGAGATCAAGAAGCTACTGGGACAGCAGTTTGGCAGGCTCTTGCAGCGACGGCACTACGGCGTATGACGAATTCAGCAAGGGCCTATATACTCAAGCCCCCCATGGAGGGCGAACCTGGGCGCATTTCACGGAGTTGAAAGGGGCGCATCTATTGACGACGACGATATCCTGCCGCCGCCATATACACAAACAATGGCGCAGACTTCTTGCATCGTCACTACCATACCATCACGGACGGCGTTTTCCAAGACCGCAAAATTGCGTTGTACATGTGTTTTACCTGAAGCATTCCAAAATAACCGGGGGGGGGGGGTCGGATGAAATTCATCAAAATTACTGGGTAACAAGAAGAGTGGGATCTGAACGATGAGGGCGGCCAAAAAAAGAGAAAAGGAGACTGGAGGGAGGGAGGCTCGTTCTGTCAGCGGGAAAAGGTGTTAGGCATCATATTCAGATGATGTCCTGGAGGTGATAGGGGAAACAACAGTACAGGACGCGTAGGGTCGTCCACCACCTCACGCCCTTTTAGTGTTAGCTATGACTCTGACGGAGATCGCCAGCTGTTAATACAAAACCCGTGTCAGCAAACGCGGTGCGCATGAAATAACATGTATCCATCGAAAGATGTGTGCCGCGAGGCCAGCAGATGATAGTCCCTCGGCCAGCCTTGACCTTCCCGATCGGGGAATGTCTGCGGGAAATACGAAGCAGGGCCTCCGTCATGCCGCTGCTGCAACGACGGCCGACTAACGCGCGCTTGATTGCTGTAACGAGCAGCTATCCAGGCAGGGTAGGGATTTGCGCTGCGAGGCAGGTACCCAGACAGGGAGGGAGATTTTTGTCATGTCATAGGCGGCCCACTCGGATCAGAGAGAATTAGGGTGGTTTCGTTGGTAAGCAAGCAAAGTTGGGGGACATGAGGTTATCATCCCCCGTTAATCGGAATCCACTCCCGTACCGGAGCCGATCGAGGATCCGTCAAAACATGCGATTTTGCTCTTTCTGTGTGTTTGTTTTTGCTTTTGCGGTTTTTTGCCCATCTGCTTTGGTTCTTATTACCTGTGGGGATAATGTGTCCGGCATTTGTGTGTCTGCACTGTGACTTTTCCTTATCTATCTTTTCTCGGATGCCTTCCCGTAGCGTCTTCCTGTCTTCGGGGGCGTGTCCCAAATGTCGACATTCCCTTCCCTTCCAATCACGTTTGGGTCCAGTATAACAGCTCTGAGCCTCCCATATTCCTTCTAAGAGTTCCTTCAAAAATATTGCGAGATTTTGTCCACCCCACTCACCCACCCACCCCCCCCCCGGCCGAACTACCCTTCTCCCCAGGTAAGAGCGACAGAAAGCGACAGAAAAGACAACATGTCAGACAAATGAAGCCACACTCACGCCTTTTGAGCTCTGAACATATCATCGACGTGGGGGCATTTTATCTTTCGCATTACACGGCATAGGTTATGTGTATGTACATGAAGGTTGGTGATACATATATAACACGGGAGACGCGCCCTCAAACAAAACAGAGTGGCGACAAGTGCTCCGTCCGCGCGACATCTATGTCTATCCATACACGAGCTCAGGGCAGTTGCCATTCCCCGATGAGAATTTCAGGGTCAGTGTGGTCATCCCCCGAGCCCAAACCGCCGCCTTGATGAGAAAACCTCCACGCACACCGGCCGCCGCTCAGAGCTTGCCCAGCGCCAGGTTCGCGACCATCTGCCTGCCCGTGACCCAGGTGGTGCGCCACAGGGTGGGGAAGTCGAGGGTGCTGCTGAGGCCGTCGGCGAAGCCGAAGAAGAGCATGGGCGGGATCCATCCCCGGGCGTACTCGAGGGCGAAGCAGCCGCCGTCGGGCATCTTGTACTGCTGGACGTCGCCGCGGCGCAGGACGTGCACGCTGCCCTGCGGGTAGACCTCGGGCTCGTAGCTGCCCGGGGTGTAGGCGAGCTGCGTGCCGAAGAGGATGTGGAAGTAGTCGTCGGCCGTGTGCCGGCCCGAGTGGCCCTCGGTGCCGATCGGGGTGCCGAAGATGATGAGGTACTCGGTCACGCCTGTGGGTCGGGTTTATGTTTGTTAGTCGTTGTTGCTGGGCGCAAGGGGGATAAAGCAGAGAAACCGAGGAAGGAGACTCACTGGCGTGGATGATGTACATGGCGCCCATTGCGCCGCCGGCGTTGTTGAAGATCCACTCCTCGTCCAGGTTGACATGGTTGGCGAGGGCGGGCTTGCCGTGCAGCTCGCCGACAATGTAGGAGACGACGCTGCGGGTGTCGTTGCCGTGGGCGGCGATGGCGCGCTTGGAGAGGTCGTGCAGGTGGTCCGTGTCGAAGATGTAGAAGGACTCGAGGCGCTGCTCGAGCAGGTAGACGACGGGGCTCAGCAGGCCGACGAGGGCGGCGAGCAGGAAGAGGAGGCGCGCCATGTCTTGTCTTTGTTTCGACTTCTAACGTGGACTGTCTTGATCTATCCGTCTCTGTCCGACTCTTCTCTGCTGGGGACGTGTGCGGCAGAGGGAGAAAGAAGTGAGCAGCTATGGGAGGAGTTCAATATCGTGGGACGCGACTGCACCAGACTAGATATTTTATGAGACAACGCGGATTGTTGAGGTCTGTCTGCGCCGACAAATAATGATCCCACCGGATAGCCCGGTCCCGGATCGAATCATCTCTGGCCGCCCCGGTCTGTCAATTGATCAATTGGATAGCGATTGACAGTCAGCAGGGACCCCTGGAAAGAAACTTTTCTCCTGCTGGCCAGCAGAGCTCGGGTCAGCTCAGCGCAGGGGTCCAGGGGTCCTTGCAGCGGGGCGGGAGTGTGAAGGTGGAGGGGGCGCCACACGCCTGGTCCTGGACTGCAGGAACATGCCGCTAAACTTTCTGCAGATCAACCGTCGCATCGAATCTGGTCAGGCTCGCAAACGTCACTGAAGAGCTCGGAGCTTAGCTGCCCCGCCAGAATTTGACGACGACGGCCTCGACAACAACGACATCTCGCCTGCACTCTCAAAACCAACACAATTGAGAGACTGTCTGCCATAACGGCCATGGCCACAACAACGCTCGCAATCCCGGGCCAGCTCCTCGGCCCAGCCTCCAAGTACAAGCCCGGCCCCGGCGTGCACCTCTACGAATCGAACCTGTACAGCTCCCTGCTCGGCGCTGTCGAAATCTCCCAGCCCACCTCCCAGCCCTCCTCCTCTTCAAATCAGGGGCCGTCAAAACGCATCACCAGAATCACCCAAAACCTGCCTTCGCGGGCGGGAGGAGGAGCTGCGGCGCCATCGGCGCTTCCCACAATATCGGTGTCGCGCGGCGCCGGCGGGTCAGTGGCGGGAGGGGCCAAGAAACAGCAGCGCGAGGTCCTCCCGCAGGTGGGAAACACGGTGCTGTGCCGCGTGACGCGCATCACGCCGCGTCAGGCCGTCGTCGCCATCCTGGTGTGCGGCGACACGGTCCTCGGCGCAGAGTGGCAGGGCGTCATCCGCGTGCAGGACGTGCGCGCCACCGAGAAGGACCGCGTCAAGGTCTACGAGAGCTTTAGGCCCGGTGATATCGTGCGCGCGTCGGTGGTAAGTGCCTTTCTGTTTAGTTTTACGGCACTGGAAAGTTGGGGGGAAGGCCCTGGGTGGGCCACGTGAAGTGTGTGTATGCATGGATGTATTCTTACGAGACGCGTTGCAGATATCCCTTGGTGACCAGGCAAATTACTACCTGTCCACTGCGAGCAATGAGCTCGGCGTTATCATGGCTGTCAGCGAGGCCGGCAATGCCATGTACCCAGTCACGTGGAAGGAGTACAAGGACCCCGAGACCGGGCTGAGCGAGAGCCGCAAGGTCGCGAAGCCGTTCTAAGGAAGGCTTGCCCATCTTTGGATAGAGGAAAACTTCTTGAGCAAGCTGTTGGTCCTGCTATTCGATGAGAAGCGCCCTCAGCCTTGAAATGATCGGTCTGCCGACCCGGTGCGACAGGTTGGGTCAGACAATTGGGGCAAGGGCGACAGCCACGTTTGTGGCCCTGAATAGCAAACGGATAAGGTCTTTGAACTACACCGTCATCCCAGGATTTGCGGCTTAGATGCTGCCCAAAATCCGCGGCTCGCGGTGCCAATGTGAGAGCTTTGGCCAATCCCATTGCAACCCCCGTTTACGACAATCCGTCAAGCCACCGGAGAATTCGAATTCGGAGCAAGGAGAAGACGGAAGGATAAAGGCCATGTACCTGATTCACTCGAAGAGGCTGAAACAATGGGGCATGTGCCTAAGAATTGGAAGGTCATTGAGTATTTGGGAGCGCCTTGAACCAGGCAAGATGATAGTCTGGGCTCTGCACGGGAAGCATCACTCCGGCATGTGGACACGCCTCGTCTGCACAGAGTCTCTAGCTTCTGAGCCGGATATTAACCCAGCATCATGCGAAGTCGGGATGGCTTTGTGTTCTAGAAAAAGAGAAAAACTTTTGATTCTAGTGTCTAGCACCTTTTACCAGTCTATGGTTGGTGTACCTGTCTATGTCTATTCGTGTCTTCGAACGCATCATTGTCGATGTCATTGCCCTTCCACGTTTCCTCGTCAGGTTTTCATTTCAAGTCATAATCCTGCCTCCATCCCCGCCTTTCTTTTTCACACCACATCCCAAGTCACAGCAATAACTCCTGTGCTCAGCGCTCCGCAGTGCGTGAACACGGCGGGGGAGACATCAATGTTCCCGTTGCCGCACGACATGCACTTGTCCCTGATGGCCGCCTTGATGGTCTTGCCGTTGCACTTGATGCTCACTGACTTGGAGCACATTGGCGAGGCGTTGGGGTTCGCGTACGTCCCGTACATGCCCTTGGAGATGGCCACCACGAGGTCCTTCTCCGTGTTCGTCTTGCCGCAGGACCCCATGCTTGGCGTGTAGTGGGTCATCTTGCCGGTCTGCGAGCGCCGCTCGACGAGGACCTGGGCTGTGGCGTTGTGGGCCTCGCTATCCTGTAGCTCGTATGGGACAGTCTGGGGCTCTAAGGGGGCGGCGGTTGTGAAGGCCGTGAGGAGGGTGAGGAAGATGGCAGTGGTGAACTTCATTTTGGGTGATTTGTTGATGAAGATTCGCTTCAATTTTTAAAAGAGAATGTGTTTCTTTTTGGGTTGAAGGAAAGTGATATGATCTAGAGCACTTGGTTGGAGATATTCTCAATGAGTGTTGACCAAGTACAAGTAGTCTGTGGCTCTCCGGGAGTGCAATCCAATGCCTGTTGGAGGAGTGATTTTGACCTGAGTTTGTGGTAGATGTGATTTCTCTCAAAGAATGACTTATCCTCCCATCCCACAAACCCTATTCCCACCAGGAGAATAGGCCATATTTATACTCGAATCTGTTCCGGTGGGCACCATCGAACTGCCGCGGCGAAACAGCCGAAGTCATTCTGACTTCCGTAGCCAAGAGGTCTTCTGCTGCATGCTCACGAACCGTTTGTTCAAAATTTCTGAATCTAGGCCTCTAGATTTTCTCACGAAGAGTTTCTCCAATCCCGAGGCCGTGCGCATGTCCTGAACGGGTCGTCCCTCCGTGGTTTTCCCTTTAGACGTTTCTAGCGCGAGGGGATCCAGGGGCCGCGACGGACACCATCGCGGGTAGTGTCACCTCTAAGGCCGTTCTTTTCGGTCCGTATTGACGTTTCAAGCGAACGCAGGAAGTTTTTACGCGCTGCGCACATATGACTCTTTGGTGACGCCCTGCCGACGGTGTTTGAGATGCGCTTGTGTCGGTGAGTGACTGGTCTCCGAGGATCGCTGTTCAACAAGACTTTTAGGCCTAGAGTGCAAAGAATTAGTTCTCATCGAGATCTTGACTGGGCCACGATCTTTCCGTATGCTTGTTCTTTGCCATCGGATGTGTGTCTTCTTGTGACAGATTTTTCGTGATACTTCCAACTATGCCACAAAACCAATCCAAAGGACTTATGACATGTCCAGAGATCGTGCAGCAGACTGTAAAGAGTTGATTTTCGAAGCTCAAAGATTCAAACTTACCCTCACATACAATCGTGTTGCAACGGCCCAAGACTTTGCAAGCATTTGTCTGATTTCGAATATTTCTTCTATCATTGCCAGTCTAAAAATTGCCAAGACAAACCCCGATCTGTGGTTCTCAAGTATTATGTAAGTTAAATCTTCTTAGCGGCACAATTCAGGCTTTTCTCAGAATGAAATACTAATCGAGTGTTCAGGGCCGGCGTCGGGTCATCGTCTCGGCACTACCAATTTGATCCACATCCCGTAACCATTCTTGGCTCAGTTAGACCATCCGATGGCTTGCGTAAGCTGAAGAGTTTGGTTATGACTACCTAATAGGTAGTTTTCTTGAGTAACTAATACCAGATCTTGGACTGTGGGTCTCGCTCTTCGGACAAGGAGGCCGGCTCATCGACATGCAGAAGCGGCTGCATACCGTCGGGTTGCAAAATCCCTCAACCAAGGCTGAGCAGGTAGCTTTATCCTTTTAAACTATTTGATAGAGCCTAGATCTTAGCAGGGATGAGGAATGTCTCGCTCGAATCCTGGAACTGCTCACTGAAGGTTGGGCTAAGTCCCATTCACTTCCAAATTGCCACTCCGCGATAATGCAGTATGCATTACGGCCATTTGAAGGTTTTCTCTATGGCGCTTGAAATTACGACCTGATGGCATATCCTATTTGTGAACGTGCCGTTAGAAATTCCATTGCAGAAAGCGATGATAGCGATGATACTTGTAGATTTCAAGAGGGAAAGAAGCAAAATCTCAATTTACCAACATTTTGAATGTGAGTCCATAGGATAATCGTCCTGATCTAATTTGTCCTTGAAGCAAAGATGATTTACCTTACGACCCTCAAGTAGGACCGAAAATCCTAATCGTCCAATGTCTTCACGTCCAACATGTCAAGTACGCGCTTTTCAAAAGTCAAGGCGAAGTCGTCCTGGCCCAACTTTTTGTGGAAGTCGTCCGACAAGCACACATCCACGACTTGACTGTACGCATCGCCCATTTTATGAGGCAGGTACAAGTTGGCATAGGTCCTCATTGCCCTTTTGACCGACTCGGAAGTAGGCTGTCGTCCATTGGACTTCTTCTCAAGGCTTCTGAGGACATCACGATTGCTGTAAATGCTGACCGTGTCCTCCCACATACCGGTCTCTAGTAGCACAACTCCGAGAGATTATATGTCGTGAGCCTGGTTGAACTCAATGCTGAGCTGTCCAACTGTGTATGAGTGGCGATAGAGACTTCCAGGGCCGGGAGTCTCCCTCCGCTCATCTGGTCAAGCCGCTTCTGGGCCTTGAAAACCTAAACTGGCGCTTATTGGCAGGCGGGGGTTGAGTTTATCAGGGTTGGCTTTGTTGATGAAGTCAGACGCCATTGAAAAATCCCCCGTGGGAATTGAATTCTTTCATGATAAAATTCCAGAAAGGTTTATGTACGGGGGAGCCAAATGAACATATGACAGTTCATAATTTCTTATTTCAAAATAGACTTTGCAATCGCTTGGGAAACTCGGAACCTAGTTGAAAGAGTGTTATTTTTCTCACACCGTTGAACATCGATCGGGTCGAGGAGGCTATGTGGTGGAGTATCGGCAGCCTCTAATGGTTGACGGAAACTGGACTTGTAACATGGTTATTCCTCGCCCTTCGGCTAAGACCTAAAAGATTTTGGAACATATGTGAATTAGCAGCTGGTAGCAGCATGACCAGCTGGGCCACATATTGCTTCGCCTCAAGGCTGTTCAAGTAGAAGAATTCGTATTTCACGAGCTGTCTTCGGCGTTATATCACTGAGTGGATATTCAATGGAACGGGAATGGCTTGGCCGAGGAGCAGTCCTTTTAGTATAATCCTTATTTGCCGAAGAGTTAACAGTTACCATCCAGGTATTGCTCCTGATGAAGCAATTAAGCAAACGATAGTTGTTTTGTGATTATTAAGGAGAGAAATCTCCCCGCTATTAAACGCTTAGAAGGAGCCTATTTATAAGCTAGCGTTAGCATATAGGCATACAACCCTTATACCTTTTAATATACCCCTTATTGTAAATATCATTATTTTAATAATAATAAGAAATGTTTTATTTTAATAGCTAAAAATATAGTTTAAATATTTTACTATAATTTATATTAAGATTATTATATAAATATTATTTAATATTTATATATTTCGCTTATATTATTTCCAGTTAATTATTTAAATGCCCCTTCTAGCAATATAAACCCTGTATTTATCTTAATTTTAATCTCCTATAAGCCTTTTTAAGGGCAAAGCAAGGTAATGCTTTTATATAAATATTAGCAAGATTATCTTTAAATATAACGTAATAAACATTATATATTTTTTCAATTCCTTTATAAATAAAGTAATAATAAATAGCAATATATTTTAATTAAGCATTAACTTTATAATTTTAAATAAGGTTTAATATTAGCTAATTATTAATATATAAAATAAGTAAATATTTAATATACTTAATATTTAAATCTTTTAATGCTTAAATTATTTAATAAAGATATAATAATATTAATAAATATATTATATATTCCGCTTTATAAATAGATTTTATAATAGTAAATTAACGCTTTAATAATTAAGCAATTAGGCCGCTATTAAGGAATTATATATATTCATTAAATACTTTTAAATTATTTAAATTAATATTATAAAAAGCGTTAACATATATATTAAGTATAGTAAATTAAAATAATAATATTTATTTTAGAAATTATAGGGCATAATTTAATATATGCTAAATATATTAAAGCATTCCCTTTGCAATATTTAAATAATAAATTATAAGCTTTGCATTAAATATTAAGAGTATTATATATAAAAACGCAAGATTAAGTTTTATTTTAATAATAAGAAAATTAATAAATTTAATAAATAATTAATATATTATTGCATTTATTGCAATATTATTAAGTTTCTTTTATTATGGAAATAAATTTAAATTTATAAGAGTTTATCTTTAATTATAATTAAATATATTAAAGCATTTTAAAATTTATTAAGCATATCCCTTTTAAAAGATATAAATCTTATTATTAGTTTATATAATTTTTAATTTAAGTAAGTATTTGCAAAAATTAAGATTTTTATACTTAAAATATTATATAAGCTTAATGTAAAATTTATTAACTTAAAAGGAACTTTTAATAATAAGAATATTATTAATATAAATAGCAATAATAATTTAATTTTTAATAAAAACGTAAGGATTAAATATTATTTTTATTAAATATTTAATTAATTTCTTTTTAAAAGTATTAAATTATTTATAGCTTAATTGTTTAAGTTTATATAGGGTATTAAGAAGTTTTAAAATAATTTATTAATTATTAAATAATATTTAATATCCTTATAATAGTTATATATAAATATTATATTTTAAATAGTTATATAAGTATATTATTTTAATATTAAATTGCTAAAGCCACTAGCTTATTATAATAGCGATAGTAATAATTAATCTTAAATTATTATAACGCGTTATAAAGCTATAAGTATTATTATAATTTATATTATAGATTTATATATATTTATAAATAATAAATTAAGCTTTATAGCGAATAAGCTTATTAAAAGCATTAAACTTCTTTATATATATTTAATAAAAATTAATAATATATTAATTTACAATAATAAGTACTTTAACCTATATATTTATATTTAAAAGTAATTTAAGTTTTCTTTTAATAGCCTATTATTAAGCATTCCTTTTATTGCTTTTTATAGCTTATATATATATATTAGGGATATTATTAATATTTATTATGCTAGTAAGTAATGCTTAAGTAAAGATTTAATTAAAGTAATTAGCATTAATTAATGCTAATTAAGCAAGATTTAGCATAAAGTTTATATTAATTAATATTAAGTTATTAAAATCTTTAAAACATTTTATAATAATATTTATATTTTCTTTTGCTTTTTATAAAGGCTAAATCCATTATCCTTAAGAATTATATAATTATATAAATTCCGCAAGTTTAAGTAATTTATTAATAAGTTTTGCAAATTTAAATAGTTTATTTGCAAGTTTATTTATAAATTTTATATTATTAATAAGTTTCATTAATTAAGATATTAATAATACCTTTATCTTAAGTAGCATGTTTTTATTTAGCTAGCTAATTATTTATATAATCTTTATTATTAAATTAAATTAAGTAATATAGCTTAATATTGCAGTTATAATAACTTTTTAAAGTAGTATAAATAAATAAAAGATAATTTCGCTTTTAGCCTTAAATTTTATAAAATATACCTTTTTAGCTTTATTTAATAATTTTATTTTTAGCTTATAAGCCTTAATAAGAATATAAAGGTATGCAAGGTAAAAATATAATTAAAAATATTTAATATTAGGCTTTTATTTATAAAGCGCCTTAAATAACATTATTTAGCATAATAAAGCTAAGTATAATTTTTAATTCTATAAGTATATTATATAGGAAATTGCTTTAAGCTATAGAAATAAGTAATCTTTATTATAAATTATTATATAAGTATTAATAATAATAATATGCATAAACCTTTTAAGCATGCTATTTAACTTATAATAGTAAAAAAATAATTTTTTATAAATAATTTTATATCTTTAAAATATTGCAATAATTATCTTATTTATATATTTACCCTTATTATTTAAACCAAATATCTTAACTTTCATGCTAAATTAAGTTTTAACTATATTTAAAAATCCCTTAATAATATTTAAAATATTATCCTTTTAAATAATAAAATAAATTTAATAAAATTAAATATAATTATTAATAAATAAAATAAAGTATTAAAAACCTTTTAATAATCTTATTAAAAATTTACTTAATAAATTAAATTAAATATACTTAAATAGCTATATAAATTATTATTTTAATAATAAATATAGGCATTTCTTAATAAACTTCGTAAGTTAATATAATTTATAATGAAAATCCATTAATTTATTTAATATAATGTTTTTATCTTTATATAAGCATTAAGCAATTAATTTTAATAAATTACTATAACCAAAAGCTTTATAAAATTTACTATATATTATAAATATTACAAAGTTATTTTTTATTATTTAAATTTTAAAATTTCTATATTAAAACTTTACCTATAATATCCTATGAAATTTATTATTTTTTAATAATAAAAAGATATTATTTCTTTATACATTTAATTAAAATCTCTTTTAAACTATAGTTTAGCTAAATAAATAAGTATTCCTTAATACATAATTATATAAAACGTTAATAAAGATACTCTTAATAATTAATCCATTCAATAATTATAGGAAGATCTTTATAAAACCAATACCTTTTACAATAAGTTAATTACCACCCGTAATAATAATTATATTTAAATATAGTTATAAGGAGTTAAAGTTTTCTATATATCTTATTATATATTTTAAAGCATTAAAATTAAAAATCCATAATATTAAAGTACTTACAATTATTAATAACTTTATTATATATATTAAAATATTAACATATAATGCTATTATATCTTCCTTATTATTATTAAAAATTTTAATAACTTCTTTATTTATAACTTAATTTATAATAACTTATTTTTTACCCTTTTTTTATTCCTAATTAACTTTATATTTAGCAAGCTTTACATAATTAATATATAAATAGCTAATAAATATAAAATTTCATACATAGCATTAAGTACATTCTTTATTGCTTAATATAAAGTTAATACTTATTAATACAAACTTTATAGCCTTTTTTGCATCCTTTAATGCCAACCTTTTTTAAATAAAGGTAAAATAAGCTTTAAATTATTTAACCTTTACATAGAAAACAATATCCATTATCTTAAGTTTAATTTTAAAAAATATCATAAGATTTTAACTGCTTAAGTTATTAATAACATTATCTATAATATTTAATAGCATTATTAAGAAAAAAAAGCCTTTAACCTTATTACTTTTAAAAAGTAACTTTATTAACTTCTTAATTAATTATTTTAACATTAAAGTTTTAATATAAAGTTTTATTTAAAGGTTTTAAAAAGCATTTAAATAGCCTTATAAGTTAAAGCTATCTTTATATTATAAGTTTATTAATTAACAAAAAAGATAAATAGTTAAATTATTAATATTATAATTAAACTAATTAATTAATATTTTTTAAGCATTAAAAGATTTTTTATATAATATAATAAATATCATAAGGCTTAAATATATTAAGCTTAAAAGCATAATAAAGGCTTAATTATTAAGCTTTTTCCATTTTATAAAGGCTGCATTCTTATTTAATTATTCCTTAATGCCTATAATATATTTACTAAGGCTAATAAACTAAAAGCCGCAACTTTATACTACCCTTTAATTTAAAAAGTTCTTTCCTTTTAAGTTTAACTTTAAAAAAAATAATAAGTTAAGCTTAAAATTAAGTATATTTAATATCTTTTAAATAATATTTATACATTTTTAAGCATATTTTAAATAATATTTATATATTTTTATTTATTTATAATAATTAATATTAATTAATGCAAGTAAATAAATAAAAAAAAGTAAATAATTAAAATATTAAATAAGATAAGAATGCCAAATTATTATAAATTATTATTAGCCGTGATAGCTATTATAGGGTATAATAATAATATATAAGTAAAGGCTAATAATATTAAAATCCTAATAATTTAAGTATAAAAATAATTATAAAAATAAGGGTATTAATATTTTTCAATATTTTAAGATATCTTAAGCAATGCTAAGCTTATAACTTAATAAAGCAATTAAGCAAATAATAGTTATTTTATGGTTATTAAGGAGAGAAATCTCCCCGCTATTAAACGCTTAAAAGGAGCCTATTTATAGGCTAGCGCTAGCGTATGGGCATACGACCCTCGCACCTTCCAACAGCTCCCGCATCGGTGACAGCAAGCTAACAGAGAAGTGGAAGTCAGAGTATCTGAGTATGACCAAAAAGGAAGCAAAGAAGGTCCCTGCACCTCCGTCATGGAAGAACGCGGAGGACTCTGACGATGACAAGCCGAAACCACTCAATGTGGGGGGTTACTACAGCGTTGCTATTGAGAGACTACTTCCTTTGCGGCAATTAGCCACATACTGTCGATTCGCAGCAACCAGATACTTCATCCTCCTTACACAAGATGAGGTTGTAGTCTTTCGTGTTGGCCGAATCGACGATAAGGAACTAGTGCTCAAGGATCCTGGCACCGGGAAGAAAGGCAAACACTATGCTTCTTTCGAGTTCAAGTCTATTCCGTGGTCCGCCAGTGTAGATCGCCTCAACTTTAACTTAGCAGTCTGGGCTCTAGCCTGCATGGGGATGAATGACCACCACCGGGAGATGGAGGGTCCGGGGAATACGCCGCTGGATGGGATGGCGCGCCTGACAGACTGGTGCGAAGACAAAGTCAAGGGCGAATACAACAACGTTATCTCAGGCCGAGTTATAAGGAAGGAGGACTAGGCGAAGAGGAAGACCGATTTCGTAAAACTCACCACCGCCAATGATTACAGCAAGACCAGTGATTTCTACCGCACAGATAACGGCTCACTCGCTACACGAATGGGGGCAATTAGCCTGGCACCCGGAAAATCCTCTGGAAATACTGCCTCAGGTGCGCCAGGCGCCTCCACTGGTCGTCCCACAACTCCTTCGTCCTCGAGAGCCCCACAGCCACAGGGTTCTACGGGCAGGTCTCCGCCCCGCGATCCGGCCAACCCTCCAGCGCCTCCAAAGCCGCGGACTTCACCACCCGGCGCGCCGAATAGCAACCGAACTGGGACGCCTCCCCCTGCCGGTGCTCCACGGCAGCACGGCTCGCCAGCAGGCCCCTCGAGAAGCATCACTAAGGAAAGATGTCTGTGAAATTTTATGAAACAGATACGAGACTAGGCTAATGAACTACTCAAGTCGCCTGGGCAACGTTGCTGCAGTTATGGGTCTAGATACTCCTTGCGCAACAAATCGAGCCAGTTCTCTAGGGGCATTTCTTCGCCCCCATGACGGACCAGACCCTCCTCTGTATTCTGGGCTTCCTTAGCTGCTTCTTCCGAGAACTCAAGAAATGTGTGTTTGTCCCCACATACTAAGTTCGACCTGCTAACCTCACCGTGGTTTCTGTGGCAGCAGCTTCCGAATTGGACATCAGCACAATCTCTGCACATGAATATGCTTTGCATGTCATCCGGCCAAGACCTGGTGCAATTCCCATCGCATTGGAAGCGAAACCAGAAAGCTTGATTCGGCTTAACCAAATTGTATAAGAGACCACAGGCTGTCAAAGCATTGCTATCATCCTCCACCGCCTTCAGCGCTTCAATTAACACCAAGCAACCTTGCCAGTCATTATGTGGAACACTGTCGGTCAGCAGTCTGATGCCGGAGGTTATGGAACTCAGGATCCGTTGGTGAGACTTTTTAGTTTCACCATCAAGGTGGTGAAGACGTGCAAGGGAATGGTCTAGAAAATGATTAGGACGGCCTGAGGCCGTCATGGGCGCGTTCCGTTCCTTGATTCGTTCCAAGAGCCTGACATGTTCCTGAATGGAAGCTCGTTCTCCCCGAGCCATGCTGGTATAGCTTGAGGCGAGCATTCCAGCTGTATAACTTGTGACTGTGCGTATGATATTGGCACAGTTGTCGTCCTCTGGCTCTTCTGGCAACTTGTGTGGAAGTCCCAAAAAGGTCTCGACATCTTGCTCCCACATTTCCAGACTTCTAGCTTTTTTCCGCTCCGGCTTTTGCATCGCCGGCTTCAGGAACCTCCTGAAGCGGTGACTTTTGCTTTTGCTTTTGCTTTTGCGTATCTGTAGCTTTCTATCTTTCTGCGGGTCTTGATAATGCAGAGCCAGGGCAGTATAGAAACGCAATTTGTACCATATTGCATGCCCATCTTCTGCCGCCTCGGTAGCCTGTGTGTAGATACGGATCAGGCTGTCAGGTCGCTTTCGGAAGCACGCGATTAGATCTTGGTGAAATTCCAGGCGCTCGGCGTGGTTGTGGAGGAGCCCAGTCATGACTGTAATCGGAGGGCTCTTAGGCTGCTTGAATCTCCTGGAGAGATCCTTATATAACTCAAGCTTCTCATCTGCATCCATCCTGCTGAGTAACGCATCAATGGTAATATAGTGATCCGGAAAGTAATGGAGAAGTTTGTTGCAGGCATTCCTGAAGTCCTCCTCATTGTCCGGGCTCCGCCCAAGTGACTGCCAACGGAGCTGTAAGATGTTTGCCATCTCATCGGGGTGTTTCTGGCGGAACTTCAAGTCGAGGGGCTTCTGATCCAGAATGTCCAAGATTTTCTGTGCTTCTTGAACTTCTCCCTCTCGGAAATGTGCTTGTGCAAGATACCACCGTACTCTCCAATTCGCACTGCATCGCTTCAACAGGATCCCACTTTGTTCAACGACTTGACGGTGGTCTTCGTAGTAAAGAAATGTCTCAATGACCCGTGCTTCAGAAACGTGCGCCGAATGCGTGTCTTCCGGCGGCCAATGGCCATCCTCACGAACAAGGCGCTTTACTTCGGCGATAAGGTTGCCGTCACATGGGTCAGACTGAAGTTTTCCTGCCTAGACATCCGTATTAGTCTGAAAGCTTCTCATAAATATTGCTCTGGACACTGGAAATTTTCACTCACTTCTCTGTAACACTTAGCTAACTGTTCATAAGCCCTCTCAACGTGGCATTTTCTGGCCCTGTCCTGTAGCCATTGATTTGCCAAAATCTGGATGGGAACTTGAAGAAGGTGTGCTCGGAGTATCACTTCTTCCGGATTGGCTTTTGTTTTCCAGGCCACAGTCCTCTCAACTAAAGTATTCAGCCAATCCTCAAAATGATGTCTGCTTCTGGCCCAGTCATGTCCCAGCCACACCTTGATTGAATATTCCCGAGTGAATAATGACATCAACATCCTATGAACCCGCCTCAAACTACTCGTATCCTGGCCCTGGCCAGTGTGGATGTTGTCGATATGCCAGAAGAGGTATTCCATAGCGTAGCTGTGAAGTGACTCGTATTTTGAGCTGTGGGCTGCCTTTTCAGGGCCCTGAAGTGACTTCAACAGAAAGCGCACAATCCTTATATAGCCCTTGGAGCTTTCAAACTTAATCCTGTTGTATGAGACAGCTGGCATGCCCGATCTCATCGAGCCCTCCACACTGGTGACAACTGTATCTGATGGCGTCCTTGCGGTATTCTGTATCCGGCGGGAAGATTCGAAAAAGGAATCAAAACCAAGTCTCTCATAAAGGTCATTGGCACAAACCGAGACCAAAAACTGTCGTACAATCGCGATCTCCGACTCGTGAACCATTGTAGCACTTTCATCGCTTTGGGACTGTTGGAAGTCAGCGTCAATTTTAGGCCCTGCATCGAGAAGTCTTACCTGGTGGTCCTGCTCGAAGAACCACTCCGGGATCCGAACACTGGGCTCTTTGCGTTCTAAAAAGAACTTCATGGTTTCTTCAGAAGATACGATATCTCCAGAAACGGTCAACAATCGCCCATAGCATCGAATCTGCTTCTTTAGAGCCTCTTTAGTTGGTCGCCATCCGGTTCCTCTGCGAAGTGCTACAATGTCCTGAACTTGAGCCAGTGTAGGCCATCGTACCATCAGCACTATGCAAGCTATGATTTCGTTCAGATCATGTATCTCATGATCGGCCAGGCTGTGTTCCAGTGATTGGATGTGGTCTGAAATGCTTTTTTCGTAGTTCTTCAAGTACTGGTCGAGAAGGCGATTGAGATCATGAGGATCGCAACGTCCAATGTCTTTGAAAAGAGCGGACAGCATTCCAATTTTGCTTTTGGCGTGACTAAGAAGCCGTTGTTTGTGTTCCTGGCGCCATTTCGTTTTTGTGTCTTGATCGCTGTCAAAGCCATCGCACACCCACTCCAGCCTTTTCTCAATAAATTGCTTAGCCATGTACTCGCAATGCCGGCTTTCGAGATTAATGTAGGAGATTGATTCCCGCTCAAGCTTTTCTGGACGCGTGCGGTGACATAGCCCTCACTGCAGCTCAAGAGCAGTCGAATGTCCAATCTGCCTTTTGCTGATTTGCTGACGTCTCGGATGATGCTATGCAGTGCTATGCGTGCCTTCTCGTCCGTGCTTTGGTGATCGAAGTTGATTTGATCAATTCCGTCAAGAACAATGAAAATTGGTCCGGAACCTTTTGGCGGGATATAACTCGAAAGCCACTGCTGCCACATTTCCCCGTCCGCGAGAGGCATTTGCCTAGATCGGCATTCCTGTGCCAAGTGTCCTTGGTAGGACGTGCTGATTTTGGAGAATTGCCAAACAATAGACATTACTGCATCGCGAAGCTGAGGGCCTCCTGGTCCAGCTGATTTGTGCCCACTTGCAACTGGCGTTGTATCCGGAATGGGTTTGAAGAAGAAATAGCAAACTACTGGCGTCGCTCCGGTAGTAAAATGCGGATCTCGAAGCCTCGCAATTGCCTCCGAACAGAGACTGCTCTTACCCGACCCATCTGTGGGCGATTGGATGACCAGGACCGGAGTGCGTGTATCAGTGCCGGGATTGCTCCAGTTTTTGAAGGCCGCATGTTCACATAACCATGTTGCTGCCTCAGATACGAAGTCCTGCCGATAGTTGCCAAGCGCCGAGTTCACCCAGGTTTTCCAGTACCCCTGTTCCTGACACGGGAGAAAGTCGATGATGTGTTGCCGATCGCGTTCCTGAGCCTGGGTGCTTTGGGAAGAAGTAATTGCCTCATTTGCCTCGTCATTTTGTAAAGACCGTGCCTCCTGGGTGGACTTTTCAATCTCGTAGATTTTTTCGCAGATGCCATAGTCCGACCCAATTGCTGCTCGAGCGAGTAACTTCAAACGTGACAAGGGATTCCGAGAGCTTCTCGCTTTCTTGACTGTGGCGTAAATTGTGCAGATCTCAAGGAACTTGCAAATGATGCAAAGGAGTTCATCGTTCAGCTCGCCGCTGATTTGGTTGGCGCCTCTCGTGGCTGCAACGCTGAGCTTCTTGACGAGGTTCAGCCTTTTATAGAGGCCTTCGATGACCTCTTGAATACTAGCAAGCCTCAGATGACGGTACGTTTTGACTGTCTTGAGCAAAAATGATATTCCTGAGACACATGCAGAAGCGGCAGGGAATACCTAGTATCATGAGCAATTGTTCAAGTCATTAGGGTCCAATGGTGTCTGTACCGTTGATGCAGCGTCGGCGGCGACGCCTGCAATATCAACAAAACAGTCGAGGGTCTGAAAGATCGTGTCCGCTAGGCCTTTGCCGTCACGCTCTTCATTCACGGCTCTGCGGAGCTGCTGCTGCTGGTTTTTGAAGTCGCAGCCAGGAGCCTCAGGACTGTTGGTGATCTTCCGGAATTTTGCGATGGCTATTTCCAAGGCCTCGGGTAAGGTGACCGAAGTCGCCATAATGCCACGAATTTTGAGAGCACCACCAGGCTGGCAGCCTAGCTGGTCTCTCCAGTAAAAATGTGTAGAAATCTCGCTCGACTCTGCCTTTGCCTTGTCAGGCTTTCTGTCACTGCTGTCATCAAGTGTGCACCTTAGGCGTAATTAGCATCACGACAGGTTATGAGTCCCTTTTTCACTTCCAGAGCTAGGAGTTCAATCCCTCTCCAGAGCATACGCCTTTTACTAGCAAGAACCTCCTTTGTTCCTCCGCTCTTAGCGTATTTATACTCGCTCGTCCCTCTCGTCTAGCCTCACCCTTCGTTTGGTTAAGGTGCTTTGATATTCGCTCGTCCCCTTGTCTAGCTTCGCCCTTAGATCTGTCAGCCGCTCAGGCCAGCTAGGCATCAATATGTATTCCCGCCCATTCAATGCCAACAGTAAATTATTGGAACATGTGATGCAACCCGATTGTCCAGCTAGGTGGATTCTGCCAGCTTCGTTTGCAGGGGAACCGGCGCACGTTGCAACTATTACCGATCAAGACAATTCGATGTTTTGCTTTTGATACGAAATGTGCGATGCGGGTAGATGGGTCTCACTACATTGACCCAATGCGCCGACCTCCGGACCAGCGAATCAATTCCCTGCCTTCTGGTGCCGAGCACAGACGGGCTGCAGTGTTCGTATATTGGCCGGGAGGTGCTGTTGTAGCTGCCAGCATGGCTGGCAGAACGACTATGTGAAAGGCGGCAGTACTGCAGAATACCAATATAATGATAAGTCGTTGTGAGCCTGCTGACATTTCCCATGCATGTAATAGATTCTACGTCAACACCATGGACTCCCTATACTTCTTAATCGTAATCTCAGTGAGCCCAAGCTGTTCCTTGGGCCACTCCAACCAAGTCCTGTGCTCCTCGTCCAGGAACTGGTCAATCCCCATGATGATATGCTCCGCCCACCCCTCCATGAACCAGAAGACCTCGAGCTCCTTCAACAGGAGGGCAAAGTACCCGAACACCACCAGCGCAATCTGCTCCTTCCTCTGCAGACACTGGATATATTCATTACCCAGCCGGTACAGCCAGGCGTAGACAGAACTCTCCTGGTCCCTCTCCAGCGGCTCGTCCGGCGTCTTGCCCCACATCGCCTCGCAGGCCGGGCGGATTTGCTCGAGGGCGGACAGGCTCTCCCGGCACACGTCGATCAGCAGCGGGTCCGAGCCGACCGGGTCCATCAGCGAGCAGATGTGCAGGCGCAGCCGGTCGACGGGCCCCCTCCAGTCGGGCCTGTGCTGCCTCCCCCTCTCGCGTTGGCGATGTTGAGGGAGGCCTTGTACATGTAGTGGTGGAGGAGCTGGAGGTCGGTGATGTTCAGGCTGTGGTCGCCGATCAGGTAGGGAGGTGGCTGTTCTGGTGGTGTACCGAGAGATCCGGCTGCGTGGTCTGGCTTGTTTCCCGGGCCATGGTCGTCGGAAGAAGATTGGGCGGCGGCTGCCAGCCAGTCCTTCCGGGGCCGACCTCGTCGGCGAGGCACGTCCTTGGCCGGCGGGGAGACATCTGAAGGGGGCGAGGGATTCGAGTTGAAACTGCAAGGGATGCGGAACTTGACACAGTTCTCGCAGGTTGGTTTTGTCTCATCGCACTGGAATTGCTCAGCCCTCTGTGTGCACGCGACGTGCTGTACAACGGTCTGGGTGAAATCCAGACCTGGCAGATGGGGAGGCGGGCTTCGAAATGGACAATATATCCTACCTTGATGCGTCTCAGCTTGCAATTTTTGCAGCCATGCCGTGATCTGAACCGTCTGAAGTCAGCTAGGCAGGCTCCGAAGAGGGTGTTCCAAACAGAGGAGGGGCAGGAGAAGACGCCGTCTGCCATCCTATGTCTCACGACGAGGAAACTGGGTCTGGAATGAGTGGCCGGAGGCTGGCTGCTTGGGGAGTTCGGCGGTACGGCAGAAGAAAAAGTCGAGCTGGCCGTCTTCGAGAATCACAGGAAGTGGCAGCTACTTACTTGTGGTGCGTACGCCTTGTGCGCTTACCTACAACAACAGTTTTGCGAGCAGTCGTGCTGTCATCCGACATGATCGGCTGGCTCTTGAATCTTGTTTGGACATTGAGTTGCTGTCAATGGGGGGCGGACGCGCGCTTCAAATACGATGAATACGAATAATCGGCAACACTTATAAGACAGGCGAGACTTGCGCGGCACCAGGGGCAGTGCAGGTCTGGCCGAGGTCTGGGTACGGCGTGCCGCCGTCCTCGGAAGTTGAACCGGTGGAGATTGTGTCGTCTGCGGGTCGGCTTACCGTATACCAGCCTACTTAGTACAGAACATGACTGAACAAGGTCTGATCAGGTCAATGTTAGAAGATCGCTACTAGGGGGGCTTTGATTCTATCCGGCCCGTTGCATGATGTCCGGGGATGCAGGGCGAAACGGGCCAATGCGCTTAAATCATTGGCTTCTAGATGCCTTATTCGGTGCCAATTTACGTGTTCTCTTATACGAAAAATCAACCCTGGAATACGTAAAATCACCGACCTGTCCAAGCAGTGGATATAAGTCTAAATACAGAACTGATTCGGCCAATGCCTTTCCAAAAAGATGCTCAAGATAATGGGAAAAGGAAAAAAATATCTATCTGGGAGCGCCATACTCGCGACTTCAGTCTTTTCTGTTCATCTTGATTTTGACTTCACAACGACCACTACTATACAGAATTCCTCATTCTTTCGCTCTTTGATCTTGCCGTCCAGTCTTTTCAGTTCAACATGGATATTGTCTTCAACCAACACGCCAATGGCACCTTTGACATCGAATACTTCCAGTACACGCCGTCAAAGGAGGCAGGGCTGGCATTTGTGACAATCTTTGCTGCCGCAACAGCAGTTCACGTAGGCTACATGTTCTTTTTCCGAGCATGGTCCTTCATCCCCATGATACTGGGCGGGATATGTGAGTCCACTTGTCTTTGCTGCTATCAATCCCATTTCTTCCCTTGCCAGCATCTAACCCACCCACGAGAGGACTAACCCGAATCCCGTGCTGTAGGCGAAGCCTTCGGCTACTACGGCCGCTTCCAAGCCCACTCGGAACCGAAACATATCGGGCCGTGGATCATGCAGGCAATGCTTCTCCTCTGCGCCCCTCCCCTTCTCGCCGGGAGCATCTACATGTCCCTGGGCCGGCTGATCACCGCCCTCGACGCCTCGCGCTTCTCCTTGATCCGCCCGAGCATGCTGACAAAGATATACGTGCTGATCGACGTCCTCGCCTTCATAATCCAGCTCGCCGGCGTGGGAGTCCAGGCCTCGGGCGACTCGGACCTCATGGCCATCGGCAAGAAGTGCATCCTGGGCGGCCTGATCTTCCAGGAGGTCGCGCTGGTGTTCTTCACCTACGTCGCCGTCAGGGTCCAGTCGAAGCTGGCCCGCGAGCCGACCGACGTCGCCCTGGGGATCGGCCACGTGCTCCGGTGGAGGAGGTGCTTTGCCGTCATGTACGTCGCCACTGGCCTGCTGATCCTGCGGAACCTGATCCGCCTGGTCGAGTTCGCGCAGGGCCCGAAGGGGACCATCGCGAGCAGCGAGGCGTTTATCTATGTGTTCGATGCCGTCCCCATGGCCTTGGTCATGGTCGCGCCGCTTGTCTTCTACCCGGCTAGGCTGACCAGGGTGGCGTGGAACTCGGAGTACAAGGTTGTCGGATAACTCTACACGGCTTGGGCACCATTCAGAACTTGGTTATTTGCATTAGATTTGGGTTAAAAGTTTCATTTGTTATTTTCTTTGTATATCGGATGGGAATGCTTGTGATATGGGGAGATGTCTTTGCTGTGATGCAGGGCGCAATGGGGTTTGCACTGTATCAATAGATCATACAATTCGATAGGACCTGGGAAAATGAGAAGTCATATTAAAAATGTCACGTTTGAATTATTAGCACATTAGGCACAGCAGCCTCATCGTACACATCAGCGTCTTCACCACCGACCTCACCACTGCATGTGGCCCCGAATCGGCAGATATATCATCTGCGTTCGCGATCTCATGGATGCTTAGCTGTCGAAGACCGTATCTTCTGGAAACTACGATGTATTATCTTCGTTCAACATGAAGCCCTGGCATCCTGGATGGTCCGTGGAAGAGAAGTCTAGCCACGTGCATACTGCTGCTCTACGAACACAAAACCGACGTCGGTACTGCCGTTCTATTTGTGGAGTGCGTTGTTCTCCAGGCGGGCGGAGGATGATGAGATCAAGTTTTCGAGGTATAAGAGGAAGTTCACTATGTACCTTGCCTACATCGCGGAGGAATTTAACAACGTGGCCACGAACCTGGAAAACAGAACAAGCAAGTACTAGAAAAGGAAAGGTCCCACAATCAACATACAGTGAGAACATGACGCTGACATGAAACCTCGTTACTTGGCCGTGACAGTTTTCAACCAAATCTTGATCGCCTATGTGCTGGCGAGATTCTCTACCTATTTCAACAGCGTGGAAGGCTGGATTTGCCGACCTCTCGGCAAGCTCACAGCTTCCCTATGGCACCATGATGATTACTTGACCTTCGTTCATATTTCCACGGAACTCCTCGATGTCAAAATATGTGGGATCGCCGCGGTAAATGAAGGTGAGAAGGTGATGAGTGCTGACCGAGGGACCAGCCGCACATCCGAGGGCAAACGTAGCCCATGCCGCATCTCCTAGTCCCTTGACAATGACACCAGCATTGCCTTTCACTGTGAAGCCCCTGAGATCTAATAGATCGGACTTGGTCAACTCAACAAAGGTCTGAGGAGCCCGCCCTTGGATGTCGATGGTGCTCTGGGACGGTCCCGGAGATGAGAGTGTGGTAGAGGGCGTATTCCTCGCCAAACCCGACAAAATTGCCACGAGAACAGAGTGAGGACCAAATTCGGCAATCAAATGGCCCTCGTACCAAAAACAAAATATCCCTTGTGTCGCTTCAGTATCGAAGGGTTCGAATGTCACCAACATCTGGCCCTTCACTTGGTAGCCTGGCGGCCTGGGTTTGGGAGTAAAGTCTGGCGTGACCTCTGAGTGAAGCCAACGGTCATTTACTCCGCCATGGACGAAGTTCGTCACTGGATCTCGTGGTAACATTGGGACGGCACCACGCCAGATGGAGATGAGCCGGTTAATGTTGCCTTGTCTGGCAAACGCCAATGGGTCACGGATGATGTCGAAGATGACGGTGCACTGCCGCGAGACCACGCCAAGCAAATGCTCGACTGGTCTTTGGGGTGCCGGGCGACCTGTATTTCGAAATTGAGCCCCTCCCCAAACTGAGGCCGCTGTAAGGAGGAGTCTGAAAGGTGGCACTCCATCGTGCAAAGCTAAACGGAAGAAATCATGGAGGTTACCAAGATCTCTGGTTCCACCATTCAGAGTCGCAAGATTCAGGGCGTAAGAGTCGATGCTGTCGCCAACTGGGTTCATGGTGTTGCATAGAGCCTGGATGGAGATCGAGGTTATGACGAAGTGCATCGCCTTCACGTACTCCGAATCGGCGACACCTTCATCTTCCCCAAGGAAGGAGGAATAGTCGTCCAGACGATAGAACCCATGGACTATCTTGGCAACGTCCCTCGCAACAGGCCTCAGTCGTTTATCTATGCTGAGCAAAGCTTTACATAGAGGCAATGCCTCGACTGGCAAGTTGGAACGTTGCTCGGGGGTTTCAAGGGCGAAAAGAAGTATCCCGAAAGTCGCGGTTGACAAACGTCTTTTGGTTGACCAGCGCAGCTTCTTGCCGTACTCGACTCCAGCTCTCCATAGCTCAAGAAATGATTCTGCTTCCATGTTTTCAGTGAGGCTGATCCTGAACTCAAGCTTTCTTGCAATCCATGTAGCAAGCTCGAGAGTTCCGCCCACCACAACTACTTCCTCGTCGCCATCCTCACGCATGTCATGCTGATTCTCGACGTCGGACGTGAAAGTGCGACCTGACTGCCGTAGAATGCTTCGTACGTGTTCTGGAGGCTGGACCAGCCATAGTCGGACAAGGAACGCGGTTTTCTGCTCCTCCGAGTCCAGTTCCTTCGGGAAACTTTTCGATCCGCGGCTTGATATGCATTCGACAACAACACAGGCTTTATGAGCAGCTGCCGCAAGTGCGATATATGCAGTTGTCAAGTGAAGCGTATTGTGAATCTTGGCCCAGCCTCCAGCTTGGTCGTCTGTGGCTGACGCTTGGGACGACTGTCCCGCACGCCGGGCCATGTCCTCCTCGAGGCCTGCTGCTCCGAACAGCTCTTTCATGAGGTCAATGCTTGCTTGTTTTTCTCGAATGAACAAGTCTTTACTGTGCCAAGTGAGTTCGCCGAAATCGTGAAGCTCTGCCATCCAGGTGTTGACTTGACGGGATGTATCTGAATCTCGATCGGCATCCAGGCAGGACGTGATGAAGGTACCGATGTGGCCCTTGAAAGTGTACGGTACTTGAGGATAAAGATCCCTATCGATCTTTATTATGGTACCTAGCTCACCAACCACGAGCAGCTCGACCATTTTGTTAATGTTATCTTCGTCTTCACTGTAACGACAGCACAAGACGATGAAGGTGGCCAGTCCGGACAGCCTGAACATGTTGAGGTCGTCCATGATCTTTGGAACCTTGATTCGTCGCATACGTGAGCCACGAATGGTGGCGGACCGGATGAAATCAATGTTGCGAAGCCATACTGGCAGGCCCTGGACGTGGATCTCGAAGGCTGCTTCGATTGCGTCTAACAAGCCACTTGCTTCGCGACGACCAAAAATTGAACCACAGTGTCTCGTAACGGCAGCTCCAGTGGATATTTCTTGCAAGAACAGCTTGGTATCGGAGATACCCCAGGAATCCGGTGCTTTCAGTTGTGTGGCCGTATGAGTGATAGCCCTGCTTCTCTTCTCGATCTCGTCGTTGGGATGGGACATCTCTGCGAATGGTAGTTGGACTGCTTGCTGAGCCAGAGAACCTAGGGAATGGAGGTTTTGATAGCATAACTACTAAGATCAATGCCGCGGAATACGTTTAAATATCTTGGGTGAAAAGTGTAGTACTTCCAAGTCAGGTGAGTTTCTAGATCCGATAAGAAGACCTCAAAGCCTGGTAGTTTCAGTGAAATAAACGAGCTCGATGGAGGCATGCGATTGGCTTCTCACATATACCATGCATATGTCGGTCAACTTTCCAACTCAAGCCGGGCGTCGTTCGTAAACTGAGTGGCGAAAATTGCAGATGGTTGTTGCGCCACGTGTACCAGGGCTTTTCACCTTGGCCCATGTCTTGGGGTCCAAGAGTGCGAATCTCTGTAGAATCAGGCAACCTATCATCTTCGCTATCTCAACCGATATTCAGGGCGTCGCGGTAAGAAGCAACTCTCCTTACTCAGCCCACCTGCCCACGTCGGGAAAACTCGGCAGCACACGTAGCACCACCCCGAAGTGTGGTTGTACGGCTGTGCGGGACGCTGGAGTAGTACATGGCCAAAGTATCATGCCTCTAAGGATAATTTATAATAGTACCCGGTGTGTCACATCGCGGCTATGCTTAGCACCTACCATCACATACTGGAAGTACAACAGGCGCGCTGCGATTTTGGTTTCGTTTTTCGTTTCGCTCCATGATTCCATCATTGACGAGTACGATACATTCGGCAGTGAATTTCTACGCCTATTGCCCGGGTGGCCAATTCACTATTTTCACGTGTTCTGACAAGCTGCGGGCCGTCACATTTGAATTTGGCTCAGGTGCCAGTTCCAAAGCTAGTAAGTCTGTATCTAGTAATCCTGATGTATGTAGTAGTATGGATTATGGATTAAATGTTTTATAAAAAATGTATTACGTTTTAACGTGCTCTACTAAGCCACACGACACAAAGACGTCAATCATGGTGTGAGTGTATGTAGTAGTATATATGAAGTAATGAATGGAGATAGAAGGCTATAGTTTCGCGAAATAGGAAAGTCACTGGACTATGTGACGAGGTAAGTTAGATACAGTGTAAATTGATCCGTATCGCTAGCGCTTAAAGATAAAGGTGGTTCTCAATTCAATTAGAATAGGCATCAATGTTTAAGACAGGGGGTTCAGATTGCCTGCATCTATATTGTAATGGTGGTGTATTATGATGCTGCTGCTCCTGAAGACTTCAAGAGCCCGTAACATGTGACATATAGGGAGTTCTATTCAGGAAATATCCTAGTTACACTACTTGTTTGAACTTCAGCATATCTTTCGTGCCTTCTTTGGCAGCCTAAGACTCTATATCCAAGAATATGAAACCGCCAGTCTCTTGTCGCAGCAGTCGTAGCATCGATTGGCTTGAGTCCGTCTCTGCTAGCTTATTAATGGCTTCCAAGCATTTCTTGGGCTGACCGCGGAGTTGATCCCCCAGCGGCCATTCCTTGAGCAGCTCAACTAGGAGATCTATCTTGTCTAGGCTCAACAGCCAAAGTGCGACGTCGGTCGAGTGCAAGAAGCTATACGTGTCCTTGGTGTCGTGATTTCTGAGCGATATGTTGAAATCATATACCGCTCCAACCCATGCTTGTGAGTCTGCTGTATATGCCCTGTGCATGGCGTTTGCTATCACAGTGAACCTATCGTCCTCGTGGTCACACTCTTCATGTTCCTCCATGTATGTAGCTTCTGTTGGACCAAGACCCAGGGTGCAAAGCTCAGCGACGAACTCAAAGGCAAGCGCAGAGCCCTCCTTAGTACGATGAAAGCAGTCAATAACACATTCATCATCGAATGTTCCAGAAGCTCTAGTGCGGCCATAATGCTCTGCGCACCATAAGTGGACGTATTTCCGAACTTGCGATGCTGTTAGGGCCACGCTCGGTACCGCAAGTGATGGCGAAAGCTTAAGAGAGAGCCATATGAGCGGTTGCCAGTACCGGCTGTCCCACCAAGCCCTGTCTTGGTACCTCCTTATCTTAGCTGTGACTTCGCGTTGCAGTTCTTCTCGTGTTGAAATGTATGCCACGACCTTCTGCAAGAAACAGAATGCTATTGTTGGAGGTACTGGTTGGAACTCATGATGAAAGCGACGCAGCTCACCACGCAGATCGCTCCTCATTCCATGACTTCGCAGAAAGCCACGAAGGCCGAGCGGAGTATCTGCCGAAATACCCCTCAAGGCCAATAGCAACGCGTCGAGATCGCCGATTTCGACTTCAGATATCTGGCTCTCCGGCAGAGAGTCGACCATGACCTCTCTTAAATCTCGAGGACTGAGTATCGGCTCGTTCTCTGTCTCGAGACGTTTTTGGTGAACGTGATACAGCTGCTCGAGCACAAGCTCACCCACCTCCACGTGGCCCTTGAGCGCGTCGAGAAGCTTGAGCTCTCTGGCGGTAGGATCACCCGAAAATGCCTTGTATGTCAAGTCTTGACTAATGCCGGCCCATGCATCCATTAGCACCGAACGGAGCTGGATCTCGAATATAGATGTGGCATATTTTCCAGCCCCGGGTTGGTCTTTCTCACGGAGTGAGACCCAGACATGGTCAGCAACGTACTGCCCGAAGAGATTCTGGTAGATACCCGGGTCCTCCGGCTTCCAGTCTCGATCGAATGGCCGCATGGATCCGTACTGAAACTGAAGCTTGAGCATTTGAATGACATCCCCTTTCTGGTGAGGGAAGTACAGGGCAATACGCAAGCCGACAAAGTCAAGTTGGTCGTCCATGATCGAGCTCTGGCTGCTGTATGCCTTCAGATTATTTCTGCTGTCTAGCTTCTTTTTCAAGGAATCCGCATTCTTGACGCGGCTCGTCACGAGACTCATCACGCCGATCTGCTTCAAGCCGGCATTGCAGACATCAAAAGCGCGATTCTTCAAGCATTCCCACTGGTCGCGCTCCCGTCGATATACAGCAACGAAATCTTCGATAGGGTCCATATTGGAGGAGAATGATCGTTAGGGAACAGGAGGATTTGAAGATAGAGATGATGCGCACTTGTGGTGTGATGAGGTTATGATGACAAACAGTCGAGTTGAATCAGGAATGAGGGGTTATTTCACGTTGAGGGGCATTTGAAAGCCACTCAAATAGTATTTCTTGGTTGGCGGGCAGTTACACAACATAATTTGCCCATTTACTGGTATCCTGCATTGCACTGCCCGAGTAGTACTGCCCCCCTGAGAAATGACATGAGGCTTACCGGTGGCGCTTCAACTTGGAAATTTGCTCAGTAGTCCGCCTTGGATTCTGCCTAGCCTACTCTATAATCTACAGGGCGTTTCTGGGCAAAATTGAAGCTCGGCCTGTTACTTGTTTGCTATAAAAGGCATTCCGCTCAGGGATGATCTAGTTCAAAGCTGCCCTCTTAAGATGCTGAACGATTCGACAACGGTGTGAAAAGTATCCAAAGTATGAGTCGCCAGCATGTCTACCCCTTACACGAACCTCGTCGAGAATATGTGTGCACGAAATCCTTCTCTTCGAACGCTACACGCGTTTCTGTCTTCATCCGAGGTCGAGTCCTCTGCCACCCGCATTGTTTCGACCGAGTTCTTCCCCGATGAGTCGAAATTAGTGCAGAGAGATATCATGCCATCGTATATCTAGCAAAGGAGCTTCAAGAAGAATTGAAAGATGAGAATGGCCTCGACAAAGGGACGACGGGCCAACTCCTGTTCATAGAGAACATCACGAGAGAGGTAATGAA
Source organism: Diaporthe citri (assembly GCF_014595645.1). Classification (NCBI taxonomy): domain Eukaryota; kingdom Fungi; phylum Ascomycota; class Sordariomycetes; order Diaporthales; family Diaporthaceae; genus Diaporthe; species Diaporthe citri. The sequence continues at coordinate 1,577,769 of NW_025064854.1, read as the reverse complement.
CGAGCTTGGATCCACTCTTGACATCGACCCTATGTTTTTTGCTGGACACGTCCACTCCGATTGGAGGGGTTTCGAATCTCAATCACCTAAATTCTGCGAATTACCATCTCGACTGCGGCACCAACATTTCACAACATTTTTCTATCACCGCAGCCGCGTTTTCCCGGCGATCGAGCGGGCCGACTACAAGTTGCTCCGCCAGTCGAACATTCGTCGTAAAGTGATCGTGTTTCCGCCTATTCAAGGCCGACGGCTTGGCCTTGCACAGCACTGCTGTTCGGTCCTGGTAATCCCTAGTTGGGGTGGAAGGTGGCTCGGTATGTGCGATACTTATTAGAGACATGCGGTTGAATGCGTTGCATAGTTTCTGACATTTTGAAGGTATTGTCTTGACTGATTCACCTATACAAAATACATATGTGTCCTTACGTGGACAGCAACAGCTTGTCATCCAGGCATCCAGCGCTCCTCTCTTCGGCGGAACCGAAGACTTCTCGCCCACGCATGTTTCTCATCAGCACATAACACCCAATACTGACCGATCGATGCTTGAAGAACTGCTTTATTACTGGAATATTGGCAAACCTGATGATTTTAGTCCAGAGATGCTTTCACTGGGCGCGATTTCCTACTTCCCCCTGCGTATCATCGCGGCCGAATGGGTGAACTACCTGGCTGTGATGTGCTTCTCGCTTCAGGACTACGACAATCCAAGATCGGATGAAGAGAACTCGGCCCAAGACCTGGACAGGATCAATTCAGCATTATCCGCTATTTCATCATGGCCTCGTCGTGTCGCTTCCTCCATGACGAGTGTGAATAAATGCACATTATTCATTAAACGCCAAGCTCGTATGAGCCCAACGTCAGATCAATGGACATCACTGCTAGAAGACTACGAGTTTCTTTCCTCCAGTCTCATTCAACATGGAGAGCAGCTTCAGGCAGCGGTGCCGCTCGTGACGACGTACCTACAATTAGCGGAAAACCACCGTGTCTATTTGGAAGCAAAGAACGTGTCTAGACTTACAGTTCTAGCGTTGGTGTTTGTGCCGCTCAGCTTTGTGACCGGTCTTTTCAGCATGGACCCGGCTTTCGGCCCCGGCGGGCGTCATTTTTGGGTGTACTTCGCAGTTGCTGGGCCGGTACTGGGCATTGTCCTTTCAATTGCCAAACCGCCTTGTGGTATTATCCACAAGTCAATCGGCGTTCGAATGAAATAAGGAGATTTATTCCCGTACATAGCTCGGGAGCCTTTAAGAAATGTCTAGTCGATGAATGTGGATTACGATGAGCTCGATTACACTACGTATTCCAGTGATGCAGAATGTTGGGGTTATTGCTTGTCCCTTCTCCTCTGTCAAAATCCTTCAGCGAGATCTCATTTAATGCTTGGCTGCATAGACCTGCTACTGTACAAATTACCGGTCTTCTACCGATGTAGATTCTGCCACCTTGTACCAACACGTAGCATGTGTTACAAATAGCTGAATAAGACTAGGGTCAATATTATTCTTATGTCTGTCCACAATGAGACTTCCCCATGAGGACTCTAGCGCGTTGTATAGACCACGCAATTCACGGGCAAACAATAAGAATTCCAGAAGAGTCTAAACTGTCTTTGCGTTCATTTTGGGCTGACCTATCTGTGCGCAAATGAAAGCGAGTGTATGACATCAACATAGTATTTTATCCTCCTTCGCTAACATACTCGATAAGAATCTCTCCCTCATCAAACAGAACGTCTTTATAACTTAGCTTTTCTCGGGTCACAGACACCAGATCGGTCACTACAAGTCCCGCCGCACATATGAGCCACGTGGGACTGCAGGCTTTGAAGACTGCACTGCTCCGTCTCAAAATTACACCCTTCTCCTTGAGGAAATCCAATGGGGTCAGCAACTGAGGACAAAATCTCCCAGGTGCTTTTATGTAGTCAGCTTTCTCGAAAGCTTCATCGGACGGAAATACATCGGGCAGAAAATCATCGGGCATCGTAAACGGTCCTGTAGACTGAGTTTCCACGACTTTCGTTCTGGGTGCTTTTGATCTTCCAAAATCCGTCACACCTTTGGTAACATTCAACAGCGCCCTGAGTGGATCAATCTCAAAAGCGAGATCTCCACGGTACCAGGCGCACAGAATCGTCGATCTGAGCTCGTTTGAAGTATCCGGTTCAATCGTAATCACAGGATCGGGGTAACTGATCGCGTCGTCGCAAGCGTTTTGAACCATCTCACTCTCCAACGTGAGGAGCCGCTCTCTACGACGAATCGACCGATTTGAGGTGTAAAGGTAGCCATCCCGATTATCGCGACCCAGTAATGGAATCGATCCTCTTGTGAAATATATGAGTGATCTGGATAGTCCGTAGGTAGAAAATTGAACAGGGTCACGGATGATCTCAAGGATAACGACCCCATGGGGCCCAATTTTCCCGAGTATAGTACGATCAGAAGCGGCGTCATAGGTAGAGCGGGGGCTGTAACGGATCGGATGTCTCTGAGAAACTGGATATGCTGTTTCTGCTGTTGTTCCAGTCCATAACGAGCTCGTTGCCAAGATAAGATTCAAGGTGCCAATGCCGTGACCTGTTGCTTCAGGTAGGAAGTCCCAAAGCAAAGATTTCTCCTCCTCTAGCAATGATGAGTTCACAGCGTAAGCTGACATCTCGCCGTCATCGTTATGAGTTATTCGATGCAGGATTCCAACAGTCATGGCGAATTTGACTAGAGCGGACGCCGCGAGTAGCTCCTGTGTCAACTCTTTCTTTTCGTAATCGTCAATCCCGTACAGCTGATGAATCACAATAGCTGTAGCGCGAAGAAGTTTTCCTTGGTCTCGTGCGTCGGGTTGCCACTTCCCTCTGCTTCGTTCTCTTGCAGATGCTGCCAGGATTTGAGTGAGGGGACTAGCACTGTCGTCTAGTTTGATATCAGTCGGCGGCGGCTCGAGACGAAAGTCCGCATGGTGGCCGCTTGTAGATCGTTTCAGTTGAAGCTTGGCACCGTACTCGCAGCCTCCTCTCCACAGCGTCGAGATTGCCGCCTCCCTTGAAACTAACGCGTATTGCGCCTGAAAATGCAAGTAGTCGGCGACAGCTCTACCAAGTTCAGCCTGGCCACCGAATATGGTGGGATAGCACATCGTCGGAGGTTCGTCTTGTTGTCCCTGTTCAGGCTGCGCAGAATCTCCCTCACCACGGCCAGTCAATTCGATGATATTGCTAACAAACGATGGGGGTTGACATAACCACAGTCGTGCGAGAAATATGGGCACTGAACTGTCATGAAGCCCGCTCGACGGTCGTTTTGGGAGGTAGAACACGTCTTCTCCTGTATGGCATTCCACATAGACATCAGCATTGTTTGCGGCAGCTGCTAGCGCTATTGATGCCGAGGATACAGAAACGGTGTCGTGTACGCGGCCTTGTGAAGATGGTACTCGAGCGAGGCATCTTGTAGCATACGATCAGCCACAATCGACTGTGAGGCTGTTTCGGAGCCGCCCGCCAGCAGACTGGTAAGCATTCTCCTATCGGAGGCGAGAAGTCGATCAGACCGAAATGGTTCAAATGAGACGCGGCCTGCCTTGACTGATAGCTCGGCTAGCATATTCTGCACTTCCATTGACTGAGGCGACTTCGCGTCAGATTCCATCGTGGCCCGGATGAATTTATCCAACAAAGTCTCAAGCTTTGAAGCAGTGGCACCGAGCGGCTTTCGAAGTGAGCCGGGGTGCACAACCGGACCTAGTTCTCCGGTGATAAGATCTCGGACCAAACGGCGTGAGGTTACATGTGGTGTCTGTGTCCACTGGCAACATAATGTGATGAATGTCGCGAGGCCCTCCAAGCTGCTCGGCTCAATAGAGCTCATGGTAGTAATACCGGCAATGTGTCTCATGTTCTCGCCGTGCATCAGTGTAGTGCGGGTGAAGTGGACTCGCTGCAACCATGGTGGAAGCTCTTGGACGCGAACACCGGCTGCCGTAGCAAGATTCTCGAACAATCGTGCATCTTCTGACCGAGTGAAGGCGGACCCAAACCGCGTGCCGATCGCCAGCGCTGAAGTAAGTTCATTAGCCTTCAGTTTGGCAGCCGCGATGATACTGGCCGAAGAGCCAAGTTGAATTTCCATTTTCAGCAGATACCTGAGCGTGCTCGGTACACGACGAGGAGAATCAGTCCGGACAAATTTTGAGAAGGCCCGAACTTCGACCTCGATGCTTGTTCTCGGCAGAGGAAATGACAAGGCAGAATAATTGTCCTACCACACTGGAATGAGGGGTAGTTGCCGCATGTCAGAAAACGATGGCTTCATAGTGATCGGGCGCAATATGTGGCTTACGATAGCTGCACGTTGACGTATCTGAGGTGGCGTGGTCCTGCTTGCTTTTCTTTCCGAATGCCATAGAGCTGACTGCATCTACTGTTAACGACTGTGACAACTTTGCTTCTCGGGAGACAATGAAGTGTCCCGCGAGCGTACTTGACCCTATTCGATTTCAGAAGAGAACTCATTTGCTCGTTTTTTTTCTTTCTGGTTTTCTTCTTCTTTCTTATGCAATACTCTCGCAGACAAATACAACGTGACGATCACCGCATTTAAGCACAATTTATCAGGTTTGGTTTGCTGGTCCTTGGGTTACAGTATCGATAGAGGAGACAAGAAATCGATTCAACGTCCAGAATTAATTATCATGGAGTTCCATCCTAGATAGCTAGTTTTCGTGGCCAGAATTTCCCCGATCTCCAGTGTCCTCAGCTATACGTAAATGTAATGTTGCATGCGCATATATGCTGACAGCAGTGGTAGCATTATCTGGCCGACAGGTTGTACATTTTCTTGGGAATAATAGGTGACTGCCGCGCCCAGAAGGAGAGAATATTCCTGCTTCTGGCCTGGCCCAAAACTTGACTGCCGGATCTGAAGTCTCCAAGTCACGGAAAATCAGTCAACTAACTTCCTGCAATTGGGATGCCAGACACCGGGACCCGAATCGGAGTTTACGCGGCCACGCGATGCTGGCCTGCGATGACCATCTCGCGGTGCGGGCCGAGCGCGAAGGGCCGGCAAGTGGGCCTCTCACCCAGCAATTAGACGAGTCAGCGTACGCCCACCCAGCTTCTACAGTACGCCCACCCAGCTTCCAGCGTTGGCCCACCCAGTACAAGGAAATTGGCTGCACGCGCTATAAAATATTAGTACTACGGGGTTCCCAATAAGCCAGGGTAGCTATTTTCCAATTTAAGCAATACTTTAAAAATACAAGCCCCCAAAGCCTAGAGCCCCCAAAGCCCCCAGAGCCCCCAGAGGGCCCCAGGGCGCCCAGAGCGGCCCCAAAGCCCCCAGAGGGCCCCAAAGCGCCCAGAGCCCCCAGAGCGCCCAGAGGGCCCCAGAGCGCTTAGAGGGCGCAGAGCGCTTAGAGGGCGCAAAGGGCTTAGAGGGCGCAGAGGGTGCTGAGGGCGGCGAGAGCGACAAGAGCAAGCGAGGGCGCCAAGGGCGCCGAGGGGGTAGAAAGCAAAAGGGTAGAAGTAACTTTTAAGTTGCAAATAAAGAGGTAGCTATAAGACCCCTTTAAAATAGCTATAGCTTTGTTAACTTAGGAACCCCGCAGTACTTATATTTTAGTGCGGATGCAATTAATTTTCTTATACTGGGTAGGCCAACGCTGGAAGCTAGGTGGGCGTACTGTAGAAGCTGGGTGGGCGTACGCTGACTCCAATTAGACTAACCATGCATGCCACAGGCAGCAGCTATGGCCGGAATTCCAGGCCAAGCACGTCTCTGCGGACTTGGGCTTTCCGATCCTTCCCAAGTCCGAACGTACATGATCCTACGAGGTCAGATTGATGGCGCCCATTCGCGTTGCAGTGCCTATGCATAGCTCCGGCGCGGGACAATCGCGGACATAACGAGAGTCCTTAATTCCTCAGCAAGTCATGGCCATGCATATCAATCGTGCACCCGTGTACGGGGTTCAGGAGTATAAAGGAGGTGGTTATACAGGGCTTCAATCATGATACTGGCATTCCTCAAGCAGAATAAGACATTCAGGCAGACAATTTACAGCTTACTCGGCAGATCGCACCTACCTACCTCGTGAACCATCGATACCAAACCACAATCCAAGATGAGCCCAGTCGCAAAAACCACCATCGCCGGGAAGCCGGTTGGCCCCGTTGGCTATGGCCTTATGGGTAGGACTTGGACCGAGAGACTTGGACAAGCGTGGCTGGCTCTGACACTTTTACAGGTCTAACGACGTGGGACAACGTCGGGTACGAAGATGCCGCCAAGGCCATGAAGGCAGCACTTGAGCAGGGCGCAAACTTCTGGAACGGCGTGAGCAAAAGCCCTCCGGCGACACATCGCCGGGATCGACCTTCATGGAAACCCACAGCTGACAGCCACAACAGGGCATGTTCTACGGCACGCCAGAGGCCAATTCGCTCCACCTGCTGAAGTACTACTTCACGAGATACCCAGAGGACGCCGACAAGGTCGTCCTCTCAATCAAGGGCGCATATGACCGGGCGACAAACACGCCGCAGGGCAGCCCGGAGGGCATCCGGGCGTCGGTGGAGGAGGCGCTGCGCGTCCTTGACGGGGTCAAGAAGATCGACGTGTTCGAGATGGCGCGCGTGGACCCAAGCGTGCCCGTCGAGACGAGCGTCGCGGCGCTGGCGGAGCTGGTCCGGGAGGGCAAGATCGGGGGGATCGGCCTGAGCGAGGTCAGCGGGGCCACGATCCGGCGGGCAGCCGCGGTGGCGGAGATCGCGGCGGTGGAGATCGAGCTGAGCCTGTTCACGACGGATGTGTTGGGCAACGGGGTGTCGGATGCGTGTCATGAGCGTAAGTTCCTCCGCTGCAATGTCCCTTACTTCGTTCTCGGGTTGACAATTCTGTGACAGTTGGTATCGCGCTCGTGGCGTATAGCCCGGTCAGCCGCGGATGGCTCACTGGGGAGTTCCGGAAGCCTGAGGACATTGCGGAGAACGACTTGCGGCGTCACCTCCCGCGTTTCCAGCCGGGGGCGTTTGAACAGAATTTCAAGCTCGTCGAGGCCGTGGAGAAGATTGCTAAGCGCAAGGGCGCAACAGTGGCACAGGTAGCCATCGCTTGGGTGAGACGACAGGGAGCCATTCCCATCCCGGGGTCGAGGAGGGTCGAGAGGGTGGTGGAGAACTGCCAGGATGTGGAATTGAGCGCGGACGATCTGGCAGAGATCCAGACACTGCTGGAGTCGCTGCCCATCACAGGAGGGAGGTATCCTGCCGCGTTCGAATCGCTCTTGAACCAGTAGACTAGTACGCCGTCTGAATACACCACTCAATCATCCCGTCTCTTTCGAAGCGGACCCGTGCTCAAGGGTGTGGCCAAAACCAGGGACACAAAAGGTAGTCAGATAGACACTGGCTGATGTTTCAATCTCCAAGGCTGGCAGGCCCCATTCGCGTGGACTCCATGGGTAGAAATCGGACGACTCAGAGTGCGAATTTGGGTTTGTGTGAGAGTGAGAGAATGTGGGTATGAAAAGAGTTGCTTGGGTCAACAGGGTCCGATGAGACGACACGTGCTGGATTGCCTGACCAAGTGTTTCGGGTTGGACAGGCGCATAGGATGCCCATTCTCGGCCATTTTTCGATGAGCTGATGTTGTCACAGCCTGTGGTTGAGGTCGGTGCCTGAAGATCAGGATTGACATTGCAGAGACGATCGATCGGCTGTCGAGAAAAAAGACCGATGCTGTCCATCACCACCGTCAATTGATCATGTCTTTAACCCTCAGTCGTTCACAAGTTGACAGCAAACAGAGGACGAGATAGGAAAAAACAAAATGTCCGCTGCGTCATCCTGGTGATTCGCATTCGCAAGCCTGTGGATCGAGCCGGGAGCCTTTTCATCTCTGCAGCGTTTGAGACACTAAGCAACTGTCAAGAACCGCCTTGACATGCGACCGTTGTTGTGAGGAAGGAGCACCGCACAGACCCCTTATGGGCATTGATAGGTAGTCCTTGGCCCCTCGGCCCTTTGGCACAAACTTAGATAAAACCACAACTAAAAACTAAATACAACCCTCTTATTATAAAACCCCTTAATAACTTAGCTTAAATTACGGGAATTAAATATTAATTAATAATTATTATAAATATAGCCTTATTTAATAAAATAATAAAAACATTATTATAAATTTATTATTAATTTTTAATTACTTACTTTACTTTTATATAATTATCTTAATATTTATTTATTTAAATTATTTAATTATATAGCTTTATAAAACTTTATAGCTAAACTTAAATAATTATATACTTAATAGCTTTTATAATTTTATTATTTATTTAAGTTTTTATATATTATAAAGATTTAAAATAATAAATTTAAATATATTTATTTTTTATAACTTACCTTTAATAAAAATAATTTAATTTCTTAAGGCAAAACTTATTAATTATAAAATTAATTAATAAAGTAAAAAAGCCTTTTTATATTTTTTACTTATTAATAAGCGCTTTTATTACTTAAATTTCCTTTAATATTTAATCTTTAAGCCGCTTTCTTAATTAATTAAACATTACTTCTTAATAATTTATTATATATATTAATTAAAATGCAATTTTCTTAAATACTTAAGCATTACTAAATAATAAGTTTATTAAATTTACTATTATTCTTAAAAGTTTTCCTTAAAAATATACCGCTTATATTAATATATAATTAAAACCTTAGCTTTTTCTTATATTTAAAAATAAATAATAAAATAAAATTAAAAGGCTTTAAATTTAATAATAATAATATAGCATTACTTATAGCTAAAAATACTGCTAACTTTATTATATAAGTAATAATATAGCTTTATAATTAATAAAATTAAAACTTTATATATTTAATTATTATAATATTTATAAATATATTAATTTCTTAAGTTTATATTTAAGCTAAACTTATATAAAATAGCATTAATAAATATTTTAATATTTAATTAATAAATATTAATTATTTTTATTCTTATAAATATATTAATTTAAGTATTTAATTTAATAAAAAGATTATAAAGTATTTTAATATCTTTTATTTTATTAAGTATTTAAAGCATATTAAATAAATTCATTTTATAAATAATATTTATTAAGTTTAATCTTAATATTTCTTAAAAAATATACTTAAATAATACTTTTATATTTTAATTAATAATAATTATTAGCTATTTAAAATAATAATAATTTAAGTAATTTATAATAAGTTAAAATTACATTTTATTAAATTTTTCTTAAATATTATAGCTAATTTTAAAATAAATTATTTATCTTTTTATTAAATTATAAAAAAATAAAATATTACTTTATTTCTTTAAACTATTATTATAAATATAAAGGCTTATAATATAAAGCTTTTTATATAACTAATTATTATATTTAAATTACTTACTCTTAAGATTAAGTTTAAACTTTAAAAACTTAATAAAGCAATAATATTAAAAAGCTTTTTAAATAATATTTAAAACTATAAAAGTATAATTCTTAACCTAGCTTAATAATAATATTTATTTACTTAAAATATTATTTATTTTTATTAGCTTATACTTATTTATAAAGGTAAGTTAAACGTTCTTTATGCCTTATAATATTTACCTTTATAGCCTTAATAATAATAATTATAGCAATGCTTTTAAGCATAATTATTTTAAGCTCTTTTATAATATAATTAATTATATATAGCTAATTAAACTTAAAATTAATTTTAATTATTAATTTAATTAATTAATTAAAGCTAAATTTAAAATGCTAAATATAATTAACCTTAGCTGCTATTAAATTAATACATTGCATAGCATTAATAATAAAATAAGCAATAATAACCCGCTTAATAATAACTATAATTAAGAAATCGCTAATAATAGCTTATTCCAAAGAATTATCGCTTACTTACCTTGCAAGCTTTATTTATTATTAAATTATATTAATAAAATCAGCCTTATTAAGCTTATTATAGTAAGTTTGCAAACTTTATAAAGCAACTTAATATGCTTATATATTAACTATCTTTAGTTAAAAAAGTCTTAAATAAAGAGTTTTTTATAAATATAACTGCTAAGGCTTTTAATTATCCCTTTAAGAAAGCATTTTCCATTAATAATTATAATAATTATTTAAATATTGCCTTTTTTAATATATTAACATTATTATTATTTATTTATTATTATTACATTAAATATTTTTATAATAATAATTTATTAATAAATTATATTTACTTTATTCATTTTAAAAAGCCTTAACCTTAATAAAAATAAATATTAATAGCTTTCGCAATTAAGGCGGAAATTACCAGCCCATTAAATAATTAAGGCTTAAATAATGCATTAAAAGATGCCTTAAAGCAGCTAATAAAAAACTAAAAGGCCTTAATATTCTATTAAATATTATAAAAGGCATAAAGGTAATTTAATTATTAATAAAAGTTAACTTAAAACTTAAAATAAGATTTAATTTTCGCTTTTAAATTTATTTATATCTTTTTATTTAATTATTATTTAAATTATTATTAAATATTTACAGTAATATTAATTATAATTAAATAATAATAAATAAATAATAATTATAATAAAATTATCCCCTTTTGCTAATTTATAAATACATATCTTTACTATAATTATATAAACTTAAAACGAAAATTCATAAGTTATATAACTATATATTTATATTATTGCAATTTCTAAGAAAATATATTAACTGTAAAACTATAATAATTACTTTATTTATTTATAAAGTCTTTATAATTAAAAACTTAAAGGCTAATATGCTTATTAATATAAACGCTATAAAATTAAAAGGCTTTAATATTATTAATTTAAAAGAATATATTAATATTAACTCTTGCTATATTTAAATTTTTATAAAAATAAGAAATTATAACCATTTAATAAAGGCTAAAGTACTTATCGCATAATATATTATTATATTACTTAAATTAGCTATTTATTTCCTTATTAAATATTGCTTATATATTAATGATATTTAAAATTTAATATTTATTTTTATATTAACTTAATTTAATACTTATATTTTCCTTATAAATATTTATTTAGCTTATATAATTATTAAGAATAAAATAAATAAGCTTATTATTATACTTAATAAAATATTTATAAAATACTTATATTTTTTAAATTTATAATGCTAAATTTATATTATTAATAAAAATAATAAGGCTATATTTATAACCTTTTATAAATCCTTAAATTCTTAATATTTAAAAATAATGCTATTAAATAATTTTTAAATATATACTTTAATAAGCATTAATATATTTTCTAACCTAAACCTTATTAATTAAAATAAGTTCTTAAGTTTCCTTAATAAAAATATAAATATCTTTAAAGATAAAGATTAAGCTAAAGCTTTATAAAATAAATAGCTTAAGATTTACCTTAGGCAAAATTAATAAAATATAATTTTAAAAAAGTATAAAATTTACCTTATAACCTTAAAAAACACTAAAATTATTAATAAAACTTTAAACAAACTATAAGCTGCTAAAAAAATTAAATAAATAACTTAATTCATTCCTTTTTCTTTCCTTATATTTATTATTTAATAAACTATATTAAATAATACTTAAAAAGGTTGCATAGTAATTAATATTTAAGGATTAAATTACATATTAATTCTTAATATATATCTTATAAAAAGCTAAGATTAAATTCTCTTAAAAATTATAAATATAAAATATATTATAATTCTTAATATTATTACTTTCTTTTATTAATAATAAATCTATCTTAAATCTTAATAAATATTTATTATCATAATAGCTTATGGATAATTTATATTTAATTATGCTATTATAAAATATTATAATAACCTAGCTTATATATAATGATAAATAAATTAACTCCTTAAAGATATACTTATTAAAGCATATATTAATAATATAATTATTATTATAAATAGCTTCTTATAAGACTATATTAATAATATTTATTTAGTTTTTAATTAACTATAATAAAAGAATATTTTAATAAGCTTAAAAAAATCCTATTTTACAATATTAATAGCTATTATGCTTAATCATTATATTAATTCTTTTAGCCTTTTTATAATTAAAAAATGCTTAAAGGCTATTAAAGCCTTGGAATTTCCTTGCTTATTAAAGGATTTAAAATATTTCATCAGCCTTATAAGCTATATAAAACATAATATTCTACGTTTTATAATAAAGATTAAGCCTCTTAAATAATAAAAAACAAATCTTTATTAATTAAATGCTTTAATAAAGCTAAAGGGTAAAATAGCTTAAGAAAATTAAATAAAATAAATTATATTTACCTTACCTAATAATGCAAAAAAAGCTACCTTTAATATTATAAAATAAAACTTAATTAAGTTTATATTTATTATATATTTTAATTTAAAAAAACGTTTATTTATTAATTTTAATATATTTATATTTAAAATTAAAGTATAAGTTTATTATATAGCGAACTTAGCCATAAGGAAACTTATAAAAAATAGCTATATTATTATATACTTATTATAAACTTTAATTAAAATAATTACATACCTTAGCCGCACTTTATTCTTTATAAAATGCTAATATTAAGCTATGGAAATAAAACTTTTTAATTATATATAGGTACTTAAAAAATATTAATATTAAATTAATATTACTAAGCATTATCTTATAATTTATATAAACTATTTAGCAATTCTTATCCTTTTTAAATAATTTAACATTATTAACTTTATTATAGCTTTAATAAATAATAAGAAATTAATTTATACCCTTAAATATATTAACGCTTTTAAAATTAATTTATTATATAAATTAAGAAAAGAAAATATTATATTAAATATATTATTATATATATTATTATTAAACGTATTACCGCTAATTAAAGATAATAAATTAAATGTTTTCTTAAATAATTAAAATAAATATTAATCGTTTTTCTTGGAAATGCGCTTAATAACCCTTATAATACCTTTAAAACTAAATTTATAAAACGAAAATATATATATTTATTACGGTTTAGGCTTTGCTCATTGTGATTAGTTAATAGGCTTTGGCCTTATAAGAATAGGCTTTAGCGCGGATATAAACGGGAAGTAAACCTTTTCCTTTATACTTTAAATATAAACCTTATTTAAATACCTTACGGTAAATAACCTAAGGCTAGCCTATAATATATATTTAAAGTTTTCTTATATTATAAACTTATAATATAATTATATAAAACTTAATATAGCAAAACTTAAAAAGAATAATAATAGCTCGTTAAACCCTTTTTTATTTAAAGAAACTCTTATCTTAAGAATACTTAGCAACTTAGTTAATAAAAATAAGGGTTAAATTTATAATAAATAAAAAGGTAATTAACGCTAAAAAGGCTTAATTTTTTTATATATTTAATTAACTAAGAACTTTCTATAATTAATTTTTATCTTATATTAATTTTATAAAGATATTTAAGGGGTAGTTAAAAAGCTTTTTAAAGAAGATTTACTTTATGCTTAGGGACCCTTTTAAGCAAAGGCATATTAAGCTTAGCTTAATTGCATTGCAGTAATGCCACGGGGAAGGAATGGTAGAATTTCTTACTTAATTTAATTAATTAACTTATATAGCAAAGGCTTAAAGTTAGCTAAATAAATATAAAATACTATTAATAATTAATAGCTTAATCTTTATAGCAAAAGCTTAACTTAATTATAAGGAATAGCTAAATATATTTAAGGCCTTTTATTTTACCTTGCAGCAATATAAAAGCGTTTTTAATATTATAGCAAGGGAAAATAATACTTAACTTTAAAATAGCAAAGCAATAAATATTAATATTATAGCAATTTTAATAAATAAAATTAAGTATTTTTATTATAAATTAGCCTTAAGCATTTGCTAAAAGGTACTTAAAAGGAGTTATAAATTATAATATTTAAAAAGTAAGTTAAGCCTTAAAAGGGCTTAACTTTAAATTTATCTTTTAAGTATATACCTCATTATATAAAAGGATTAAATGCAATATAAGCTTGGCATGAATATGCATTATGGCTTAAGCAATAGCTTAAGCTTATTACATAGCCCCTTTTCTACTTTTATATTGCATATAATAGGAATTAAACCTAAGGCTCTTGCAATCTTATACTAATTATATATTTACCTTACTATACATTTATTTCAAGGCTATATTTATTCACCTTAAAAGCAATAATCATTTATTTCATTCTTATATTAACTATATTTATATATTATGCTTAATGTAATATAATATAAAGTATATATTATGCATATTATAAGTTATTATAATATAATAATATTATTATTATATATATAATCCTTTATTAATATATTATAATTATATATAAGTTATATATATTATTAGCCTTAAGCTATAGCATACCCTTATTAATATATTAGCGTTATTTATTATAGCTATTACCCTTATATTATATTTATTATTGCTATTTAAGATAACTTTCCTATAATTATACTCCCCTTTATAATTCCTTTTTTTTAATATTATATTATTATTATAATATACTTATTATATACGCTATTTTATTACCTTTATATAATCTTTTTATTACTTTTATAATTATTTTTTTATTTATATTAATTACCCCTTAGCTTTATCTTACCCTTAATTAAAAAGCCTTTTTTAACTTAATTAATATTTATATAATCTTTTAGCTTTTTTATAATTTAATCCTTTAACTATTTATTTTTATGTTTATTATGCTTTTTTTATAGCCGCCCTTTTTTATTAAAAAGCCATTACCTTAATATATTAATACCCTTTTAATCCCTTAATAGTTCCTTAATATACCCTTCTTTATTTATATTTTATTTATTAAGCGCTCTTCCTTTAGCTTATTAATACCCTTTTAATCCCTTAACATCCTTCTTAATACTTACTTCCCTCCCATTATATAAAAAAAAGAATAAGAAATAGCTTTTATTATAAGTTTTAATAATTAGCATAACGGCTTTAATATAACCGCTGCTAATAATAATAGCAATAATAAGCTGCTTTATTGCTTTAATAATATAACTTTTAAGGTTATTTTATCTTTCCCTTAGCATAAGTTTATTATAATTATTAATTAAATATAAGGATATTATATTATAAGATTATATTAAGTGCTTAGTAATTTTAATAATAAGGATTAATAGCTTGCTAAGTAGCTGCCCTTTTCTTATAAATTATGCATTGCAACTTTTTATAAAATTAATAAGCTATTTATTTATATCCTTAAAGGTTATAATATATCTTATATTAATTGCCGTTATTATAAGCATAAATATATTTAGCATATATATGCATTTACTAATTTATTGTTATTGCAAAATATATAATATTATTTAAAGGAAGTAATTATTATTAATAATAATTATATTTTTATCCTTAAATAAGTTAAGTTTGCTACCCTTGCTTATAATAATATAGCTATATTTACCCTAGCCTTTAATTATATTATTATTAATTTCTATAAAGCTATAAGCATTATGCTAATAAAGCCGCCCTTTATTGCCCTTATTATTTACTTAAGCAGCTATGTTTATTTTTATAATATAGCCTTAATTAATGCTCTTACTAACCCTATTAAAAGTATACCCTTAATCTTATTATAGCTTATTAATATATTTTTATCTTCTGTTAATATTAACGTAATTATGCATTATATTAATAATATTAGCGTTAATAATTATTAATTAACTTATTTTGCTTAAGGAATAATAAATACCTTTATAACCCTTAATAATAATTAAAGAGCTAAGATTAATTATTACGTTAATAATATATATACCCTTAATATAAATACCTCCCTTATTTTTTTCTTATATTTATATTAATTTAGCCTTAAGCATATTTTAATATATTTAAGGATTGTTATTATAAGAAGTTTAATGTAATAATTAATGCCTTAAATGCCTTTGCTAGTTAAGTTTTTAATGCTAAGTAATATAATTATAATTTAAGTTATTATTATATTTATAATAAGTTTAAGGAAGAAGAGTAAAAAGATAAAAAAGAAGACTTTAAGAATTTGCCCTTTTTTAATTGTAATGCCCTTTATTATAAGCATTAATTAGCTTAGCTTATTATTATAGCTATAATAAGTTTAAGTAATTAAAAGCTTTATTTTTAAATAAAAAGTTTATAAGTTTAACTCTTATTATTATTAGGTTATTATAGCTTTATTATTAATCCTTATAATTTTTAATTTTATAATTAAATATTTTTAATATATTTATTTAAATAAATAATAATAAAGAAATTTTAAAAGGGTAATATGCTTAGTATAATTTTGCCTTATAGGAAACCGGCTATATGGCTTAGTTTTCTTTTAGCTTAATATATTACTTAGTTTTTATAAAAGGGAAATTTAGTTTATTTATTAAGCAGGTATATAATAAGTCTTAATTAGTTAAAAGCATTTATATGTAAATAAGGTTATAAATTTAAAATCTTATTATTACCATGCCTTACTTAAGCATAATAAATACTTAAGGCTTGCCTTGCAACTTTATTTAAATAGCTTATAATAGCATAATAAGATCTTACTTATTTTTATTCCATCTTTATTTATAATTCTCATTACCTTATATTATGCCTTTAAATAAGCTTATTAAGCTTAATACAAGCTTATTTTATAACTACCTTAAATAAGCAATTTCTTATAAATAATAATATCCCCTTATTACGCCTTAAATAAATTAAGGGCCATTAATTTTTATAAGTTTTTAAGGGGTTTTTATATTAATATATCTTAGCTTTTCCATTTAATATAAACTTATTTTTTAAAAAGATTGTTTTATAAGTACCTTAGTACGTTTTTAATTATTAAGATTTTCTTTATAAGGTATTTCTTATCTTAACCCTTATTTACTTTATTTAAAATTAATATAGCACTTAATTAAGTATTTATAAATATTTAAGTAAGTAGTAAATCCTTTATAATATGCTTAACTTAATTAATATTAAAGATGGAATAAACTTAACTTAATATATTTAAAATAATTATTTAAGGCATAAGGATATTCATTATAATATATTTTTAATATAGCTAATTAAGCTTCTTTATTAATTAAGTAATTTAAAAGTATCTTAAAAATAGCTATATTTAGTTATTAATGTAAAACCTTTTCATTATTTAGCAGCGTTTATTAGCTATCCGTTTTTATTATTATTAAGTAAAAATAATAGCGGCCTAAGCAATATTTATTTTAATCTAGAAATAGTTTAAAAAATGCAGCTGCCCAGCCCTTAGGATTAGCTATAAACGTTATTATATTTAAGGGGCCTAAAACTACTTATATATTAAACCTATTTACTAACTAATTTAAGCTCCAACTAATTATTATTAAATCCTTATTATTTAGCGTTATTTAGCAAGCTAAAAGGTAGTTAGCTTAATTATTTTATAAAAAGGTAATAATATTATGTAAATACTTTTACATTTCTTAATTTATTTACTTTATATTACTATTTATTTTAAGATAGTATGCTATAAATAAGAAACGTTCTATACTTACTTAAGCATATAAAGAAGCTTAAAACGCTCCCGTTTAATTAAAGCTTTGGTTGCTAATAATAAATATAGGAAACTTATAGTAACGTTATTATAAAGTAATAAAACATTATATATAATTCTTTATAGTTATAAAGTGCATTGCTTTTAAGAAAATCTATTTTAAAAAGCAGTTTATAATAATTATTAAGTAATATAAGCTACTTTTATAAGTTAATAAATTTATTATAAAGTTAATAAATATCTAGGATTAATAGCAATTTAAAGGAAGAATAGGGTAAAGCAAGCCTTATTATAATTATTAATTAAGCTAGGTTTAGCAGCATATATTATAATTTTAAATGAAATGCTAAATTGCTTATAATATATTATTTTAATAAAAGTTATATAAAAAGATTTAAAAGGTTCCTTTTTATCTTAAATACCTTATTATAAGAAAGTTATAGGCTTGTTATAACATTAATATAATAAGTAGTTTTTAACTTAAGAGCTATAGCTAGCCTTAAAATTAAAATGCGCTACATGCGCTAAAAGTATAATTAATAATTTAAGCTGCTATTTTAGCTTCCTTAAGAAATTATTGCTAGCTAAATATAATTATCTTATAATAAATTTTATATTATAAATCTTATTAAATTCCCTTATTTTAAAGCATAATTAATGTAAATTTATTAAATAGCTATAACTTTATAAGTATAATAGCATAAATATTAAAGATTATTATTAAAATTAATTAAAGCATCTTAATTATGCAATCCTTCTTTAAGGTTATTTTATCCTATTTTTATTACAATAATGCATTAAGATGCTATGCTTATATTTTTAAGTAATATTAAAGATTATAGCAAAAAAGGAATAAAGTTTTAGCTTATTAAGCCTGCCTTTTTAAAAGGAATTAAGGGTTAATAAAGTACTTAAGATCCTTATAATTTATAAGTATTATAAATAAGCGAAATATACTTTAAAGCATAGGTAATTATATTTTTAAGGCCTTAATTACTATTAATAGCTTTTTATTATAAATAATATAATTTCATTATATTAAAGAAAGCTTTATAAAGTAATAAGTAATTAAGTAAAGAGCTTTTTTTTTTTAAATTAATAAGTATGCATTAAGGGTTATCTTTAAGCAATCTACCTTTATTATTATATTTAAATTTAAATTTTATTTAGCTAAGATTAATGCCTTTATAAATATTATTTTAAAATAATAAAAGGCCTTATTTTTTTTGCTTTTTTATTAAAAAGAAGTTCCCTTAATAATAAAATAAAGAAGGGAGTTAATAATTTTAAAAAAGTTTTTAATAAAGTTATAATAAAAGTTTGTAAATTTTATAAAGCTTTAAATGCTATAAATTATTTATAATGCTTTTTATTTTTAAATTGCCTTAACCTTTTTTAAATTTACTTAAATGCTTATTTTAGCTATAGCAATAAAGCTTAAGTACTTTACTTTCTTTATTATAAACTTATACTTATCTTAATTTAAGTTTAATTTAGCATTTTATAAATAATATAAAACCTTTTATACCTTCCTTATATAATTTCTTTTTAAGCTTAAAAAGAATATTAATATATTATTTAAGTATATTATTATATAATCTTTTAAAATATTAATTAAAATTAAGTTAATATATTATTAAAATATAATAAGTATATTAAATAAATTAAAGGGGTAGATTAATTATTTAAATAACTTAAATTAAGTTTAAAATGCTATTAAATATTCTTACCCTTTTATTATTTATATTTAATAAAAGGTTGCATAAATATTTAACTTTATAAACTATTAAGTATTAAAAAGAGAATATAATATTTCCTTAATAAGGGGGAGGGGGTAATGATTTTGCTAAGTTATTTTATTAAAGGCATAATAATTTATATAAAACCGCTATCCCTTATTTACCTTGCATATTAAGAAAACTAAGGCTGCTATAAATAAAAAGCTAGCCCTTACTTAGCTTTTATTATAAAGTTTTATAACTTATTTTTATAGCTTAAATAGTTAATTTTAAAGCATATTATATAATAAGCTTTATAATAATGTTAGCATAAACTTATCTTTTATTAATAATAAATAAATATAGTAATTAAACTAATTTTAATATAATAAAAAAGCAAAAGCTTATTCCTTATTAAAAAAATTAGCAAAGTTTTATACTTCCTTTAATAAGGGCTTAGCCTTATATTATTTTATATTATTATTATTTCTTTCTTAAAAAGCTATAGCTTAAAGGATTTATATAACCTTACTTAAGCTTATTTTTATTAAGATAATATTTATTATCTTATTATAAAATAAGCAATTTATTTACGCTTTTATAGCCGCTTTAAAAATTAATTAAGCTAAATTACTTATATTTTACTAACTTTCCTTCTTTATAACTATCCTTTAAGCCATGCTAATTATTATATAATTATAAGCTAAGTTTAGCAAAACATTATAATAATGTAATTAAAATAAACTTAGTAAAAGAAAATAAGCCATGCTTAAAATTATATAAGCTAAAATAAGGACTTATTATATATTAATATTTAAGGAAAGCTATATTATATATATAATATATTAACTTTATAATAAGCTAATAATTATTCTTAAGTTTCTTAAGATAAGTAAAGTTATTAGCTTTAATTTTACCTTTTATGCTTATTATTTACTTATAATAATATAATAGCTATACTTATTATTTACTTAAATAATAATAATATACTTATAATTTATAATAATAAAAACTAAGAAAGAAGGCTTATTTAATTTATTTTATATTTATTAATATTATTTTTATATAAATTAAGCCTATAAAAAGGGCTTATATTCTTAAGCAAAACTTTATTTAAAAGTTAATCTTTTCCTTTAAGGCTAATAAGGTTTTTTTTATAAAATATAGCTAGCTTTATAATTTAAACTTAAATTAGCATAATTATAAAAAAGAGTTTGCAATTCATTATAAAGTATTCTTATTAATTATAATATAAGCATACTTTATATCCTTGCTAAGCCTTTTTTTTAAACTTAAAAATTTAAAATACCTTAGCTTAGCTGCTAATTAGTTAAGAGGAAGAAATACCTTAATACCCTTATAGCCCTTTATTCCTAGCGCCTTAGCCCCTTATTATACCCATTATAGCTATATTCATTATTATTACATCCCAATTTATTGCTTATTACCCTTAGGTTAAGAGCTTTAAAAAGTATAAAGTTAAGCCTATATATTATTAGCGCTTAAGGTTTTATACCTTTAACTTATAAGTAATTTAATAATATACATTTATTACCTTATTATAATTTATATATAAAATTAATGCTTTAATAGCTTTATTATAAAGTTATAAAGAAAGCTAATTATAAAAGTAATTTAACTTTACTTTACTTAATTATTTAAGGCTTTTAGCTTATATTATTAATTATTTAAATTAAATATAAAATTAAGCAAAGCTATTATAATTTTATATTTAAAATATTTTAAACTTAATTAAAGCAGTTATTTATTAATATAAGTTTTTATAATAATGCTTTAAGTATTTAAAGAATTTATTTATATTAAAGTTATTTTAAAGCTTGCTTTATTTATAAAATATTGCAATATATAATTATACCTTAACAAATAACTAATTTTATAAAAAAATCCAATATTCTTAAGAACCTTTAATAAAGTTTATATTAATTTATAGCTTATATTACATTATAATCTTTTAAGCTAAAAAGCTATCTTAGCTATTATTAAATAAGGGCTTAATTAAAAGTAACTTATATTAAATTAAAAATAAGTTAAAAAAGTTTATATATATTTTAAGCTTTATAAGTTAATAAAATATTGCTATAAGGAAAGATATAATGGCATTATTATTAATATTAATAAGCATTATTATAAATAGCTAAGGAAGTTAAAGTGCTTTTTAAGTATTTTTATAGCTTAATATTAAAGTAAATTAAGAAATTCTTAGCTATATATTTTATAAAAAGGTTAATATTTTAAGTATAAGGTTATTTATCTTTATAATATAAATATCCTTCTTAATATAATTTAAAGATTGCAATTTAATATTATAGGTTAGCCTTAAGCATTTATTAAAAAGTATTTAAAAGAAATTATAAATTATAATATTTAAAAAGTAAGTTAAGCTTTAAAAGGGCCTAACTTTAGATTTATCTTTTAAGTATATACCTCATTACGTAAAAGGGTTGGGTGCAGTATGGGCCTGGCATGGGCATGCATTATGGCTTAGGCAATAACCCAAGCCCATTACAATTTTACATATAACCAACTTAGCCATTATAAGTATAATTATCTTAACCGCTATAAAAAAATAAAAGTATAGCTTTTATTAACTAAGGTTAGCAAGGGAAAGGAGTTTATTTAAAAGGGTATAAAATTTTTTCTATAAAATAAGGCTTAAAAGCAATATTAACTTAGCGCTAACTTAAATTTAAAGTAAATTAGCTATGTATTAGCTAATTCAGCCCTATGGAAATGCTTAAAATTTAGAAAATTCTTGCTAATAAAGCAAATTACTTATAATTAAGCATTAATTAATTATAAATTATATAATAAATTTATAATCTTAAGGTTTTAAATAAGAGAGCTTATATAAAAGGCTTGCATTAAAGGATTATAAAAATATTATTAATTTAGCTATTAATTTATGCTTAAATAATTATTTTTTATTAATTTGCTTTAGCTAGCATGTTAAATTATAAGGGCTAAAGCATGTTAATTATAAATAATAAGCTAAGCCTTTAATATAATTAAAAGGTATTAAGGTATAATTAAATAGCTAAGTAAAAAGTAATATTTAATTTATAACTAAATTATAATATCCTTTATTTTTTATTATATAGCTATCCTTTAAGGCTTATTATAAAAACTTAAAGAAGGAGGATATATTACGGTTTAGGCTTTGCCCATTATAATTAGTTAATAGGCTTTAACCTTATAAGAATAGGCTTTGGCACGGATATAAATAGGGAATAAACCTTTTCCTCTGCACTTTAAATATAAACCCTATTTAAATACCTTACGGCAAACAACCCAAGGCTAGCTTATAATAATATTAAAATATCTCTTAATTTTCATAAGCACCTTTAAGATAGCTATTAAATAAACCTTTAATAAATAAAAATTTTAAATATAATATAGCAAAATAATGCTTTTTAAGAAAATAAAGCTATCTTTTTATTTAAAATTTGCTTTAACCTTATTTAAAAAATATTAAATAAAGATAAAACTTTTTATTTTTATATCCCTTAATTATATATAATTAAAATCTTAAAACTTATTTATATAAGTAGCCATTATAGTTATGCTTAACTTAGCAAATTTCTTTAGCCTTTTTATATTAAAAGATTGCATTTTAAGCTATGTAAATTTACCCGTCGCTACCTTAATTGCTAAGTCTTTAATATTAAAAGACATAAATCTTATAAGAGCTTATAATTATTGCTTAGCCTATTATATTTATATTATTAAATTATAATAAACTTTATTTTTAAATTTTCCTTAATAAAAGGCTATAATTATATCCTTTTAATAATTTATAAATTTTTAAAGAACTTATTGTTAATGCTTAAAAAATTAATATAAAAAACTATAAAATAAGCCTTTTTTTTGCTATAATACTTACTTTAAAGTAATTAAGATTATTTAAAAGTTATCCTTTTAAACCAAAATCTTAAATTCCTATTAAGTATTTAATTATTAATATAAAAATTATTTAAAATAAAGCTACTTTATATAATTATATATTATTTATAAACTAATAACTAATTAAAAAGAATGATATAAACCATTAAATTTATGCTTTATTACTTTATTTACAGCCTTAATAATTCACGAAAATAATTAAATACTTTACTATAAATATAATTTAAATACTATAATAATAAATCTTAAGCAATTAAGACTTTCTTAAATAAAATTATTAAAAGCTTTACTCTTAATAATATTTTAAATATTATTACAAACTAAGTACCTTATTAATTATTAAACCTTCCTTAAAGCTATATTTATATATATAATGCCTTAGTACTTATAATAATAATAATAAAAGCATATTTTAATAAATAACATTTTATATAATTCTTTAAAGTTAAAGCATAAATATTACTTTAATTATATAAAAAATATAAAATTTTATAAAATATTAATTATAAATATAAATTATAATATATAGGCCCTTTTAAAGTTATAAAAAGGATTAGCTATTTTATATATTAACTTAACTTTCTATATATATAAAAGTTAAAGCATAATATTATTTTTATTAATTACCTTAAGCTATACCCTTTAAATTTATTTAATTAAAATATACCTTAAATTAAACTTATTTAAATTAAAGATTATATAAAGCGCATAATTAATTAATAATACTTAAAATTAAAGAATATAAAATATCTTATTAAATATATTAAATTAAAACCTAAATTTTAAGAATAAATAACCTTGCTATAATTAAGACTTAATATATAATTATTACTTAATAAATTTACTTATAAATAACTATTTATTATAAATTTAATATAATAATTACTATTAATAACTATTATTAATAATTATTATTAATAATTATTATAATAACTTATAATAATATTTACTTAAAAACTTTAAATAAAAAAATAAGATAAATATAACATTACTTAAAGCATAATTTTAATTCTTTTATAAAAATTATAAACTTTTTCCTCTTTTTTATTTTTTTATTTATCTTTATTTAATAAAAAATATACTTAAAACAGCCTTATAATTTAAGCTTATTATTAATAATAATAATAAAAAAAGATAAGAATAAAAAGCTATTTAAAAATAAACTTAAATAGCGTAAATTTAAAGTAAAGTGTTAAGCTATAAATCTTTTTTAAAATCCAAAGCTTTAAATTAAAAATATTAATAATATTATATATTAAAATAATTAAATTAGCTTAATAATTATTATAAAAAACTTATATATTATATTATAAATAATTCTTAATTTTAATAATATTAAAATTAATAAACTTAATAAAATTATAAATTTCCTTATCCTTATTTACTTAATATAAAAGTAAAAATATAATAAAAAGCTTTTATAATTTATTAAAAAGCATAAAAAAAATATAAATAATAAATATATATTTATAATAAATTATAAAATATTATTAATAAAAAATTTAATTAATATCTTTTTTATATAAATATAAAGATAAATTAATTAATTAAAAAAGCTTTAACTTTATTATATTCTTTATAATATTTATTTAATATAATAAATTATAATATTTCTTTTTCTTAAGCTAAATCTTAATTTAAATTTAAAAGATTTTTAAGTAAAAGTAATTTTAATAAAAATATTAAAGCTATTAAATTTATATATAATAAAATTAAAGAAAACTTACTTAAAAAACTACCTTTTCTTAATAATTATTCCTTTAATAATAATTTTAATATCTTTATTATATTATTTTAAATTAAAAAATATAATTTATTAAAGAAAATTAATTAAAAAAAATTTAATATAATGCTTATAATAAATTTATAATATAACTTAAAAAAAATAAAGTTTAATATATTCTTATAACTTATTATATTTCTTATTAATAATATAATAACTTATTAATTTATATTACCTTTCTTATTTATAATAAAATATATTAATACTTATTTATATTTTTTATTAATAATATCTTTATTTTTAATAAAATAATAAAAATATAAATAATATAAAATAAAAAATATTAAATTTATTACTAAAGTTAATAAATAATAAGCTTAAATTATAAAATTATAATTAAAAAATATTAAATTAAATACTTAATAAAACTTATTTTAAATATAACTTAATCTTAACATTATATATATTATTAACTTAAAAGATTAATTAATTAAGAAAAATAAATAAATTAATACTTTAAAAAGCAATTATTATACTTTATTTATTAAAATAATTATAAATAAATTTAATGCCTTTTTTATTATTTAAAATATTATAAATATTATTATTAAATTACTTAATAATAAATATACTTTTAAAATAAAACTTTTTATAAATAATTTTAAATTAAGTAAAAATATAAAAGTAATTAATTATAAAAAATATAATAAATTATAAAATAAACTTTAAAATAATTTTAATATTTTAAAAAATAAAAATAAAAATTATAAGAAAAATAAAGATAATTTAAGCTTAATACTTTGCTTAAAAGATAAAATATAAGATAATTAATTTATTAAATATACCTTTTAAAATTATTTATTAACTATAAGGGCATTGCTATTTTTTAAAGGGGGTAAATTATAAGGAAGGAGCATTGCATAAACCCCTTATAAGCATTAATAAGTAGTCCTCGGCCCCTTGGCCCTTTGGCATAAACTTAGACAGAACCACAACCAGAAACTGAATACAACCCTCTTATTGCAGAACCCCCTGACAGTTGTGGCCCAATTTAGCAGATGCGCAGGGACTCCCCGGCAGTTTCAGGGCCCCAACCCGTAAAAGGCGGGGCGCAGTCGGGCCCTTGGCGAGGGCTCAGTGGTGGCCTCTGGGCTAACGACTCCCGCCACCGAGCCGCAGCAGACGACAACTTTATTCCAAGGCCCTATCGGTCCCTGTCGGCCCCTCCCCATGTCCGACTCCCAGCCCGCCGGGCATCAACAACTGAATGATAAAAAAGACAATTCCCCCACACCCAGCGGTCATGCCGACGACCTCCTGGTCTTTGGTTCCGTGAAGTAAAACCATCTATTAACAGCCAGGTCGTTGCGACGACGCGGCAATCGAGTTCGGTGATGCGACAGGCAAACCAGTAAACCGAGCCACGGCAACCACAACCCAACTAACTCACCGACCAACCCCAGCGCTAGACGGTCTCCATTCCCCAGTCCCCATCCCCCAGCCACCGCAGACCAGACACCTGCCGTCATCGCCACGGAGACATATCTACATCCACCCGCGCAGCC
Organism: Diaporthe citri; assembly: GCF_014595645.1. Classification (NCBI taxonomy): domain Eukaryota; kingdom Fungi; phylum Ascomycota; class Sordariomycetes; order Diaporthales; family Diaporthaceae; genus Diaporthe; species Diaporthe citri. The sequence goes on along the minus strand of NW_025064854.1, from coordinate 1,551,304 downwards.
AGCGAGGCGAGGCGCACGACGGGACAGAAAAGAGGCCTCGTTCTCGAGATCGTCGCCCACGATCAATTAGCCTGTCCCGCTATTACTACTCCTTTTCCCCAACTCTCGGCCCGTCTCGACCACTCGGCAGATCCATCGAAAATGTCCTCAACAATGACCCTGACGATGCCTGCCCTCCCGCAACCAAGACTCAGCACAATCCCCTGCTGCCCCAGCTGCGGCAACGACCTCTCCCTCTCCTTCATCCCAAAGGACCTCTCCACCCCCGATGCCCAGGCGACCGCCCTCACCGCCGCCCAGAAGCAGATCGAAGACCTCGAGGCCCAGGTCCGCCTCCTGAACCAGAAGGCCACCGCCGCCGTCGACCGCTGGGCAGACTACGAGGACGAGCTGGGCAAGCTCAAGTCCGAGCTCAAGAGGCGGAACAACAGCGCCCCCGCCGCCAGGCCCCAGACGCCCACCCTGCGCGAGACGCCCTCGTCCCCGGCCACCAACAGCACCCTCGGCAGCCCCAGCGCCGCCGTCACGAGCTTCGCCTCCGCCGCGAGCAGCCGCATCTCCGCGTACCTGTCCCGCAAGTCGACCCCGAACCTCAAGGCCCAGCAAGGCCACCAGAGCTCGCTGAGCACCTCTTCGCTCCTCCCGCAGCCCGCGGGGCCGGCCGCCGGCAGCCCAGGCCACCAGAGCAGCCGGAGCACATCCTCCCTCGCACCACCACGGACGCCCGGCGGGAACGGAAGCAACGGGCCACCGCCACCCCTGACGCCCCTGACGCTCTCCCTGTCGGGCGGCAAGGTGACCTGGACTCCCGGCCACAGCCCGGCCCCCTCGAGCGACGACCTGCTGGAGGCGCTGACGCGCGAGCAGCAGCTGCGGCTGGCGGCCGAGGGCAAGCTCAACGACTCGAGCAAGGAGATCGAGGACCTGAGCGTGACTCTGTTCGAGCAGGCCAACGAGATGGTCGCCAGCGAGCGGCGGGCCCGCGCCCGCCTCGAGGAGCGCGTCGGCGAGCTCGAGCGCCGCGAGGGCGAGAAGAAGAGGCGCCTCGAGAGGCTCGAGCAGGCCATGGGCCGCATCGAGAGGGCGCGCGCGCTGCTGAATGGGGGGAGCGACGGCGGTGGGGCGGACAAGAGGGTTAGTGCGTGATGAGGCTTCTTTGGGGGTTGTTATTCTGTACATTTACATGTCTATTCTTTCTTCCTTTCTCACCTTCTTCTTTGTTCTGTCGCTATGATACCATGATGGGATGACTACTACTACTATTACTGCATTGAGTAAAAACTGGACTCAGGGAGAGATTGTTAATGAGCCCTTTGATATGGGGAAAAATCGGTCATGGATACGGCTAGATTGTAATAATGCGTCAAGTCAACGCGGAAATTTTGGTAGACGTTCGTTTCATCACATATTCAGCTTTTCTAAAAGGAGAACGGATATTCGCACCTGTAAAACCAGATGGTACACCAGTCCATCACTGACGCCACAGCTACAGCTCATCACCCAAGCCTATTTGCATACTTCCACGTCTAATACATATATACCTAAAACTTATGCACTCAACACCTATATACCTAATTTATATACTTAATAGGGTACTAAGTGTATAGGTGCTAGGCACGTGAGTGCTAGGTGTATAGGTGCTAAGTATATGGGTGCTAGGCGTGTGGGTGCTAGGCGTGTGGGTGCTGGCTTGTGGGTGCTGGGTGCTCGGTATGTGAATTGGGTATGGGTATTGGTTTAGTGCTGGTGATGTACTGGTGTACCATCCGTTTTTGCAGGTGCGAATATCTGTTCTCTTCTAAAGCAGACATGATGGTTTGGTATGAATAATGCTAAGTAGTCAGACAGTGGCTTTGTGACCTGCCCACTCTTCTGGTATCAACCCTGTACTAGATGCAAATCTTGAATCGACTTGTACCCGACCATGAAAACCAATTGTAATCACGTAAGCATGCCTTGAGTCTAATAGACGTCGGGTGTTGATTTTTTTCAAGGGATAGTCAACCGGTTCCAACGCCTCGGAGAACTTCGCGACTCGCATCACGTGCTCGCTCAGCTGTTCCTGGGACTGCCGCTTCTCTCTCGCTTCGGGCTGGCTGACCGTCGCGTTGGGGTATCAGTTTTCTTTGGGCTTCTGGCCCTTTCAGGTGTGCCCTCGCGCTTGGGGCTCGGGCTCTTTGCCAGCTTCTCCTCCACCTTGACCTTCTGTTGCGCCGCGCTCTCACCACCATTGACGCCGCCAGGCTGGTTCCACCGGCTGATCATGCCCTCGACCTGGGGGCCCCAGACGTCCTCCCCCTTGGCGAGGTCCTCGTACTCGAGGCAGTTGGGCCCGCCGAGCACGAAGTCACCCTGTCGTTTCCGCACCAACTCCGTCATCAACCCCGCCGAATCTAACTTCTCGCCCAGGTCGTGGGCCAGCGACCGCACGTAGAAGCCCGACGTGGCTGTCATGCGGATCTTGACGGCTGGAGGGCCCTTGTCTTCCCATGGGGCAGCCGTGCCTTCTTGGACGGGTGGGACAAGGTCGGAGCCCCTGCCCTTGGGTGGAAGCTCGCCCAGTGCGCCCGACATGACTGGCGAGGTGGGCTTATCCTTGCTGTCCGCGCCGGTTGGGGTCTGAGGCTGGTTGCTGTCCTTCTTTTGCTTCTTGGCCTGGCGCTCCTTGACCAGGTCGTCCTGCCTCTCCTCGAACTTGCGCTTCAGGTCCTCGTGCTCCGCCAGCGCCTGGGTGTCAGCCTCCTCTTGCTCGGGCGTCATCGTCTTGCCTGCGGCCTGATCCCTCTCGACGCGCCACAGCTGCTCGGCATACTGCTTCTCCGCCGCGGTGGCCTCGGCCGTTGGCCAGTAGTGGGTGTGCGTCCCGGGCTCGTAGTAGTCAAGCATCTCCAGTTCCGTGACGGTGACCTCCCTCGTCTGGATCTCCCTGGGGATGGGCTTGCCCTCGCGCGCGTACTCGTATAGTGGTTTACCCTCCATCTTGAGTGCGGAGAATAGCGGTGGCATCTGCTGGTAGGTGCCGCGGAAGTTCTCCAGGGCCTCCAAGACCTTCTCTTTCGTGATGTGGTCGTATGGTCGCTTCTTGAGCAGATGACCGCATCGATCGTACGAGTCGGAGGAGGCGCCGAAAACGACGACTGTCTCGTAGGTCTTGGTGCAGCCGAGGAAGCTGGAGAGCGCCTTGGTGCCTTTCCCACAGCCAAGGATGAGAACGCCCGTGGCCATCGGGTCCAAGGTGCCGCCGTGTCCCATTTTCACCTCAATCGCGCGCTTGACCTTGCGACGGCGGTTTTGCTGGAAATTCGACTCCCTTTGGCGGGTGGCCTTCTCTTGGTCGAGCATGGGCTTGAATACATTGGAGGGATTGAAGTAGGTCTTGCAGTCGCGGATGACCTGGGCGGAGCTCATACCGTACGGCTTGTTGATGGCTGGAGAAAATAGTCAGACAAAGTCAAGTGTCACTATGAATAAGAATTGGTGGGCGCAACATACCGAAGACGCCATCGAGCACTTGTTCTGCCGCCATTTTGAACAGCCGCTGGGCTTGCATGTAGCTGCGCTGCAAGCAAATGGTGGAGTCAAACCGACGAGACAGCCAGAAACGAAGTAGTTTATGCAACGGAGAAAAACCACACGACCGCCTTGAGCTCTAGAAGTGAGGTCAATGCATTTATGTCAGCAAGCGTGTAGACAGCGGTTGGGATTGGGGCCGTTTTCTTCAAATGGCTGCAGAGCGGGCCATTCTGCTGCAGGGCAACACAACAATACAGCAATGGAAGGGGAGCTGGGTCGGTTATTTTTTGCGCTTCGGCGATTTTCTGGTAGTGCAAGCTCGATTGAGAAGGCGGCTCTTATCGATATCGATTGTCACCCGCGAACAGGGGTATCATCCCTGCCCACCCTGCAACAAAGTACCTAGGTATGAGTGACGTAGCGCAAGGCTGTTTGGAGGGTGCATGGGCTCGCTTGCAGGGTACTGGGTACGCGCCGATCACTTTACGCCTCCACACTCCGGTCGCGTTGGTGCCGGCGCAACTCGCAGTCGCGTTCCCACCCACTCAGGCACCTCAAGCTTGACTCCAACTGGAGTTCTCTCTTCAGACCGCCACCCTCCACCTTTCATGCTTTGTTCACACTTTCGTGTTTGAATTATCGATGAGACGCACGCAAGTACGGTGGTTTGTTAGCATCATCAATACATACTCGTCAGGACTGTCATCACCGCTCTAATCACATCGATACCTTCTCCCGTCCACATCTCGTGATGGCTGGAGGCAGGCCGGGACGGCCGCCTGGAAGGCCGCCGGGGCGACCGCGAGGCTCTGGACGCCCTCGTGGCCCCGGACGTCCTCCTGGTCGTTCACGCAGATACTCCGACTCGACTGTCGCCTCCGTCGATCACAGCCAGATCGAGTACGTCCCCGAAATGTCGATTCTGAAGCCAGCCGCATCCATCAATGAGTTTCCCACCTTCGTTTTGGACGACGCCGTCATATATCGCAAAGACACCAATGGGAAGTTGGTAGTCGCCAACGTCTGCAACGTCAACCTGGAAGGTCCTCTTGTCGTGCGCGGGAAGTTGGAGGTGGAGGAGGAGGAGCTTGTGCCCCATTGTATGCCGCCCCGTCCCAAGCTTTGGCCGACTGTCGCCATCAGTGTGCGCTCCGACTGACAGTGTGAAATTCTAGTACGCAAACCTTACAAAAACACCGCCTACATCGAAATATCCGTGTGCGAGGGCTATTCTATTGGATACGGTCCCTGGCCCGCGGTTTGGGCGTCCGGGAGGGCTGGCTGGTACGAGATCAATCCGTCTGACGAGTACAGGCCCATGCATGATTACATGTGCGAGGGCATCACTCTATACTACAAGATCATGGACGCATATGTTTCCATGGGCGAGAACGTACCAAAGGGCAGGAAATACAAAGCGTGGCAGACGCCCATTGAGAAGGTGTTGTTCAAGGTAAGCAGCACGAGACACTTGCACCTTCCTGTAAGCTAACGGCACAGAAGTACTCAGTCGCCATTGGTGACGGCGCCATCCTGCTTGAGGTGAAAAGGCGATGTCAGAAACACGCACCTTTTCTCTTGGCCCATTTCGACCAAGAGAGCGAATTCAACTGGAAGCCGACATCCTTCCGGAAATGGCTGATCGAAACAAACGAGGTGCGGCCCTACTATCGGAAGGCAATATATGGTATCGATACTAATGCACACTCTCAGGACCTTGTCAAGAGGTTGGACGAAGCTAAGAAAAGAGCCCCTCTTCCTGCGCCGCCCACGGAGATGCAAGCAGCCGATACATCAGACTTGAAAGAAGAATCCAACGATAGCGCACAGGATTCGTCGTTGCGCATGTCTGTGGTAACTGACCGAAGTAGGAGAAGCAAGTCTCGGGCGAGCAGGCAAAGTGCGGAAAAGGACGTCCGCATGGAGGATGCTCCCCCGGCTCCGGCGGCTCCGCCACGTCGATCCGAGACTTATATTCCTCCGCCTATGATTCCCCCACCTAGGCACGCTCAGCCAGTGGCGCCTTCTACCCCAAATGCTGGGGGTCAAAGTCTACCTGCTGAAGCCGAACATCAGGATCCAGTCAAACTCCTTCTCGAGGTGCTGGAAGAGATCTTGGAGGCACAAGGGGGCAATGCGCAAAGCCTCAAGGACGGAAAAGTTCATACCGAGATGTACCTGAGGTGCAGCATCAAGCTGTACAGCGCAGCAAGGGAAATCACACATTTCTATGCTAAATCGCTTCTCAAAGAATTGCCACAGAAATGGAATCCGAGCCCCTTTTGGGATTGGCTTACCAGTGTCGCTGACCAGCCATTCGAGCCCAAACTCCTCACCGAAGACCAGATTCCAACACAATGTAGACGACGAAAGAAAAAGGACAAATCCAGCTCGAAACCTAAGGAGGATCGCAAAGATGAAATAATACCCCCGCGGGGGGCTGGGAAGCGGTGGCCGCCAAGTACACTCACTCCTCGGCCTGCGGCTTTGAGACCAGGGGCCAGCGCTAAAAGGCCTGCTGTTTACCACAGCGACGACGGCGACGAAAGGGCTCGTAAAGCGGCTCGGACGTCACAGGATTCAGAAGATGAAGATGAGGAGGAGGAGGAGGACGATGAAGGCGCTGACTCAGACGACACCAGTGATGCAGCCCACGCCTCAGACAACAGAAATGCAGCGCTCGCTACGCCAACACCGGCACCTTTGGAGACAGCCCGTCTTGTTGTCCGCGCTGAGAGAATCCCTAGCCTGTCACCAAGCGGCCCTAATGGGACTTGGAGGTGTGAGGAAGATGGTTGCAACTATATTGTTCGTTCAGCTGAAGAGCCGGAGGGCAAAGACCTCATCGCGAAGCATTTCCAGGACCACGCGAACCGGGCTGAAAAGTTGAATCTCGCGCTTTCAGAGGGAACTCGGAATCACATGCCTATCAAGTACGCTTACTTTCCTCCTTCTTTCTTCGTCTACGTTGTTGTCGAAGGGCGCGGTGAAGGGTCATGATGCCCTCGGAACGAAGCAGCTGGACTTGAACGGACCTCCGGTCGCGAAGATCTCGCCTTCTACTTCGTGCAAACTTGCGCAATCTGTGCTTTCTTTCTTATTAAAGTCTGAGTATTCACGAACGCAACAACCACTTGCTAACGAACATGCCCACAGTCATCTGCTCGAGAAGATCCGCAAAATGGGAGAAAAGGCGACCAAGAAAGAGCAGAGCCATGTTGACGGCGTGCCTGCCTCACAACCAGTCAAAAGAAAGCTGATCATCTAGCGCGACGGTGACATAGGGACAGACGGTGGTTGGCAAGACCAGATTCGGGAGGTGCGAAATGCCGCGCCATGAGGCCGGAGAGAGGGGAACACCCAGGGGCGGTGCGAGGCTGTCCAGACGGCGGCTGTGTTTCTGTTGGAGCTTCTATGATACCAAGTACGATCTTCGTGGCGTTTAGCTTTTGGCGCTGGCGGGAGGGTCCACAACTCAGGGGGCTCCTTGTGGACGGAATAGCTTAGGCCTCCACGAGGCAAGCAACGGTGATAAAAAACATTCGCTCTCAAAACCTCGTGGCCTTCATTCACTTTGTGCCCTACTTCATTGTCCGGTCAGCGTGCCACACCACATTAAATCTCCAAGAAATATGCCGTGGTGTTTGTTATAGAGAGCCCCCTATTCCCGGGAGACCTTATTCCACTGTTGCTCTGGAACCTGGAGAAACCCTGCCTACCCTTGCCTTCTCTTTTCTTTTTCTTTTTCCTTTTCTCTTCCCGTCCCTCTTCCTCTATAGAGATTCTTTTCCTCTCATTACCTTATTTACTTTTAAGTAGGGGCTGAGAATAATTTTATGTAAACCTGGCCTATAGAAGCACCCAGTTGTAGCAGCGCTTGTAAGGTGTAGGGTGGATGAGTTAATTAAATGGGTTAAGTGAAGAGCCCTAGTGACTGACATTTGTAGGGCCTACCTTTCAAACTGCCACCCACTTTACTAAGAAACCTACTCCTTAGACCGCACTTCTTTCAATCCAAACCACAAAGTTGATCACCCCCAGCTGTCTCCCACACCCAGTCAGTTTTGCTCCAGGCCCAAGGCGAATTTCAAAGACTAAATTCAACTCACATTAGCGCAACATCCCAAATACGAAAGTAGGTGAAGTGCTTGCTGCTTGATCATGCCTGAGGTGCCGGCGCCGGCGCGGCGTGGCGCGAATTCCCTTTGAACTGTGGCGAAGAAGCCGGTGGTCAATCAACAGACAGGCCCGCAGCCAGTTGTGTTCGCGATTGAACACAGAGGTACAGGTGGTTTTCTCGTGTCTGTCTTTCAAGTTTGTCTTCATTTTCTAGGGGGTACTGCCTGGGCCGGACCCAAGCCCGGGCTCAGAACCATTCTGCCTGGCTTCCGGACAACTGATACCTTTTTTTTTGCTTGCCCTTCATCTCGTGGCATGGGGTCCCTGCTAGCTACTTGGTACCTTGGTCCGTCTTCGCGTGAGCGGCCGCTACACGTCCAAAAATTACATCAGCTAGGCTTCTCCCTCACATCGGCTTCGTCCACGTTGCCAGGCGCTCCCTCCACGGTTGTGACTGCACTCAAAATATGTTTCTCGCCGGTTTTCACCTGTGTCGAGACTCAGGATCGATGTTGTTTGTTGACTTTCGTTCGATTCTGGCAAGCCACCCTTTTTGATACATGCCAACCCAACATTCATCCTCTATTCCGGTGGCAGTCCGCAGACCGTTTCCGGGAGTCTCTCGACGGCAGCCACTCGTGACGTACACACCTTTGGTCAGGACCGACCCTGAACGCTTCACCACTGGGCAGCCAATCCCTTCGAGTCTATTGCGTCCGAGACTCAAGGTACTCTTGGGCCTTGACCCAGACGTCCTTCGTTGTTTGCTGGTCCAAGGTCTTGATGCCCGTGACCAAAGCCTTAAAAAACTCGCAGAAGACTTCAACGTCTTCTCGAATGGCCTTGGCTTTGGGGAAGTACAGACTCGAGAACCTGTCGAGATCGCGATTCTCGTCGGAATCCATCTCAAGGTAGGTCCTGATGGCAACGCCCATCGCGGCGTTGTAGTTTCGGTTGACGAATGGAAGCCTGCTCATGGTCAGATCAACAAGGTCTACGTCTATCGAGTCTGGACTCAAGGCGTCAAGTCTGGTACTTACGCATTACTGATGTCCCAATATTCAGCAGGCTCTCGCTTTCTCTCGGTCTGGTTGTTCAAGAACATTTGCACTAGAATAGCCTCCACCAGATCCCGGTCTGCGTCGCGGACAGCTGACACCTGGGAGGCAAATGAGAGCATGTCCTTGCGAAGGGGGCCCGTGTAGCCGATAGCTTCGTGTCTGAGCTTTAATAGGACAGCAGAGCGACTAAGTAGGAGTAGCGACGGGTCAACATCGCCCTCGTCCTGACGCGGCTTGCCGTTGAGCTGCTCGAGTCTGATGAGTTCGAATGCCAGGAGCAGCGCTTCATGGAGCCCAGTGACGTCCGGGTACTTCTTCACGGTGGTTTCAAGCTCAGAAATGGCCGTGGCCAGAGCCTTGCCCCAGGATGTGAGCTCGTGCGAGTCGTCGACGTACTCCCGCAGGTGCAGGAATCGCCATATGGCCGTAGATATGATGTGATGTGGAGAGTCGATACCCTTGGGTTTGCTGCCTCCCTTGCCAACCGTTGCCTTAGCAAAGCCAGGCGCCTGCAGAGCAGAGACTTCGAAGGCGATAGATCCCGAGCGGTCTTTTGAGGCAGGTGCCGAGAGACTCCACGATGGGAACTGCTCCTTGACTGCTTTCTCTTCGATGCCCCAAGTCGCAACCTTGGGGCTCGGGGTTCGAAAAGTGCTGTTCCGTATTATTGCAGCCCGTCCCGGGTCGGAGAACCAATCCTTGACTTCAATGTCCTTGAAGTGGAATCCGCGGTGGAGCCTCGGTACCACCAGACCGAGTGCGAGCTCTCTCACCGGCATCAGCGCCTGGGTGACAAGATGTCTGTACTCGCTAGATGAGACACCATCCAGGGTTGGCAGAATCGTGATCCTGCTGTGCGTGAGGTAGCTGAGTAAGCGAGGCCCGATGAGGCCAGTGTTGAGGTAGTGGTGGAGCTCGTCAGGAAGACGCAGAGCCAGGTACTCGTGAGAATCCTCTGTCAAGGTGTCCTTGGCCTCGATCTCCGCGGCGCCGTTCAACCCTATGTAAATGAAGTGGTCGACGATCATGCGCGCCTTACAGTACTTGTCGAACCAGTCAGGCTGTTGGCTCTTGAGTATGTCATCAAAAGCTTGGCACACCTGCTTCACGTGCTTGCCATTAGTCCTCAGCATGTTCACCGCGTCTCTAACAGTGTTTGGAGCTTGCTGTTGAGTCTTGGCTGGAAACGGTGGCAGGAATGATGTCCCCGTTATAAGGAGGGCGTCGACAAGAATGGAGTCATCAACATTGAGGTGGCGCTTCAGCGTGTCTTTGTCCACAGCCAGAAATTTGTTGCTGTCCCAGTCGATGGCTTGGATGAGGACGTCGGAGATGGGGTAAAGGAGCAACTCCCGGGGACCCATAATTGCACCACACATCTGCTCTACCTTGGAGAAATAGGCAATCTGTGAAGAATCAGTGAAAAGCCCTAGGGGAAATCCGTCCAGGAGACGTTGTTTACCTGCGCGACAGCCTTGAAAGGCGGCACCAAGAAATGGAGGCCGCGTCTCCTTAGGATGCTCTGGAGGGTCGGGTAGAACGACTCTAGACGATACGCCCCTACGCAAGAATCAGACACTGTGCTTGAATCAATATGAGCGATTGGCTGGCTGGCTTACCAGAATGCAGCCCAAAGGTCTCGACAGCAGGCTGAGCCTGTGCGTTGTTATATAGCTCCCATGCGGCGTTTGTACCAACGTTCGCAGCCCGGCCGAGTTCAAGCGAGAGTTCATCCTGGCCCTTCACCGGGCATCCGTCAAAAACGAAGAAGGGGGTGCAGTCATTGGCCTTCCACTTGTTCAGGTCGACCTCGATGCAATCCTCGAGAGCGAGGGGGCCGCCCACGGCGGGAATCAGGGGTTCGTGCGAGCGTTCGAGAAGGAGGCGCAGGTAGTAGGTCGCATCGACAGCGACGACATTCCCCTTCAGCTGGGAGGCGTCGTGCGACGCGGCGAGTCCGGAGATGAAGAAGTCATCGCCTTTGAGAGACGACATGTCTGCAGCACGTCGTAACAGTGATTGGTGGGGTCGTGGCCAATTGGCTATGGAGCGCTGGTTTGGTGACAATGGCTATGATCCACGACGCACACACGCACAGACAGGCCCTGGAGGCGCGCAACGAGAACTAGGCGTATGCCTCGGGGTGGGACGAGCCTTGTTGGCAGCCTGTTGCTGCCACAAATGTCTGGCCGCGGCAACACGTCGAATGGCCAAGTCTAGCACCCGAGAATTGAAGGCTAGGCGTCGAGGAACCCGGAAGCCAGGCGCGAAGGGAAGACGGAAGGAGTGGCTCGAGCTTGTCTCGTCGGCGGTGGGTTATGAAGAGGTAGGTCGGAGGCGAGGAGCGTGGAGCGCGGAGCGTGGAACAAGAACACGCGATCGAAGCGCCGAAAGCCCAGCCACCGAGGCACAGAGAGAGGCAGAGAGAGGCAGGTCGCAAAGACTCAGGATCCTAAAGGAGGGGAGGAGCTGGCAGGTTGAGACACGTCACGGCGAGAAGCCTCGGGGACGGAGGGGAGAGGGGTTGTGTCGAAGGTGAAGGTGAGGGGTGAGGGCGAGGGCGAGGTTGAGGTTGAGGTTATTAGGGGTGTGTCAAGCTGCGGTTGTAGGCCAGGTCGTTGCGAGTGGGAGCCACCACCAAAGGCACACGCGCCTACACACCAGGGTAGACGGGCTAGTTGGGAGCTGGCAGCTGGGAAGCTGTTCGTGGTGGGCTGCGACCGACAGGGGTTAGGGATGTCACTGGAGCTGCCAGGGGTCTGCCTTCCCCACCCAGCGGCCCTTGATCAGGAATGGTGCCCGAGATTCTCAACCCCTGCATCAACATGTGGGAAGGGAAGTCAGTCAGTTTCAACGCAGCGGATATCTATATTGTGTCCGGCAGTGCCATGTGCCCGCGGAGAATACAGAGCATGCCTAGAGCAAGGCCGTTCTAGAACCACCTATCCCATGGAACGGTATTTGTATCTTCCTACCTTGGTAGGCAGTTACTGTGTTCGAAAGGCAAAAGCTCAGGCAGGAGATGGCCAGCCCAGCCCGTTTCTGCCATCTGAATTGTCGTCCGCCCGAGAACCGTGTGAAGCCCGCGGGCGCGAGGCACCGGCACGAGAGAAAACACACGACGTCCAAGAAGTCCTTCAAAATCACATGTCATGAGCACTTGTAAGGCTCTAGACTAGATCATTCAGGCAGACTACTTCCCAAACGGCCCACTATGTGGACAAGGATGTGGTGCTGACCACAAGCTCGATGCCTCCTCCGCCAACACATGAACAAGCTCCCTCAATTGAATGCCAGTCTTATAAGTGCTGTGAGATGGGAATGTAGTTTTCAGTATCCACGCGTTGCAACAATAATTCTGCAATCCCGTTTCCCATGTTCACAGTTGTCCGTTCCAGCCTCGTGTGGCAGCATCCAGTAGAGGCAGCGGGGCAGATGAGTACGCGTCCATGTCTGCGGTGCATCTCGGGCCATTCTCAATTTGAGACTAAATCAACAGGATCAATGTGCTGGACGTGATTTTGAGCATTTATGGCTTAGATGACAATTAGACATTCTCATCTCTGGAACGCCATTGCGCCTCTGCTGCGGAAGCTCTCCGTCTCCCAAGGTTGATGGCAAATCCCTAACCCTAACCTAGCTCAACGTCTGCGCATGCTTGAGCACGAAGTACCTACTACCCTAGAAATTTCAACAGCTCAAGCCTTGCCTTTTCTCGCACCAGTAGATTAGAGGCCAAATGGATAGGACCTTGATTGATGGTGCAAGAAAACTAATTGGCCTCCAGTGTTGATAGTTCGTGGGGCTTTGCCTCAGTGCATGAGTGGTTGACAGCGGGTCGAGGAAGTGGGAAAAAGGAAAGGGACCCCGTTGCTTCTTACGCAGCAAGGACGGCATCACAGCCCCACCTACCTCTTTTCACCTTCAACAGAACACCAAATTCACACCTCCTAGACTTAGGACAGAAATCCGCACAAGAAAGAACAGCATGGCCGAGAAGACAGCACTCATCACAGGCGCCACCGGCCTCTTGGGACGACAGGTCCTGAAGGCCTTTACGAGACGGGACTGGACTGCCAAAGGCACGGGCTTGTCCCGGGCAGACGGGGCCACAATCCTCAAGGTCGACTTGGCCTCCTTCGAGGAGGTTGAGAAAGCTCTTGATCACTCCAAGTACACCATACACCAACCCCCCCCCCCACACCAGGTCTCCTCACTGTGCGTCATTGGCTGACCATGATCACCACAGGCCTCAGGTTGTGGTGCACTGCGCAGCAAACCGCTTCCCGGACAAGGTCGACAAGGACCCCGAGGGCACACGCAAGCTGAATGTCGAGGCTACTCGTGACCTCGCCAGACTTTGTGCAAGACGTGATATTTTCTTGATTTACATCTCCACAGATTGTGCGCATTTTCCCTCTTTCCTGCCGTCAGTCTGCCGCTCGACCGTCGAGACATGTCTCAGGGGCTGGAGCGCTCCTGAGTCGTTGTCTTGCGGATCCAGAGACAGAACTCCAAGTAAAATCGATTGCAGTTTCACTGACCAGGAGGCTGAGCAGATGTTTTCTCCGGCAAGCCTGGCGATGCCCCGTACCAGGCAGATGCCGCCCCTGGTCCTACCAACTTGTATGGACTAACCAAACTCGATGGTGAGCGCGCGGCCTTGGAAGAGTTCAAAGCCGCTGGCAAGGATGGCCTGGGTGTCGTATTGAGAGTACCAGTCTTGTATGGCGAAGCCAATATGCCAAACGAGAGTGCCGTCAACGTCCTGATGGACGTCGTGTGGAAAGCCCAGAAAGGGGAGAAGGTGCAGATGGAGCATTGGGCTCTCCGGTATCCGACTAACACCGAAGACGTGGGAAGGGTCTGCCATGGTAAGATACCTGCCCTGCATAACATGCCGGCCTTCGCGAGCTGACAATGGCGTAGATGTTGCTGTCAAGTACCTAACTGCCAGCGAGAGCGAGCGAACCGGCTTGCCCAAGATCCTGCAGTTCTCGAGCGAGGACAAGTACACAAAGTACGAAATCTGTCAGTTGTTCGGCGAGATCATGGGCTTGAACATTGATGCAATTGAGCCGAACACCCAGGGCAATGACCCCAATGCCAGTGTACAAAGACCTTTCGACTGTCACCTGAGCACCAAGGCTTTGAAGGATATCGGCATCGACGTTTCGACGCAAGACTTCACTGGCTGGTGGAGACGCGAAGTGCGGGCTTTCAGAAAATGATGGGCCGGACGAGGGCAGTTGGCTTTCTTACAGGCACGACGGGGCAACAGCCGCCGTATGCGATGAGTTAGAGATGCGCAGTCTTGGGTCATAAAACTGGGCTTGGCGTTCAACCTGAGCATGACACATTCGGACCACGGTCGTCGGTGTGCGAATCCGCTAGGCCCTCCAAGTCTCGTTCTCTACCCGCTCTCCACGTGGAACGAAGATCTCATCAGACCTCACCACAGAATTGGAAGCATTTTAATGGACGGTCGGTTGACCAAGTGAAGTGCAGTCATACGGTTGCTCTAATCTACTCTCCTCGAACACTTAGATGACAGAACTCAAATCAAGCACAGTTAGACGCGAACTACGACTTCCGGCGTGGACTTACACGTCAATGAGCAGAGAAAAAACATATGAAGGTGCATCAGACTCAATCCTCATATAAAAGCCACCGATGTTACAAACTACGTCCTGACGAGACGGCGACCCAATGACATTTGGCTTCTCCAAATTACAGTCTCAGAGGCCCAGAGGGAATGCCTCCAACGGTACTCAAGGCCCATCAGTGGCAATTGTGTGACGCCTGCGGCAGAAAGCCGCTTGAACTGGTGGAGATTGCTGTGTGCTTACCACTTTGGTACTCCTGCATACCAACACGACCGCGGCACCGCGGGTACTCACAAGGATGGCACCCGCGCAGGAATGCTGAGTGCGCGAAGGGGGGATTTTCAATCACTTAGCCACCCTCGAACCTCGACATTTTTCTCAACTCGTTGCTCTAATGGCTCCATCACTTTCTCAAATTCATTGCTACCCGAGCCTGCTTTTCTCATCGAAGTCAACACGCGAGGTTTACCACGGAGCAAGAGCTGGTTAGAGAAGAGGTTGCAGTGGGATTGAGGTTATATTGGTTGGCTAAGACCAGGCGAGGAAACGATCGACCACTAGCCGCCCACGCCTGGAAGCTGGAAATTAACCATATTATTATCACCGGACCGATGGTGACAGCTATTGGGACGACTGTCCTCACGATGTCCGCAACCACCCAGAATGTTTCTCGGTACCGCAGATTGCGCGGCAAGAGCGTCTCCGAGTCACGAGCAGCCATCGACCACGCGCTTGGCCATTACAAGCTTGATCGACCGAAGGAACCGAGCCCTCCCTTGAAATCAACGTTCAGAAGACGCTCCAAATCTTTGGGACAAATTCATATTTCGGATACCCGACCTTTCACTCCTCACTGCTCAATTCCGCCTGTGCCACCGGTCCCTCTTTCACAAAAACAGCAGAGCACCATCTCGCGGCCCACGGTAACGGGGAACTCATCAGCTCCATTGCCAGGGGCCGAAGAGCAATGTGAGGAGCCTGATAAACTGTTGTCGCCCAGGGAAGCTCCGGCTCCGCCTATGCCCGGTTCTTCAGCCATGGCCACTGCGGTCACAACCGATGTGGCCGTTGGTGGGGGTTACGATGCAGAAAGGGAGCGATGGAAACGAGAAGACGAGAAATGGATGGCGCAGGAAAGGCGGGTACTGAGCAAGGAGGAATCTGATCGCCTGGCCGACAAACTCGAGAGCGAAACGGATCGAATTCTGGCGGAGCAGAAGAAACTGGACCTCGCGAGGCTTCACCAGCAGCTGGTTGCGACGCAGTCGACAGTTTCACTATCTCCGTCCTCCCTCAAGCCCAAGAGTCCCGTGTTGGAGAAGTTTAACTTCTTCAACAGGGCCAGAAATTCAAAGGCTGCCACACTCTCACCAACATCGTCGACAACCGCGTCGGTGGACATTAGTCGCACGCACAGCCTGGACCCATCTCTCCCCCCTAGGGCGTTCCTAGATCAAGGCGGGCAGGGCCAGCTCATAACGCCTCCTTTGTCTCCGATGTCTGCGCATCATTTTCATGACAGAGTAAGTCGATTCGGTAGTGCTGTTGCGCATCATGAGCTGACGGAACACCAGCGCGTCACAGTACGCTGCAGAGGTGTGACTGTGAACCTAGTGGTGTTGGCTGAAAGCAGCCCGGTAGACATCTTGTTCCAAGCCTCCGAATCTATCACTCAACAAATCAACACAGCGTCCAGTCTGGTATATGAGTGCTACGCGCAGCTTGGCCTCGAGCGGCGTCTCCGGCGGTATGAACGCATCTGCGACGTGCTAGATTCATGGGACCACGACGCCCAGAACTTGTTGCTCATCATTCCCTCGGGCTCTTCTGAACACGACAGGGATCTCGACATCTCATCAGTCCCAACAACTTTGGAACCACCACCGGGTTTCTTCCTACAACTCCACCACTCATCGCGGCCCGGCAAGTGGAGCAAAAGATGGATCACGCTGCTCGATGACGGGCAGATTGTTTCTTCCAAGAAAGGACAGCCAAGTGGTGATAAGTCCACCCAATGGTTGTGCCACTTGTCCGAGTACGACATCTACACGCTCATGAGCAAGTCCACGTCGGCCACAAGCGAAGGTGCAGCGAAGAGTGCCAGTACCGTGGCCAAAAACCTCAAGCCACCCAAGAAATTCGTCTACGCCTTGAAGTTACAGCAAAAGGCGACCATATCTACTGATTCCGCCAACTTCGTCCACTTCTTCTGCACTGATGACCCAGCTATCGCGAATAAGTTCACCGCACGTGTGCATGGCTGGCGAAGCTGGTATATGGTCAAGGCACGGAGGGAGGCACAGCGTAAGAGGATAATGGAAGATGCGCCACAGATCACACCAGTCAAGCATAAGCCGAGGAAGAGCATCAGCCATATGAAGGTCCCTGGTCAGAAACATCGTATGAAGGTATCGATTGATGAGACACCGTATAATATTGGGGACTTCCAGCCGTTGGTGGAACTGGAGCGGTTTGAAAAGCCAATCGACGAATTCGGCAAAGATTGGATCCCGGACCCAAGGCTGTCTGCCTTGTCATCTACACTCAAGGACCAGAATGCCCCTCCAACCCAAGCACCGACTACGACACAGGAGAATTTGGTGGAGGACGAGGGGAACACGCATAGTGTTGTGCAAGAGGCACGCAGCAATCAAGCCCGCCCCAAGACCTCTGCGAATGACGGCGGGAGCGGACTGCAACCGCTCATAGACGGTGTCCAGACGGGAGTCGGGATCGCTGTGTCTTTGCCAGTCGAATCCATCACCACCTCTACCACCACCTCTACCAGCCCAAAGGGACCCTGTTCCCAGGCCGAGCTGGAGCCTGGCCCTGGACCAGAGGTACAGGCAAGGTCATGGCTCCCATCCGCAATCGAACATACCGCTAGACAGAGATACGAGCAACAACGTCTTGAAAGACTCAACAACCCCTCGCCACAACCAAAACAACAGCAGCAACGGCCGAGCACCAGCTCAGGAGTGGCGCAGTCGCAGCGCCACCACCATTACGGGACGCCACCAGCGCGCGGCGTGCGCCAGGTGGCCACCAGGGTCACCGCGCAGTCGGCGCTGGGCGACATCGCGAGGAACTACCGCATGGCGTCGCGGTGGGCAGAGACGGGCACGCCCTCGCCGACGGGCAGCCCCAAGTTCCTCGAGGTGCCCGGGAGGAACATGTCGCCGGGCATGCTGCACCCGCCCCCGCTCCAGTGGCAGGCCGCTCCTCCTCCTCCCAGCAGCCGGCCGAGCACGAGCGGCGGCGAGCGGGGCCGGAACCAGTATCACCACCACTACCAACAGCAGCACCAGCACCAGCAGCTCCTGCTGCAGAAGCAGCAGCAGATGCGGGCCAGGACCGGGTCCATGTCGTCCATGCGCAGGGGCCAGGGCGCCATCGGGGGCCCGCCTGCGGATCCGCCGCCCATGCCGCCTCTGCCGCCCCAGATGAGGGCGCTGGTCAGGGAAGCGCAGCGGTAATATTTCTCCGGGCTGACAGGGATTGGTTGTAGACGGCGTTAGAGTCAGTCGTGGCTTATTGCTGCTGCCGCTGCCATGCCGTGACGGTGCCGTTACTCAAAATCGGAGTGAGGCGACATTGCGAGAGCACCATCCAAGTGCCTCGAGCCGCCTCATTTCCTTTTCCGCCTCGGCGGATTCTTTTCGACATGGCGATGATGACCCGCTAAGGAGACGCGCTGCGCGTGGATATGAATGATGAATAGGACGCGCAAGCGGAGGTCATCCGCCCCCCCCCCCCCCAGTGAGAAGGTGAAGAATGATGAGAAGCATCCGAGTTATCCAACAAGTCGACTTGGGAATGTCGTGGTGAAGCTGGAGGAATCAGGGCGGTGCACCACAAGTACCACGCGGGCTGGGAACAAGACATCGGGGCGGCCAGGTCGGACTCCCGAGGGTCGCACTTCCCTGTCTCTGACCACAATCCCACCTGGAGAACCTAGCCGTTCCTCCGGACGACCTTCACTTCGTGTCGCAAACAGCGATCCAGTCGCTAATCTCGAGAGTGGCGTGGCAGTATTGGTGAGGCCCCCTTGGTCGGATGCTGGCTAGCCCAGAGGCCTTTCGTGGGGTGGCCGGTCTGGCCAGCGGAATATTCTTGTAAAAGCCCTGGTTTCAATCCAGGCACATGTTACTTTTCGCGTTGTTTCTCTTTAGCCGTCGAAGCAACTTGGGTGGGTGGCATGGGTCACGACGGTTGATAGATTCCATTGCTGGAGTTGTCACGGAGTGTCACGATATGTTATGTTGGATTCGCTCAGGGATATCATAATGACTTGGAAGGGACATATCTTTCGGCATGTATTACGAGAAACAAAAGTATTCAGGGGTTGTTTTGAGCACCGTCTTCTTTTCATGTGTCAGAATAGCATAACGGTGCCGTCTACTACGCTAGATCTATTTATTGGGGTATCATCTTTGTTTTCCTCCCTCACTTTCCAGTCAATGAAAATTTGCGCTCTGCTTGTGTATCTACGATACAAGCCCTCGAGCGCTTTCCAGGCGTGCCTCATCTCGCAGCTGAACAACATGTGTAAACCCACTCACCCCCCCCCCATCGCTCCTTCTCCTGAGGAAAGAATTCACTCCCCAGAAACACCACCACCGTCGGTCTCGTCGAGCCATCGGGGCAGGTGGAAGCGGACGTACTCGATGACCATGAACGTCACCCAGGTTGACGGCAGCGTCCTAAGCAAGCCGGGCACGATGCCCCTGTAGAAGGGCCTGACGCCGCCCTCCTGCCACATCTTCCTCACGACGCCCGAGATGCCGGCGCCGTAGACGTCGGTGCCGCGCTGGTTCTGGAGGCGATTCCTAACGACCTGGTGCGGGAAGGTGACCACGGTGGCGGTGGTCTTGGCCGCGGTGGAGATGGCGAGCGTCGCCTCGGTGGACATCTTCTGCTTCTCCTTGTCGCCCTTCCAGGTGAAGTAGGCGTTGCGCAGCGGCTCGTACAGCGCGAACTGGATAGCGCCGTGGGAGGTGCCGATGAGGCTGGTGCCGAGACCCTTGTAGAACCCCTTGAGGCCCTCGCCGCGGTACACGCGCAGGGCGCCGGCCCGCATGTTGGGGTACGCCTCGGCCGTGTGCCGGTCGGTCGACGTGATACGCGTCCTGAGCAGCCAGAGTGGGTTGGTGATGCACGAGGTTGTCACGCCCGCGAGCCCCGAGGTGACAAAGTAGCCCAGGCCCGAGGGTTTGTCGCCCGACATGAGCGGGTACCCCATGTCGGCGATGGCGTCCTCGAAGGTTTCCTTGAATTGGAAGAAGAAGGCCCAGCTCGCCGAGTTGGCGACCAGGTTGACGGGGAGGCCGCGGTATGCCGCTAGGACCGGGTTCTTGGCCTTCGTGAAGCTCCGCACGACGTCCATGGTAGAGAGCGGCCGTGGCTTCGGCTTCGTCGGGCCAGTCGCGGTCTGGAGGTTCACTGAAGGATGAGGGTCAAAATTTGTATCGAGAGTGCGACTCTGTCGGTGGGGGGGGGGGGGGGGCGACAAACTCACCCTGCAGACGCGTCTTTATGACATCTAGCGGGTGGAAAATCAGCGTCGACACGACGCCTGCTGTGAAGCCCGCGGCGGTCTCAACGCCAGACACTTGAGGCTTGTCTCCTCCATTCTTGTTCTCCATTATGACGAGGGCGTCCGATGGCGCGACATCCCGCAGATGAGTGTGCACACGTTCACGATGAGATATGTGGTGAAGTGGCGCAACTCAAGGGGTGGGTTGGGAGTCGAAAGTCAATACTGCAGCTCGCCGAATTTGGAGTTTGGTAATGAGTGACGTTATCGAGCTCCAGGTTGCTTATCAACAAATTTTGACCGATAAGCCGCTGGCCGGGGAATTCGGGGGGTTTGCACGGGAGGGAGGCGCAACCCAGGCTCTATAGTGAGAGCTGCAGTTACTGCCGCCCCGTCACTAGTTGGCAAACACAATGAATAGAAACCGAAGCTGCGTTCTGTTTCGATTTCTGCAGTCTCATTATGCAGGTTAGACACACTTGAGCGATCCGTCGAACAAGCACGCCCCAGTTGACGGGAAGACGGACGGCTGTGCCATGGCTTCGCTGCCAGCACTCCTGGTATCTTCGTTTCAATAGAGTGGTCTAGTCGTGATCCATCCGTCAGAATAATAATAATACAGACAAGTGGCGAGATTCATGCCACTTGTTCGGACCCGTCACCCGTTTTGGTTCATGTCCTGTCCGCCTCGCCCAACGCCTCCCTATGCCTCAGAGACCATGAGACGTGTCCGCTACTCATCGAAGCCGCGTGTTTTGGCCTCGAGTCGAGCGCCGCTTGAGATCTGCCACCGTTTTGGTGTGATACACCCCCGAACTTCCTACGCTGCCTGGGATTCTGTCTCGCCTCATGCCTAAGAGAGCGGGGACAGCAAGCTGTGAGCGTGTCAGATAACCGGCCAAGAATTCATCAGCTTGGAACCCAGAACATCATACCGGTGCAGAGATGGTCGAGGCTCGCTTCGGGTGTAGCCTGGCGTCAAGATTAGGGTCTGTTTTTTTCAGTCTCCTGGGACTTCTCAAGTGATCATACCAAGGTACAGGACCATGGGCAGGTAGCCGCTATCTCATTGTCAGCACTGTGGCTTCTCTTCAGGTCCACATGAATTCCATGCGACATACTAGTGGATGGCAACTCGGGCAACGTCGATGAGCTTGCCGATGCGCTCCTGTTGTGACCTGGTCAGCCCTTGGTCTTGATGCCTCACCATCACTGGCCGCAACACACCTTGGATTCCTCCGACAGGGTGAACATCTTGAGACCGTTGTGAGCACTGAGCTGAGAGTGGAAGATACGAAAGAATGGTGGTGGTTCGCGACGGCTTGACGTTGCGGGGCGGAGGGCTTGTCGGCGGTTGCGAGTGAGGATGATTGACGTCGACTCTGGAGATGGAATTCTCAGTCCGACAATGAATGACCTGAATGAGAATCCGCCAGCGGAAGCTTGGACCAGGGAGCTCCAAGTTTTGGAGGCCCCACTAGGCTGGAGACGGCCCACTAGTCTCGCAAGTCTCTTCGACACTGTCACCGAAGTACAGGCTACCATCCACCTAATATCAATCCATTGCACTCTTTTCTGCCACCCTTGGATAAATATCAGGGTGAAACCACTGCTGGTTTTTCGGGATTCAAGCTATTCATATTTTGAAAACATGCTGCACAGCCGTCCAGTGAGCATGTAGGTCCTGAGTGTCTCGCTGTACAGTATACCTCGAGTGGGGCCATTGGGATCTCATTGCGCTAGCTTCTTCGGGTACTATTGAAGCTCTCAGGTGGTACTAGCACGACACATAGGTACAAGGGAAAATGAACCCAGGCAACCTTGAGAAGTGGTCGCCAAAAGATCACCAGCTGGTTCTAAGAGCTCCCAACACCCGCCCGCAGACAACAAGCAGCACACCGGGCAGAAGCTCCGTCCCACCACACAAAGGTCGTCGCCATGGCCAAGCACTGGTAAGCATCGCCCATTCCAATCCCCCCATCGACCTGCAAGGCCCCAGCTCTCTGACAAGCGGAACCAACCACAGGGAGCAGAATAAGGATGCCACCGTCTACGTGGGCAACCTCGACGAGCGCGTCAGCGAGGGCAACCTGTGGGAGCTGATGACGCAGATGGGCCCCGTCTACAACGTGCACATGCCCATGGACCGGGTGTCGCGCACGCACCAGGGCTACGGGTTCGTCGAGTTCGACACGCCCGAGAGCGCCGACTACGCGTCAAAGGTGCTCAACGGCATCCGCCTGCACCAGAAGCCCATCCGCGTCAACAAGGCCAGCGCCGACAAGCAGAAGCCCACCGACATCGGCGCCGAGCTGTTCGTCAACAACCTGGACCAGCAGGTCGACGAGAAGATCCTGTTCGACACCTTCTCGCAGTTCGGCACCCTCGTCGCCCCGCCCACCGTCATCCGCGACCAGAACAACCTGTCAAAGGGCTACGGCTTCGTCTCGTACGACTCCTTCGAGGCCTCCGACGCCGCCAGGGAGACTATGAGCGGCCAGTACCTCCTCAGCAAGCAGATCACCGTCGAGTACGCCTACAAGAAGGACGGCAAGGGCGAGCGCCACGGCGACGAGGCAGAGCGGAAGCTCGCCGCCGAGGGCAAGAAGCACAACGTCGTCCCCGAGCAGCAGCCCCTCCCGCCAGCCTTCCTCATGTCCGCCTCCTCGTCCGCCGCCCCGGGCACCACGGCAGCCAACGGCGCCGCCCCGCCCACCCCCGTCGCCCCGTACGGCGCCGACGGGCCCGCAGTCCCTCCGCCAGGCCCAACTCCCTCGCCCGGCATGCCGCCTCTGGGCATCCCAGGTGGTTTTGCGCCCCCGGGCCCTCCAATCGCCGCCGCCTCTCCAGGTGGTGCCGGCATACCGCCCAGGTTCGACCCAGGCCACGCCGGACTGCCTCATCAACCCCCAATGGTGCCGCCAGGATTCGGGCGTGGTGCGGGCCTACCACCCGCTGTTCCCGGCCTGCCTGCTCGGCCGCCAGTGCCGTCAGTCGGTTTCGGTGGTATGGCTAGCGACTTCCACCCAGGCCGTCCCGGCGCGCCCCCTGGCGCTGCCGGTGGTGCTCCTCCTGGCTTCGGCGTGCCCCCTCCGGCCGGGTTCGGGGCCCCCAACGGCACTCCGCCGCCTCCTCCCGGGTTCATGCCCCCACCTGCTGGGTTCGGAGGCCCGCCGCCAGGGCAAGCTCCTCCTGGATTCGGTCGCCGTTGAGGATGTGTCGAGCATTGAAAAGGCAATGGCAGCTGGACATGCACGCAGCCGCGGCTGTTTCGGCCGACCGTTGAGGTCCAGCCAGCCGCCTGTTAGCTAAGGTACACACGCCTTTCTAATGACGAGTGCGCTCACGGTCCAGGTCTGACTATTCACACCCAGAATGTACGTTTACGCCGGCGTGGCAGCACCGTGATTCTCAGACTCAGAATCAGCGCCCCACGGAAGACTCTGATACAACTACGATTAACGCCTTCCTCAACCAGCTGAATGGATGCTGCTACTCGCCTGCACCCAAGAGGCGGCCGTGCGCCTCGGGATCCCTTCCAGCAGTATTCCCTCTGGAGACCCAGGCAGAGGAGTTCAGCAGGGGGAAGAGAGCAGCAAACCGGCTACGGTCCAGGATTACCCGGTGTTGGTGTGGGTATGCAGCTATGTGTCGAGCGTCTTCGAGAGTCAGCAAGTTGCCAATCTCGTGTCCGCAGAGAAAAATCAGACCCGGGTTCTAGGCGGGCCTTTCGATCTGTACAGACAATGAAGCCCTGCGAATGACCGTGCTGTTGAGCAGCCCAGGAGAAGGGGGCCGAGTCTAAATGCAGTAACCGGGTGCGCACACACGGAGGCAAGACACCCCCAAAGGTCTGCTCTGGGGAGGACTTGTGGCAGGCAGGGTCTTGAGGCTTATTGTAAATGATATCTTGGAGGCCACCCATCGGAAAGTAGAACAGCTATTGACCAGCGCGTGGCAGCAAATGAACCAGAGACTTTGATGCTCCATATTACGTATTCTCTTGACCGTCTGAAATCCGACGCTTGCAACTCGCTAACTGACTGAGTGACTTCGATGTATCCGTGAACGCGAGCCCATGACCTTACATTAATTTGACATATACGCACATACATACACATTGAGAAGCATCCCGACCACAAGAGGTGCTCAGCCTCTCACGAACGTACAGTATTTAAATTTCTTTTATTCCCCTTAGTTGTCTGCCTGCCAATTGCGCCGGCCCTAGTCTCTCCACCGCTGACCGAGCCAATTTTCTCCACCATAGCCTGTCAGAATCAAGAGAGAAGCAACAGAGACCTAGGGGGGGGTGAAGAGCCCTGCATCGACCTAGAGAGGAAACTCAGATCGTGTTGCAAGCTCGATTGGAAATGCATGACGGGCCCAACCCCGAAAAGGGGCATCGGCCACAAACACTGCCCCTCATCTATTCTCAGGTGAATTCTCCCTCACAGGATCACACCAGCAATGGCCCCGTCTTCTCGTACGAGCCATGTGCCGAACATCCAGCCCGCGAAGCTACCCAACTTCCCCCGGCCCCCAAACGTCGTGTGCAAGTTAAGCCTTGGGGTTCTTCTCCGCCTCGAGCAGAAACGTCTCCTCGATGGCGGCCCTCCTCCTGACGACGCGCAGCCAGCGGTTGCCCCACCGCTTCACGAGGCGGTCGCGCTCCTCCCTCTCCGCGTCGGACAGGCCGCCCGCGTCCTCCATGAGCTCGTCCTTGGCGCCCGAGGCCCACGCGACCAGGGCGTCCTGCGTCGTGCGGAAGAGCTCGCGCGCGGCCTGCGCCTCGCGCTTCTTGGCGTCCTCGAGCTCCGACGACATGTCGGTGTCCTCGCCCTCTGCCTGCGGCGCGGCAGCTGCGGCGGAGGATGAGGCGACCACCTCGCGCATCCGCTTCGTGACCTTGGCGATCGTCTTGAACACCAGCTCGTAGATGTGGCTGCGCGCCAGGGCCTCACCCCTCGTCTCGCCGGCGTGCCTCACCAGCGCCCACTGCACCACCGCCGATGGGCTGATGATGCTGTAGTTGAGCAGCTTCTCGATGATGGTGATGGCCACACCCGGGTGCGCACTCCAGAAGTCCATAACCGCCGTGATGATCTGCGCCCGCGCGGGCTCTGACGTCGCGCCCGCATCCATAAGGCGCTCCTTGGTGCGCTCGATTGCGGCCAGCACGTGCGAGAGCGACTTGCTGCCGATGGAGAGCACGGCCGTGGTGAAGACGTCAGTGCTTGCCACAAGCGGATCCAAGCCCTGATCGATGGCGAGAGAATGAATCCGCTCAATGACGGGCTGGATGTCCTCGTCTGAAGCCTTACGCTTCAGGAGCTGTGCCAATTCGCGGCCCTCCTGTGCAAAAGGCGTGTCTACAAGTAGAATTAGCATATCGCCACATCACCCAAAGTCATGAAGGTATTGTGTGTTAGCTCACCATCCTTCTCAAATTTGAAGGGCGGCTCTTCCACGTCCTTCTCGGGAGGAACCAGTTCCTGGTAGCCTTCGGGAAGGGTCTTCCTGATCCGTCCAGCGAAACTCAGCCGAATCTCCTTGTCGATGGCGCCCATGATGAAGGCCTTGCAGGGGTGCAGGTTTGGCAGTTTCACGTCCGCAGTCCACTCGGTCCACTTCCACGTGAAACCGAAGTTGCTCAGATGATGCGCGAACCAGTCGGTGAAGCGTTGGCCCAGCTCTATGTCAAGGAGGCCAATGTTGCGGTACAGGAATCTTATCGCCCGGCCGAAACTAGGTGCGATGGCTGCTGGGGCAATCCTACATGCCTCGGTAAGCACGGAGTGGTAGTAGACAAGCTTCTGCTCTGGAGCTGGTAGCAGGAACAGCTGGGAAAACACAGCATCGACCACGACGTCTTCCGGCTTCCAGGTGGATTTGCCTGGTGGGACATCTCGAATCTGGTCGAAAGGCGTGGCGCGGCTAACGAAAGTCCCCTCTGCGAAGTAATTATCGATATCGATCAGGCGTCTGGCAGCAACAGATCGGTTGAAGTGAAGAACGTTTATCGTATCCACCAGATTGTCGCGTATCAGAGATGATGCGACGCTCGTGACCGGGGGAACCGACTCGATTTCCTGGCCGAGGTACACAGAGAAGAAGATCTCTGGGAACAATGGTCTAGGCCCAGCAATCAGAGTCTCGGGGATTGTAATCGCAGGCAGCTTGTGCGTGGGACAGTTGTCGAGCTTCTCCTGCTGCTCCACCTCCTCGAGGGGCATCTTCCACGGCCTCGGGAGGCACGATAGCTTCCACCCACTGCTCGCTTCAGCTTGCAACTGTGTCTGCAGTAGCCCCAGGAAGCTCATGGTCGCAGCAGGGCTCTTCTCATCGGCCTCCGGGTAGAACGGATCAATCAGGTTCTGGAGGGTATGAGGCTCCCCAGCAATGACCTCCGTCTTGTCCAGAAGCTCCGTAGCAAGCTTCTCCGTCTTGTTAGGCGCCGCGGCGACGGCGTATGGTATCGTAAGGAGGATTATTTTGACCAACTCGGTACCAATTGTCTACGCGCAGAATAAAGATCAGCCAATCTGCCATGAAACATCCTCACACGAGCCGTAGGTGATCTCAGCGCAACTTACATCCTCATTGTTATTAGTCTGAAGCTCGACAGCCTGGTTGAAGAGGTCTTCCAGGATTGGGAAGACACCGTCGCCCTCCAGACAGCTCTGTAGGCACGCGAGGAGCTTAAGGTAGAGCTTCACGGCGCGCCACTCGCCCAGCCTGACCTTCTCCTCGACCTGGGCGGCCGCCTTGGCCAGGAGGTCGTCGACAACGCCGCTCGTGGGCTGCGGCTCCTTGGACGCCTCCTCCTGCCCGCCGTTCTCCATGCTCGTGTCGACGCCGTCGTCACCGCCGTTGGGCGCCCCCGTGGAGGCGGCGGGCGGCGGCTTGTGCGTCAGGGTGTTGACGACCAGGACGACGGCGGCGGCGAAAGGGGTCTTGAGCGGCTGCTCGACGGCGAGCTGCAGCACCAGGTCCACGAAGTTGGCGCGCAGCCGCTCGTCGTCGTAGTTGTCGGCCAAGAGGTGCGCGACCCCGTTGACCTCCTCCTGGACGCGGCGGAGGGGGCTGTCGGCGAGGTCGATGATCTGCTTGCGCAGGCGGGACGGGACTGGGGGCTCGTGGCGACGGCGGGGGCCGCGCTGGTCGCGGTAGGACTGGTGGTGATCGTCATCCTCTGTGGTGTTCGGGAAAGGTCAGTGCGTGAAAAGAGACGCTCGTATCACATGCGAGTGCCCTGAGGCCAACGAGAAGGCAGTGGGCGGGAGCTCGAACTGGAACTGGCTGCTCACCCCTGTATCGCCTCTTCCTAGAATTGTACCCTCCACCGCCCTGTCTGCGATCGTAATCGGCCATGTCTGGAACTCACTGCCTGCAATTGGATTGACGAAGGAAGAGAATGAGGGTGTTGTCGATAGCGAAAAGTATTGGGGGAGTTTTCGCGACGTCAGCTCCGAAAGTGGAACCACAGCTGTTTGCTGGACCGTGTCGTAGCAGTAGCCTCGCGCCGCGCAGCTAGCTCAATCAAAGCTTGGTCTGCTGCTGGGTAGACCCAGACCGACGTATTGGGGGTCAGGGAGAGAAGGCTGACAGTGGTCAGGCAGTCCCCCTTTGCTTATGTAATTCTGAGAAGGTACAGCACTGCGTGATGCACAGATGCTTCTGAGCCTAGGCGACCTTTATCCCAACCGCCTCGAGTATTCATTCGGGGTCTCACACCCCCCAACTGCCTTTAGCCAGCCCCCCTTCCCCCTTCCAAATCAGCCATCACCACCTCGACACTTCGCCCTGACAAATTGTGCAAAACCTCCTGATGAATAAATAGCTCCTCCCACCCCTACGAGCTGAGGGTGGTTGGTCATCACCCCTCACCGCATGGCTGTTGAAACATACCATGACGCACCTGTCCCATCTCGACTAAATGAAAGATGGTGGGCGCACGTCCGAAGGTGAGCGGCCGATCAGCTGAGCCTGTTCCCGCCCTTTGTGGGGATTGTTGGTTGGCGGTGTCGTGTTCCATAGGCAGACCATATAGAGTTTCAATGATTTTCAATGATGCCTCCGAGTCGCCAGGAGTGGGGAGGGGAAGGCCCAGCAGACAGGGGAGTACTGCCCCTGCGTCCATGACTAGCCCAATTCCCATCATTTGTACAGAGGTAAGAGTCCTGGATAAAACTGCCTGCGTGCACTCTCCAGCACGGAAACGTACAATAAATACAAGACATGGGAATGGGTGGGTGGCCCGTGGGAGATCGCCAAGGCGTCAGCGTTCCGCTTACAGTACTGCATGCACACTAGTCGCGCCAGAGGCCAGAGGTCAACAGCTCTTTTTTATTTTGTTGTCCATCGATGAGTGGCCTGAGCAATACAATCCAGCCCAGGATTCCCTTTTGATCGCCATCCGGGGAAAGGACTGGCCTCGCCCTCTCCCCCAAGCCGGTGAAGCTGCCCTCAAAGAGACAAGGATAAAAACAAGGGTTTTAAATTCTTTTTGAACCATGATTGGCCCAATCAACCCCCTCCATACACAAGGGTTTCGCCCACGCTGGTATCCCAATGCAAGTCCATCACCGGGGCCCCTCCCGCAAAACCCTCACGTTGTAGTAGTTCCTGCCACCTAGTCCGACACTGTAGTTCAATACTCAGCGGCCACTCATCCAGCAAAGGCCCACCATCCGCCTCCTCCCAGAGAGGTTCATCGAGAGGTCCGGCCACGCCGCAAAATAAAAAATCGTCTTGGTCCTAGTCACCGCGTGGTCGCCTGCGCCATTAATCTTCCAGGCGGCCATGAACAGAAACAAGCAAAATCACGTCTGATCGTGCAGGAAAAAGAAATCTAATGGTCCCGCCAATCTTCATCGATATGCTCATCTTTCGAATGTGTCGCAGGACCACGGGTCTCTGACGGGACAGCCGGTCGTGTCCCTTTCGAATTCACCTCCTGGGCCCTCGTCAAAGGCCTGCCTTCGCTACCTCGTTGGCTGGGTACAAGTTGCGGCTTCCGCTTCTGTGATCGTGGTGGATATCGTATGCAACGCTTCGCGCTTCCCATATCCATCCGAGGATACCCCAGCGTGGTCGTATTGGAGCAGAAAAATGTCAACACCGCATCGGCGACCGTGAGCAAACGCAATGTTGATAGTCCAGACCGTCCGAGGCTGGCATCCTCTTAGAAAGTTGCTACTCCCGACAAGTCCAGTGTGTGAAGGTATGTCGAGCACCAGTAGGTGCTCAGTCAAGCTTGGCAAGCATTTCTGCCTTCGTCAACGGCGTGAAGTTGTCGATGTCCAGACCATCCGCCGCAAGACCTGGTCGCAGGTGGGGTGGAACCAACTTGTGGTTGAGGTGAGGGGCAATCGACAATTCTGGTGGACGTTAGCTACCCAGCACAGAGGAGGAAAGAATTAACAATCAGGACACTCACCATGGCGAGAGAAGTCAAACAGGGCTGGGAGCTCCTTCAATTGGCCGGTTTGGTGTCTCGAGTCCGGCAGCTTCGTGTTTGGATCCCGCAGTTCGTCGAAGAAAGGATGGACCATGGCGTCGATAGCGCCGAGTCGCTCGGTCGGCGTGTACTCGAGAAGCTTGGCAATGAGATCAATTGCGTTCGCATCGGCCTTGCGGAAGACCTTGTTGAACGGGTGTGGCTTGATCTGAGGGAACTTGTGCTCCATGTAGTTGGGGTTCATAGTCCGAATCTGCTCGCGAGTAGGCGTACCCAGGACCTTGATGATCTCGACCAATTGGTCGATGCCGGATTCACCCGGGAAGAGCGGTTGTCCCAGCATCAGCTCCGCCATGACGCATCCCGTAGACCAAACGTCTGTAACTTTGAGTCAGCACATTTTCCAGGGCGAAGATACTTGTCACATAAGTCAGTCCTCACCAATCTTGGTAGTGTAGTTGGTGGCGCCGAAAATGAGCTCCGGTGCTCGGTAGTAGCGCGAGCAAATGTACGAGACGTTTGGCTCGTTCTCGACGAGAATCTTCGCACTTCCGAAATCGCACAGCTTCAGAATGCCACTGTTGGGGTCCAGTAGGAGGTTCTGCGGCTTGATGTCGCGATGGCAGATGCCTTGCGAGTGGATGTAGGCGAGGGCCCTGAAGAGCTGGTAAATGTACAGTTTGACTTCGAGAATCGGCATTGTGGTCTTCATCTTGTTGAAAAACCTCGACGCTCGGTATACTGTCTCAGGCACGAACTCCTGAACAAGGTTCAAGTACACTTCATCCTTCTGTGGCCCTGTCAGAGAGGGTACCGAGCGATATTGGAGAATCAATCAACATACCCGTTCGCCATTGGAGTAGTAGAAGGCCTTCAGCTGGACGATGTTGGGGTGTCGCACGATACGCATGATTTGCAGCTCACGGTTCTGGGATTCTATTAGTCCAACATAAACCGGTGGTGGTGGGCAGCAAGTGGCTGCTGACCTTGAATCGCTTGTCCTGGAGAACCCGCTTGATTGCGGCATCCTCATTGGAAGGCGAGAGTTTTGTCTGGAACACGACACCGAAAGATCCATTTCCCACGATCTTACACTGCGTGTATTGTAGATCCCTCGTCTCGCCGGTGATTCCGTCTTGGACCTTCTCGCGGACAACTTCTGCGGCGCCAATTAGCAAGACGACTGGCGCCACCAGGCCGCGATCGATACCTACCTCCCATCCGCAGGTTGTTGAACGCTGCAGGGCGATTTTGGGCCATCTTGAGAGCTGTTGGGCTTGTTGCTACCGTTTTGCGGACAGAAAGATATTGTAAAGCAGATCGAGACTCGAAGAAGAAAGAGACACAGACAGACGCCTGAGGCGGGCCGTGGTGGGCAACAGTACGAGGCCGGTTGGAGGTAGGGTCTCGGAAGAAATCGACAGGATTCTGGCACCCGTTAGACCCGTGGGGGCGAATTGCTAGTGCCGAAGAATGAACGAGGTACACGGTCGAAGCGGAGGCTTGGTTGCACGACTATGTGTGGAAGTCGAGGACGACGCCGCGTTTTGCTTTGGGCTCTGTCGAGGAAGGAACCGGCAGGCGGGCGGGCGGGCAGGTGGGCAGGTTTGTTGTTGCGGTAGGAAGTGGGTCAGGGAGGAATGCGGTTGTCAAGGTATGGCGCGCGGAGCCGAGACGAGAAATCTGTCAATCAAACTGGTCCAAACGATTAGAAACTTGCTGCATGGTCCATCCCACTGATGTACTGATGGCACAAACGGTGGGGTGCTGGTGAAATGCGATGCAGAATTGTCAAGGTGCCCAGAGATGCGTTCTAGGTGGAGAGAGGAGAGAGGAAAGAGAGAGATGACGGAGTCTAGTCTGGGGAGGAGGGGTGGAAAGGCGGGTTGGAATTGACGGGGGGACCCAGTGAGTAGAAATTTGAAAGTGGACAGTGGACAGAATCCAGTGGTGAGAGAGGGACCAGGGAGACCAGGCGCGCAGCGCAGTAGCTCAACCGCTTTGCTCGCTCGCTCGGCAGCCAAGCCCAACGCCGCCATCCAGTCCAATCCCAGCCTGCGGTGCCAGTGCAGTGCAGCCAGTGCCGTGCAGTGCAGCGCAGCGCGGTTGAGGTGAAGCTGCAGCAGCCCAGACATTTGAGCGACTGAAACGGTGGCGACTTGTCGGGCTCGAAGTGGTGTGTCCGGCACGCAGCCAAAAACCACGCAGGCCCAAATACGTATGTCTGTACGTGCGCATGTGTGTGGGGGGAAGGAACAGAGGACAGGACAGGACAGTATAGCATAGTACAGTAACAGCAGGCCGAACTGATGACGGTCGACAAAGACAGACTCGGCGGGAGAGTCTATGATTGTTTCAGGTGCAGGGCGGGATGGAGAGGGACTGGGAGATGGCACTCGCAAGTCTCGCCGTTGTGCTGCATACTGTGTGTTGTACGCGTCTCTCGTCTCCCAACGGCAAGACTGAGGGGTGCTCCAGTCCTCCAGGTTGCCCGCGATACGCCCATAGCCTCCTCCTCAACGGTGCAGACAAGGGTCGGCAGCAAGCGGATGAGTGGGCTGCAGACCACAGCGGCTACTGGGCTCTGGGTTGCCAGCTCCTCAAGCGTGCCCCGACCTGTCACCGCACATGAAGGGTCCATCGTGACATGGTGGAGGGGTAATGAGTGATGAGGGTAGCTCGTTCGGCTGAGGAGACGAATTGGGGGGGCAATTGGGTCCGGACAACACAGCAGCAACGCAGGACAAGTAACTTACAATGATTGCAAAGTATGACCAAAAGAGCCGGTGATGTGACGACGGTCTGCTGCTGAAGGCGATTCGAAGGCTGAGGTGGTCGCTAAGCGCACACGTAGGCAAGGCCCTGGACGTCGCGAGTCGAGGGTTCGAAAAGACGGGGTTGCGGATCGTGAGGGCGGTCCAAGTCAAGCTTTGGGTTGGTGCCGGGTGGGTGAGTGAGGGGTAAGAAGGACTCGAGAGCTGCCCTGGGACGAATGAGAAACGAGCTGGGCTGGTCAAGAAGGCCTTGTATGGAGTCTTGACGGTGCAAACTATTTGCTGTCAAAAATGATACGAAAGCAATTGCATGCGCAATGGATGGAATGGGTGTGGGAGGGTGAGATTTTGCCAGCTGCACCAGCGTACTGCGGCAATAATGAAGAGGCGTCTACTTACGAGGTAAGGTCGGGGCCGATGATCAGGGTCGGGTCCAGGTCAAGGTCCAGGTCCAGGTCCAGGTTTAGGTCCAATCCGAGGCAGGCGCTGGTCGCTCAGGTGCACAGGTAGGTTCCCAGGTTCCAAAGGGCGGGCAGGCCAGGCAGGCCAGGCAGTTGGATCAAGGGAAAGGAAGTCCCAGGTGAGAAGAAATAAATCTGGCTGGCTGGCTGGCTGGCTGGGTAAAAGGAGGGGGGTTGAGAACCCAGGTCGACGGCAAGGTGGTGGAGGGAAAAGAGAGGGAGGTGGGATGGCGGGCTCCTTTGCTGTCCAGGAGGTTAGGTTCCAAGGTCAAGGTCAAGGTCACGACACGACACGGGCACGGCACGGCACGACCGACTGACTGACTGACTGACTGACTGACTGACTGACTGACTGACTGACTGACGGTGTTGACGAGATATTGTACGAGGTTCCAGGTCGGTCCGGGTGAGAGCAGCGTGAAAGGGTGGAAGTGCGGAAGTGAAAGTGGAAATTGGCGCCTCGTTTCGTTTTGAGGGACTGCTGGAAACTGGAACTGAACTGGAGTCCTGGACAGAGACGCATCGTGTGATGAGGCTAGCGCAGGCTGGGTGCATGACCACTCCAAGTGACGTACCCCGGTCCCAGACAGAAATAGGTACTAAGTACGTCGCAGCGAATAGCCTCATCTATCTCGATATGGCTCGTTCAGTTCGGGCCCCCTCCACCCATCCGCCCCTTTTTGAGAAACAGAACAGAGAAGAGAAAAGCATAGCTGCAAATCGACAGGCTCAGGAAACACCCGAGACTCTATGTATGTCATAAATGGAACCCCTGGTAGACTGTTTGACCGTTCAACAAGAGAAGTGCAGTCCTGTGTATTTGTGTG
The DNA here is from genome assembly GCF_014595645.1 of Diaporthe citri. Classification (NCBI taxonomy): domain Eukaryota; kingdom Fungi; phylum Ascomycota; class Sordariomycetes; order Diaporthales; family Diaporthaceae; genus Diaporthe; species Diaporthe citri. Next base: position 1,517,947 of record NW_025064854.1, on the reverse strand, counting down.
TGTGTGCGTGTGCTCGCGTTTGTCTGTTTGCGCCGGTTGTCAGTGTGTGTGTAGACTATGTACCTCCCATACTACCAAATTGGAAGTATGCATGTATGTATCCACGGCCGCCGCTACACGTTTGAAGCTCTGACCTGCTTTCGGTCCAGGTCGGGCCACCTGATACAGCTTGCTACATTGACATAGTATAGTACCTTGTCGCTGACTGAGGCTCAATTCTGGCCGGCGGGTGGCCAAACGTGTAAGCCCACTCCTGCTGGCCGTTTACCATTTCATGCAACGGCTTGACTGCCTCCCAGCCCGGATCCTGACCATGCAGTGCATGCACGACGTGCGTCGGTGGGCCAAGTTCATTCACCACCCAGGCTCTTGCCCGTCTGCGTGCCTGTGTGCCCAGCGTGCCTGTCTGCCTGTGTGCCTGACTGCCTTTCCCCTTTTGGTGCGAGATCATCTTCTCCCTCAATCGTTCGCGAGCATGCAATGCAGCAGGACTGCAGCGGCGCAGGGCCTATCGTGGCGCGCCTAGACGTGGTCAAGATGACGGCAGGGGCGCCGCTGCTTTCTGTCATTGAAGAAATGATGGTTAGGCTAGCGGGTCCCGACTACAAGATTGTGTTCGCCTGTCATTCTGACCCGCTCAAAACGGAGCCTGTTCATCATGTGCCCTCTTTTGAGACGGCCGACAGGCGCTAAGCGGTCCGCGTAGCGGAAGTCAAAAAAGGAGGCTTGGTTGATCTGCTGAGCGACCCGATCCTGCAGGGTCTTCCGCTTTGTTATAAAAAATCCGGCCCTGTAGGGTCAGTGTCGTCCGGCAGCTCCTGGACGGCCATCACTTTGCTTCGGTGACATCCCGTACGGTGAGGACAGGGGATCATCGATGCCAGTAGGTGTCTTGACTAATTCGCGAGGTGTTGTCTCGGTACAACGTGACGGGAAGGGCTTGCCCGGGCGGCGTCGAGCTTGGGGGCCCTGGGCCCTGGGCCCTGTTGGCCTGTGGCCTATAGCCTGGGGCCGGTGGGTGTCAACTGGGCAAGGGTGCGAGCTGCCGAGCTGCTCGTCTCGGAACCGCGGGCGGGCTGGTCGCGCTGCGATCCCCTCCACCCCTCGACTCTCGATTGAGAAGAGCTCCCAGCATGTTCGTCGCCAATGGGTTGGTACGCAGTTGTATTGTAGACGCGCCCAGTGGTCGAGCAGCCAGGTGAGACGCCGCATGGTAAGTCAAGGACTCAGGAGATTATTCATCAACTCAGGCACGCCCCATGGCTACCCAAGAACCACCTCGAACGGGGATGAACCCATCCTGGCATAGGCATTGGTGTGACCCGGGGAGCCTCCTATCTCGAGCACCGGCCGGAATCCTATTCAGAGGAATGGCTCTCTAAAACCTGTCGAGCAGCACGTACTCACGTAGTACGCAATTAGCAGCAGGATGTTAGGGACAGATCATCTACCAAGTTTGCAATTCGAGGGCCTTGAATGGGCCAACCGGTACCTGGCAGGATCTGACACCGTAGCAAGCAGGCCGTAGAGGTCGAGGTCGGGCTTCGTCCTCGGTGGTGTGTGAGTTGTGTGTGTGCGCGTGCGTGTTCGGGCAGCGCTGCTGCTTTGAGCTCCCTGCATCTTGGATCTGCCGCCTGCCGAGCCCGTGATCACTGAGCTCAGGATTGAGTTCCGGAACGCAATCCCCCTCCTTTGCATGATGCATCATCTGCAGTTGGCAGGAGTCGTGAACCTCGAGAGCGAGCTCTCGAGCCTCCTGCCTAGTGCATCATCGCCTTCCCACGCCGGCGCGAGGTGGTTGGCCGTTCACTGCCCTGCTGCCGCCTCAAAGCTCAGCTCATCTTCGCGCCCTCGCGCAGCCAGCATGAGGCATAGGCAATGTTGTCCGATTTGTCACCAGAATTAAAATACCTGTGGTCCCTCGAGTCCCTACCGTACGTACGGAGTACATAGGTCCCCGACTACTTGGTACTCTGGACTGCCAGGGCTGTCAGGGGGGGGGGCACACAAGCTATGTGCTCACAGTACAGTAGTGCTGTTGCTGGAGACAACCTTTAGAGGCTTTCGGTCGCGGCAGGGGTCCGATCTGGCTGCACACGGTGGCTAGCCTGCCAGCCAGTCGGAGTGAAGGTGACCCTCCATCCATCGACATGGGCGTTCCCCGCAGACTGCAACGCGAGAGAGGGAGCGGGAGGAGCTACTCGAGCGGGAGGGAGGGTGAGAGTGAGAGAGAGAGCTCCCCGGCAGCCCGCCCTGGTCTCTCGGGAAGCTCAGCAGGCAAGAGAGACTGCGCGGACGACGACGCGTTGCAGGCCATTGAAGGTTCAGCCTGGGCCATTGGGCTCGGTGAGCACAGTCCGGATCTCGGTAGCAGATCTGCTTCGAGGCCAGTGGCAATTGCATCATCATCTCGAGCTTGACAATGCGTTGTGTTGTTGCTGTGTTGTGTGGTCGACGGCGAGCCAACGGCCTTGGAGCTGTAGTGAGGGCCCGCCCGTCTCGTCGACGTCGTCCCGAATCCTTGGAAATCCGTCCTCTCAGCTGTCGACGTCGAAAGCGGGGCAGCGAGACCACACCACGCAAGCAAGCAAGCAAGCAGACAGAGCTGGGAGAGGGGGTGTGGGCCAGCTGCAGTGCCATTTGGTGGGGCAACGGCGAGTGTGACTTTCCAAGAAAGAACCTGAGCACATGGCCACCCACACCTTTCCCCTCTGCCTCCCTCCTCTGCCTGGGCTGCTCCAGGGAAGGAGAGGTCAAGTGACGCTGCCGTGCACTTCGTCAAAGCCCCTCTGACACATAGGCCGAGTCACAGAGCATAGGACGGGTGCGGCAACTGTTACAGGACGTGAGTTCTCAAAGGCAGATCGATGGCCTAGGCTGCGCGGTACGGTACCTAGTCAACCTACCAAGTAGGTAGGGCTAAGTAGCTACTGTACTGTCCGTACGGTACGGTGGGCACCCCTCCGATCGCACCGACTCACTTCCCAAGGTTGGCTCCCACCTTCAATTGTCCACCCGCCCGGGAAGCGGATAAGATAGACTAATAATAATAATAAAGGGGGCCCTTGGAGCCCATTTTGGAAAGAGCTTGCAAGACTGCTGGGGGAAATGGTCGCGGTCCTGGTCTGCTCTACTCTGCTCTGCTCCTGCCGTGACAGGAACGACCCTAACGGCAACGACACGACACGGCAAGCCCCAGAGCTGACTCCTGGCATCTCCTTTGGCAACGTCTGTCTGTCAAGCATGGCTACAGTTTTGTCTTACTCTTTGTGTGGGCGCAAGACGTGTTGACTTTCCCATTCCAACTGACATAAAGCTGGCGTAATAATGCGCCGCTGTGCCAGTATAGTACCTACTAGTGTAGGGCAGAGCTCCCCTTGTCTTCTTGGGTGTGCTTGCCTTTGCGGTCAGTACAAGGAGATACTCCGTCTAGTTGCATCCTCCCGACCCCTCTCGCAGTCCTCACTACTCACAACCCAGGCAAGTCAAACCAGCCCTTCAGCTCCCGATCATGATGATTTCACATGCGTCGAGTGCTGGGCTGGAGCGGCCAAGGGTGGGCGGGGGCACGCAGCTGCTGCCCCTCGACTGCATCGGTACCTGTGGTGATCCAGACACCAGCTGCATGGGAGCTCAGGGATCAGCTATGCAAAAGGGCGTCTCATGACACTCCCACCGCGCTAATCCTGCCTTTAGTTTGAGGTTGGACTCATCTAGCTTCAACGGCCTGCCCCCTGTGTTGTGTTCGGTCTGGAACGGCCCTCAGATGGGCTGTAGCGCGCGGAGTTGTTTGCTGGCCCCGTTACTGCCGCTGTCCCGTGTGTACTTTTAGACCATGCGTCTGTCCATGTCGTTACTCGGCCTGCGCTGCTTCGTAATCAGGCCCAGCCGACCTCTGATGCCAAAAGCTCTGACACATTATCAGGGAAAACAGAGAGCTGTGCAGAAGCAGGCCGTACCACACCCCCAACGCTCTGATACCGGACCACTCGGGCTCGCAATGGTGGCGCTCCCTCGCTTGTCGCTTACCAGCTTGCAGCTGTCGTGACAGGTGGCCGCCGCCTCACAACCGCAGCTGGCTGACGAGGCTTCCTGTCTCGCCAGACGTGTCTCAGACACGAATGGGTTGAGCCACCCGAATATCGCCGCTTATCAGCACGCTCCCGACGCACATTTCTCAGGCCCCGCAGAGACAATGAGACTTGCAGAGAGAGGAGGAATGCTATCTTCACGGGTACGCGTTCCAGCCAAGCACTCTTTCACCTGCCCTGTCAGGGCCTGTCTGTATGTGCTGTGCTGTATGCACATTTCTGTGCCTCAAGGTTTCCTTTCCTGCGCATGGCCGCTTGTCACTGATCAGAAGCAATTTGTACTGCACATGATCTTCCCGGCGAATGCTGCAGCTTTGGCTTGCGGCTACCAAAGTCACAGCAAGTCCTCCCGAGGTGCCTGATGCAGGTCATCTCGCTTCCCTGAGCGTTCAGGCGCGGGAATTCCTTGGGATCGAGTTGCTTCACGAGGGCTGAGCCGGCACAAAGAGCGGATCTCACATGTTTCGCCTCGTGTTGCTATCCCTTGCGATCACTTTTTCTCGCTTCGGAGATTTCAGTTTGGGTTGAGCGGCGTCGAGCTCCGGCTCGTAGGGCTGAGGTTGGCTGAAGCCCCATGGAGCCACCGTTGCAGGTGATCAACTCTCGGGAACGCCTCTGATAGCAGGTCCCCTTGGATCATGACTCGGCCGTCAGGGACACCCACAGCCTCAATACGCGGTCTGGCCTGACCTTGCATCTCTACGTAGCAGTGAAAATCTGTGCGGACCCAGCAACCTGCCAGTCCCGAAGGGCACGCTGGGCTCGATCACCAGCAGCAGCGTCGGAGCTTTCTATCAGAAGCCAGCAGGGCCGGACCGCCTGACGAGCTAGGACTTGTCTCACGCGAACCTTCTGCTCCCTGCATTGTTCAATCACATTGCGACGGGCTGCCTGAGCTACACAGCATTCCGCCGGATAGACCCGACAGGTACGCTCAGACTCAGCCGTGCTTGGCGCTAGGAAAAGAACAAACATCGTGAGCCTTCGTTTCCCTGGCCGTGTATCACCTAGACATCGTCCCCCTCTGTCAAGCCACGTTGTGCAAGGTCCTGAAATAGCTCAAGGGAATGGCATGTGATCGTGGTCTCGGGGCGGCTGTGGGCTTTCCCAACACAGATCGGTAGGCGGCAGGTCAGGTACAAGATCTCACACCTTTCGTTTTTCGGTGAGCCATCGCGGGCACACACGCCGTGATTGGCGAGCGCCTCACCTTGTTTTGGCGCCTTTGCCAGATCCCAACGCTGCAGCCAGCCTGAGAGATACTGTCCCCCGGTGGCTATGTTGTGCCCCATCTACAGCCTCCTCATCAACCACTCGCTGGGAGCTCAATGTGGCTGGCCATGCCCATTCCCAACAACCAGCAAGTCATCCTCAAAAGCTTGGTGTAACCTGGCGGAGCGATGGCCTTGCAAGCAATCAAACCGCCCATCTCACAGGGAAATCCATTCGTTAATCGGTGAGCCAGCAGTGCACTGATTTCACGCTTTCTCAAGCATCAGCATGGCTACCTGAAGAGCTCTGAAGTGAGCTACCAGGATTGCTCTCGCCTGTGCCTGAGCAGTACCTGTGGCCTGCAGAAGCACATGTCTACATCTGTGGTGGGTGCGACGGCCCAGAGTCAGATGGTAACACCAATGCTACTGATTTGATGCGATGGTAATCTGCAATGGATCATCTTCCCAGTAGCCAGTACGCCGCTGATAGGCCACAACCTGCCTCGTCGAGTTCCAGCCGCGGATCCAGCACGCTGAACTGGTACCGAGAAAGGCAAGGCATCGGCCCACGGATAGACCGGATACAGCCGCCTGTCCTGTGAGCTCGTGGCCTTCGAGACAAATACGCGGCAGCTTGAGAGCTGTGGTGTACAGCGCCCGTGGGTGTGTGTGCCTCAGCTCTCCGGGGGAGCAAAAGCCCATCCAAGCAAGCTCTTGTAATCGGTGCAGCCAGGTGGCACCACGTCGATGCCCATTGCACCGAGCCCACCTGCTGTAAGTGGCCCGTCACAAATGACAGAGGCAGGCCTGCATGGCAAGGTTGGCCACCCGTCCTCTCTCGTGACGTCCACGATCACGCATCGTCGCAGTGGAGATGCCCAATAACTGCTGGTTGGATCGCAGAGCAGAGAAAACAAGCAGCATCACTAAACAGGGCGCTGCACGCCTCTCTCTCGCGCGTCAGCAACAACACCCCTACTACAGCTCTCCCGCCACCGTCTGGGTGCTGATCAGCCCCTGCTACGGTTGCAGGTGGGTTAGTTGCATGCGAAGGATGAACGGCTCTTGCAAGCGTGCCTGGACAGGGCTGCCCACATCCCACCCACACGCCACCAGCACCCACCAGCCTGTGCATTAGGAGCCAGCCAAGTGGTAGCTCTGGGGGCGCTTTGGGGCCTGACGGTCCTCACGTGCCGACCCGATCGAGCGACGTGCAGGGCACCCGGCACCCACCCTCGCCTTTTGCGGACGGTCCCGTGCAGGACCAGAAAGGGGTCGATGGGCAGTGTCATGCATAATTTGCTGGCTATTGAACCTTTATATAGTGGGCTGGTGATGTCCCTGCTGGGATGTCCTCCCTCTGGGTGTGTGTCTCACCTGTAGGGCCAGCTCTGTGGATGCTCCTGTAGCACTAGGACACACTTGCGTCTGCGCCAGGGCCATTTCAGGGCGCTGTCACTGCAGCGACTGTTACCGGTGTGCGAGAGCTATGCATGGAAGATTTGGTACCTAGCATGATCATGCTATTCTCCACACAAGCACGTGTAAGTATGCTTTGTCACCTGACGCCAAAGGGCAGTGTCGTTCCCGAAGTGCCAACCCTCGAGTGAGGCTCCTCACGCGGGTGAAGTCTCGTTTTGGAAAGACTTCCTGGTCGGAGATATTTCAGCTCTCGACAAATCGCAGGAAAAATCGGTGGCGTGTGTAAGGGTGTGAAGACGAATCCGAGTGCGAGTCAACGTGGCTGCTGTACCCAAGGCGACAAGGATACGCTCTAAGCAAGGTAAGTTTCGGCATATATCAGCCTCAGGCAGTGCCCAAGACAGCGGTTGATGATTCGGCATGCAGCTTGCCGAGCGTGTCCTTCCCGCTGGCACAGTCGCAAATGAGAAAATATTGCCCGCGTCGCTGCCACCCTTGTATCGCCCCTGGCATGGATCTGGCGTATCTTCTACAACTCTAGAGTGGCTCTGGAACGGAACCGCTTCTGTCCATGGCAGTGTGGTATTTTCTTAGTGCGTACTGTGTTCAAGTTGCAACGCATATGGTTGATACTTCCCTCCTGACACGAAATAAACATACCTACTCAATTAGGTGATCTTCATCTTTAACATTTCGAACAGGCCAGGCCCAAGTTCGTAGGCAATACATATACATGCAGTTCTAGACGCGAACAGGGACTAACATGTTTGATTCCACTCATGGTTATTGGAAGCCACAACGCCCTAAGAAAAAACTCGCGTGATAACAAAACAGGGCCACTTATTGGCCCCGTGCTTCCGATCGAACAAGACGAGAACGCTACTTCAGTCTTTCTTTGGCTAAGTTGCATCCACTAGTTGTTGTTGAGAGCTTATGACGACAATCGTTTACAAGGCCGAGGCGCTCACGAACTTGTTCTACGGCGCCATTGCGCGATACATGATCAGGGTAGGCACGTTCAACCATCTTTCGCAGAATATCTAGGTGAACTTCCTGGATCACGGCAAGAGGTAGGCCTGGGATAGATTGGAAGCCCTCAGATAAAACTGAGAGATCAAGTATAGGATCATCACCGTTTGGAATGTATCACTTGTCTATTCTGACAAGCAAAAGAAATATCATTCTACAACTTCTTGTGATAAGTGAGCAATCGTGAACGAGCCACTGGTAAAGTCATAGAATGGAATGATAGAATCATATGCAGTCACAATGCCTCTACGAAGCTCGGTCGCAATATTACTTGGGGTTAAAATTGTCATTTGGACTCAGGCGTAGTCATGTCGACGTTGGAATATCACTTATAGACAGACTCCAGCGTTATCAGATTGTGTGACAACACCTCTTTGGACATCTATAAGAACGAAGACAATGATCAAAAACTGGTCGGATCTTCTATCACATGGAGACTTTTGAGGAACTCGCTCGAATGGCCGGCCAGCCGCCATTACTCAAGCTCATTTGAGTGGGAGGAGAGCATGAGACATCACCAAGGAGCAGAAAGTGTCTATAATTGTAAAGGCGCATCAGAGGTTGCGCAGACAAATTGCTTCTGAGATTGACAAACATCATGGAAAGGACAACTGAACGTATTTGTCGAGCTTCTCAGATATTATAGAAAATACGAGACACAGTAACGTCTACATCGAGTAACGGTGTCAAAGATTGCTAGGCACAGGTAACAGTAGGATCTGGGCAAATGTTTCGTAACATCGTATTGTAATAGACCTCAAATGACGCTGATCTATATTGTTTTATTGGTAAAGACTTCGAGAAAAAAAACACCTCTTTCAGGTAAGAGCATGGTAAGAAAAGCATCCAAATTCTCATACATCATTCTCTGCATGAGTAGCGCGTACTTGTTCTGAGAGGGAAATCGGGCTTCTCCATCAAGGTGTGTGTAGGGATATACACAAGAGAAAGTCCGAACTAGCCAGCACAACTCTCGCCCGTAATGCAAAGATAGACCCAATATTTCCAGACTCTCCGAATTATCCGCTACTCTCTTTCTGGCATCTTCCCTCGTCGTTCCAAGCGCCGGGAGTCCCCCTCACGACGTAACCCTTCCTGAAGCACGCGGTGAGCCTCCTCGCTACGACGCATTTGTTCTTGGGCTCGTGGCTGACCGACCTCCTCTCGGACTAGCACCTGCTCCGCGTGGTCTCCGCGCAGACGAGGATCTACCCCGACGCGAAGACGCGCTTCTTGCTCGCGCAGCTGCACCTCCCGCTCGCGCAGTTTCACCTCCCGATCGTGCAGCTGTGACTCCCGGCGGCGGAGAACTTCCTCCTCCGGGAACGAGTCTCCCGACGAGTATGATCGGGCCGAGGGTGCGCGGGCTACCGGTACGCTCGGCCCCGGGCGCACGTCAGACTTTGCTGGAGGTGGTACACGGCGGTAAGGCCCCTGTGGAGGAGGCTTTGGTCGAGGATGACGGCCCCAATGCCCATGTTCTGGGTCCACTGGTATCGGTGGTGGCCCCGGCGGTGGTCTCCAGTGACTGTAACTCACTGGAGGCCTGAAGGAGCTGACCGGCGGTCGAGGTGGTGGTGAGGGGGGTGGAAGAGGCTGGCTTGGCTTAGGTCGATGCCCTGATTCGTGGCCGGACATGCGACCCTCAGCCATAGGGCCATGGGCACTTGGGTATGATGGGGGGCTCGGGCCTGGATCATGAGGTGAAGGACCGCCGCCATCTGGTCCCTTTGGGCGCCTGTAACCAGGGCCCTGATACGGTAGTTTATGTAAGAGACTTCTCAGATCACCCTGTGTCATCTTGTGACCCAGTCCCTGGATTGATGAGAACGCCCAGAGGCAGATTACAATGCTGATACACAAGACTGCCGATCCAGATATGAGAAACCAGACAGGATCCGAATCGATAATGCTGAATACAGCCTTGACGGTAAATATTTAGTTACGCCCCATGAAAGTTCTTAGTCGAGAGCTGAGACTTTACTTACTGCAACGAATGCAATGGGGGTGAACAGAACGGTAAGGGCTGTGAACAACATCATGATCCAATTAAGTCTCTCGCTAGACAGGCTGAACTCCTGTTCACAGACGGAATGTTATTCATTGAAACATACTACCGCTGGAGCAAAATAATGAACATACCAATTCTAATGCTGCCTTAAATCTCTCAGAAAAGAACTTATATTTGTCCTCGAAATCGTTCAGGTCTTTCTGGAGACTCTCCAGTTCCTCATTCAGAGCATCCGTCGTTGCCGTAGGTGGATCTGGCGTAGGTGGGACAGTAATAATCAGCCAAGTTCAAGTTGGAACTGGGATCTATAGGTTCTGTTTATGTACCTAGCTACGTAGTCAATAAGCCTCCCAATTTTCATGAGCATTGTCTTGTGCATGAGGATATCTTCTTGGCAATAAGACATGTGTATGAGAGTCTTGTTCAAACGAAAACTCCGTGAGAAGACACTAGTAATCCTCTTCTCTTGATGAAGAGCCTGTTGAGCAGTTGATCAGTATCTTAAGCATTTGCAATTTTGTATGTATACGGGTATTCGAAGAATACTCACGACTTCTTCATATATCCCTTGATACTGGTGGAAAAACGTCGTAAAGCTGTTATAACACTGGTATAACGCTATGTAGATATATAGCGGTTGTTCAACCATAGCATCGAAGACCAGTTCTGAGCAGCGCTTGTTAAAATAGACCTCTAGACGAGAGGCGAAATTGCGAAAATGACGGTCCTCGGCGCGGAAGACAAGCACCACCAGGGACGAGGCGATGATCCGAGGCCCGAGCACTATCTGTCCATTACAAATCCATGTTCCCACGGTTGTCTCACTCTTTGAATCCCCTAGAGTCAACCAGACAGTATCAGTATTAAAGTCCTTTGAGACTCTGGGGCTAAGTGATGTCGAAGTATCACAGAGTTGATGCGTACTCTCAATTCGGTCCCTGCTGACGGCCCCTAATCCCCCTTCATATCGTTCGAGGCGACCACCAAGGCCACGAAGTCTCAGACACGACCAAATGTCAAACTGGGAACCGATGTCTCGTTCTGGGCCAGACATGATTTCCTCTGGCGGCTGATACACACCAGTCTGACCGACATCCCAGGTCATCTTGCGAGGGAATCCCTTCCCCTCAAATTGGTTCTCGACCGCTCTCACAGCCTGCTCGTCGTCATGCTGCACGACGCTGTACATAAATGTTTCAGCAAAGTTATCCAAGGTGTGCCTGTTGGAAGACCAGGTAGTATATCGAGCACGACAAGCTTACAGAATTACCAAGTCATTGTACACAGGGCCGCCCACCTCCCCAACTGGTAGTGGGAAGGTCCTGCCTGCAGGTACCACTCTGCATCGCCCATGGCTGTGGCGGAGGAGGAGTGACATCCCCAGCATCTTGTCCAGCGTGTCGAGTTCCCTAGCAACCCGCCTGTCAACGTAATTTAAGATAGCTACTCTTCCATGTAATGAAAATTCGCGAAGAGAGCTGCGTGTGCAATGTGGAAACCCAGAAAGTGACGAGTATGCGCCGTAGTAGATAAGGAAAATCCAAATCAGCCGTACGCACATCCCGTTCAGCGCTGGTGTTCTCCGCTTGGCAGGGGTTTAATGCTCACTAATTTCAGCCCTTCTGAGAGCTGACGCCGGTGATAAGCCAATGTGTCTTCTCGTGCAGTTGCTCTAACGCCTTCTAGGCAGAATGGTGATGTCAGCGGCCCAATAGAAATTGCAAGAGGGGGGGGGGAGCTATTGAGGTGGCCATTGTGTTATACAAGGCTTTGAGGTTTGTTGCAACTGCCATCAGCACTTGGAAGCGGGGAAATACAACCGTGGATATCCATGTCGAGAGCTGAACAGAACTAACCATCAGCAACATGTGTGGTGTTGTGCTGAATTGGTGCTTCTTGACACCTGGTTGATCATCGCATAGATGGATCGGTTAAATCAAGCATTTGGTGGTATATGATGCAAATCACTTATAGCTACAGTCTCACATGCTGACGTGGAAGACAGTAAAGTTTACAAACGTGTATAGACTCTTTTCTCTCTTGTGGTTACACATGAATAGTCTGGTACTACATTATGTTCCAGCTTCTGACGTGATCACTATTATCTACTGCCTCAACGAACCTAATTACTTTCTGATGCTTTAAAGCTCAGCCTTTGAATATGAATTATCTCAGATGTATACAGCAGGTTTAATTGGAGCACATTCTACTCAACAAGCAAAGACGAGGCAAGTATAGCATCTAGATACTCAGATCCAAACCCTGGCTCATATCTACCAAAAACACTCAGAAGAACGTTGTCACTATTGCTGCTCCTCGCTAGCTACTTGACGAATAAAAAAGACGAGCGATCCAGATGGTCGTCGTGAAATCGTTTCCAGTCTTATCTCATCAGTAGCCTTCGGTCACTGAAATTCCAAGCCACTGAAACCTATCTTTAGCTATTCATACTCGTAAGTTCCGTAGACGACAGACCCCAGGATCTAGTCAAGGAGTAATCTGAATGACATATTTAAAGTTCTCGAGAAAAAATTAACAAATGGATTCAGCACATCTAGATTCGCGGCCGGCCTCTCTGAAAACGGGACAGCACCGACGGCGAGGCATGGCTGGACCAGAGCACGCGAGCGGTCATTATGGCACGGCCGTCCTGACATGATCACTCGCTCACTTCCTATATATTCCGAGCTGACAGGCGCGACATGCGCCGGCGCCCGTCTCGCCCCCCCCCCCCCCCCCAGATCCCCGACACCAACTTAGAGAGCTGGAGTACGAACACGAGAGTATCACATGCGTCAAAATAAATATTCTCCTCCCACATTAAACAGCCGAGGATGGGGGTCAGGTGGGATGAAAACCCCATCTCGGCCTATACTTGACCAGATTAAAAATAGCAATCCCCACTGATGTGTTTGATTATTGATTGCATCTGACTCGGCGTGGAGGCCTTTGCTCATGTCGGTGGCCTCCACCGAGGGAGATCAACCCAACGCTCAAGACTGCCCTCGATAATATCGAGTAACACCTAGATCGTGGGCGCTTGTACCCTGAAGCCCACACTGGTCGACAGTGTTACACGCTATTACCTCAAACAAGCGTTTACCCGGCCGGAGGGCTCAAATTATTGGTTCGCCTGCGTTACTGATGCCATGACTCAACAATGTCCCCGAGACGTTCGGTACCGGAGCCTCACGGCTTATAGGAAACAAAAGAATGGGGCCGGCCGGCCGGCGACGGGCGAAGGGGTCTCTTTCAAGAATACAGGCTATTTTTGCATACCCATTCACATTTGAGAAGCCATTCAGCAGTAGGACCCAACACAGGAATCTTGAGTCTTTACCCAGACACGCACGCTCCAATGAGATGGCCGTCCTACATCGTGCCGCGAGTCTTCACCAAGAAAACCATTGATATTGAGATGCGGAAAGCAGAACCGAGCCAAGAAATCCTCGAAGCGAGACACTGCCACAGCGCTCGATGATAACAACCCCGTAGACAGTCCCCAGATCCAGCCAAAGGAAACGGACCGCAGAATGTGCCTGCGGCATCTCTGCGCAAGGAAGGCACAGAGCGAAACCCATGCAACATGCGCCAAGTACGGCACAAAGAGCGTCGTAGGGCTGTGTGATCGCCCGGTACCGTGAGCTGTGAGGATGAGCCGAGCCGCTTCAACGCACATGGTCTCTCTGTGTAACAAGAAGAATAAAGCCCGCCTGTAGATTGGATTCGCATACACCCGTGGAGGAAGCCGGACACTCAGCCCGAGGCGGGCCGTAAGCCTACATGCATCCTGAACGGCAAACCGTAGTGATCTGGTCACGGCCTATGTCCCGACGACGACGACGGCCTGTGCCCCGACGACGACGTAGGCCTACTGCATGTCGCACACACAACGGCCTAAGGATCCCAGGAGTTCAGGAACTCTGCCCGCTCGGCGACGACACCATTGCGGGCAGAAGCACGCAGCGCCTCCGTCCCCCAATCGCGAGAGGTCCGATACTCATCGGAAACGCAGGGCCCGGAGCCTGGCCTCGTGGGGGGTCCGTCGTTTGAGTTCGAGACAAATCAAGGCGGCCGGCCAGCTGCAATCGACACATCGACCTGGCGGATGTCAATGACGCCTACACCGCCTGTCACTTTCGACACGTCGGCAGGGGCGGCACTTCTCAGCGCTGGATCTCGCGCGCCCATAACATCCAGATCTCGGTCCTGCCCCGACGCTTGTCGAGCGCCGCCACGACGAACCCACGCACCACGGTGCATGTCTATTTGCGGTAGTGTCCCAACCGCCCCATTGCGTGCAGAAGCGCACCAACCTGGCCGCATGCGCCTTGAAACCCTGCTTATCTCGAGCATACCTCTCTCCTTTTGCCGCATCTCGACGACGGCAGTAAGTGAGCGGCACGCGCGGAAACGGCCCGGCCCCCTCCCCCTCCCATGAGCGAAGCTCATGCATGTGTCATCGCATGTGTGGTAGCGAGGCGATCGCGCCTTCGACACCGCCTAGGAGGTTCGCCACAGCATCAGTAGGTAGGAACACCTACAGCACACGGAGATGAGATGGTGTGCCAGCGTCACACCTGCCCCAAGGGCTCCTAGAGCCGGGAACATCCGCGGTTGACGTGGCACGGCGGCAATTCGTTTTGCGGGGGCCCGGAGGGACTTGGGCCGGCTGGTGATGGTCGGATGGTGGGACCTTCCGCTGACAGACTAGACGGCGCCGGGGCAGCTGAGGTGCGTGGTAAGGACCAGCTTGAGCGAGTAGGATCTCAGCTTGTGTATGGCAGAGGGCAATCGTCGCGATGGATTCGTACACACCGAAAGTCGGTACTGCAGCAGTCATGCAGATGGCTGCTTTGGCGGTGGGGTGGTGGAATCGCAATCCCCATCAGGGCGCAGGCTGCAAGTTTGACCCGTCAGTTTCGCGCCCTCCATGCCCTTGCGAGTTGTGATCCTTTGGCCTGCTGAAAAGGGGTCGCAATGCCCGTTAGATCGACGCAGCCGGTCCAGGGGTTTCTCGGGAGCGAAGCATGCAGCTGCAGGCCGGACTGTCATTCCGCTCAGCCGGTTCTTCCTATCCAGGTTGGCATCTCACCGGTTGAGATCTCGCTAATCTGATTCTCTCTGCAAGGGGCGTCTGCCATAGTTTGGCTCCGTCATCGTCAGCTAGGCACCCTGTTTTTTTGTGTTCGGCGACATGTCGGAACGAGGTGATCTACCCGTGGGCACGAGCCCTTGTCGGTGACTTGCATCTTCTGGCTGGCTCAGGTGGCCCTGGCCAAGACTCTGAGGCTGCCGGAGATATTGCTCAGTTGGTTGCAGAGGCCAGTCTCTGGAAAGCCACATCACTGTCGGTGTGCTTCATTGACAGTGTCCCTCCACAGCCATTTTCTTGGATGCCAATACGAGGCAACCCTCACGTCAGCCATGAGGCCTGACGGGTGTCAGAAATGCCCCAGCTGCTCCCCTATTAGCGTCAGGACGGGCCAGGGGGAGACTGCCGGGGGAAGACAGACCAGCTCTTTGTGGAAAAGAGCCGCAGGAAATCGTACGTTGAAAATGGCCGCGTGCTTCGATCGCCGACCTGTCTGCTTGGGGGACAGCAATCGACAGCCTGCATCCTCCACCGAGTATACACAGTACCGTACTGCGTACCTCTTGGCAAAGTGCGGTGGGAAAGCCAGATCATGCCTGCACCACCCGGACTTGAGAACTGATGCATCTGAAAGCTGTGCCGGATTGTGGGTCCCGCTCAGGCACAGGTCGCCCACAACCCAGGGGGGAAGTGAGAAGTGACAGGAGCTTGTCAAAGTTTGGTTGGGATCGCGAGCGAGATTAGCGCTGCAGTGGGACTGAGCCTGACCCACCGGTGCAAGATGTTTACAATTTGATCAATGATCGATGTCCGCTGCCCGATGCTTCAAACACCTGTGCTGCCCCGGGATCACGCTCAATCGACCTGAGGTCGACTGGTCGTGTTCGACCTGTCGTTATGCATTCACGCATATTCGCTCCGCTGACCGCAGCATTTTAGGCCCAGTCCAATCGGTCACACTGGGTGGCGTTCCAGTTGCACACGGTTCGTGAGGTCGGAGGCTTGCGTGCAACGACAATTAAGGGTCAACGGCATGATGAACTTCTCATGTGACCCTGCAATTCCAAGCCTCTCTGAGTCGTTGCTGTGTGACGAAGGGAGGCGCTGAACGTCTGTGCTCCTCGAGGACCTGACAAGTTCCCGTCTTCCCGCTGTTGGCGCCAGCCTTCGGGCGCCCGAGCACAGAGCAACCCTGATGGAGAAATGAAACCTTGAACGATGCAAGGCAAGGCGAAGCGGGCTCAGCGGGACGGGTCGTGGCGGGAACCGCCGTGAGTTGCTCTTCAGCAAGGACAGTACGAGAAACAGCCCGTCTGCCGACGGAAAGAAGCACAACTAACACCCACCTGCCCCGATCCGGAGCTGCAGAGAACAAAACGATCGCGTGCCCCCAAGCTTCCATTCCAATCTATCCGAGGCCAGATAGATAGATGGCTTTCCTCATGGCGAGACGCCTCGGCCGATACGTCGTTTCTCAGCCGATAGCACCGTGCTTTTGGGGCTCAATGCATTCCGAGCATCTCGGCAGATCGGGACAAAGCATGCTGCATGGACAAGAATAATGCATTGTGCAGATTGATATAGTGCATCCCTTCAGTCCTGCACGCGCTCCAAAGATGCTACGCAGTACAGGAGTGTCATCGGTCGAGCTGCTGCTCCCCTCGTTTCAGTTGGCACTCGTCACGGGAAGGGTTCTGGGCCCCCACGCGGTGTTTTCCAGTCGTTTAGTCATTGCTTTGATTCTCGTGACGCAGGTGCTGGGATGATAGCTCCAGGAGAACAAGTCCTTTATCGATATCAAGGACGCAGTCACAGCCGTACGGGCACTGGCTCCTTGCGGACGTGGAGGCTGCCCCGTGGCGTAGAGAGGCCCTTAACAGGGCGAGACCTTGATCAACACAACCACGTGTGCGTGTGCTTCGGCGCGGAGGATTTCGGTGAGTGACGTTGCTCAGGGCGGCGGCGCCTTGTCCATGCAACAACGGCGCCGTCGATGCTGGTCAACCGCCGTTTGGCGGGTGGGTGGAACCCAGCACTGGGTGTCGGGGCTGCGAGTATGCGAGTATGCGGTAATAGTCGGAGGCGCCACAAGAGCCAGAGGGGTGAGAGGGCTGACAGGCCCAGTTGGGTGCCCCAGAGGCTTGTCCCTGTTCATTCCGCTGCAGAGCATCCAATGAAATGGGGCCTTCCCGATCAGATCGTCCGATATTCCAGAACACCGGGAATGAGCGCAAACAAGGTTGCAAGGCGCCGGATTGGAAAGCTAGGCCCTGCTGGGAAGCACGGTCGGGCGCATCCCACCACCAGATCCAGAGCGTGCCGTAGCCAGCGGCCGCCTAGGAAATGCCGAGTCTCACCCCTGGGCGTCTGCTGGTAACAACAGGGGACCACCACTCTGAATCACATCACATCACGGCGGCACAGGTCGCAATTCCTTCGTGGCAGGCTCAATTTCTCAATCAGGCGTAAAATTCGATGTACTGACAGGGAAATTGGCAGAATTTTGATCCGCAGTTGCTCGAAGAGCAAAAATTATGTTGCACGTGTGCTGGTCATGAGTATGTTGGGTTGACTAAGTATGTGTGTGTGCGTGTGTGCGCGCGCTCGCGCCCACGCCTGCATGGCCCTATCAAAGTCATAGATGCAGAGAGAATCAAGGCAGATTTGAGTCTAGTTGAAGCGTTCGAGTCATATTTCTGTCGTCTTGGGCAAGTCTGATGCCTAACGCGGTGAAACCGACACGAAGACTGTTCAGTGTCTCGGGTTTGTGCCTCGTTGATCGCGCTTCGCAGCCGTGTGACCAGGAAGTAAGATCGAAACAATCTATTGACTGATTTTCTCTTCCGCAGAGCTGGCTTGAGCACGGATTGGAGAGATGCAGATGCGGTACGAGCGTGGCAGAATCTGCTTGAGACAGTTATGATAAGCAGGGCCAGCGACCAACCACACAGGCGGCCGGGCGGCGGAAGGGCTGAGCCGGAACCTGGCCAGTCACTCATGCGAGCATTGCAAAGACTATGCCTATTGCTGCGTGTCTTTGCTGCTCCTTTTTCTGCGTTCGCATGGCGACGCAGTGACCCTGGCGGCACCAGCATTGCGGATGCAATGCGCCTAGGACTTCTGACTGCGAACCCTCTAATAATGGTTGCTCGGAGAGCCGTCTGCTGCAGCCGTTTGTCGCGTAGGCTCTTTTTTTTCCTGGCATCGCGCGTAAACCAAAATTGGACGCCATAGTTGAAGTTGCTCCCTGCATCTTGTCCACAGTGTGTGTGTCTGTGCCTGTGTGTGGTGTGGACCGGAACACAGTCGACTGCGTCCGAGCCGGGGGAACAGGGCAAGGTGTTTTTCAGGGGTGAGTTACGGGGCCAGCCTGTTGCAACCCGGGCTACATGTACATGATGCGCCCAGAAGTTCGCGTATCAAGCGAATGCTGTTGAAAAGTTGACAGGTCACCCGGGTGGAGATCTGGAATGCGGCGGGGAAGTGAAGAAGGACCCGGTGGATGCACGTGTGTGCCACAAGATGATGCCGCAGCCCAGAGCGCGTGGAGGAAGCCGGTCAGGGGCCCGACGACAGATTTCGAGAACCACAGCAGCTGTTTGAGGAGTAATGACGGATGATGTATGCGCATCGGGCATTCCGGAACGAACTTGTGCTTGCCGCGATGCAAGATGTCTGTCTGACGGGTGACTGACGAGTAACTGTCGCAACGACGATGAGCCCTAGAGTACCATGCAAAGGCGAGAGCACATTAGCATGATACGTATCATGATACACAAGAGACTCGATCCGTAGGCGTGGTCCTCACCAGCATGTGCTGGCCGCATCGAGTAAGTGAGAGTCGATACGTGGTGTGCGTTCCGGGGAAAGACCAAAACAATCCACCGAAAACAAGACCAGCAGTATGAAGATTATTCCTCCGACAGGCTGAGACTTCTGCGTCTTCAGTGCGCAGTCTCTGCTGCTGTACGCGGGCGGACTTGCGAGAGGGAGGAGAAAGACCAGGCCAGCTCCAACGGGCCTGGCCTTGTCGTCACAGGAGGCGCGCAAGGCCCTGGCGCCAGGTCAGGCTCGGGGACTACTCATCCCTTGCTTAATTTGACCAGCATAATACGAATGCCCGACTCAGCCTCAAACGTCAAGATGGTTCTAGTACGTGGCCAAAGGTCAAGTCCATTTGTGGAAACGAGCATGGACCGGAGGATATTCCCGGTGTTCTTCCAGAGGCCAGAGGCGCGCCAGCAGAGAGACATGCAGCTCTAGACGCTGTACGCCCGAGCCCGTTCGAGCGCCGTGCGGGCCCGGAGCGGCTAGCTGGAGGGACGTTGAGGTGTCGTGAGATGTGTTGTGCGACGTGGACCGCCAGGCGGGAGCAACAGAGGCTTCCTGTGGCTTGCTGTCAGTCGAGCCGGGAGTATGTGGTGATACTCTGCGCTGCAGCGTCGTGAAACGGTTTGGCTTGGGGGTTGGTGGGTGTTCTTGGTTGGCCATCTCCGCCTCCTGCTGGTGATCGAGGATGATAGAGACACCGGCCCGGCGCACAAGACAATCTGTCCATGCTATGATGCGATGTGCGGTGCGATGCGATGCGACACGATGCTATGCGCCGCGCTGCGCTACTTGGTACGCTGCGATGTGATGATGCCAGCCTCGCTCAACGAGGGCCCTGTCGAGGGCCTAATGCAAGCAATTTTAGAGTCCCCAGTCGCAGATGCCGCAATCACATCCCGCGGCGAGGGGCCTTGTACTGTACACGGTACTGTATGTAGTAGACCTTGCATGTAGCCCATTGGGCAGGCTGGCTTCCTTGCTGCGTACCTAGGCACGGAGATGGGGTTACGTACAGTACAGTACAGTTGTGAGAAGACGCATGTGGTCTAGCCTACCGTAGATAGTACTGCGTGCCGTAGTCGAGGCGCTTCCTTGAACTGACGGGTGACCTCGATCAATCCAGATCAAGGTTGAGGAGCGGATGTGAGGGTGAGGGGCGAGGGTGAGTGTGAATGTGAGAGGTAAGGAAGGAGGGAGGGAGGGGGTGTGGGCATAGCGGGGCGCCCCAGAGGCTCCAGAGGCCCCAGAGGCCCCAGAGGGCAGAGAGGCTGCAGAGGCTGCAGAGAGGGCAGGCGTGAAAAAACACCAAGGGCAAGGAACCCCAGTTGCGCGTGGAGCCGCGGTCGAGACATCGCGACTGTGGCACCCGCACTTCGCAAGCATCTGCAGTCTGGTCGAGTGCCCTCCACTTTAAGGCGTTTTAGCGCCTCCGAAAGACCCTTGTCGCCGAACCCAAGCGGCTGCCACACCTTTTTTTCGACGTCGTTCTCAGTGTCGTTGGACTGAGTGAGGGCATTTCCACCACCACCACAACGCCAAAGCCTGCGCGCCTGCCCCTGTCTCCTGTCCTCCCGTCTTCCTTTTTGACAGCTATCACACTGCCTGTCTGACCGTTTGACAGCGCCTGCCAACTCGAACCTTGACGGTTGCCACGATCAGGGCAATTGCCTTTTCCCTGGTCTCGTCTGTCTGGCGGTACTGCAATGTACCTACATCGACCAGCCAGTCTCCCAGCCAGTCTCCCAGCCAGTCTCCCAGCCAGCCAGCCAAGTAGCCAGCCAGCTGTCTGTCTGCTTTATTCCTGTACGGTCGACTTCTGCTGGCCCATGACGACAGCAGTGTCTCTCTGTCTCAGTCCCCGACTCGGGTCAGGTCTTGCCTCGCCTGGGCGGAGTCAGGACGGCCGAACAGAGGCTTCCATTCCAACCCAGAGGCTCGTGGCACGCTCTCCCGTTCTCACCTTCCTCATCCACAGTCTCTCATTCGTCATCAGCACATGTCTGTCGTCGATGCTCCATGGGGGAGCCCCCCATGCTCGGTCATCGAAGGACGGCTAGGCAGGGAAATCTCGCAGCTACCCAGGCTAGATCATGCACCCTCGCGAGGTGCTCTGTGCCCCTGTGCTCTGAGCTCTGAGCACAGCCAGCCTGTCTGCCGAAGCCTTACCCTCAGCTCCATCGGGGCCACATCCCGGTCAGCCTTCACACCACATCGCCGCCTAGTTGAAACTATCCCTGCCCAACGACACGCCTGCCTGAGCTGCCCAGCGGCAGAGGAACCAGCTGCAGTGGGGTTGGCTATCCTCGCCATAATACGGCATGGCTTGTCTATGTGATGTGTGCGTGTGCGTCTGCTGCTGCTGCGTCTGCTGTGCTTGAAGGTACCCTCCGGCGTACCACGGTACAATGGTACATACATCCTACCCAAGCCTCTCCCCTGTCTATGTACGGGTGTGTGTTTGTACTTGTGTGTGTCTGTGTCTTGGTAGCAGAGAGCATGGGGGGAGGGGGTGTGTTCCAGGGTAGGGGCCCGGGTGGTGGACTTTTGCCCAAGTGTGCAAGGTACTCGACCCCGGTCCCAGTGTCCCATCGTCCAGGGCCCTGTGGGGAGCCCATATATCATCATGTATGTCTGGATGCATGTATCTAAGTAGACTATGTATGTGACAGACTTCCCAATCTCCTGCACGAGCAGAGATCTCCGAAGTGCCCATGGCAATTACCATCGACCGGATATCCCAGATCTGACTGTCCCGCAGTGCCGCACCCCGGCTGCACATCACACACCCATCCACCCTCTGTTCCACCCGGACTATATGAAATAGCTTCTTTCTCCTCCTCGGCCCCTCCCAGGCATCACCAAGCCTCCCGTGCGTGTTTCTTCTTCTGCCCACAACAGGACAATATACCACGGTCCCTACTGCCCATCACGCCGCCTGCCAACAACTGTCCTGCCAACTCAGCATCGACAACTACATCTTCATCCTCACCTACGGACAAACACACTCACACTTGGCCCACACTTTTGCCTCCACGCCCTCTCCTTGCCCTCCAACTGCCTCCTTGAAAGACGCGACCGAGTCAACAGAATACACGGCATTGACTACGCTGTCTCGCCAGCCAAAGGCCGGCCCGGACAGCTGAGACTGTTTCTGTCAGCCCGCGGCAAGGTTTCTGCCCCATCAAGCAGGACCTGACATCTGAACAACAATGGCGCCATACCAGCAGCACCCTGCCTCCCACAGCTGGGACCGCTGGCCTCAACACCAGGCCGGCTCAGACTACGTGATGATGAACGACATGGTGGGCTACGACACAAGGTCGATGCCGTCCTCGGCACCGCTCCAACGGCCCGTCATGGCTCCCCAGTACGTCATGGGAAACTCGTACGGAGACAGCCCGGTGACGCCAATGTCGGCTTCAAACTATCCCGGCCACTCCCAGTTCGGCGACTACGGCTCTTACAGCCAGCCGTCGCCGTCGCTGACCTCTCCATTCCAGCAACACCCCGACCGATTCGCGCACCGACCCATGGCACCACCGACACCACCACTGGACTCAGACAGCCATTCAATCTACTCCAGGGACGGCCAGGCGTCGTACACCTCCAGAGACACAAGCCGGAGGTCCTCTACGAAGCCAGTGACCGTGGTGAAGACAGAGGACGTCACCGCCCCAAGGACGCCAAAGACCATCGAACCTTTCAAGAAGGAGGATGGATCCCTACAATACGAATCAAAGGAGAAATTCGATTTCCTCCTGCGATTAATCCCGAAAACCCTGAAATTGGAGGACTCGAATGACCAGCAGCCCCAGCAGCCCGATGCCAACCCTGCCATCACGAGTCTGGCAGTGAAAGAGGTACGAGGTCATCCTGTTACAACTGACAGTTCAAGATTATGTGCTCACCGTGAACTCGCTAGGAACCTGGGACCAAGGCGCCACTCAAGAAATACAAGTGCGATTATGCAGGCTGCAATCGGAGTTTCGCTCAGAAGGCTCCCTTCAAGACTCACCAGGACACACACAAAGGAATCAAGACACACGTGAGCAAGACATCCGCCGTCAGCTTCCCCAAGCACTTCAGGACTAACTGATAATCAACAGCAATGTGACATTTGCGGTATATGGGTCTCACAGGCCGGGAATCTCCAAGTAGGTGCCCCTGCTACCCCCGGGACTGGGACAATAGTCCCGAGGGTCCAGATCCGCAGAATAAATATCTGACAGTGCCTGGCAGACACACAAACGTTGCCACACGGACGAGAAGCCGTTTGCATGTGGAGTGTGTGGCAAGTTGTTCAAGCAGAGGGGAAATGTCAAGCCGCACATCGTAAACGTCCACGAGAAGAAGAACAAATCCGTCTGTAACTTCCCTCGTTGCGGCAAGCACTTCACGACAATAGGGAATTTGAAGGTTCGTACCAGACTCTAGCAAAGATGAAGCCTTTCCTTCTGCCAGATCTTCTCCTTTTGGTCTGTGGTGCTAACCGTCGGTGCGTCTTGGGTAGAACCACATCGGCAAAGTCCACAAAGCAACGCTCGAAGAACTGGTGTACAAAATGGAACACTGGAACGAGAACGACAAGCTTGAAGACACTTGGATCCAGCTTTTCCAAGAATATCGCGTGATCTTCAAGAACAGCAACAAGGGCATCAAGGGTCGAGGCCCCAAGGATACGAAGACGTTGAAGCACGAACAGAACGCGGTCAGGACCAGGATCAAACCCAGGCGAGAGGCGACCCAGCAGATGACGCCCGTGAGTCCAGAGCCGATCCATGTCGGCGATGTCGGCCACAGTAGGTCGCAATATTACGACCATCATCAGCAAGCCCAACCACCATTCCACGGTCTTCCACTGCCTGCGCAACAGCAAGCTCAACCGCAGTTCCATGCTCTTCCCCTACCTGCTCAGCAGCAGCAGCAGCAGCAACAACAACAGCAGGCTCCTCATTACGCACCTATATCGATGCACCACACCCAGACACCATCCTATCATACCCTGCCTCAGCCCATGGGGAACAACATGGGATGGGCACCGCAATACCAATAGACGCGCCCGCTACCAACAAACTTGAAAATTACAACATCGCATTTCACGGGGAGTTCCTGAGAGGGGCAAGACAGGTGCATGGACACGACGGTTACACGGACTTACGGATATGAGCGAGCACAGTGCAGTCGCACCGGGATAATTCAACAACAACGGCAACAACGGCGTCGGACAAGGGGAGTGTAGAGAAAACAAAAAGGCAAATCGGACAAAAGGATGGACCGGAACGGGGAAAACGGACACACAACACAAAGGCATTGCACATTCCGGTGCTAGGCGTTCAAACATGACTTACAAGAGTTATCTGGAACGGCAAGATCAAAAGTGAGTTCGGCAAAGGAAAAGCAGGAGAGCATTTCACACCAAGCCCCGGCTACTAGGCCAGGCCGGCGTACACGTGGGATCAATTTTCCTTCTGCTCTGGGGCGGCTGCCTACATGATCTCTCTATGCAACCGCTGTTGTTTTTCTGCATCTTCTCCTATTTACCCCTCACTTCCGCACATACACACAGCATGTACAACAGCGCTTCCCCTCACGTTGAGGAGAAGCCTGCGTTTGAATCCACATCATGTACGCTCTAGCAAGGCACTGTAGCCTTTTTGTTGTTTTTGGTTTTGTCTCTTTTTCTCTTTCTTTGTTTTTGATCTGGGATTTCATGTCTGTTCCTGATTTTCCACCAACTCTGGCGACTCGATACCAATATCATTACGACACGACTGCTTCGGACCATCTATATACAACACATACAGTGGGGAAACGGAGCGTACGGGACTACAAAAAAAAAAACCGAAGGGGAGAAGGGGAAGATCATGGATGGGAAATGGCGCCGGTTTGCCCTTGACTATGAGAAGGAACGGAAACCCAGAGAGGCCCGCATTGTCGGGTGTTCCCAGCACTCTGCGGCAGGAAGATGACGGAGGCCGCGTTGTCAATACTGTGTAATGTATCTTGTCATCAGAATTGACGAAGGGACCTCAAGCCCATACTCTTTGAGGAAAAATTGCTGCCAGATCTTGACCATTCGGCGTCTCAATTGAAACAACAGTGACAGGATCGCACTATTGGCCCTGGATTTGTGAAGCCACTGCCAGGGACGGCATACTGGAGAGCGTCGGAGGCACAGAAACGGCATGTATGCTGTAAGGGGGGCCTGAAAAGAATCGATCCAATGAGAGTCGTATTGTCCGGAATTTCTACAAGATATCATCCTGGGATACCGTGCTCGCGCCTTTGGACACGACTAATTACTGATATTTTCCCATTTCTTGCAAAACCTGGGAGCGAATAAGGTCACATAGCGGGCTCACAGGACTTTAGAGGCATACCACGCAACCTCCATCATTCAAATCTGGTTCAGCCCAGCCCAGCGCTCACTAGTGATGCTGCGACAGGGACTATTACTTACACCAGGACGTATGTCTCGCTTCTATTCCCCTCCCACTACCAGCAACACGGGAATACCGCCGGATGAAGAGAAGAGAGAAGAGGAGCACAGAGCGCAAGCAATCACTCCTCGACCGCCACTCCCCCATGGCATGCAAACAGCCAGCCCAAGATCTGGGAAAAGTACGTGGACTGACAGCTTTTGCATGGCCCCCAAGCAGCCCACATCTCCCATCTCAGATACGCGAGGTGTGGGGGACTCGTCGGCTGCGTCCGTGCAGGAGGACCCGATAGATCGAGGAGGAGTGAGAAAGAGAGTGTGTGAGTGTTTGTGTGCGTGCCGCCTGTCCATTCAGGCGCCTGGGGCACACACACCTTGGGGGATTTCCCTGTCCTGTCCTTTCCCGCCGGTTTCTGACCACCCCCAAAGCACCCACACCCACCCACCTCTTCCCATCTCTGTCACACTTGCACTGTCCCCAGCCCTTGCCCCCTCCCCATCCATCCTGTGGCTTTGACATGCAATTACCGTACAAGCAAGGCACACCGTTGTAAAGACAGCCAGCCTAGAAAGCCCCAGCCCCGCCCTGCCCAGCGACTCGCCGGGCAAGCTTTTTCTGTCTCCCACACACACACCTGGGAGTCATGCGTGTGTGCCACACAGATCTTCCGTGATCGGAGGGATACCAGGAGTAGGGGGGCGGGCGGGGATGGCAGTCAGTCAGCGGTCTGTATGTTTGTCAATAGACTCTCAACCGACCTCGAAGATCCCAGCGAAACCACAGCGACGAATGTGACAGCTCGCACAACACAGGCGACACGGGCGCGGTGACATGATACTTACTATACTTACTTGAATCGCCGTGCATAACTTGTACCACGAAGCACGGGCGTTCGAGAGAGGACAAGTGACCAGATCGGCAAAGACGCCTGTCTGCAAGATTGATTTACGATAAGGCAGGTAGGTGATATGATGTCGCCCAGGGGGTGGGCGAAACAGATCAAATCAGGATTCGCCGCTCGGCTCGCACAGGGAAATGCAGTACGCAGGTTACTGCGCTCGAGTCTTCAGGAAAGAGGTAGATGAGACTTGTTCGCAGGGCCCCAGTCAAGTCAACAGACCAGGCCTGTCTGCTGCCTCTATGCTGTTTCTCTCGCCCGCCGAATCTCATGAACCTTGCATTGCGCAATGTACCTCTCGCCTGCAGGCCATAAGGAGGCAATCAAAAAAAAAAAAAAAAAAAAAAGGAGGTTTTGCACGCTGCCATGTTGACATGTATTGAGAGGGAAGGGGAAGGGGGGCAACCGATCTTCGAGAAGCTCCTTCACCGCCGCTAGGAACACAAAAGAAAAGGCCAAGGAGAAGACACAAACAGACTGTCCAGACGCAAGATCTGAAAAGCAAACTGCAGTGCCGCATGCAATGCGACGGCACCGCTGGTGAAAACGACAGCGCACACACACACGCAGTTCGTCCGCCGCCGCAGCGGCGGCCTGTTGTCGTGGCCCACGGGGAGGGAGACACAAACCATGCAGGTCTCACCGCCGCGTCTACGGAGTGTCTCTGTACTGTAGACTGTGTGTGTGTCTGTGTATGTATGGATGTATATCATGCAGGTTTGCAAATCCCTCGGAGCGGGCAGTATAATATCCTCCCCCAGGAGCATCAAACCATGATGCTTGCCTGCAGGGGGCAGCAGCAGTGTCAGTGACAGTGGCAGAGTCCAGACAGTCAGTCCCCTGGCCGGGGAAAAAAACAAATACGACAGAGGTCAAAAATAGAACGCCACCATGAAGGTCAGACATACATACATACACACCGTGCATGAGCACACAATACCTACAAAACAACATACATGGTCTACATACCTACATACATACATACATACCCACCGGCAGGGGGCCCGGACACACCCACACACCCACAAGCCGGGATCTGCGCGGGGAATTAGACAACCGCCACCAAAATAAAGACCTCGTCTATCTCGGAGCGAACTGGGGGAGTGGGCACACGGAGCAGCAGGCGGGCCAGGCCGCGAGATTTGAAGGAGGCCCCGGCAGCTGCAATGCCCACAGACAATATGCTGCCCTGCCCTGTATGTATGGGTGTCTGTATGTACTTTGGGCGGGTTTTGGGCAGCAGCGGTAGCAGCAGCAGTACCCAGCCCCACTCAGTCAACCCCCCCCCCCCAGCACGTACATACACATACATACATACAGACAGACATATACACACCACACACACACACACACAGTCCGTGACCGCAACATCACGACACCGACCCCGGCGCACGGTGATGGAGGTTTGGGCTGGGCTGGGCTGGGCTGGAACTGAGCTGGCTGGCTGAGCTGGCTGGCCGATCCGGGGAAATTCACTTGATTCAGAATCGGCCGGTAACCTCCGCCCAACAGGTCTGGTCTCCCCCGGTGGCCTGACCTGCATGCATGTGCATGCAAGCAAAAAATTCATACACGACCAACCCCCGGGTTCCCGGCCCCAAACAGCCACAAAACAGCGAGAGGGAAGCCCAAGAGATCCCACACCCACATTTTCCTCCCTTCGCTCCTGCACCCCCCCAACCCCCACCCCCTCCCGTGCCCTCCCCGGCGGCGTAATGATGATGGACAGGCCAATAATGCTCTCGAGCCTCCTGCCCTGTCTCTCGGGGACCTGGCCTGGGGTGCGGGGGACCTTCTGAGACGCGGCCTGGGGTGGGCCCTCCCCCCTTCCGCCCAGGATACGAGAGGCGACGGCCCCGTCATGACGAACGCACCCCCCTCTCTCACACCTCACACACCTCCCCTCAGCCTTAGCCGCATCGGGGCCCTCCCCACTGGCCCCATCGCCCTGCGTCAGATAATGGAAGGAGACGAGGAGCGCGAGTCCGCAGTATGCTCGGCGGTCTCCAGCCCTTCTCGAACGGCCGAGACAAAACATTGGGGGAGCTGAGGAGCGTCTTCCGGAGCAGGCATGATCGCTGGGGCGGGCCACCACCTGGCGCTATGGCCCAGTGAGCAACTGCAGAGTGGGAACGACGATGTTTGGGTACTGGTGGTCGGGTAGTTTGGGTGGGGGGATGGGGGCGTGTGGAATCATCTGAACAGTTCCTCTCCCCTGCGCCCAAGCGAGCGAGCATGCGTCCCTGGCTGTTGCTTGACGAGAGAAGCGAGAAAGGAAAAGGATGGAAGAACAGTGTCCGTTACGTCGTGCCGTGCCTTCGTGACCGTTCCTCAAACCCCCAAGCCCGGCGGCCGAGATAGCCGTCCCCTCGCATCGGGGCTTCTCTCTCACACACATACATCCATACATACGCACACTCTCTCACGGGGAGGGCTTGCGCGCGCGGGCTGCTTCCCTGGCCCTAGCCCCCCTAGCCACCGTGCAGAGTCGACACGAAGAGGATGTTGTCACCGCCCTGGAGCTCGTACGATTCCTCGCCCTCTAGTTCCCAGTCCGCGTCGTTGATCAGGACAAGGATTCCCGGGCGGCTGGAGGGAGATGAGCCAGAAAAGGCTTGAGCGTTAGTCTTTCGGGCCTTCTTTGATTTGTCCATTGTAGGGAGGGTGTAGGTGCATCAAGAACGCCTTGTGGGTACAGTGGCGAGAACAAGAGAGGAAAAGAAATAAGACACACAGGCTGGCAGGCCAGCCAGCGAGTGACATGGCCGCTGAAAAACCGGGGAACAGGGGGCAACGATGGAAGAGGAGCACGTACATGTGGTTGTCCAGGACGAAGAGCTCTTTCCTGCTGTCCTTCATGACGTGCTGGCAGAGGTGGTCGATGAGGTAGGCGATGGTGACGGGCTTGCTGTCCTTGTCGTGGGCGGGGATGACGAGCTTGTGTTGCCGTTGGTCCGAGAAGAGCATCTCGAGGCCGCCCCTGAGGAAAAGTCAGCACATGACTTTTGACCTTCCCCATTTTTGTTTTCTCTGTCTCTCTGTCTCTCTCTCTCTCTGTGTGCTAGATTTGCTGTTCGCCGTCTTGCCACCGCGTGCCTCTCTCACGGGAATGGCGAAGCTCTCAACAACGACGAGCGCAGAAACACCGCACAGTCGTTTGCGGCAGCAGGTCTGTCGCCCAATGGAGCACAAGGGGACTGACCGCCTTGAGTCGTCCCGATCGATCATGTGTCTGCTCAGGTGCCACCTCATGCGGTCTGTGGCCACTGATCGAGCAGTCTTGTTGGTGTTACCCTTGGGGTTACATTCCACCGCCTTGGAAAAAAAAAAAAAAACAGCATGCAATTGTGGCATGGTCTTTCCGAGAATGCTATAGTTGACGACTTCTGCCGTGGGCCCCCACAGAGGACGAACTGCTTGGTGGATTGGTGGGAGGGTGTTTCTGTGACGACTGAAGGAGAACGAATGACAAGGCAACAACAACTCACGAGAACTCAACGGTGAGAGTCACCATTGGGGTTTCCTTCTCAGCAGTCGTCTCGGCCATCGTGGACATAGGAGAGCCGCCCTCAGTACGCAGTAGTCGTTTCGCGTAGGATGGTCGGTGCACAGTCTTTGCGGCTCTGCGGGCGTCAAGTGGTAGCGAAAGTTTATTTTTGAGTCGGACTAGGCTCTGATACACTGTACGGCAATGGACCTGGGGGTGCTGGCTGACGGGGAGCGTGCACAGTGCGGTTTTCGGGCACAGTGTCATATCAAAATTTGGAGTCCCGAACCATCGCCAACACCTTCACTCACAAGATCAAGCTGCAACGAAGATACAGCATAGACAAAAAGCCCATTCTGCTTGAACCTAGTTGTTGTACGAACTCACCGCCTTTGACACGGTCGTTGATTTAAGCGCATGGTCCAAATTTATCAAGAGGCAGCCAGAAATTCCATACCGTGCTCAA
Source organism: Diaporthe citri (assembly GCF_014595645.1). NCBI lineage: Eukaryota > Fungi > Ascomycota > Sordariomycetes > Diaporthales > Diaporthaceae > Diaporthe > Diaporthe citri. The sequence goes on along the minus strand of NW_025064854.1, from coordinate 1,487,963 downwards.
GTTCTGGACTGCGCTCCTCGTCCAAGATCAAGTGCCCCACTGCCTACGATTTCCACCACACACAATACTTTATCATGTTCAAGAGGCCATGACTTATTACTCAATAGGCGCCAACCGGCAGACAGCCGCTTCTGACTGGGCTGACTGCTACGGCGGTGTCGTGGCATTCGGAGCAGATGTCAACCTCGCTCTATGGCGCCCGACAGACCAGAAAGTCTGGCACCCCAGGACACCCGGGCACAAGGGACTGGTCAAGGCTGTCAAGTTCCTGCCGGCAAGGCCGAGCGATCAGTCTTCTTACATAGTCAGCGGCGGCGATGACAAGTGCGTCAAGCTGTGGCGGCTCGACCATGCCAGCGGGGAGGTTGACGTCGTCCAGGCCGTTGAGGACCACACAGCCGCGGTAAACTGCATCGCGTCCTTGAAGGCAGGCTGGACTGGAGGAACTGAAGCAGGGTCACTCCTTGTCACCGGAGCGGCCGATGCGACAGTCAAGGTCTGGACGTTCAACGGTGCAGAGATCAGGGTCCTGCAGACCATCCACCTGTCACCCAAGTACCTTCCCTTGGCCCTCGCCGTGAGCCCGCTTGGGAATGACGGCAGTACATACATGATCGCATCGGCCGGGACCAAGGACATCATCCAGATATTCACCGGCACGTTCAGCCAGGACATCTCCGACTTCCGCCTCCAGGCGACCCTGTCCGGCCACGAGGGCTGGATACGCTCCCTCGACATCACCCCTGAGACGCCCGACGGCCCAGACGGCGACCTCCTCCTCGCCTCGGCCAGCCAGGACAAGTACGTGCGGCTCTGGCGCGTCCACCAGGGCAAGGACCTCCCCGCCCAGGCGGCCACCGCGTCGGACCCCACCGTCGGCGCGTACCTGCCCGGGAGGTCGCCGAGCAACAAGGCGTACCGGTTCCGGGCCCAGGACGAGGCCGACTACTCCGCCACCTTCGAGGCGCTGCTCTTCAACCACGACGACTGGATCTACAGCGCCCGGTGGAGCCGCAGCGGGCAGGGGAGCCTGCGGCTCCTGTCTGCCTCGGCGGACAACTCCCTCGTCATCTGGGAGTGCGACCCGACCTCGGGCATCTGGGTGCCCGACGTGCGGCTGGGCGAGATATCGCGGGAGAAGGGCGCCACCACGGCCACTGGCAGCATCGGCGGCTTCTGGACGGGCCTGTGGTCCCCAGACGGCTCGTCCATCCTCACCCTCGGGCGCACGGGCTCCTGGCGCCGCTGGGACTGGGACGGCGGCAGCTCCGCCTGGGAGCAAGGGGTCGCCGTGTCGGGCCACACCAGGGCCGTCACGGGGCTGTCGTGGTCCCCCTCGGGCGACTACCTGCTCTCCACCGGCTCGGACCAGACGACGCGCCTGCACGCGCGGTGGGCCGAGGACGGCCGCTGGTACGAGATGGCGCGCCCGCAGATCCACGGGTACGACCTGAACTGCGTCGACACGCTGGGCGAGTCGCTCTTCGTGTCCGGTGCCGACGAGAAACTCATGCGCGTCTTCAAGAAGCCCAGGGCCGTGGCCAAGATGCTGCGCGCCGTGGCGGGCATCGGCCCCGCCCAAGAGGACGGGGACGGGACAGCAGACGACAGCCTGCCCGAGTCGGCCAACATGCCGGTGCTGGGCCTCTCCAACAAGGCGACCGTCGAGGCCGAGGACGACGATGCCGCCGCCGAGGAGGCCAAGGCAGTGAATCCAGAGATGGACCGCGGCGCCGTCGACCCGGCGAGCATCGTGCGCCGGTCCGCGCTGGACGCGGCGCACCCGCCGCTCGAGGAGTCGCTGTCGCGGCACACGCTGGCCCGAGGTCGAGAAGCTGTACGGGCACGGCTACGAGATCAGCTGCCTGGCGGCGAGCCACGACGGGGCGCTGGTGGCCAGCGCCTGCAGGGCGTCGTCGCTCAACCACGCCGTCATCCGCATCTTCGAGACGGCCCGGTGGACCGAGCTGCGGCCGCCGCTTGCCGTGCACACCTCGACCGTCTTCCGGCTGCGCTTCAGCGCCGACGACCGGTTCCTGCTGAGCGTCGGCAAGGACCGGCGGTGGGCTGTCTTCCAGAGGACGGGCGGGGGGGAGGAGGAGCCCTCGAAGGAGGGTGGTGGCGGTGGCGGTGGTGGCATGTGCTACGAGGAGTTCCAGACCGACGACAAGGGCCACAAGAGGATGGTCCTCGACGCGGCCTGGGGGCCACTGATGCCGGACGTCCCCGGCAGGAGGATCTTCGCCACGGCCAGCAGGGACAAGACCTTCATTGTGTGGGCCACGGCGAAGAGCGGCATCGAGACGACAGAGGCCGGAGAAGTGGCAGGCAAGTTCCACAAGCTGCAGAGTGTGTCCCTGGAAGACCCCATCACGGCCATCGACTTCTTGCCCCGGCCATACCAGGGGAAGTATGCGGTGCTGGCCGTCGGCACCGAGAAGGGACACGTCCGCACATATCTCTGGGACGTCCTCGAAGGCTCCGGGGTACCATTTCCGCCGAAGCCTTCGGGCGAGCGCCTGACTCTGTAAGTTCCCGACGCCCAATAACGTCCCATTCCAACCATCCTCCCGAATTACTTCCATCTCCTGGCTACATGTTTCCGATTCTCTCCATGGACTTCACTAACCCGCACATGGCAGACTCGAACTCGCCAAGCCCATCCGGCAACTCGCATGGCGGCCCGGCCACGAGGAGACGGCCGAGCTCGCGGTGGCAGGCGAGGACGGCTCGGTGAGGATCTGTACCATAGATGTCAAAATACCGCAGGGGACCTGAACGCCTAGTGGCAGGAGCCTTTCTTCAACCCATGTGGGAGGAATGTTTTGATCTCTGGGCACACTCCCAGTCTGTACAGTGATGATACCCTGGCATAGCATACTTGGGTGTCTGGATATCAGGACGGTTTCAAGGAGGGACTGGGGGCACTTGGACAGCAAACGCATGCAGAAGGCAGTAGATCATGCCCGCCAGTACCCAGCAATAGATATTCACGCCTTGTAGTGAACCATTCAAACCCAAATTGTATCCTGAGCCCGCGGAGCACTCTGGAAAGTCTTGTTGGATGAAGGCATAAGCGCGTTGCAGCATTTCTTTCATACTGGCCCTGAGACCATGATCTAAACATTAAGTACCATATCTATATCGTACCGTGCTGTGCTATGCAGCGCTGTGATCTGCTCCAGCCGTACGTATCATGTCCGTGTGGTATATCCAGAAGGCGACCAACAGCTTCTAATTCATCTCTCATAGAGAAACAGACCCCGAGGCAGGAGAATCAAAACACGCATGTCCTGGTCTTCCCCAGGCGGCCACAACCCATTGCCAACACACCAGTCAGCCTCTTCTGACGATCCACAGGGGGAAGGCGAGCCCGACCGTCCCAGTTATAAGAATCACCGTTCAAGCCCACGCAGACCAGCGAGCCGAGCTCCAGGCATATCTCCCGAGCCACCATCACCAGGCGCTCACATGAACCGCATCGAACCGCAAAACCCTTTTTACGCACCCACCCAGGCACACCCAGCAAAGCCGCCCTACAGCTCCACCTTGCCGGCCCCCTCACCAACAACCGCCCTGGCCGTCTCCGTAGCGAGGGCCTTGGCTGTGGGCGTCGTGGCCGCCGCCGCAGCCGCCGCAGCCAGGGAGCGGGCGGTCTCGCGGGCGGCCTCGACGGCCGAGTCGCCGTGGATGTAGAACCAGGCGCGGCCGGCGAGGAACATGATGTGGTGCGGCAGGTAGAGGATGGTGGCGATGGCGGTCAGGGAGAAGAGGAGGAAGACGACGGACCCTGTTTTCCGGGTGCGTTAGCAAAGGGGGAATATAAATAGACAGCGGCGAAGGGTTGGAGCGAGGGCGGTTAGGACGGAGGCGGTGGAAAGTGTATAGGGGATGGGGGGACCGGGCAAGCAAGATGGACGTACAGAAGATGAACTTCTCCAGCGGCGTGAAGATGTAGACGCTAAATGTCACCTCCACCTGGTAGATCTTGAGCGAGAGCCACTTGGTGAGGGACTGGTAGGGGGAGACGGAGGCGGAGGAGGATGATGAGGCCATTGTCGCCGAGTTGGTCTTGCGACTTCGGGTCCGTAGGGCGCCTGTTGTGGCTGTCGAGAATTGGGAGGTTGTGGTAGTGGATGAAGAAGCAGGCTTGATCCGTCGGGCGTTACGGCGGCAGACAGAGGTCAGGAAGTCGAGGGTGCAGTCGTCGAGTGAAGAGTCCTAGCAATTACACATCGTCGGATTCTGATTTGCAACGGCCGTCTTGTCAGGAGTGAGAGAGGGATCGACGATCGAATTGGCTGCTGCTGGGTTCTGCTATTGGGGTATTCTTTTCAGGCCAGACAGTAGGGCAACCGGTGACGAAGTAGATCGTCTAGAAGAAAGTCTATTCTGTCCAGTCGATCGATGCGCATGGAGGAATTGTAAGCCTCGCATTGAAAGCAAAATGTCCCCTGGCCCCGGCTTCCCAAATTCCAATCACCCGCCAGGGCCGTAATCAAAGGGACGCGAGCCGGGGTGTCCGCAGTCGCGCCCGCCCCAACGGGTTCCTCCTGACTGGCCACGCGACCCCCTGTCCGCCTCGACCTTACGTCCTTCGCCAGTTCCAAAGTCCCCACCGCGCCGAGCCGAACCCGTTATCGACTCCGATACCACACTCGTCAGCCTTGTCTGCTTCTAATGCGACTGCTGGCAGTACGATGCCGTCCGGACAGGACAGTCTAGCCAAGCAATGTGGTGGATGAAGGCCCTCGCCCCGGCTGCCTTCGCACGCAACGGCCATGGCTTCTCAAGGCACACAGTAGCAGCAGGAAGCACTAGCAGTAGTTTCTTCATCGCTGCAGCTCCCTTCTCGACCACATCCCCCGACAGCAAGGGCGCAACCCGGTACCCACCGCGGCCCAAACCACCGCCAGAACACGAGTTCACAGAGGTGTACCTCAAGGGAAGCGGGCCAGGCGGCCAGAAGATTGTACGTCCCACCCCCATGGGATCTCGTTAGATTTCAAGAAACCCCCGCCTGCTTGGTTCTGACCTTTTTCTCTATGGACAACAGAACAAGACCAACTCGGCCGTCCAGCTGAGACATATCCCCACCGGCATAGTCGTCAAGTGCCAGGACACGCGCTCCCGCGAGCAGAACCGCAAGTTGGCCCGCGAGCACCTCGCCGAGAAGATCGACGACATGCTCAACGGCGACCAGAGCCGCTCCGCCGTCGTCGCCAGGCTCAAGGCGAAGAAGAAGTCCAGCGCTGCCAAGAAGAGCAGGAGGAAGCATCGCGATGTCATTGAGGGCAGAGAGCAGGGCGAGGAGGGAGAGGAGGATGACGAAGGGGCTCTGGATTCAGACGGGACGGACGGGGAGCCTCTACGTGACGACACTCCGAAACGGACTGTCAAGATCCAGGAAATCAGGGTTTGAATACGATGACTGCATCTTGTACAACCCGTCCTAGAATAATGGCTGCGAGCTACACAATGCCACAATGTCAAAATTGTAATCATCACCACATGGCGTGTCTTGTCACATGTGCGCTTGGTGCCTCGCAGGTAGGTAATTCTTCACTGTATTGCTCTAAAACACCTCGACCTCTGCTCATGGCACCACGAAGGGACAATTCCATCCATATGGGGCAGGGAAAACAATAAAGGGGTTTTGATCAGCCTCGATTGTACGTTGTTGTTCGCCCCTCTATGCACAACCTATTAAGAAACCAAAGGCCATCGTTTTCCGCCACCGCGACAGCCGGGGCGCCACCCAACTGTCAACCATGACCAAAACTTTTCGTAAGTATGAGACTCGAGTAGCGCGCGTGCGCATCGTGGAATCTGCATGGCGGCCGATCCGGTCGAGACGTTCGCAAGCTTGAGATCGGCTGGTCTTCCTCGTCGTCTTGGGTTGCTGGCGCAGTTGTTAGCCACGTGTAGCGAATCAGACCGACTCTGGCGCAGCCAAAGTGGGGAGCAGATCTTACCTTAGAAGCACTTGCGGTGGACGATGGAGGGACCGCTCTCGTCGTACTCCTGCTTGGAGATCCACATCTGCTGGAAGGTGGACAGAGAGGCCAGAATGGAACCACCGATCCAGACGGAGTACTTTCGCTCGGGGGGAGCGATGATCTTGACCTTCATGGAGGATGGTGCAAGAGCAGTGATCTCCTTCTGCATACGGTCGGACAGACCAGGGTACATGGTGGTACCACCAGACTAGGTGTGGATGTTAGCACGTGCTCCCAGGACCCACAATTATTATCCCAAGGGTCTCATAAAACATACCATGACAATGTTGCCGTACAGGTCCTTACGGACATCGACATCACACTTCATGATGGAGTTGAAAGTGGTGACGTGGATACCACCGCTCTCAAGACCCAGCACAGAAGGCTGGAACAGAGCCTCGGGAGCGCGGAAGCGCTCGTTTCCGATGGTGATGACCTGACCGTCGGGAAGCTCGTAGGACTTCTCGAGGCTGGAGGACTGGGCAGCGGTCTGGATCTCCTGCTCGAAGTCGAGGGCGACGTAGCAGAGCTTCTCCTTGATGTCACGGACGATTTCTCGCTCGGCGGTGGTGGAGAAGGAGTAGCCACGCTCAGCCAGGATCTTCATGAGGTAGTCGGTCAAGTCACGACCAGCCATGTCGACACGGGCAATGGCGTGGGGCAGAGCGAAACCCTCGTAGATGGGGACAACGTGGGTGACACCATCGCCGGAGTCGAGCACGATACCGGTGGTACGACCAGAGGCGTACAGGGACAGGACGGCCTGGATGGAGACGTAGAAGGCGGGGGCGTTGAACGTCTCGAAGACGATCTGGGTCATCTTCTCTCGGTTGGACTTGGGGTTGATGGGAGCCTCAGTCAGGAGGACCGGGTGCTCCTCAGGAGCGACACGGAGCTCGTTGTAGAAGGTGTGGTGCCAGATCTTCTCCATGTCGTCCCAGTTGGTGACGACACCGTGCTCAATGGGGTACCGCAGGGTCAGGATACCACGCTTGGACTGCGCCTCATCACCGACATACGAGTCCTTCTGACCCATACCAATCATGATACTGTGGATTTCATTAGAACCGATTCGTGTTGTTTGATATTTCCGAGGAGGATATTTACCCATGGTGGCGAGGACGACCGACAATGGAAGCTGGCCGATTTGTTAGCCTTGATGGTCGTTGCGAGCGTTGCGCCGTTGATCTCCGACGCTGTGGCAGCGGGAGCGGCGCCGGCACTGACAAGGGCGAGCGGGGGTGACTTACGGAAAACAGCTCGAGGAGCATCGTCACCGGCGAAACCGGCCTTGCACATACCCGAACTGCACTCGTGTTAGAATATTATGCTCTTGAAAGCGCCAGAAATCGGCACTGTCGATGCGATTGGGATGGGCGAGGCTGTCTCCAGCTCGCACGCCCTCTGGGCAGATGTCGGTGAAGGCCATCAGCCGAGAGGGGGGTTTTGGGGGTGGCCGGCAGTCTTACCCATTGTCGATGACGAGAGCTGCGACTTCCTCTGCAGGTTGGGAAATGAATGTCAGCGATGCTCGAGCAGATGAGAGTGAATGGTCTCGTGATGGCCTCGACCTGCTACCGCCACTGGTCGTTGTGGTTGTGGCGGTAGCAGACGCAGGCGGGTGCTGGTTGCGCAGTGCGCGGGCAAGGAGCAGACAAAGATGTGGCCAACTTACCCTCCATGGTGATTACGTAGTAAAAAGAGTGGTAGTGTGGGAATTAGGGACTCGAGATAAAGACGAGGAAGAAAGAAGGCAAGTAAAGTCCGGACGATGTGATGGTCGAACGGAGCAAGATTGTTGGTGTCGAGGAGTGTTTATGTCGCTGACGACAGGAAGAGTTTGGGTGGCAGTGGTGGTTGGGTTGATAAAGGGGGAGGTCCAGGTCGGAGTGAGAGCTAGGTGGCACTTTACGTTGAGATTTGAAGTGGGAAAGAAGCCATCGCACAGGCCGGGCCAGATAAAGTGGGGGTGGCCAGGAGGAAAGGTTGATGCGACCCTGCCAGTGGCTGCTCTGCAATCAGCCTACCACTGGAACGGGGAACAAGTGGGCTCCGCCTGGAGGAGTCTGGGAGAGGAGGGGACAGGGGTACGTAGTAGGGGCAGCCAACTCACTGCTCCCAGTTTGAAGCCACCTACTGTGTGATCAATTTCTCTACGTGAGCACGGGCGGGCTGGACGGGCAGACGGGACCGGAAATGGGATTCTTGTGCTCTTCACAGTCTCGCGAATCTGTTTGTGACTTGGTCTGCTAGGGCACTCAGGCGGGAGAGGGCGATGAGTTGTGTGTGTCTACGGAGCACACGTGCATCTCCTGCATAGACGCTGAGCTGTTACTACTCGCTGGCAGCTCCTGACGATTGTCGGTGTGGCTGGCTGGCTGTCAATCACTCAAGCCAGTCTGTCAGTCTATCAGTCCGTTAACCCGCCAATCCTCCCTCACTTCAACACATGCCACAGACTGAGTGACTGCTTTGGACCCTGGTTTGTGCGTATACATATACGCACCAACAGCATCCAGCCGTATCCTTCCCGTAACAAAGAGGCTGGCTGGTATGCATGTAATCTACGTCCTACTGTACTGCGGGGGCTTGCTTGATATGTCTAGCTCCCACTTCTGTGCCTTGCTCTGCCCTGCCGTGCCCTGTACGCCATTACGCCGCACAAGAGAGCGCCGATAATCATCTATCTGTGAGGCCTCAACACCTATAACAGCCCGCCACTTGTTTCGAGAGCATGGTGAAACAAGTCGCATGGTTGCGACCCTAATCCGTGTGAAACGGTAGAGGGTAGTGACGGACACAAGTCATAGGATGAACACCTCCGTGCAGGAGAGCGCATTGCTGCTGTCACTCCTGCCCAAGCTTGTCGTATGTGCCCAAGATCCCGCCGGTCCAGCGCAGTGCAGTCTCGATAGACGAGCTGATCCGGATACATGTATCTGAGCTCTGTCTCATCGCGGTGATGACGTACGGTCCTTGTGAATAAGCTTCAGCCTATCTGTGCACCGGTGGTTTACCCAGGATCAAGGCATGACGGTTCGGTTCGGCATGAACTCGTCGTCTGATGCCGAGAGCTCTGCAAGACGGATGCCAAGCGCGAGTCGTCGTCAAGTGTCGGCGGGCTGAGTTGAGGATGAGGTTGATTGCGCAAGCAGGGGCGAGACGCCTCACTCCTGCTGACAGTTGCCGCCATAAGCGCCCTTTTAGGACATCAGCATCTAGTTCACAAACTAGAGTACATGCCTCAAGGCTGTGTGTATACAGTAGTGCACATGGCGTGGCTGGGATTACCAGGCTTAGACCAGAAGCTCGACTGGAACATTACGCTGCCAGGGTCCGAGAGTGCGGCCAGGCACGGAAGGGCGCTGGCTACGTTGGCAGTATCTGCGTTGAGCGTCGAGGATGGGATGCAGAGCCGACACTTCGTTCACATGTCTATACTGATGAGCCTCGACGTCCGATGCGATACATGTGTCCTGGCCCCAAAAAGGGGCTCTTGTTGGTTACTTGCTGCTTTGAGAAGGCCGATGGCGGGGCATCAATTTGGCGGGGTTCCCGAAGCTCCAGATTCGCTTCTAGAAAGAGGACCCCTGACAGCGACCGTTGTCGGTTGGTGATCAACGGGTGGGCAGGGCCTGTGCAGGCCCGGCAGGATGAGCTGGCCCAGCTGGGCCTGAGCTTCGAGGCCGGCAAAGACTGGCGGGGCGAGGCGAGGCGGACAGATATTCAGTGTCCCGTTCTGGCAGTCTCGACGATGAGCAGCAATTCCGCGGCTGGGCTTGCTTCTTGCAGATCACCATCATTGCGAGACCCGCGGCAATTATAGACTATTATGTCTCCCCGTGGGAAAGGAAACATTAGGCTTGTGCATTGCATTCCCAATGCCACCCTCGCCGGTCGTGGGCTGCTTGACAGGAAGGATGGACCCGCGCTAGGCCGTAAACGTGCAGGAATTTTCGAGAAGCTTCCCGAAAAAAGCAGCAGTCCAAACAATTTGGGATAGCTTTACAGCACCAGGATCAAGACTTCACAAACAACAAGACTGTGCCGATCGCCATAGCAGACGTACCATTTCCCATACCCAATCTCTCGCAATAATTCAATCATTCCTCGCCGGAACGGAAGGGAAAGCCGCGCAAAACACAATCTCGGTTCCGCACCCCAGACAATCCAGACAAGTCCGATCCGAACGAGACCAAGCCAGAACAAGCCAGGCCCAATCTCTCAGCCCTCAACATGGACAAGAACCTGAATGAGCTCCTGAAATGGAGCATCGAGGCACAGACCGCCGGGAATGCCAACTCGAACGGGAACCCCTCCACCACCGCCATCACCTCCGCAGACGCACCAGCCGCCGAGGGCAACACAACAACAGCAGCAGCAGCAACCAGCCAGGCCCCCTCCACAAATGGCCTGAACCCAGAAATCCTCGCCGCCCTGCTGGGCGGGCCCTCAGACGCAGACCTGATGCGGCAGTCCATGGCGGTAATCACGGCGACGGGCGACCCGGAGGTGACGCTCGAGCACCGGCTGACGGCCTTCGACAACCTGGAGCAGCTGATCGAGTCGCTCGACAACGCCAACAACCTGGGGCCCCTGGGCCTGTGGGCGCCGCTGCTGGCCTCCCTGTCCGACGCCGAGCCCGACGTGCGCAGGTACGCCGCCTGGGTGGCCGGCACGGCCGTGCAGAACAACGAGACGAGCCAGGAGCGCCTCCTGGCCATGGGCGGGCTGCCGCGCCTCGTGGGCCTGGCGCTCGCGCCCGCGGAGAGGGAGGACGTCCGCCGCAAGGCCGTCTACGCGCTCAGCTCCGCCACGCGCAACTACCAGCCCGCCATGGACGTCGTCGCTGCCGAGCTGGAGAAGGGCGGACACAGGCCCGCCGGCTCGGGCAAGGTCGATGCCACGAACATGGACGCTGTTGACGAGGTCATGGAGGGGCTCAAGGAGCAGGTGAAGAAGGATGCTGCGAAGGCTTCCGCCTAGAAGAAGAAGGGGGACAAGGCAAGTGGCATACCACACGGGGCGGATCGGGATACCACAGGGACGCATGAACGGGGCCATGCATGGACGGCGTTAAAAGGCGTTGCGGCGGACCATGCCTGCGGGATCACACATAGACATGAACATGGGGTGGACACAAGCCGGGTCGAGGACCGGCTATAAAAGTTATTCTGTATCTTCGGAAAATGAGACATGCCATTTTGATGCCACCAGGTATCTCTGTCTGCTCCTTCCTTTCTATCATATGTGACATGGGGCTTTACATGTTATAATACAGCGAAACGTTTGGTTCTGCAACTTGGCCCCAATATTGTCTCGCTCATGCTTCATCCGAAATAAGAGTCAGGCTGCGCTGCCTCACTTGAATTCGCCGTCGAACGGTACTCCCAGGGCCTGCATGAGCAAGCGAGCGTGCCGGTTGGACTTGGCAGTGGTCTGGACGTTAACTCGGCATCCGGGGATCATCTGAACAAACACACCAAAATAGTCAGCACACCATGTCGTAGCCAAAGGTTTCCCAGCGGCCTGTCTCTCAGGGCTTTGCCCTCAAGGGGGGAACTCACCTTTGCAGGGTAGGCGTCATAGTTAGCTTGGATCTCGGGGAACAGCGCGAACTGGTCGGGCTCGAACCCCCACGACACGTTCCCGGACTCGTCGCCCGTGCTCCCCGGCACCCCGGGCCACTCCTTGATCTTGGGGAAGACGAGGTGGACCATCTTGTCCATGAGCTCGTACGCCTGCTCCCCCCACACCGTGACCTTGGCGCCCGCCGTCTGGCCCTTGCTCACCCCGAACTGCGACACGCCGTGCTTGACGCGCGTGATCTCGGTCCGCGCCCCCGTCACCGCCTGCAGCGCCGCCCGCGCCGCGAGCAGGTACGTCGGCTCCCTGACGCCCTGCGGCACGTACGTCGACAGCGTCACCGCCAGCAGCTCGGGGACCGTCCGGAAGTCGATGTCCCGCTCCACCGGCCTCAGCGCGCCCGTGCTGCCGCGGGGGCCCCGAAGGGGACGGTTCTTGTGGTAGGGCGACGAGTCGTCCCACGCCCGCAGCCGCTGCCCGATCGGGCCCTTGGCCGTCCCGGGGGGCTTGTGCTCGTACGTTAGCGCCAGCAGGTCCGGCGCGATGGTCGTCTGCCACGTCTCCTTGAGGCGGGGGAGGTAGAACGGCCCGGCCTGGAAGTCGCGCGCGATCGGGTCGGAGGACGGCGGCGATTGTACGGGGTGGAGGGCGCCGCGGCGGAATTTGGGCGGGTGGTATTGGTATCTAGAAGGGTGGGAAAGGGGCCGCGGGTTAGCAAGTGGGCGCCGAGGGCCAGGGCAAGCAGACCCCAACGGGGTGTGAGGGCCGCAGGGTCGCACCTATTGCTGGGAAGCTGGAATTTCCTCTCTTCTGCTCGCTTCTTGGGGTTCTTAAACTCCTCTATTTGCTCGGGCGACGGGCCGGGGGCCATTTGTGTTGAATCCGGCTCGAGGTCGCGGTATGCTGCTGGTGTCTCAACCGGCGCCGCGGCGGCAGCTTCTGCCGAGTACCATCTCCGTGGGCAGAGTGGCCTGGGTTGCCGTGATATCTGTGAGACTCGTAGTTGCCGCAGTGGGCGTACTGTTTCCCTCCAGCTCGCCATCTTGTTCGGGGTGTCGCGTTGCTCAATTGGCTGGCGGAGCTATGTCAGGTCAAGCGTGTCGTCGGAGAAGCTCCAAAATTTTTGGAATAGTCCATGGTCTCCCGCACGGGCCACATGTCGAATGCCGGCCTCCTCAACAGAGTAAAAGCCAAATGACACCGTCATGTCAAGTAACACCCACTGCATATATATTTTAAATACTTGGAATATTCCATTCGCAATTCAGGGCCTTATTTAACAATTCTGATCATCATCGGCGCGAGGGCTCAGTCATCTGCAATGTGGAAGATCGAGCATGCCTAAATTAAACTCCTCGCTCTGCCTTGCTCCAAAGACGCATCGCCATGCCGTAGCTGGGATAATGCACAGACCAAATGAAGCATTCCTTCACTCCAGACTCTTCTCTTCCTCCGAAGCTGAAGTCGGGCGCTCCTAACTCTGCCACATGTGCTCGCTCAGCTCCAGCAGCTTCTCCCCCATATTCCTCTTGGCCGCGTTCACATTACCCCGTTCCGCACTCGCCATCGACTCGCTGTAGCACAGCTCGATCAGGGCCTTGAGCTCATCGTACGTGAACCGGTCCGGGTCCCTCCCTATCGGCACGTTGTTCTCCTCGGCCGCCTTCACGGCGTCCTCCTTCGCCTTGGTGACGATGGCGTCGACGCCCTGGTCAAAGAGCGCCCAGTAATTGGCAGCACGAGCCATGTCCACGCCAGCCTCGATGTTCTTCAGGTTCTGTTGCAGCACCAGGATGTTCAACTGCATGCGGCCGGAGCCGCGGGCGTTGATCGGCGCCACCATCGACGCGTTCGCAATGAGGAAGGAGTTGGTGAGCAGGCCCAGGCCGGTGCGGATGAACGCGACTTCGCGCTCGCGCAGGAAGCGCACAATTGTCTCGTCGTAGGCAAGCAGCTCGGAATTGAGGCTGAGAATCTGTGGGTCGGGCTCCTTGACGTCTTGATCAAGCAGATATGGCGCCGTCTTGGGGTCAAGAGCCACCCGCAGCGAATAGGCGGTGCGGCAACGGACTTCCATGTGCAAGTTCAGCAGTGCAGTAGCGGCCAGCTCCTCGTAGGATGAGACGATGCCATCGAATGATCTGTGCATGATTATTAGCATTTCATGCCAGGAAATATGGAAGCAAGGGAACTTACTGGACTGTCTCCAGCGTCATCGGAAGGAACACCGGTCCATCCTCAGCTGTCGCCTTACTAGGGTCGTTCAGCAGGGTCCACCTCCTCTTCTCTGGCTTAGGTATACTGGAGCGATTGGAGTCGGTATCGTTGCGTGTGATGTGCCTCAGCGAAGACACCTTGACAGACAGCCACTTCATACTGGTGTACAGGAGGCACAGCGATGAGATGGTATCCCTGTCCGAGATGATGTCGCTGAGCTGCAGCGGCTTCTCGTTTGTCTCCGTGATCAGCAGTGCCACTTCCTTGTCCAGCAGATCTTGATCTAAAGTGTCGGCTGTCCAGAGCTTCTGGATAGTCTCATGGATCTCGCCGCTCTCGGTGGCCATGATGGCCGACGAACGTAGCGCCTGGGTTGCCGTGCCATCCTCCTGTGTTTTGGTGACCAGGGTCTTGTACCAGCCAAAACACCGGTCGTAGTACCTCATCATCTGGGTGATAATCAACGCACTGAGTGCCTGGTCATGTGGGATTGTGTCCAGCATTCTGCAGAACGCCGTGACCACTGCAAAGAAGTCTGTGGCACCTTTGAACACCGGTCTTTTTGCGACCTGGTGCCAGTCTCCATCTTGCTGGAATGCGTCTGCTTCACCGAACACAGTGTCGCTCAACTTGCCAAGTGTCTCGTCCAACTGCGGTTGGAAAACATTGACCAAGAAGTTGTCAAGGAAGGTCGTCAGAGTGCTAGTCGCCAGATCTGATCCCGGTGGTACAATGTTCTTGAGCCTGCCTAGGAAAACCAAAGTCGGCGGCAGCAACAGACTCATGTTAAAGACGTTCGGCTCGACGAGTGACTTGTAGGTCTCGTTCTGTTCGCGACCACCATATGCTGGGACTGCGCTCTTTCTAGCATCAATCTTCCCGGATTTCTTGTCGCCCTTGCCTTTTATCAGACCGGCAGTCAAGCCAGGAACCGCCTGTTCGATGGTGTCATTCAGCCTTTCAAATTCCGTTGTCAGGTCTACAGCCTTGGGATCCCCCTCGGTGAACTTGAACAAGTGCTCCCTATGCGCGTCGATGACACCGTTCGTTGTGCCTGGTCTTGGTGTATTGAACTGGTACAGATCCGCATCTGTGGTCACATAATTGTGTAGTAGTGACCGTATCTCATTCTGGTATAGGTTCCATAGCTCTTTGAAGCTCCCGAGTAAGGCAGCGTTGTTGCCGCCGCCCTCTCGGCGGATCAGAGCTTTGATAGATTCGTGGAAAAGACGGTGACCCTCGGCTATCGCCTCGAACTTTCCGTACAGTGTCCACAGCAAATCGTATATCACATCTGCCCTCATCTGTGTTTCTCTGTTGTTATAAATGTGCAGCCCGCCCGAACTTGAGGATACACCCCGCAGTGAGCTGGGATGTTTGTGATCTATCTCGTTGATCGTGTCGTTAACAACGCTGAAAAGCTCGACCGGTAAACGTTGCTTGATGGTGTCGACGGCAGTCTCCAGACGTCCCAACTTGTTGAGTGCCTCGACCAACAAGGCCACGTAAGAGAAAGTATCAGACTCGGGGTTCCTGCCGGGGTCCTCTTGTATATGGTTATCGAGGTCCATGCCATTCAAGACCTCGAAGAATGGCACCACAGCTCCTGATTCGGCGATGTCGTCGCGAAAGGCGCCCTGGGTCTTGGCCAAGTTCTGCCATCTCTCCTGGCAGTATGGTGACTTCAGGTACAAATGCTCGTGCAGCTCCTCGACGAGGATGTCCATCAGCGCCGTCTCCTGGTTAGCCAGGTAGCTCCTCAGATCACTCAGGGCGGCGATATCGTCTAGCTCGGGCTTCCTCAGCCTTCGGAGGGCATTCTGCAGGACTTCGACAGCCGTGAGGAACCTCTTCTCAGATATCCTAGCCTCGAGCTGGTCGGGCACCTGCCTCAGCTCCTCGAGCTCGTTCAGAACCTGCAGAAGCTCGTCGTACATCTGGCTCGTGTTGTAAAGCTTTTTGAGCTCCGGGTCCGTCGTGCACAGGGCGACCTTGCTGGTTGCCAGGTTCTCCTTCAGCATGCGGACCTTCTTCTGGCTCTGCATGATGCTGCCCTGGATCTTGTGGAAGGTGCCGATGGAGCTGTTGAAGCCCTGATGGTAGTCATGGACGATCGCCTTGAGGGAGTCTTGTAGGTACTGGTGCGTCTGCTGGAAGTTGCCGTACTCGTGCGCCCTGCCCACGGAGCTGTTGTCGAGGAGTTGCAGGGCCAGCTGCACAGGTATGCAGTCGTTATGGCACATCTGTGGCCAGTCCTTCTGTATAATTCCCAGCACCTCGTTGATCTGTCTTTCTGCGTTGGTCCATTGTGCTTGCTGGGTGAGTTGCTGGGCCTGAAGTTGCGATCTCGAGGGAGGGGCGCGGAGGGAGGACTGGGGAGGAAGCGCGCGTCCGGCTTGTGTTGGAGGTGGTGTCCTGTAGCGATCGCTGCCACCGCCGCCGCCCTCGCCATATGGGTCGTAGTCGTCGCCGTTGCCGTTTGGTTGACCAAAGTTCCCATAGCCATTGGCGTTGCCGCTGCGGCCGTACATGCCGGCGCCGCGGTAGCGGTTTGCCATGATGTTGGCTGCTCGAAGAGAGGCAGAAAGGTGTCACTTTGGCGGAGGGAGCCAGGAGCCTGAGAGCTATCTGTCAAGGTTCCATGTGTGTGAAAGCATCATCGGTAAGCAAGACACAGGTTGAAGCGGTCTGGAGAGGGTAGCTTGAAGCCCGCGATGCGCAGAAGCCACGAGTGAAGAGGCGCGTATTGGGGTGTTGGAGTCGAGTTGTCGAGGTCAAATTGGGCGGGCCCTGGCAGATGCAGGCGATAGCGTCCCCTAGGTACTTGGGTGCTGTCGTCACCCGCCTGCAGGTCTCACCCAGTCGGCCCAGGTCGTATGCCCCTAAAACGTCGGAAGGCGGGAAGTAACTTGAGCGACATGTTTCAAAACTTGGCCGCATCACACTTCAGATCGGCAATGGCTATGGATTTAATGCACCCATCTGCTCCGTAATTTGAGTCTAAGTCCAATAAACAAGCAGGTCTTGTATGACAGCATAATGCAAGATTGTGTCACGAACTACGTCAAATTCCCCGGACACATGTTATATTATGAGGTGTTCCTATCACTTCGCAGTGTCCTCGGGCTCTACTTCCTCGCTTCACGCCCTTCCCAATGCTTAACAAGGTGTTCTACAATATTGCTCCAATACTCGAAATGCTCACTAAATGTCATAGGGAACGATCAAGAGACATCTTACATTTACTGGCACGCCAATTACATACAATTGAACCGTACTCATCTCCTTCTCACATCCACGCTACGGATATGCACACTCTCTGTGCCCCTGCGACTAAGCATTCGAAAGGACGACATTACCAGGGTTCAGCTCCCGCAACCAAGGGCTCGTCAGGTCCGTGTAGAAGGTCGCGCCCTGCACAGTGGTGGGCGCGTCCGGAACGGTGACGTTGCAGTTCTCCACCCAGTCGCCCGCCGCCGCGACCTTGTCCGAGATGAGCTGGGCGTAGTCGCTCAGCAGGCAGGACTGGCCCGGGCCGTCCTGGCAGGATGGCAGGGTATAGACGGCGTCGTTCAGCCTGATGCGCACGTACGTCGCGTTGGCGGACGAGGCCGCGCCGGACGAGCTGTTCCCGGGGCTGCCATCAACGGCGCAGTTCAGCCTCTCGAAGGCGATGGTGCCCCGCATGGTGGTGAAGTGAGAGGCGATGAAGAGTCTGTCGGGGTCCATCTCGGAGCCGGACAGGGCGGGCTCGTCGTCGAACACGCCGCTGGCGGTGACGAGCTCGACGAGCTGGCCGTCGTTGATGAAGGTCGCCAGCAGGCTGGGGAGCGTGAAGCTGCCCCCGTCCTGGGCGATGCCGTTGGTGCCCGGGCCCTGCTCGAGGAGGCCGACGAGGGCGTTCAGGTACGGCAGCATCATCGTCTGCTCGAGGTCGGTGCCCGGGCCGAGGCCGTAGTAGTAACGGAGGTCGTTGGAGTACTCGTACTGCTGCAGCTCATCGTCGGTGAAGACGCCGCACCACGGGGACAGCCGGCCCGTGATCTGGCTCTCGAACCCGCAGAGGTAGGGGATCTGGGAGATGTCGTTGTCCTCGAATGTGAAGTTGCCGTCGATGAGGCTCTCCAGGCGTTCCTTGATAGGCGGGATGTACACGTCTGCCCATTCTGTGGCATAGTCGCCGCCGGAGTTGTCGTTGAAATTAGGGCACTGGTCCGACGGCCCGAGGGAATTCCCAATGTTGCCAGTGTATCCTTTCGACGTCACAGAGACAACATTGCCGTAGGTGCTGGACGTGAAGCCGAGATAACCCTGGACAAACATCTGGGCAGTCTGGAGCACTCGGGTGTAGTTGTTCGACCACACATAGAAGTCATCGCCCTCGTTGTAGAGCTGAGGGTATCTCGTGCGGAGGGTGTAGCCAAGGTCGTGCGCCTCCTTCGCACCGGTCGGGGACTCCATGGCGATCTGCAGGTCCACGTTGGTCAATACGGTCCGCCAGTCCTTCATAAAAGACAGGCTGCCGCTCGGGGTGTAGTTGCCGGAGGAGAAACGCTCCTGCATATCGACCCATCCGGCGTAGGCGCCAGTGTCTGGAAAGCGGGAGCCATGGCGGGACACATATGCAGCCTGGTCAACGTAGCAGTTTTCTGGGATCTCTGAGGAGATGTTATAGACGTTGGGCCCTGCACTTTCTGTCAGTGTGCTGTTCCTTGCGCATGTAACAGGGCTTTCGAAAAAGAGACTCTCACCAGCAAACCAGGGGCTGTTGGCACCCAGCCACTTGAGAGGCTCGGAAGCTGTCTCGCTGGCTGGAAGGTTGATGTCGTTGGTGGGAGCCAGCATCTGAGCGGCCGACACAGAGCCCACCACGGCCAGAGCGGCGACCTTGACAGCGGATGAAGCAGGCATCGCAACGTTCTTGTTCTGTACTCGAAGAAGAGTATGCCAAAGTTGGAGCAATGTCCCAGACCAGGTCAGCGAAGGAGCCGGTCAGCGAGTCACGAAGCTGCTATCTGCGCTCGCAGAAGGGTCTCCGGTGACAGACGATTGGGACGCTGGTCTATATTTATCGTCTTTCCGCCATGATCGCCCTCAACTCCACATGACGTTGGATATGGACGGGCAGGGCAGGGGAACTCGGCACTCGGCGAGGCTATCGCGGGCGATGAGCCCAGATTGGGGACGGGAGTCAACGCTGTCACATTCTCAAGACTTCTTGGGAGGGTTGCAATCTCCTTGGCCGCCTACTTCCCTAGCACGTGTGGACGCAATCGCTGGTGGTTTGCCATTGGAGACTGAGTCGACGTGCAAGCACCGGAAATTGGACTGGGTCCATCACCTTCGATACCCCTGACCCATGCCTCGCTGCTGGGGCCGGGGCCGGGGCCGGTCCGGTGAAAGCTTGACCGAAATGGCGGGGAGGCATGGGTGCTTGGGATGCTCTTCGCATCTAGTAAAATTGACGACGGTCTCAACATGAGAATTCTCATACGCCGAGCAGGACTCTTTGGCTTGATATTCATCATGATAACACGGCAATGGCTTTTTAAATGAGACAGCGGCCCCTGGACTCAACTGATGGGAATGTGCATCGAGAAGGCAGAGCTACACCTCGAAGAAAGACGCGCGCCTCCTGTAGAGGGGCAAAGCCAGACATGACCTCCCTCAACCAACTTGCTCCACAGTGTCGACAAGAAGTTATGTGACGGGCAGAATATTCAGAACTGGCAGACCATATAGGCCCAGACCAAGGAGGCAGAAAATTAATCATTCCACGTGATTAGGTCCTGCCTCCATCCAGACTTCCGCTGAGATCTTCTTAATCGCCGGCAATGCTTCTGCCTGCTCTCGAGACGTTCGGCCAAGATTGCTGACTATTCACCCACCCATTGGGTATAAATCAACTCCAGGGGCGCAGACCAAACTGTACGTCCGAACACTTTGAATGAGGACAGTGGACAATGAGGAGAAGTATCGCCGTGATCAAATTCTGGCCTACGGGGCATAACTACGGAGCAGACTGCGCAGACAAGACCAAAATTCTGGGATATAATGGCCTCCGGATCTAAACCCAGACTCATGCGTCGTGTATGTTTTCACTGTTGGGAAGACCGGCAAGCACCTCAGTCTTGGCCTGATGGACGATACGTAGATTGAATGTATCTACACTTTGAAATATCGATACACTATCGTGCATGAAGTGCATATTGCCGGTTCTTCGCAGTCGAAATGCTGGAGATCTAGAGACGAGTAGTGCGAATTCATAGGCAGAGAGATGTTTGTTCCACGGGGTTCCTGGGTTGACACTCAGGTGAGCCTGACACGCTGAATACAGGGACTCCCCGACACGGCTGATCGTGGAAGACAGCCCTAAAACGCACTGGCCACCGCTTAACTGCATGCCCTCCATACCACCTGGGCGGGCGTGCATACTGGCCTGACCTAAGTAGAACATTGATGAAACTCAGGTTGATCTCACCACACTGTCAAGAGCCACACCTGGGAAAAGCAACACACAGTCCCATGCTTTGGTCTCCCACGGCGAGCTTGACCTGCAGACTCATACGTCGCTACTCATCGGATGGAGCATGCAAGGCACGCACTAAAAGATCCAGGCAACACACCTACACCATGGATCAAACCTTCTCAATACAGCCCATTGGCCGGTTCGCCCGCCAGAGCGAGCCGGTGAAGAGACCAAAGGCAGGTCCATCGCGTCTCATTCCATCTCACCTCCCGATACCAGATCTCCCAATAAAGTGCACTGTTAACACCCTCACAGGAGTTTGCATGCTTCTCATACGACGATGAGCATAAGTACCACTACGGGGATCGGTCCTTGAGATGGTATTATACACCACAGCTGGGGGCGGATCTATCTCAGGGCTTCGAGACGTTCGTCAAGCACGACGACAGCGTCGCCGAGCACCTGGATAGTCTGCTGAGGACCATAATGCACCACGAACAGGAAACCAAGAAGAAGATCGATGCCAACGTCGTGACGTGGCGTGGAGTTCTCACCAAAGTCTGCCAGCCATCTCTATTTCCATCCAGCACGTGCTGGTTAACCTCCAGAATCAGTGGCTAATACGGCCACAGATAATGTCAAGCCCATTCGACGACCGTGACGGGTACGGGGCATAGCAGCAGCTCACTCGACGGAAGCCAGGACGTTTTCGGCTGACAACCTCACAGGTTCGAGCTAAACGCTACATTATACCAAGTGCGCCCGCCTTCCAGATGCCTGCCCTTCTTGAGATCACCGTACTGACCGGTCGCGCAAAGGACTGCATGTACGCACACACGCAACTGCTCAACGCCAGAAAACCACGCGAGAGGACGAGCCCAAGCTGACCAGGACTCCAGCTTCATCGAGGAGAACCACGCGTACCGAATGCGCTCGCAGGCCGAACAGGCGGCCCAGCCGTGGCGTGGGCCGATCCCCCAGGAGGTCATGCAGTTCTGGGGGTACAAGTTCGAGACGCTGGCGACGCTGCCCGCCCCGTGGGGCGAGACCAGCCGCGAGTACATAGAGGGTCGCGAGCGTGAGGTCGTCAACAACAAGGCGCAGTACTGCTCCGTGGTCCGGACCGGCCTGGGCAAGACGGTGCTGTGCCTCGGCGGCGAGGTCGATGCTGGTAAGTTGCCCCCCTCTCTATCAATCATCGAGACGTCAAAGTTCTCTTTACGGCCTCAAAGAATACATCCCCTGGCCCTCGCACGACCATCGGACACCCCGCAGCTAATCTGTGTCTCCGCGCACGCGCAGTCTGGGACTCCAAGCCCCCCAAGGCCGGCGACCCCATCAACTGGGTGGAGCTCAAGACGTCGGCCGAGATGCGCAACGACCGCGACCGCGACAACTTCGAGCGCAAGCTGCTCAAGTTCTGGATCCAGTCGTTCCTGCTGGGCGTGCCCCGGATCATCGTCGGCTTCCGCTCGCGCGACGGCATCCTGCAGCGGGTCGAGGACATGGACGTGGCCTCGATCCCGGACACGGTCGCGCGGCGCGGAAGGCAGTGGGACGGCAACATTTGCACCAACTTCGCGGCTTCTTTTCTCGAGTGTGAGTCTGTTCTGTTTACGTTCTGGCCAGGGTCTGCCTAGTACCATCTTTGCTGGCCTTTTTGAGGCTGGCGAATGATATTCCTGCCTTTCGAGCAGACAGGCGCGGGACGAAGTGAAGAAAGCTGACCGGTAGCGCTGTTGTTCGCAGGGCTGAGGACCAAGATCGACGACGAGGGCGTATGGAGGATCCGCCGGCGTGCGAGGGACACCCACATTGAGGTGTACAAGACGAATGAGACAACGGGTCACGGGCGGATACTAACCGACGAGTTCATCAATCACCGCATCAAGCTCGCCCTGCCACCCGCCCCGGATGATGATGACGGCGCGGATCCGTCTTGAGGCACGACGATCGGCGGCGTTTGAACCGAGGAGGGCGGACAAAGAAGATCACCGCAATGAACGAGAGCGCACACTATTTATTGGTTTTGAAGAAGGGTGCCGTATTGATCTTGTTATTTGTTCGGGTTGGACTATCTACCTAACCTAGGACGCCAGGCTACAAAACGTGCGAAATGCCAACCATCTTAACAGAGGGCAGGATGGCCCGCCCAGGGAAATGGGAGCCGTGCAGACCAAGCGTCTATGAGGAAGCTTCGAAATGTCTCTTTCGAAGCTTTAAGCGTGGCCGGTCTCCCGCATATGAAGAAGAAACCTTGAAGAAAACTCTCACCCCTCCCCCCCCAACCAACTCTTCTCTTTCTTTTGCGTTCAACCCAAGAGCTCGCTGCTTTTGGTAAACCCCTTGTAAATGCCGAAATGGTGGTACAGAAACATACAATCCCACAGAGTCCTCTCGATCCTTCTTCTTTCCTCCTCATATGCTTGCTTGTCTCATCAAAAACTGAACAAAACAGAAATGAGCTCATGATGCGTTGATGCGTTGCCAATGTGTACACGTCCCGATGGATCCAAAAGAACTTCTAAAAAAATGCAGTCGCTCCATCTCCAAGCAACCGCGCTGTTTTGCGAATGACGACGAAAAAGAGGGGAAAAAGGAGAAGTATGAAAGACAAAAAGGGGAAAATGAAATAGACTGGAGCGTCTTCAGCGGGCCTGGCACCCCATCCATCATGGCTCAGCGGCGATGCCGGGCCACCGGCCCTGCAGGTTCCGCACCCAGCGGCCGTACAGCAGCTCCGACAGCTGCCTGCAGTGCTCCATGCCGGGCTGCGCCTCCCTGCCGGGGAAGCGGGCCTCGAGCGCCGCCTTCTCCAGGTCGCCAAGCTGCTGCTTCTCGTCGGGGTGCCTGTCGCCGCCTGCGCCCTTGGCCGGGGTGGAGGGGGGCTCGGAGGAGTTGGAGGGCGCCGCGCTGCCGCGCCGCTTGCGGTTGGTCCGGCCGGCCTGTCCGTTACCGTTGGCGGCGCTGAAGAGCACCTTGGCGGGGCTGCCGGGCGCGGACGCCTGGTCGCGCTTGTTCATGTTGATGACCGTCCCGTGGGTGTAGCCCTCGGGCGCAACCTTGGGGTCGGCCGCCGGGCTGCCGATGTCGCCACTACCCTTGAGGAAGGCCTGGCCCAGCTTCTTGTCGTGGGCGACGGCGGAGACCACGCCCTGCATCAGGTGGTAGCTCCCCTCCGGGTCGACCGCGTCGAGCAGCGCGAGCGCCTCGGACAGCTTGGCGAGGGCCTCGCGTTTCTGGAGCGCCGAGGTCTGGGCGTGCAGCTCGGCCAGCGCGGGCTCCGTGGCCTTGGTGTAGAGCCGGTGGCCCAGGATGGCCTCCTTGCTGGAGAGGTCGCGGCTCGCCTTGGACTCTGGGTCGCGGTTCTCGGCGTTCGAGCCGTCCGACCGAGACGACGCGCTAGGATGGCTCGAGTCAGAGTCGTCTGAGGCTACGCGGCGGAACAGGCGCTGGGTCGACCCCGTGTTGCCGAACGACATGTCGGGTTGGAGAGGTCGTCTGCCTGCGACGGAGGATCGCGGCGAGCCGTCAGAGTCGACGTGGAAGACCGAGTCTGGTCGCCGGCGTCCGGTGGCGTGGTGCCGGACTGTGCCTCTCCGGACGGTACTTGGTGCTGGGGAAGTCATCTGAAGAGGGCCGTCGTTGACATCCAGCTTCCGCATCGCCTCGTCCGCGGAGAAAATTGCCGAGTCCCGGTTCCTTGAATTGGCCTTCTTTGGTGGCGGTGTTGGTGGTGGCGGGTGGGCAACGGACCTGACAGTGTCGAATGTCCATTCTTCGGTGTTGTCATTGGTGGACAGGCTCTGGAGGGTCTCCTGGTAGTAGACCGGGTGCATCTTCCTGGTCTGGTTGGCATCGTAGATTCGCTTGCGTTCCACCAGTTCGTGCAGTGCTTCCACTTTGCCAGCCCCCGAGATGAACTTGTGCCTGAGCAATTCCTTGGCGGTCGGTCGTTGCTCGGGCTCTTTGATCAGACATCGTGCAATGAAGTCCTTGAAGTATTTGCTGAAATTGCCCTCGAGCCGTGGCGGAGTGTTCTTTGGAATGTGGAACAGGACCTTCATGGGGTGGATGTTGGCAAGAGGTGGCTCGCCATTGGCCATTTCCATTGCTGTGATGGCCAAGGACCAGATGTCTGCCTTGAAGTCGTAGCCAGCCTGCTGGATGACCTCCGGCGCCATCCAGAAAGGAGTCCCGACGAAGGTGTTGCGTTGGGATTTTATGTTTGTGAGCTGGGCGGCAACACCAAAGTCTGCGAGCTTGACCTTGCCCGACTCGGCGAGCAGCACATTGGCAGCCTTGATGTCGCGATGGATCTTGCCCTCGGCATGGAGGTATTCCAGCCCCAGCAGCAGCTCCCGGCAGATGATGGCAATCAGAGCCTCTGAGAAGTTGCCCGGTTTGAGCTGGAAAATAAATCAGTAAATTGTTACCCATTATGTAGAAATTGGAGATCAGGACTGACCAAATCTAGACAGGAACCACCACCCAGATACTCCATGACAATCCATAGCTTGTGGCCCCTCAGGAAGCTTGCCTTGTACTGGGTAACGAAGGGGCTTGCACAAGTGCTAAGCACCGAGATCTCCTGTTGGATCTCCTGGATGTCATCCTCGCTGGACTCGAGGTCGATCTATATCTAAGTGTCAGCAATCGAGGTCGGGTCTGCGAGTGAAGCCCGCTGGGAAAGCTGCGTCTGCATCCTGTGCGACTTATGCAACTTACGTGCTTGATGGCCACTGTCTCTCCCGTGGCTCGCTCAATGCCTTTGTAGACGACGCCAAAACTTCCACGGCCAAGCTCCTCAAGCACCTCGTAATGACTGGCTATGTCGTCGCCGGCCATCGTGGTGGACTGATGCTGATTGCCCACGGGCACTGTCAACTGTGTGGGCTGTCCGGGGGCGGTCAGAGCCAGATGAAGTGGAGTGAGTGTATGGGTCCTTGGGCCGACGACAGCAGCAACTCCGAAGCGCGGGTGCAGCGGGCCACCACTGGGGCGAGACGGTTGGCGATGCAATGAATAACTCCTGCAAAATGTCTTGAGAAACGACGAGTGGGCGAGTACCGCAACAAATCAGCGACAATTAAGGATGCCTGGAAAGCAATCTGTAAAAACCCAAAGTATGCTTGCTGTCGCAATGGCTGGCTGTCGACTGTTCGTCACGGTCAGTCTAAGTGGATTTCCCAGGCTGGGGTTGGCCAGGCGACCTCTTGGGTGGAGCTTGGGCCAGCTGGCCCAGCAGGCCAGGACCAGGACCAGGACCAGGAGGAGCCCTGGGCCTAGCGAACCAAATGAGCGTGGAGCGGAGGACCCTTGCCCTGGACCTGGGATTCTGGAGATGAGTACGGAGACGTGCAAGCCCTGGATTCCTTCTGGGTTATAATTATCCTCATGGTGGACCTTTGGGCAACACGATGAAGTGTCACTGAGTGCAGGAGGAGGAGGAGGAGAAGCAAGATGGAGGCAGCAAGCAGATGGCCAGGACAGCGACATATGCAGGCTTTAATACTTGTCCGATAGAATCAACCATCACCCAGCACGATGCAACCGTTTAATTGCTAGCTGCATTCCAACAGACAACAGGATTGTCTCGCGCCTGCAGGTCGTGTGACCACCTTCTTCCTATCTGACTTATACATGTGCATATCGGGTGCTCTACTAGTGCATGTTTATACACAGCAGTGATGTGATCGGAGGGCCCGGCAACCGATCCCCTCAGCACATTTCTGACCATTGATAACCGCCTTTTAAACGGCATCTTCCTTTTTCATTTGCTGGCGCTGGTTCTTGGGCAGACAGTATGTCGGTAGATGGGGCAGCTAGCAGAGACTTTGCTTGGGAGTAAAACCGTGTTATCTATATTGCGAGTTGCTCGGTCAGACGGCATGGGCACACAGACCAGCATCTCGGAAACGAGGCGATGGAGATCTACGAATTCAAACTATAATGTCAGATCTCAGAATGCCATGTACCACAAATAGAACCAACTGTACAGCATAGTACAATTGAACCACTTTTACAATCCCGATTGTCTCGACAAAAAGACCTGAGCAAGCCTCATTGTCTAAGACCCGGACTCGATCTTGCCTTGGCTCTGACCTTGACCTCGGAGATATTCCATGCAGCAGAAAAAGGAGTGAGAGAGAGACAGAGAAAAAAGGAAAGGAAAAATGGAGGAACAAGAACAAACAAAAAGCAAAGGGAGAACCGACCAGGAGAACCGACCAGGGGAACCTTGGTCATGATATCCAGGTACGGTGCTGCAGCTGCAGCAGCAATGGCAACGGCGACAGCAACAGCGTCAACAACCAAAACAAAGTGCAAAAGCCAATTGAAGCTTGACCTGATCAAGCTTGGCCTCCCTCTTGTCACCGTAGCTCCAAGTAAGCTCCAGGGGTGACATCACGGTCGGGCTGCAGCCCCTCTATTTACCTGGGTTCCGCCGGGGTGCTGAAGTGCTGGCAGGGGATCCCTCTTCTCTCGCCTGACGGGTTGCCGGGGTGACGTCTGCCGTGCAGTGTGTACTGTACCTTGCACCTGAACCCGCTACCAGCTGCACCTTTCGAACTTCTGGGGTTGATCTGTGACCCCGACCCACTGAGGCTGAACACCACCCCAGACTGATGGAAGACCAAGTGTGGGCCGCTAGACCGGGTGCTCGCTTCCAAGGTTGTTTACTGGACCACCACATCTCAGGTCAGTCTCTCAATCTGAATCTGTCGTGAGTCGTACAACACACGCCTTCTCACCCACCCCTCCCTCCGGCCACCCATGATCTTCGTCTGCCACCCTCGTCCTTGAACCTGCCGCACCACCCGCCGTCTACGAGGATCGCACAGGCGCAAGGTCGGCCATAGCTCCTCAACAATCCTCATCCACACAGCATCACCGCCCACACCGCAACATGCCCAAGATAGCTGCATCTCTATTATTCTGCTAAGCAGCCCACCGGCTTCTACCAAATAGTCTTTTGCCAACACGTCTGCCCATTGCTTTGCAGGCCCTACACTCGCTCAACAACACATTAGCCACAGCAACGCGCCTCGACCTTGCCCTGCGGACGTGTATTGTATGCACCAGCACCAGCACCAGCACAGGACCCAGACCCAGACCCAGACCCAGATCCACACCCGCGAACTTGAACAGTCTCCGATCCGAGAACTAAGATGCTGCTGAGTCGGTCGAGCTCCTGCCACTAAACAACTCGCACAATCCTCCCACCGTCGAAATGGTGCCTGCTCCTCCGGGCATACCTCAGCGGTTTCCTTGCTGGTGCAGGGCGGTGTACTCTTACGGGGGAGAGGTGCGTTGATTATTGGCCCCGCCCGCACCATGTTTATGATGACGCTGCTTGGATCTGGTCTTTGTCCTCCGAGGGCCGTACGGGTCGTGCTGACGCGCCATGCCTATAGTCAAAACGAGATCTTGGTTTCATAGAGGGCGACCTGATCGAATGCCTCAATGCCGGCGACGGGTCGTGGTGGACGGGCAGACTGCGCCGCGATAGGAGGATGATCGGCGTCTTCCCGTCCAACTTCGTCGAGGTCCTCCCAGATGACTTTAGACCTTACAGCAGGTCGACCAGCCCCATGCCGGCGCCCCAGAGCACCCCCAGTCCCAAGAACACCCCGCAGAAGACCAAAACCTTTCGAAAACCGTTCGAGGCTTATTCCAAAGCACCGCATTATACCACCGCAAAGCAGCCCGAGACATACAGGGAGAGCCCCGTAAGGGCATCGCAAGACCTCTCCTCGACACCAACAAGAACACCATTCAGACAATCCAATCGCAGCGTGCAGTCAGACATAGAGAGGATACAGACACCACCTCGTGTCCGCGGCTACGGGTCTAGACAGCCCTCACCAGCACTCGGTCCTGCATTCGCGCCCTCGCCCGCGCCATCTTTCAACGGGCAGTACCAACCACCGCAATTTACTAATCCGTTTGACGGCCAGGACGACGCGCCGCCACCACCACCTCCTCATCGACACGTCGGTGTCCAAGGGCATGGCTCAAGCCTTTCATACGACAGTCGTATACAACCAAGGCTGTCGGGAGAAGTTAGCAGGCATGGCTCAAACCTTTCGTACGACGCCAGGATACCAGCCGAGCTCAGAAGACACGGCTCGCGCGCCTCTTATGACAGCAGGATACCCTCTGACCTGAGTCGGCATGGCTCTCACGCGTCTTATGATGATCGCGCCCATCAAGACATCAGCAGGCATAGCTCGTTTGCTTCGTATGACGATCGGGGCGGATTTGAGCGGCGTGGATCACATCTCTCGATGCAGCAGTCAGCCTCGATGCAACAGCCAATGTCAGGTTATCATACGCCCCGGGCGGCTTCTCCTTGTCCCCCTTCTCCTGGTGGCTCCGGCGTTAACATGACCCCTTCCCCGCTCAGAGAGGCCATGGACGGTGTGATGGAGCAACTGGATGCCCTTGGAACGCACGAGGCCGAGTCGCCGGAGCAACCACCGCTCGACCCATGGTCCCCGGAATCCTTTGACATGGTCAACCAACAGTCACGAAGGAAGCGAAGGGAGGCCACGAGGCCGCAGACGTCCATCGGTGTTGCCTTGAATGCCGATTCTGGCTACGGTACTGGGAGCGGCGGATCGTCCCGGGAACAGACCTACCATGGGAGCCACGAGCAAGATGGCCATTTGCCCCAGCTGAGCAGCTATGTCCAGCGGATGGAGACGCAGCTGCGCAATATGCACTCGCGCAACCCGGAGACGGCCGATGAAGCTGATGCAGAGCCTCCGCCCCCACCTCCTAAGAGCCGGTTGGTCGAGAGACCCAAATCTTCCATGGACACTCGTGCTGACGGCCCGGATCGCAAGTTACGTCACAAGAGATCCGCCAAGGAGGTCGGCAAGATGATCGGCCGGACATTTACAACCAAGACGAACTCGTCCTCCAGCACCCGCGCGACCGATAGCAGTTCAGCCACACAGAGCACTAACAGGAGTCTGATGAGCGGAGTCTCGGCCGGCGGTATCAGTGCTACCAGCGCAGGCAGTCTGGCGCGCAAGAATAGGGGTCGCGCCCAGAGCGCGCTCGGGATGCACGACCTCGGACTCGACCGGCCAGAAACCCCATTCAGCGGTGTGACTTACCACAGCAGCCACGCCTCCGATGCCCAGCGACCGCGGTCCCAGGCGGCCTTCCTAGACGACCCGATGGGCAATGTGGGCGGCCTCGCTCCTCCGACCCCGAAGAAGCGTGGTTTCCTGAAGAAGCTCATGGATTCGGCCAAGACAGGGGTAGCAAGCGGGCGGACCAGCATCATGACAGGCAGTGGTGGCTCTTTGCAATCTTCGCCCATGCCTCCGACGATGCCAGCGTCGTCAACAGGGATTTCATCGGCTGGCTTCTCAAGCCCCGTGGTCGCCAAGGACGCCTCCCGCGACATGGGATTAGCCTCCGGTACGGACTGGGTCCAGGTCCGGCGGGATGTGAACCGATCGAATACTTTGAGCCGCAATGAGAGAAACGAGCGAAGGGACAGGTGTATGATGCTTGACTACCCGGCCCTTGATCCAGTCGACGAGCTGTACGGAAGTATAGAGGGCGACGAGGACGCGGACGGTCTCCCTGTTCAGAGACCCACGGACTATTCGAGCATCAACTTCATGAATGTGGACAAGAACTCGCGTTTCATCAAGAGTCTTCCGCCGATGACCACCGCAATTACGCTATCTACGACCTACGTCTGCAGGCCGTACAGAAGCGACGTGCAGCGACTGCGGGCCATATTCACCTGGGTTGCCGAGTTAATCACCTGGGAGGAGGACTACGAGGGGGATGTTGATACCCGTCGAGTCATCCAGACAAAGCGGGGCTGTGCAGAAGAGTATGCGGTGCTGGTGATGGAGATGTGTGGTGCTGTTGGCCTACACTGCGAGGTGGTCCGCGGTTACCTCAAGACACCTGGCGAGATTCCAGAGACCAACATGCTGCCCCGCCCGAATCACTGGTGGAATACTGTGCTGCTCGATGGACAGTGGCGCATCATGGACTGCTGCCTCGCGAGCCCCTCGAACCCGAAGCGTGCCCTCTTCTCCAGCGTGGGCAGTGGCTCTGCCGATTTCTGGTACTTCCTGACCAGCCCGTCGGAAATCTGCTGGACCCACATGCCCGAACACCACGAGCAACAGCATGTCTGTCCTCCCGTGGCCAACGAGGTTCTGCTCAACCTACCCTGTGCCTGCCCGCCTTATTTTATGAACAATTTGCAGATGGTTGATTACAACACCTCCCTCACCCGCATCGAGGACCTGGAAATGGTGCACATCAAGTTCAACGTGCCCGCCGATGTCGAAGTGGCTGCGGAAGTCGAGGTCCGCGCCCTGAGTCGGGACGAGGATGGCGACTTCTTCGAGAGCGGCGACGTGGTGAAGAAGCGTGCCCTGGCACAGTGCGAGTGGTTCAGCGGCTCCAAGCGTTACACAGTCAAGGCCCTGCTACCCGGCGACGAGGGTCACGGCACCCTCAAGATCTACGCGGGCAAGCGCGGCCTCATGCACAGCATCAAGGACATCCCGCATCCGATGGCTTTCGCGATCCCTATCATCCACACAGGCGAGAATCCATCGTACGAGTTCGTGCTGCGGCATCCCACGCCGCACGCACAGCGACACGACATCTACGTCGTCCAGCCCCAGTGCCAGCGCCTCGCCCTGAACAACACATTCGTGTTTGCCATCCGACAGCACCCCAGCTCAGCACCCGACACCGGCGGAAGCGGTATGACCCCATCCTCGAACCCGGGTAGTGCTAGCCCCATCCCGTTCGTGCGGCCGGGCTCAGCCATGAGCATCAGTGCGACGTCGAACCCGAGCAGCTACAGCGGCAGCGGGTCGGGCAGCAGCAAGCCGGCCAAGCTCGCGATCCAGACGCCCGGCGGAAAGATCCTGCGGCTTATGAGGAAGGAGGACCGCCGCCACGGCGCTAGCGTCGGGTCATCTGCCCGCGGCCTGGCCAGCGAAGAGGAGGTCGGCGACGGTGGGACATGGGAAACCATTATCAAGTGCTCTGAGCGCGGGGTCTGGAGGGGCCTCGTCCTTGCGGACCGAATTGCGAAGTGGTGTGTCTTTGCGGAGTGGCATTGTGTTGGATGATCTTGGTTGTGAACTGTCGGCAAATTTTGCCCAACTGCTGCTTGGTGTTTGAGGGGTTGGGAGTTCAAAAAACTCATAATATCTGGAATCTCTGGACTCGCTCTCCATCGGTATGTCTCAGGGGAGTCTCTGGCTGGTACTACTTTGGCTTGCATGTCATCGGCGTTTGTTCTTGTCGAAATCATCAAACATGGAACCTGGGGGGCAGGGGGGGTTTGGTTCTCAAAGTGAGACGCGCTCGCTCGCGTATGTATGTGAAAGGAAAGGAAAGGAGTCCAAGGATATTTTCTCTTTTTTGGAATGGTCGTCATCAGCCAGCCTGGTATAAGCGAAGTTTTGGCGTTTTCTATAAGGCTCGAAAAGGGGCAAGCCTTTTGAAGTCGAAGTGTACGAGATAGCGCCGTCCTGTATGAGTACGGATAATGGTACAGCATCTGGTAAAACTATTGGGCTACTACACTGGGCTACTGTCGTCCGTGATCTGGTGTATTGATGAAGGCGGACACCGGCCGCCGAGTTCCATTACTACTCTCCTACTACTTAATTTTAGCAGCGCCGACAAGACGCCGGGGCGGCTCGTCACAGCTATGCGCAGGCTGATGCGAAGCTGAAGGGGTGGTGATGAGTCGGATCCGCTGACGGAGAGGGTGGGAGCAGATGGCGTCGCTGAGACGGCGATGATTGCCTTGCGGCGCCCTGGAGGGCAAATACGCTTTACGAGGACCATTATAGGGTGCCTAATGTTGTCAGGATGCAGTGTAGAGATGCGGTGAGGTGACTCGGGAGAAGGGAAAGGTGTGGATGTTCTAGTGTTGATAATTTCCCTAGCACCCAGGATGGGTACACCTCACATGGAACAGATGATGTCGTTTACCCTGGGATTTATGTCTCGACTGTACGTAAACTCCTGAATGATGATCTGGACAGTATGGATCCCGAGGCTCTTAAGCCGTACCAGAACGCTGAGAACATCGCGGCAGCGGCCACCGGTATGACGCTTGACTACATAAACCGTGCCTTGTCACCAGAACACACCGCAGCTGGCATTATGATCTACAGAGTGGTGGTTCATCAAAAACTGTGGGTTCACCGACATTTCATTGTAATTCACACAAGTATAAGACCAACAAGTGTTCATGTCCTGGCCGCTCTCGCTACTTCAGCTTGATCTTTCTTAGCAGGCGCAGTTTTAAGTGTCGCTACAATATGGCAATAGGAAACACCAAAAGGTCAGAATTCTCCAGAACGCTTCTGTACCCTATATAGCTGTGCCGTCAAAACTCATTCATAGACAAATTCAAGCTAGTTTGAGCTCTTCATCTTGATATGATATTTTGAGAAAGATAGCTAGAATATGTAGTCTTTATCAGACAATTTCTAGACCTCCTTGCCTGACGAGGACTAATCGAGAAGAATGGTATAAGCAGGGTGTCTGCTATTGCCCTAACCCTTGAATTGTACCTCACGCCATGGTCGATTTTTGGCACGATATCGGCAATAGTTCAAGCTATTCCGTATAGAAGTGAGGAAGTGATTTGTCATCGATCCTCACTTTTTCGTCCGGCCACTCTTTCCTGCGTATCTGTACGTCTTCACTGTAGGCCAAATTTGCTGAGGTTGCTTTCACTGGTGAGTACACATTGTTGTCTCCATATCTGTGCAGGGAAAGGTCATATGTCTCGTGCTCAGCCTTGACAAACTTGGACTTCTTTTCGTCGTCATAGACTGACTCAATGGGAGGAGGTCAGACAGACTCGGCCTCACAAGAGCACTCCGTTAGGCTGAACAATCTTCTTGGGCCTTTTGAACCAACCGGATCTGAATTTCTGGACATTGCCAGATCAACACCACTCTCATCCCAACGCCCAGGACAGCCCATCACCCACAAAACCATGGCCAAGTCACCGTCCATCGAGGTGAACAACCTCACCTACTCGTTCGCCGACTCCTCCCTCGGCGTGCACGACATCAGCCTGTCGCTGCCCCCACGCTCGCGCACGCTCCTGATCGGCGCCAACGGCGCGGGCAAGACGACGCTCCTGCGGCTGCTGGCGGGCAAGCGGCTCGCGCCGTCGGGGACCATCAGCGTGTCCGGGGTGGACCCGTTCAAGGACGGGCTCGAGGGGGTGACCTACCTGGGGCTGGAGTGGGTTCTGAACCCGATCGTGCGGACCGACATCGGGGTGGTGGAGCTGCTGCGGTCCGTCGGCGGCGACGCGTACCCCGAGAGGCGCGACGAGCTGGTGCAGGTCCTGGACATCGACGAGAACTGGCGCATGAGCGCCGTCAGCGACGGCGAGAGGCGCCGCGTCCAGCTGGCCATGGGCCTGGTGCGGCCCTGGACGGTGCTGCTGCTCGACGAGATCACCGTCGACCTCGACGTGCTGTCGCGCGCGGAGTTCCTCGCCTGGCTGAAAGGGGAGACCGAGTCCCGCGAGTGCACCATCGTGTACGCGACGCACATCCTCGACAACCTCGCCGGGTGGCCCACGCACCTCGTGCACATGCACATGGGTGGCGTCAGGGAGTGGGACACCACGGACAAGTTCCTCAGCAGGCTGGAGGGCGACACGGGCAACTCGCGCCTCGGGGAGCTGGTCCTCGGCTGGCTCAGGGACGATCTCAAGGACAGGGGCCCGCGGAGCCAGAACCGCCGGGGCCCGGAGGGGAAGACGTACGGGATGGGTGGCGCCGAGCTGGGCGGGTACGGGTTGGAGGCCAAGAAGTAGGGGTAGGAGAAAGGGTGAGCATAGGGATGATCTGTCTGAAGGGCCGACGGTGATCAATTTCAACACGGCATGTTGCGCGGAGTTCACAAAGATTCGTACGGCATTTTGGCACGAGTGTTTCATGGGGCATCACCACGAAGCGCATTTAACATGGCGTTGGTAGACAGATGGTCGGGATGCCTTTCAACATATAGGCCCGGAAAAGGAATAGGCTTCAACAACGGATGGTCTTCTGTGGAGGGTAGATATGGTGAAATAGGCGTTACGGCTGCGTTTCCGGACGATTGATACCCCTCATCGGGCGGAAAAGAAAGACGGTATACTTTAACATGTACACCTTGGAATTGCATCTCAGATCGATTCAGGTAGAGGTGATGAATAGACTCATCCGATATAACGGTATTGGTTTCTTTCTTTGCCACTTTAAGAACACTCACGCACGTCAGTCGACAAATGGAGCGCCAGGTCAAGCCTTAGCCTTCGCATCCAGCAAATTCCGCATCGTACTGTACATGAGCTCGGAAACCCCCCCGAACCCATTCTCCTCCAGGTACCTCAGCACGCCCAGCCGGTAGTCCTGCCACGCGAGCTCGAGCCCGCCCCTGCGCGCAAGCTGGCCCAGGCTCCTGGCCGTCACGGGGCCGGCGTGGCGCGCGCGCAGCACGACGTCCTCGTCCTCCTTCTCCTCGAGCCGGCGAACGTGCGCCGCGGCCTGCAGGCACAGCAGCGGGCTGTAACTCATGGTGAATAGCGAGCCGAGGGCCATGTCGCCGGCGCCGGAGGCGGCGGAGAGCCCGGCCACGTAGGCGGTCAGGGCGGCGGCGGGCGCGGCGGACACGGCGCAACCCTTGGCGTGGGCGTCGCGCGTCGCGAAGGCCTTGCCCCGCCACAGGCAGTTGCAGATGTCCATCAGGAACCCGTTGAAGGTGTTGACCTGGGCCTTGTCGTACTGCGGGCCCAGCGCCTTGGCCGCGTTGGCCATGTACGCCGCGAACGCCTGCTTGTACGCGGCCAGCACGGCGCAGAGCCGCGACGCCGCCGCGAGCGACGTCGTGAACTGCAGCGTGTACACGAGCGGCACCGGCGGGATGGTGATCTGCAGGGACCGCAGGAGCGTGCCGTTGGAGTAGAGGTGCGCGGCGCGCTCGTAGAAGTCGAGGACCCTGAGGGCCGTGTGCTCCGTGGGCGAGGTCTGCAGGACAGTCAAGCCGAGCTGGTTTGCGTGCGAGACGAGCCGAGCTACGGACTCGGATGCGTGTTTGGGGATGTTGGTTTCGTTGGCCAGGAGGATGACGTTCCAGCGGCGGAGCAGGTTGGTGTATAGTTCTAGGAGGTCCAGTTGTGACGAAGCAGACCCGTCCAGTACTGCTGTCTGTAGCGTGGACGTCATGACGGAGAAATCTGTGATTCACTTAGTACCCAGTGCATTTCGGTCGTGAAGGATCTCATGCCAGTTACCTTCGGGTTCCATCAGGGGCGCGTAGGCGAGAACATCGTGTATCCGAGTACTAGCTTTCAGATGAAGGCGCAATTCTACCAGCTTCATGAGGCCAGTGAAGAACGGCGATATATCCTAAGCGATGGTCAGCTTCAGCCAAGTTGGTGCACTGGAAAGTTGCTAACCTTTGTAGTCCGAGCATATTCAAGAATGATCCTGAGCGTCTCTTCAATGGTCCGATCGTCCGCCTCGCCGCTCAGTATCTCGGCGAGTTGCACATTCATCCAAGCTGATGCTCTCTTGAGGTCCAGGTCCGGCCTGAGCATCATGAACTTCTGGAGGAGCGGATCAACCAGAACAGCAACGAGGTGGTCTGGCAGCTCGACCTTCTCAAGATTCGCGGCCAGACTTTCTGCACTGTCAATCTCCTCTAGCGTGACTGACTTCTCATGCGCATTGGATGTCTGTACAGGTGGAAGGCCACCTGGCCCGGCGGCCTTTGACCCGGCAAAGAGCTGTTGGTTGGTCTTGAACCCGTCCCTGGGACCTTGGAGACTGCTCTGCTGTTGCTCGCGATGCATTTTCTGGATCACGGACAGCCTCTCCCGCCACTCTGCGTCAGGCAGTTTAAAAGCGCTCCCCTTGCCGGTATTTCCGACGATGATCTCAGGGTAGTAGTTCCTGTAGACGCGGAGCAAGCCCTGCAAATGGCGGTCGTTACCAGCCTGCCTCGACAGGTTCAGCAGAGCCTGTATTCGGAAATGCTGAACATGTTTGCGCCTTGTGATGATTGCCAGGATATGGAATATCTGAGGCCTGGTGGCAGAGACGTCCAAGAGATTGAACAAGACGCTGTATGCCCTGGATAGCAATGCCTGCGCCTTGGTTTCAAGGACATGATACACTTGGATGACCCAGTTCAGGAGGGCACTCTGGAGGGTGAGAGACGGCCTGATCTCGCCGAGACCGAGGCAGCCGATTATCTTGAGGACGACATCTTCAGATACCTTGCCGGCGGGGTATAGGTTTTTGATGATGGAGTTTAGGCTGCCCTGGTCCAGGTGAGTGGGCGAGACGATCAAGTTGATGAGATCGAGTAGTTCGTCCGGAAGCACGCCCTGGCTGTACGCGACAGAAGCCAACTCTGTCACCTTTGCCTTGACGTCGACGACGCGCCTCTTTGCAGGCACCTCGGAAGCTGTGCAAGGTTGTCAACACTGGCCATGGTGTCACGTATTGTCTGTCCATCACGCCTTCATTTTCAAGACTCATCTCATCCTTTCACTGGTCAAAATACGCACCTTCAACGACATCGTCGATAAGTGATCGTGTCCTGGTCTTGTATTCAGTCTCCATGCTGGTAGATCTCGCTCGAGCTCAGCCCCACTCAGACGGCATGGGTGGCAGTTTTTGGCGACGTTGTTCAAAGTCATGATTGCTTCCTGCGGGGAGACGCGACGAGACGCGGCCTATGGCGGTTCACGCGTTCCGGGCCGGCAGCAGGCGGGAGCTAGGCGGTGCACGGTTACCAGAGGCCTGAGAGTCGGCGGATTACAGAGCACACGGCGCCTGCCACATGAGGTAAACTGTACCGTAGGTAAGCTAGGCATCCAAGGCACTCACTCGCATTCCATCTCTCTGATTCATATCCATTACAACCATCATCGACACTTAAGAACACATTGTCTTCTGCCTAATTTCGACGTCATGGAACAAGCCGTTGTCGATAGGTCAGCATTTACTTTCGTTGGCAGCGAGACACGAAATGCCAAGGACGGTGTTAATGGCCGTTGAAAGAAAGAGCCCGATCGAGGCACGGTGAGGGCGATCCCTCCGCCAGCTCTGAGAATATTTGTTTGTCCAGCCGTGCTGCCGTGTAACCCTCACGACTGGATCAGGGAGGTGCCGTCGAAATGTGCCCCTCTTCCCCCTCCCTCCTCCCTTGACTGCTTGCAGTGACGACAAGCTGCTCGCACCTTTACGTTGAAACGCAATAGGGCTTGGGGACTATGTGCAAGCAACCCTCATTTTTGCGTCTGACAAGTCGCGTGCGTCTCCCGAATGCGAGCCAACGGCTGCGGTCGATCCATGTCCAGTCACTCGACCGTTCCACGGATGGATATACAACTCTTATTAGTCTACAGGCTGCCATGTTGACTCTCACCATGGTCATCGAGCGCCTTGAGTGGTGACAAGGTCTTGCTCCGATCCGATAGCCAAACAACTCGCTTATGCCGGCTTACCGTCTCACGGCGTCTCCTGCTTGCCTGCCTGTCGTTGCCCGTCGCGACTCGACTCGCTCTTACGGACGCCCTGCTCGGGGCGAGTGTGACCACTGTGCCTCACTCTCCCGTGTGCTTGGCTCATCGCTGCGCGACTCCTTGCGGGGCGGGGGCCACTGTCGTGGTTCTTTGGCAAGCCACGCTGAAGACAGGCCACTCGTCTATTCATCATGTGCGACCAGACCTCGCGGATTGAGTCACGTCGCTGCGTGGGTCGGCTCCTCTCCGAATGCGCGCATGCCAGGCAAACTATGAATAGAGGACCCCCTTGGTCAGCGGCCTGCCGCCTTGGACCATAGTTCGACCGTGGTTACACAGACTGGGTTTCTGTGCAACCACCTGCGCCAGTTGTGTCCTCGAGTCCAGCGGCCAGATGCACTCAGCCCTCGGGTTATCTATTATCTATGTACACAGCCGCCCCAAGTCCCTACAGTTGGCACGCACTCGACAGGCTGTGCAGAACCACGCAGTCTGGCAGTACTCGTCTTGCACCCTG
The DNA here is from genome assembly GCF_014595645.1 of Diaporthe citri. NCBI lineage: Eukaryota > Fungi > Ascomycota > Sordariomycetes > Diaporthales > Diaporthaceae > Diaporthe > Diaporthe citri. The sequence goes on along the minus strand of NW_025064854.1, from coordinate 1,449,615 downwards.
GCCAGCAAGGGCGCCGCTATTTCCGGTGGACGGGTCACGCAACCTCCCAAGATGCAGCATCTGCACTGACATATCATCGAATCCTTCGGTGTAACTCGAGATGCCCTCAAGAGGCCCAACTCACTGAGCCGAGGATACTCGCGCCAATCGGCTGTTCACACAGATGTGACCGTCCTGCAGCCTCGCTGAGTACAGTCAGAAAGGGAAGGCCACCCCTGAGAGCCCAGACTCTCGTTCCACAACTCCAGGCCTTGCTACGAGGGCATCTTCCAGCCAGCCATCAACAATGGGGGCCCTTTCGCTGCAGGTCGCTCGACACAGGTGCCATGTAGTCGCGCCAGTGTCGCCTGAGCTTAATTCGGCTCCCCCTACCTCAGGTTGCGTCGGCCATTTGCGGGAACCGCTCGCCCTTGCAGGGCTCCTCTCTTCACAAAAGGGCATTGCCCGCCCGGCCGTCACTGCACGTTACCGGTACAGACAACTTGGGCCATCTGCGTGCAGCGGCCTATGCAGCAACTTGTAGGGTCGAGGAATCAGCAGGGCGGAGCGCCGGGTTGCACAATATTGTCCCAAACAGGATCTTGACACCTGCAGTTCTCCCAGGGTTGCAGTACTGACGCAGCCACCAAACCTGTTGGCCCGGGTGCTTCGACACGCTTCCCTCGGCGCCTGTTGCCGCATATTCAACCGCACAACAGCAGTTTTTATACACCCCGTCAGCAGCACCGCTGGCGTGACGAGCAGCAGAGCCGTGCAACACACTTTCATTCTGTCCCGTGTCGTCGATGCCAACTGTCGACTCGCCAGCCTCCGCCGTTCTGCTTCACAAGAGACAGCCCCACAAACGAGGCGAAGAACCCGCGGCTGCACCGAGGGCGATCTCCTGAGCGTTACCGCGAATTTGAACCCTGAACATTCCTTGAATTCCCCCGTCGGCGGATCTGCGGCGATAAGTCTCACTCGGAACTTTTACGTGAGAGCGTGCGTGCATTAATTTCAATTCCTAACAATACGATGCAACTACTGGGAGTCTCTCGCTGACGTCGTGGTAACCAAGCCACCGGACTCTAACCCTGAAGCTCATGGTTAGTTCCCACAACCTGGACTGCCCAGGGCGCACTGCCGACTAACACGCCGCCCGCTAGCATATATAACCCAAGTATCCGCTGCAGCCCGCAGAACAATGACTACAGGTCTTGGAGATGATAACAGGATATGTCGCAGACACGCTTCCAGGCACGGATCACATCAAGAAGCCTGGAGCGATGCTCATACAGGATGCTCCGTCCCACATTCCTTTTTCAAATATTCTTGAGCATGGAGACATTGTACTCCTGCTGACACCCGTCGTCCGCCCTGTCGAACAAGGCTCTACCCAGGATCCCTTCGAGCCCCTCGGGAGAGGGCTGGCCAGGTACCACCCATGGATTCGGCACGTTCCGTATACAGCAACAGCCGGCATCACCAGCACTCATGTCGCCTTCATCAAGAGGGCAAAGATTGTGGTCTTTGTCATCTCGGGACCGCCCAGCCCGGGACAGCCTTCTCAGGTGGCCCTGTCTAGCATCGCGCAGGCGGCCGGAGATCATCGCCCACACGTGGTCGTCGCCTGTTGCGATGTGCAGGAACTTGAGTCCGCCACGTCCATATTCCCAACGATTGTACAGCTCCCTGGCTACTCGCGACACGACCTGGATATTGGCGCAGACATTCTGTACCACGGACAGCCAAGGCAGACCGCACCGACGCCAGAAATCCCGAGTGCGCAGCCCAAGGATTTTACGCACAGGTGGGTTGTCAAGGGGTTTAACGTGGCGACCGACACGCAAGCGGTCTATGATCTTTGGTGCCAGAGCATGCCAAAACAATTCAACCTCACCCGGCACCGTCTCATGAGCCTTTTGCAGCGAGATGGCTACGCGAAGCACCTGGTGGCCAGGGCCTCTGAGACCGGGCCGATCCTGGGATTCTGTGCCACTTATATCACCTACCTGGACAGCAAGGGAGAGGTCCTCGTGGGATCAATCGCCGCAGTCGTCGTTGAGGCTGCGCACAGGGGCCGGGGTATCGGCCGGATACTGCATGACGCAGGTCTCAAGGAATTCTCAAAGACACGAGGCGTCAGCCGGCTGCAGCTGGGCAGCACGTTCCCTCGGCTTCTGTACGGTCTGCCTGTCGATGACCCCTCTGAGGGGTGGTTCAGACGACGTGGCTGGAATATGGACTGCAATGCGGCCGGCACGGGGCAGGAAGTCGCGGACTGGGTGCTTGCGTTCAACGAGTGGCCGACTGGTGGGCTGCCGCCCATTGGTGTCACCTTCAGGCCCTGCGGAGACATGGACTTCGACAGGGTCCTGGACATTGTCGAGCAGGACTCGGAGCGGAACGGCAACATGGCCTGGTACGACCAGTATGCAAAGCTTGCCGATTCGATGTCCATGAGCGACATCGTTATAGGCCTGCGTGGCGATGCCATCGTTGCGACGGCTATAACGTATCTCATGCGCTCCGAAAACCCGTCGGCGGACGACATACCTTGGGCTGGTGCCATTTCAGAGGACACGGGAGGTGTTACGTGCATTTGTATCACTGGTACGTTTCGAAATACGAACAGGCTGTGCCAGAACTGGCGGATGGCTAACTCTTTTCCTGTCTATCTAGACAATGACCCGTCGAGGAGAGACTCGATCATGGTCAGGCTTTTGGACGCTTGCGTGCAAGGACTGCGTCAAAGAGGCATGGGGAGGATGTACATTGATGCGGCAAAAGGGGGCGATGCCGGCTTTCAGTCCATAGGTACGCGGCTGATGAGTTTCACCTGACCGCTCTCATTCATTGCACATTTACTGACACAGTTCCCTAGGCTTCCAGAAGTGGGCCAGATACAGAGACGTGTGGCGGGATGTATAATTTGCATTCATTCTCGCTCCGCTATATTGGGAGCTCGGCGGGGAGTTAGGCTGCATCTAAAACGATTTCATATCAGCCATTCAGGACAGGCAAACTAACAAATTCGTTTTTTACTTATTTTATGCGAAGAGCAACGGGGAGCCCGCAGCATCTGCAAAGATATCTGACCGTAGCCTGAGAATGAACCCATCCAGCGAGAGCGCGAGTCCAAGAGCGAGTGCACCACTGCCGCGCCGTGCACTGCAGCCTCGAGCCGGTGCCTGGACAAACGCGCACACCGCAGTTCTATTCTTCTGCCTAGACGGAGGCGAACACCGACGGTGACCAGCGAAGCAATACCCACATCAAGTCCAGCTCACACGAACATGCAGCCTAACCCGGAATGAGTCGCACAAATGACACCCAGCCCGATCCCTCGTGGAGCTTTGTGCAACGGCAGTCCGAGCCTTCCCCTCGGGTGGGCGGTGGGAGTCTGGGCTGCAGCAGCAACCAAGACCCATAGTAAGGATTCCAAACTGCGGGTGTTGGGCCCTGCCCCCATCCCGCTGGTTTGAATCCTTCAGAAAGATCACCTCTTCGTTCTTGTTCTTGTTCTTTTTCTTCCCTCCCTCCCGCCTTGTCGGTGTCTGTCCCATCTGCATATCCGGCTCGGGGTTCCAGACCTGCAGGCTGCTCTCTGTCTCTTGCCCCCAAGAGGTAAATCCCCCAACCACGCCATAGCCCCCTCTCCGGCTTGAAGGAATCGTCGTGCGTCGGGGCCGAACGCCCGGAGGGGGGGGGGTTTAATTGTGTTCCATCCTGCTGGGAGCTGGGCAATAACAACGAACGGTGTGCAAAAAGACCCGCCCCCATTGGCTTGACGCATTGTCCTTTCTCCCTCCTCCTCCGCCTTTTCTCTTATTCAGCTGCCGTGTGTACCGGGAAGTGCCGAGGGGAGGGAGTGTCCATGCAGCGTACATGCATGCGCGGCGCTTTTGGTTCGAGTGCGCCGCCCTGATCTGGCGAGGCTGGCTGGCAACCTGGCGCATCCCTGTGGTCGAGCGAGACGCCATACATAACAAGACACTCGAATCCATGTACACATCCATACAATACTAAATCCATCCTTGTATAGCCGCCATTGATCACTGCCGCCCGGAAGTATTCTTTTCCTCACTGCCCTGCCCTACCCCAGCCACGGACCACTCGCAGCAACCGCCTTCACTGTTTCACTGAGCCGCAAGCCCACAGGCACGTCAACCTCAGGCAGGGCTGCCTGCGTGTATGGTTTGACATATCTCCCCGCTGGGAGAAGCCTCTGATCACGCGTAGGCAACGGCTGCGGGCTCCCCGAATCCTTTGCCTCGTCCGGCGGTCGGCGCTCCCATGTTAGTGAGAGCAGTACAGCAGGGGGGTGGTGGTCGCACAAGGGATGACATATCGCTGCTTCTCCGGGGCTCGCGCCTGAGGAATAGACGAAAGGGCAGAGATAAAATGACAGTAATAATAAAGGATTCCAAAGACAGCCTGTCATCACTGTGCTACGTGACACGGACACACCAGCTTTGCCAAGGGATGCCCTCGCCCTCCGCCTCTTCTCCTCCGATCCAGCATGTGCCCGTCGTTGTAATCTCTCCCCCGCGCCTGTCGCGGCGGAGGTCCTTTTGACCGACGTGCGTACAAGATATAGAGGCATGGAGGAAAAGGCGGAGGCTAAGGCTCGCAGCTAGACAGAAGCTGGCCAGCCAGCCATCCATCCAGCCAGCTCGCGAGGCACCCACACGACGAAGGAATGGCGGTATGCAGGCGGGCAGCATGTCTCTGGCGGGAACCAAGTGCGAGGCGGGGGGAGGGCCCAACGAAAAATGCTGAGCCGGTCAGCAACAATAGCACACACAGATATTAGTATCTAGATACTGTCTCTGCTGGACAGCTGCGGGAGTAAGTACACTGCTTCGATCCTTCCTATCTGCAAGCTGTTGTGGGCAAAAAAGGCTCCTTGTGTAACACCGTTCGAGATCGACGGTCCTGTGTAACCAAGAGGCATTAATAGGGTGGTGGGTTAGACCATCTCTTGGGGTGGGTGTAAAGTCATGTGCCCGGGGTGGGCAGTGGGTTCCGTCCGCACCACCACCACCGCCGCGGGATCGCCTGCATTCGACACGTGCTTGTAGTGCGATACATGGATAAACAACACACATGCACACAAAGGTCGGGTCTGTGTCACGCGGACAAGTGAGCACGAAGAGGCCGTGGGCGCGAAGGGATTCACATTGGCCGTCTGTTGCGCGTGTCCCCCTGATGGCAGGACTGCTTGCTGGCTCTGCCATTCTGGGCTGGCTCGATCGTACAAAATTCCTCAACACTACGCTAAGACCACACGCGATATGTGGAAGTGCTATGGTGACCGTGGGGGGAGAATTTACTTGAGAAGGGAAAGAGAAAGCAGTAACTTTTGTGGTATAGTGGTCAAAACAAATCCCTCACAGTTCCCGAGACTCCTGCCTTCCAATTTCTGCATGACTGCCCTCATGCCCGAAAAGTGCCTTCATCATGATCATCAACCTTCATTTTCATTATCCCATTCCATCAAGACGCACCAAATTTTGATTGTCCCTTGATTGGGCAGTGTAGATTCTGCCCTCCCGCTCACAAGAATGCTCGAGAAAATGCGTGAAGCCGAAGTAGGCCTTTAAGCCCACTTGGAAAAGTCTAGACTCTCGACCAGGGAGTCCAAATTGAAAGCCTGCATCATAATCTCCGTGTCCGCTGTCGAGTTGCTCATTACCGAGCTGCGATGCGACTGTGAATTCTGCTCGCTAGTAGTCGTCAGGAACGTCGCTACACTAGCCCGACGCAGGTCACGCATGCTCAGCCCAGAAATGCTGTCCCTGGCGACGCCACTTGAGGGCCGGCTGTCGGTGTTTGGCTGCCCCAGCGGCTGCTGTTGCTGTGCAGAGGCAAGCGCACTGCTGAGCGACATTGGTGCTGGCGTGCTGGATGTCGAGGCGTGAGGACTCGTAACAGTCGACGGCGATGTTGCCAGCGCCGGCGCAAATTTTGGCCCATAACGCTCACGTAGGCGACTTATCTCCCTGAGACGGCTGCGCCAGGCGGATGGGTACTCACCCTGATCGCGGTGAGCCCAGACGAGAGAAAACACTGACGCGTTAAGAGCGAGCAGACGGACAAAGTCCGGCAGTGCTTTCAGACTAATCATCTTGGTTGCGGCACAGGGCGAGATCTCGGGGAAGCCGTCCTTGCTCATGACTTGGACCTTGAAAAAAGGCGTGTAGCTGCCCCTATTGAGAGCCTCGACATTCTCTCCTTCCTCTTGCTGCTGGGCACCGTGCTCGCGAGTCGCAACAAATGACGCCCTTGACTCCGGTGTGATGACAATGTTGACGTAGTTGAACTCGGATGGGAACGTGTCGAACTTGAAGGGCAGGCCAGAGTCGTTGAATATGATGTTCACAAAGTCGTTGCCTATGTGTCTCTTCTTGCTGATGCACTGAGCGTCATGGTCCAGGTTTGTGGGCATCTGTGTCGTGACGTGAAAGATGATCTCGGTCACTCTGTCGCGCCAGCAGAACGTGTACTGCCCGTCTGTGTCGTACTCCGGTCCAGGCCCTGAGTGTTGAAGTCTGCACCCTTCAACTTGGTGAGAGATCCGATTCCGTTCAAGAATTCCGTATAGTCTGCACTGCCGGACACATTGGCTAGAATTTCAGTTTCCTTGGTCTGATTCTCTCCTATGTAAATAACGCCAACCTTGTGACCGTCCACCACGGAAATGCGGTCAAAGGTCCTGACGCTCCGGCCAACAGCCTCCTCGTCTGGGAGAGGCAGTGGGCGCAGTGCCGGTTCATGACTTTGAGGCGTGGAGGAGAGCAAGTGGACAAGCAGGTGGCTGGGGATGGTGCTATTCGTGGTGGGCGTACCCGTGTCTCTGCTGTCCCCAAATGTGTTGGCTTGATGTGGCGGCGGAGGTTTGAAGTTCTCGCGGACAGTAAAGTAAGACGTGCCTGACGGCTGTCTCTTAGTGACCTGTGCCCATGGAGTCGCCTTGGACTGTTTGATGGATACAAGACTGTTGGCGATGATCCACCGTCTCTCAGTGTACTCTGATGCTTTCCTGTCTGAAAACCGAGGATTTTCCGCTGACTCGTCCGCTTCTGCATATGCAACTCTCTGAATGAAGTCCATGGTGATGAGTGCCTGCTCGTCCGAGACCGGGTTGCCATCTGGGCCTTGGAATAGCCTCTTGGCGATCCATCCTACATGCTTCGCTCGATCACCCAGGCGAAGGGCCATGAACCAGAACACGATGACGTGGTACGCGAGGGCGTGCACATACTGAGGCAGTTCGTCACTATTAGTGGGTTGCCCCAGTATGTCGTACTCGTGAGTTGTGTTGATGGTAGCAGGCACGTTCTCACTCGCCGTGCTCGTTCGCACATACCGCTTCTTATCGCGCACAGTATCCAGATACCTGAAACACATGCCAAAAACGACGCGAAACTCATCTTCAATGAAGTTGCTGTAGAGTGCTGGCATACGAGCGAGTCCCGCCAGGAATTCCAGAATGTGCATGGCGACGTTGGCCTGCGTGATGACTGTTGACATCTTCTGCAGGATCGTCACGAGTGCTTTAGTAGTTGCAAGAGGGAGCTCATGGCAGCAGATTGTCAGCGCGTGGATACAGGTCTTTGCTGTGGAGTGCCCGATGCCCTGCATGAACGTTCTGACAAGATCGTCTTCATCGCTTTTCTGAAAGTACTGGTGGTAACTCATAATCGTCGTCAGTATTTGAAAGATGCATATGTTGACTTCAGGCCGGCGTAGTCCGGTCAGAGGAGGCGGGTCCTGGAATAGATTGTGTTTGCTCTGCTCGCACAGCACTCGACGCGCCTCCCTTATTTGCGGTAAGGTGCCCCTGAAAAATGCGTGGTTGCTCAGCTGGGACGGTAGGTGAACCAGATTGAAGCTGTAAACCTCCCAGTCGCTTCCGTGAGTCAGATTATGGATGATGGCCTCGAGCCATGAGGCGACATCGAGCACGCCAGGTTGCTGGTCCACTACTTGCACGACCTCCTCTCCTTCACCACGAGCCTCTGTCGTCTTCTCCATGTATGAGAATAGAACAGGACTCGCTATTGGAGAAGGTGTCTCTGGTAGCACATTAGGATCCGGTAGGGACCAAAGTTGTTGATACTTTTGGCCATTGGGTTTGGCACCACTAGCTGACCGACTTGGGACCATCCTGTCTTGTGCCGAGGAGCCAAACGAAACTCCTCGTGAGGACCGAGATAAGCTTCCATATTCGCTCCTCAATCTGTGTGACGTGGCTGCGTCCTCCGCGACCTTTCTTGCCAGGGAAGCTTCCGTCCGGTGGAGAACACCAGCCAGGCCCTCCGATTCGGTGAAGCATGTCAGGTATATCCGATTTGCCCAGTCCGCTCTTAATCGAAACAGCATTTTCATGGCCGTAATCCGGGCGTCGGCAGATTGACCGAATTTGGCGATGTATACGAGGAGTTGAAATGTCCTGGTCGCTTTTCGACTATCCGTATTCATTGTCTTCATGAAAAGTAGCACGTAGCCTCTCGTAACGACATTGGCTGGGCTTTGATCGGCACCACTCCCCACCTGGTCCGCTATTGTTGGCTTCTCTTCCATGAACGTCAGCGGGGAATGCGTACGGTCGCTGGTGACGACTCCCTTCAGTGTCTCCACGATGTAATCGAAGAGGGCGGTGTCGGCCGCCAGCGCGACAGATATCATGAACGACACGGTCTCCTGCAGGACGGAAGTGTCTGTCTCGTCAGAGATGCCCGAGAGGATGTTCCTGACGATGTTGGGCACGACATCCTCGTCAAGTTCGTCCTCAACCAATTCTAGCATGTCGTAGACCTCGGTGATCCCTCGGAGAGCTGCAATACGGATGGGCGTAGAGCGATTGCGCTTGAGGTAGAACGACTCCAAGACCAAGTCAAGGTTCTTCTCCCATTCCAAATCCGAAGGGTAGCAGCAACGAAACTCTTTGAAGTGTTCCAAGACGAGCTCAGCCGTGGAATCTGGGAGGACGTGAGGGATCTTCGCCATGAAAGCAATGCACTCGTGTCTCTGGACGAAGTCTGAACCTCGCTGTCTAGAAAGTCCTTCCAATCTCCGCAAAAGCGTCTCGAGCTCCTCCAGTATGGAACTCCCCTTCTTAAGGTCTTGTACGGTGAAGTTGCTTTTCAGGCTCGTTCTGGAACTGCTGGGAGTGAGATTGAAATTCAGCCGACCGACACTCTTCTCGGCAACTTCCAGGACGGACGTCCAGTCTTCGCCTTCGAGAAGGGGATTCAATTTCTGTTCCCCGTCATCAAACAGAGTGTTTATCAGCTTCAATACGGAGCCGGCTATTCGTGTGGAAGGTGATTTTTCGACAACATTGCTGCATCCGTCGACAAGAAGGGCCAGTGGGATTGCCGGGTAGCCTTTCTCTGAAGATTTCCAGATCAGTTTCTGGAGAACAGTCAGGGAGCCCCTAACTGCTCTATTCGTTTCCGTCGTTTCCTGACCATTGCGAGGATAGTCCCTGAGAATGTTGAGCAAGATCCGGACGGCCGCCTGGCCATTGTGCGACTTCAGGAGGTTGGATAGTGTGTGCCAGGAAGTCTTGGTCAGCTTGTCGACGAGGCAGAAGATTGAGCTGAGGACCTCAACACAACGACTCAAGCTCCGCTTAGGAACTGAGGCGTATGTTATAATGGCATCAATTACCTCAATGCAAGCCGTCAAATCGTCTTCCGTACTCGTCTTCATGCAGATTTCCAGGAGTTTATCGATCAAACGTCCCAGTGTTTCGTCGTCGGCGACCCTGAAGTTGAACTTGAGGACCTCGAGGATAAACGCGAACAGCATGGAGAAACTCTTGTCCTCGCCCAAAGCAGCAACTGCTGGCGCAACGCCCTTTCCCTTGGAGCCCTTTCTCTCGCGCAATGCCTGTTGCCTCCGCGCAACCCTGACGGCATTGTATGAGTCCTGCAGCCACGTTGTCAACAGAGGGATGACGTCGTAGTCGAACCCGGACAGATTGCGGCCATGGTTGGTCAGATCAACCAGGGCGGCGAGCTGGAGATAGAAGTCATCGGGGCTGGCGTGGAAAGACAGTGTCTGGAAGTATTCTTTGCGCTCGAGATCGGTCGAAGAGGGGTTCCGAACGCACTCAGTGAGGAGCTCCCATCCGGCAACCCTCGCGTTGCTGGGCTTGGATGTCTCTATCAAGTCTTTGCCGGCATCCCATATTTGTAGTACCGGCGCCAAGGGGTAGTCGGCAACAGACAGTCGTAGGGACTCGGCTGCCGCAATGCGCTCGCTGAGAGAGCCGGTCTTGAGCTTCTCTAGGGCTTCGCTGTGGTGGGGAGGCAGGCCGGTGGCAGCTAGCGAGGCCGTGTCGACTCGTTCGGAGGACAACTGAGCGGAGACAGTATCGGTCGACGAAGAGGGCACGGGCGGGACCTTGGAAAGCTTGGAGCCTCCGGTCAGGCCCTTGAAGACGCTGGCAAGACCCCCTGCGCTGCTCTTGGGCTCGGGCAACGGAGCTTGGTCGTCGGCGGATGGAGGCATGGAGTCTCCAGGAGGGGCGTCAGGGGCATCAAAGCCCAGGGAGGCTATGCGTCGAAGCATGTTATCAGCTTTGGGTCCATGGAACAAAGCGCCAGCGGGGCCGAGGTAGATGAGCAAAACTGCAAAGACTGGAGGTTAAAAACCATTCTGGACGGGGCGGGGCGAGAAAAGCTAATAGGAGAATAGCAGTCGCCGCCGCCAGAGCCTGCACGCGGTTGTGCATCACGACGTCCAGGTATCGCCAGCCAGGGGTCCAGGAAGGGGACGGGGAAACAGCCAAGGAGGCCCCACAAAGATTGACAGGAACAGGAACAGCGACGGGAGACTCACAGACAAGCCCCTAGTCTATTCGCATCTACCGCTGGGATGAAGAGGGGCCTATGAAGTCAGGGTCGTCATAGTGGCCATCAAGGTGTACGTCGTCCGTCAGGCTGGACACTCTCGAGTCGAGACCGAGGAAGGTGCAAACTGCAAAGCGATGCGCGTCGAGGGGTCCAGCGAGGTTGGATCCGGGCAGAGCTCGGGCGCGTGGTAAAAGGATGGAGAGCGAGCCAGGAACTAAGAGATAGATAATAGGCGACCGAGACCGAGATAGAGATAGAGCTAACAAGAGCTATCGGATGGACAAGGGCGAAATGACTGCAACCATCTAGCTTCCTCCACCTCTCGCTCTCCTCTCTCTCGCAGCCTGGGACGACGGGCCTGTCAGTGATATCAACCAGCCACGGTGCTTGGCCCAAGTTGCTGTCGAAGTTGGCGAAAGTATAGACTTTTTCGACAAGGATATCCTTTTTTTTTTTTGGGACGGCAAGTGACAGATGTCTGAGGGAGGTTGATTGGTATGTGGATGTCTTGAACTGCGGCCAGCTGGGTCTCGGGAACGGGAACCGCGAAGGAAAAGGTACGCCGGCTGCACCGTGCACGGATCATGACGGTCAATCATGAGGTCCAAGGGGGCCCACTCTGGCGCCGTTTTCGACGGACTACTGGTTGATTGCATGGCATGCCGCTGAGATTTATTGCGCATCGGCTCTGAGAATTTCGTCACATCATACAAGAACATGTGCAATACTTGGTAAATAAAACCTGGAGCTGACTGAAGCAAGATTTAGGTTCAGTGCCTGTGTGGGTGAGGGAAGCATGCATTCCACTGAACATGCTTCCGCAGCAGCCTGCAAAGTACCTAGGTGGTTTGGCAGAGACAATATAACAAAGGTACCGGAGGCGTTCGTCCCAACCTTGAACCACAGGAGGGGAGAAGCTGGTTCACTCATGATAGAGGTCATGGAGATCACGGTCAAGTTCAAGGCCGTATCCTACCAGTTCAACATCAGTTCCAAGCTTCGTGCATGGCATTTGGGTTGTGATAAACTCCTAGCCAGAATCCAATTTTGGGCATACTCGCGTGTCCTGTGTCTTGAAGTTGGTCCTGAGCCACATTGTTTGCGGATAAGTATGTACTCCAATTACTCACTCTGCTTCCCAGGCACGAGTGTGTCTGCAGCAGGGTCAGGGGTGTTCCAAAGCCCCTCGTCACCTACCCCCACATCTCCTCGAACAAAGGTCCGCCTGCCAGTCAGCGCCACCAGGCACCTAGCAACGGAGTCCACCCTGGTAGCCCGTTTACTTTCCCAGCTTCCAAGGTTGCCTGCAACCGGACTGAACCTGCAAAACTTCTTGTACTTTAACAGCAATAGCCCAACCTGCTGTCTCCCACATCGTTGATCTTAGTAGACCAGGCTATTAATCAACATGGCGGCAGACATCGCAAGCATTGCTCAGTTGTTGGACGCAACTCTGGACCACAAGCAGCACCGCAAAGGTAGATCCCCCCTCCATCTGCTGCCCTGTTGTTGTTTTGTTTGCAACATCTCAGGAGCTTGGGCGACGGCGCCGCTGCATGCACGCCCGCACAACTACACATGAGGAGCTGACATTTCTCTGCCATCAGCCGAGGCGCTTCTCAAACAGGAAGAGAGCAAGCCGCAGTACTGCCTCCAGCTCCTCAAGATCGTCGCCGGCGCCAACTTCGCCATCACCACCCGCCTGGCTGCCGCCCTTGCCTTTAAGAACTACGTTCGCCTCAACTACGTGGTATGATCAAGCCTCTACAACCCCTCACAAAGGGCCGCATGGAAATTTCTGACATGCGACAATACAGGATGAAGATGGAAACCACAAGTTACCCGCCGAAGAGGTCGCCACCATCAAGCAGGAGCTCGTTGGTCTCATGATCCTGTCACCACCGAACATCCAGACCCAGCTTGGCGAAGCCATCAGTGTTATAGCAGACTCCGACTTCTGGAAGAGGTGGGACACGCTCATACAGGTTTGTTGAAGCTCCGGGACGACACGTGGCCGTATGCCCTCAAAACTAAGCCCTCGTCTTCTAGGACCTTGTCAGCCGAATCTCGCCAGATGACTACAAAGTGACGAACGGAGTTTTGGAGGTTGCACATTCCATTTTCGTGCGGTGGCGACCTTTATTCCAGTCCAACGAACTTTACGAGGAGGTCAACCATGTTGTGGAACACTTTGGAGAGGCCTTCGTACGGCTTTTGGCGGTGAGTACACGGTCGACGCAGGGCTTAGAGGCACGAACTGACAACCCCCCAAGATTGCGGACCAAAAGATTGAGGCCAGTACGAACAATGCCGCCGAGCTCAAGGGTTGGTTTGAGACGCTGAGTCTGCTGGTCAAGATCCTCTACGATCTGACCTGTCACGATCTCGCTCCTATCATCGAGTCAAACTTGTCGTCCATCTTTCTCCTTCTCGACAAGTACTTGGGGTACAAGAACCCAATATTCGACGGCGACGATGACGAAGCGACAGCCCTGGAAAATGCCAAGGCTGATATTTGCGAGGCCCTAACTCTGTTCACGACCAAGTACGATGAGGACTTCAGTGGCTACTGCGAACGATTTATCACATCAGTCTGGAACCTGCTGTCCAAAGTGGGTCCAGAGAAGCGTTACGATCTCGTGGTCAGCAGAGCTCTGCAATTCCTCACTGCTGTGGCATCGGGATCCAAGCACGCTCAAGCGTTCAACGACGAGAACACCCTGGGCCAGATTGTGGAAAAGGTCATCCTTCCCAACGTCAGCCTCCGCGAGTCGGATCTTGAAATGTTCGAAGATGAACCGATAGAGTTTATTCGGAGAGACCTTGAGGGATCGGACACAGATTCAAGGAGGCGAGCCGCCACAGACTTCTTGAGGAAGCTCTTGGAAAAGTTTGAGGCGCTCGTCACGCAGGTTGTTTTCAGGTACATCGACCACTACCTGAAGCAGGGCCAGACGGACTTCAAGGCTAAGGACACTGCGGTTTACCTGTATCTGGCCATTGCCGCCAAGGGTGCTGTTACTGCTGCGCAGGGCGTCAAGACCGTCAACAGTCACGTCAATGTCGTTGAATTCTTCCAGAACCATATCGCGGCTGATCTTCTGAACGTTGACGGAGTCCATGCAATCTCCAAGGTTGACGCCATCAAGTACCTGCACAACTTCCGAAGTCAATTGACCAAGGACCAGTGGCTGGCTGCGTTCCAGCCTCTGATCAAGAACCTGGCGTCTAACGAGTACGTCGTCTACACATACGCAGCCATCGCCGTGGAACGAGTTCTCTATCTCTCAAACGACGCTGGCGAGCACCTGTTCTCGAGAGCGGACATCGAACCAGTCGCAAAGGATCTGCTTGACCATCTCTTTAATCTCGTCGAAAAGGACAAGGCCCCGGCCAAGATGCAAGAGAACGAGTATCTCATGCAATGCATCATGAGAGTCCTGATCGTGATCAACACAGGTGTGCGGCCAATCATCGATGGCGTTTTGGACCACCTCATCAGCATCATCAGTGTGATAAAGGCCAACCCTAGCAACCCTCGGTTCTACTATTACCTTTTCGAGGCCATTGGAGCATTGGTCAGGTAAGTGATGATCAGGAAAGGAGAGATACCCTCAGGCGACCGGACTGACACGATATGACAGGTTCTCCGACCCCAGCCAAGAGGCAAAGCTGCACGCACGTCTATGGGAACCCTTCTCTTACATCCTTAATGAGGATGTGTCGGGTAAGCTGTCCAACGGGAATATGTCGCGCCGACCTGACTAACCACATCCCAGAATTCGTCCCCTACGTCTTCCAGATCTTCGCTGCCCTGCTTGAAGCTGCCCCAACAAGTCCGCTGCCTGCTGATTTCAGCTCACTACTTGGGCCCATTCTCACGCCTACGGTATGGGAGACAAGAGGCAACGTGCCCGGATGCGCTCGGTTCCTCTCGGCCATGGTCCCCAAGGCAAAACAAGCCATAGTGGAGTCCAATCAACTGGTGCCGATCCTGGGAATATTCCAGCGCCTTTTGGCTAGCAAGAAGACCGAGACTAATGCCTTTGAAATCCTGGAATCGGTCGTGGCCACTTTCGATGGGTGAGTTGTCCACAAGCACGGATGGAGTACCTATCTCCTTTTACTGACCAAAGCGTGCAGAGCAACCATGGATGCGTTTTTCCCCGACATCCTCAGTCTTACCTTCACCAAGCTGCAGTCCAATCCCTCCGACTCGTACAAGCAACGATTTGTCCGTTTCTACCACTTGGTCTCGGCCAACACAGCAGCCGGCATGGGCACTGACTACTTCATCAACCATTCTGAGAAGCTGCAGCCCGGTGTATTCGCGCAGCTTTACCCGCCAGTGATCCTGCCAACCACGAAACAGTTTGCGCGTCCAGTCGACCGGAAGATTGGTGTGATCTCCTACACAAAGACGCTGTGCGATTCCGCCGCGTTCGCACAAAAGTACGTGAAAGGCTGGGCCAACACTGCGAACCATCTGTTGGAGCTCTTGCAGAACCCACCCAAGGTGGCGGGCGGATTCGGAGACGAGTTCATCACAGAGGCGGACGTGGACGACATTGGGTTCGGCGTGGGGTTCACCCCGCTCAACACGTGCAAGCGCGGCCCGCGGGATGATTTCCCAGAGATTGACAACGTCCAGGCCTGGGTCAGCGAGTACCTGAAGGCTGGCAATGCGCGCCAGGGCGGGGCGGTTCTAAAGTTTGTGCAGGAGCGCATGCAGCCAGAGGCCCAGGCTGCGATCGCGCCTTATCTGCAGTAGGATCGTTCGTTAAAGCGCACGTGGCCATTATGGGGAGAAGAGGCACGGGGTCCCACGATGAAAAAGAAAAAACATGACAATGGCGTTGGAGGGACATAAAATGTGTGGAACCATGGACGGAGCGAACAAGAACTGCGTAGGTAGATTCCCCAGGGACAGCGCTGGCGAGGGGCCATGTGCTCGAAGTTTTGTCATGTGGCATCCGCATAGAAGCATACTACATTCATCAAGCGAGAACTCACGAGCTCGGCTCACGAGAAGGTCTGAGATGAATAGCACTGACAGCCAAGAGCCGCATCCATGATTGAGCCCCATCGAAGGCGGGAACGCCACCGGACGGCCCGTCACTTCGCCCCGACCCCGGGCCCCAGAAGCCTCGGCTCCTCGGAGCTTCACTGCGGGGTTGATCTGGAATCCCGGCTTCATTGCTGCTGCTGATCATCTTTATATCCCTTCTTGAGTTCTGCGAAGGGCCACGCACCCGACACGTGGCATTTTCATCCGCAAAAGGCAACAATGCCCCCAACGTGAGACTCTTTCTGAATGACTATGCCGAGGAGGCATCGTCCTCGCCAGAACAGCAACACACAGTCATAACCAAAACCCCAGCTCAACACCACCACTCTTCACCCACCATGGCCAGCCCGCCACCCCTAGAAGGCATCAAAGTCCTCGAGTTCGCAGGCCTCGCCCCGGGCCCCTTCGCAGGCCTCCTGCTCGCCGACGCGGGCGCCTCCGTCGTCCGCGTGGACCGGCCCTCCCCCTCGGGCACGCCCACGGCCGACCAGCTGACGCGGCGCAAGGCCTCCGTGGCGGTGGACCTGCGCACGCCGGAGGGGAAGGCGGCGGCGCGGCGCCTCGCGCTCGCGGCCGAGTCGTGATCGAGCCGTTCCGCCCGGGCGTGATGGAGCGGCTGGGCCTGGGCCCCGCGGAGCTCTGCGCGGCGAACCCGCGGCTCGTCTACGCGCGCATGACGGGGTTCCGGCGCGACGGGCGGTACGCCGCCATGGCGGGCCACGATATCAATTACCTCGCCGTCAGCGGCGTGCTGGGGATGCTGGGGTGGCACGCGCGGGAGCGGCCGGCCCCGCCTATCAACATCATGGGGGACTTCGCGGGCGGCGGCGCCGTGCTGGTGCAGGGGGTCCTCCTCGCGCTGCTGGCGAGGGCGCGCACGGGGAGGGGCCAGGTCGTCGAGGCGAACATGGTGGACGGGGCCGGGTACCTCGCCACGTTCCCGCGGATGGCGCGCAAGACGCCCATGGGCGACGGGCCGAGGGGGACGAACGTCCTCGACGGCGGGTGCCCGTACTACGACACGTACCGGACCAGGGACGGGCTGTACGTGGCCGTCGGCGCGCTGGAGCCGCAGTTCTACGCCGCGCTGGTCAGGGGCCTGGGGCTCGAGGGGAAGGGGTGGGAGGAGAGGAGGCTCGACCGGGATACTTGGCCGGAGATGAGGCGGGTCTTTGTGGAAGTGTTTGGCAGCAAGACGAGGGCCGAGTGGGAGGCCGTGTTTGACGGCACCGACGCGTGCTGCACGCCTGTGTTTGACTACGGAGAGCTCGAGGGGGCCCGGGATGGGGACGGGCGCGAGGGTGACCAGCGGCCGACCGTCACACTGCGGGATACACCGTGCCTGGCTGTCGACTCGGGCACGAGGCCATCCTCTGCGGACGCGGCCAGCCGTGGCCAGGGCGCTGGGGTCGCCGGCGATGGGTACGTCGGTGAGCCCTTGGCGCCGGGCGAGGGCGGCGAGGCGGCGCTCAAGGCCTGGCTCGGGTGGGAGAAGGGGAGGCAGTACGATATCGAAAAGGGTGGTCTAGTTCTGAGGACGGGCTCCAAGTTGTGAACAGATGGGTCCCGAGTGGATATCCGTCGAAGCAGGAATCAAACGCCAGCCTTTATCCTCTATTTACCCTCTATCCTTTACCCTTTTATACTGTATCTTTTTTACCTCACATGTTGTACCTCAGTGCAGTCTGTCTATACCGATGCTATACCCAACCATGTTCATCTCACATCCCCGTTCTAGCCCCAAGGTGGTTGAGTCATCCGCTGTTCAGTGTCTTGGCCTACAAGCAGAGAGAGGCTGTGATCAGTCTCACCAGCCTGACCAGAAGTCGGAACGTGGCGGTGCTCACCCCTTGTTCTAAGCTTTTGGTTGTTCAAGCGTTCAGGCCTATTCATTCATTTCCTTTCAGACCATCATTCCGCGAAACTCGCCTGGACGGGCTTGGTGGCGGCGGCTTCGGGGGCCGGGGCGATGGAGGTCGATCTCGAGACTGGCACACGGCAGAGGCTCGCGGCGAGGTACACGACGCCATGGTGGTGAGGGTGTCGAGAAAGGTCGGAGCTCTTGTCCGAGCAGAGGAGCAGATAGCACGGAGTGATCTAAGAGGAACTTCGACAGGAATGCGGAGGGGA
Source organism: Diaporthe citri (assembly GCF_014595645.1). NCBI lineage: Eukaryota > Fungi > Ascomycota > Sordariomycetes > Diaporthales > Diaporthaceae > Diaporthe > Diaporthe citri. The sequence goes on along the minus strand of NW_025064854.1, from coordinate 1,431,567 downwards.
GCAAGACTGGATAAGAAAGGCCCAGCCCGTTCAAAACATCCTACGGGAGGGAACCGCGAGCAAGCTATAGATAGATAGACAGAGTACGGTCCAAAAACTTCTCAGGACCCCGAGTCCCGGGTCCCAGGTTCATCATATAAACAAGCTACAGAGCTCAAACCGACCCGCGCACTGCCATCATCAGCCCACTCTGGTCCCCTGCCGAGAAGGGACACCCGCCCCCTCCATCGTCAACCAAGGGCTTCCCCTGCAACGGGTCGACCAAGATGGCGCGAGAGGGCCCTTTTTCGATGCGTTGCATGCAGAAGCTCGTCCATGCGCTGCGCTGCCCGCCTGCGCGTTAGAGCAAATCGGGGCGCAGCGCCGCAGCGGGAAATCTCCTGCATGCGGTGGCCAGAAAGGTACTCCCCTTCACCGTCTTGTCCACGTGTGAGAGCGTGAGCGTGTGTGTGTGTGTGCGCGCGCGCGCCAGAGAACTGGGCGGGTGGTAGATTCCGAGACATGTGAAAGGGTTCTTCCTGTCTACTACCACTACGGGCAGCAAGAAAATGTGCGAAGTTTCCCCCCCACCCGATCGATGGCGGCATTAGCTTGGCTCGGGGAGAGGAGGTAAGGAAGGGTAGGGGAACGGGAAGGGGGTGAGTGGTTCCCGGCCGTCGTTGCGGTGTGAAATAGGCCCGAAACCTTGAGTGAGGCTCAAGCTGCTCTTCAGGCTCACCACTCGCTCCCCGCTTGCTGCCGCTGCCTGCTGGTGGCCCCCCCGGTCTGGGCATGGTCTGCCGAAGTGGCCCAGAACCTGATCTGAGAAGCTTAGTCCTGGCTCAAACACGTGTAAGTGGCCCTTGGTGGCCGCTGAAACCACATCCCAGAGCTACTCCCGACGGTACTAATGGCCGGCACACGGTACAAGTGCCATCTTGTATACCCCCCAATCGGGAGCGACCCAGCGGCCCGGGTTTGGGACTTGGCTGTGTACTGTACCCTTCGCAACCTCTGTATTTTTATTGCTTCCCTTTGCTTTTCTGTTCCCTTTTCGGTTGACTTTATGCAACATATTTGTAAAAGTTGATAGACCAGCAGGGCGGGGGTGTCAAAACACTCTTGACAAGGAGTAGAGGGAAGCGCAAGCCTTGACGTGGTGACGCAACTAAAAATAAGCTGCATCTTGTACATACCGCACGCATTTTCTAGCCTCACCTCAGCGAGACTCGCATGTTCGCGCAGGACGACCCGGCCTATCAAGTCCATCAAGGGCGCTCTAGTACTTGGTTCGGAGCGAAAAAGCGGGGATGGAATCAAGAGGTAGAACAAAAAAACGAAGATGGTTATGCACCAGTATTGTCTCGTCCCGGTCATCTCGGATGTAATGGTATCGAAAAGGAGGACGACAGGAGAATCAAAACAGCACCACCGGTCTATCCCATTCCGTTCCTTTCCATGCCTTCCCTTCCCTCCCCTTTGCACATCCCACTTGGGCGATCACACACATACACATTTCCCTCTCCCGTGTGCGCCCTCAGGAAGATAGAGGGAGAGAGAAGAGAAAAAGAGGAAAGAAGAGAGGTAAAAAGGCAGTCGGTCTATCTACATACAACAACAACACTGTACAATCTGCTTCAGATGCCAAACCAAAACGAACAAAAGCCCACTTTCGAACAACTTCTGTCTGTCTGCCTGTCTGTCTCCAATGGGTGAGCCCCGCTCAGTATAGTGTTCGCTTCGTTCCCTTCCCCCTGCCTCTGCTTCTTCTGGTTGCTCTTCTTCCTCACCGCACATGCGCTTGTCTATTATAATGTGCACTCACGAAGCAAACACGGCCCAGAGTTGGGTCTCCATCTCCCTCCATCACCACAACCCTCCCCCCCCTCCTTCTTTCCCGCTTTCTTACCACCACCAACCAAGCTTCATAACTCGAGGCAGACGACGGCCCCGTATCATGCATGCATTCAGTCGTCGACGCGTTTCCCCGTATGTGGGCAGCACTCTCCCTCATCACCCAGTCTAAAAATCACGGAACAAGGACGTAAACGCAAGCCCGGCCCAATTTGCGAAGATCGAAGGAGAACAACCGCCCACTGCGCCGTGCAAGGTTTCTTCTCTCTTTTGAGTTCCGATGATCATCCAAACAAACCCGGTCCCACCTCCGCCAGCCCCCCACCCCTAGGACTTTGAAGGAAAAGGCAGCCAGCAAAAACGCCCCCAGATCCTCCTTAGAGTTGTGCACTACACACCCAAGGGTGGAGAGGTTCTTCTACTGCACCTGGCTGACGATCTCGCTGGCGCGTGCCAGCGACTCCACCATCTGCTGGCACTCCTTCCGCCGCCGGATCGTGTAGTCGCTCTCCTTGAGGAGGTCGTCGAGCTCTGCCGCCCGGTACATGTTCTCCAGGAGCTCGCGCTGCATCTCGTCCTTGGTGAATCTGTCGCACAGTGTTAGCAGGCTTGTATTTTATTGTTTTCTTTGGGTGACTTCTATCGTCTTTGGAAAGGAAGAGGGTGAATTGATACGTACGCTACAAGGTTGAGCATGATGGCCTTGGGAACCATATCGATCATGGTCCTCTTGACAATATTGTAGTACGACGAGATGAGCAGCTTGATGACTTCGACCTCGATGTTCTCGCGCTCGCTCAGCGTGCCCGAAGCCTTCAGCGTCGGCGGCGGGGCCTCCATGGCCGCGGCCTTCTTCTTGTTCTTGGCCGCAAAAAAGCTGCCGAAGAAACCGCTGTTACCGTCCCCGCCCAGGTTGGACTCGGCCAGGGTTGGGCTCGCGGCCCGGACCGGGGTGTTCGACAGCGCCTTGCCAGTCTTGGGGTCGACCTGCACGGGCTTGGGGTTGTGGCGCTCGTTCACGATGGCCATGGCGCGGTGGCCGTTGAGGAAGTCGGGGTGCCCGGTGTTGACGTAGATAGACTCCATGGACACGAGGTCCTTGACCAGCTTATTGGTGGGCTCCATGGCCTTCTTGAAGAACCCAATGACAACGTTGTGCATCTTCTCCTTCAGCGACGGGTACCGGCGGTAGAGCGCCTTGCTAAGCAGTTGCGTGAGGATGCGCACCAGCTCGTCGTAGACCAGCGACACGCACTTCAAGCTGGGCTCCTCCAGCCGCTTGATCTGCTGCTTCACGATCAGCTCAAACGCGGTGGTGCCGACAAACAGGGCAGGGGACGAGCCGGACGAGTTGTAGAGTATCGTCCGGATGTCCACGTCCTTGACCATGTCGAAGGGGTCTACCGCCTTGACACCGTTCGCGTACAGTTCGTGGAAGACGAAGCTGATCCTCGCACCGCCGGACAACTCAGTGCTCGAGAGCTCGGTGTTGTTACCGTCCAGCACCGTCCGCCACTCGTTTGTGAACTCGGTAATGATGTTCAGCACGATGTTGGCACTGTTGCCCAGCATCGAAGGTCCGAGGCTCTCCAGCTCGGACGTGTACTTCTGCAGGGAGCTTGAAATCCTGGCCTTGATGTCTGGCAGCGTCTGCTTGATGTGCATCATCAGGATCAGGTTCAGCTTCCGCGCCAAGTATGGTGTACCGCAGTAAGAGCTCTTGTTACGATAGGCCTTGTGGTTCTCGAAAAACGCCCTCTCGGCCTCGAGCGCGGCCTGGATGGGCTTCTTGTTGTCGATATCCCTCTGACCACGGTTCACGACCGGCACATATCCCATGCGCAGCGGGATGATACGCCCTGCCAGAATGTCGACCACATCAGTACCCTCATCCATCAGATCAACCTTTGTCAGGACACCGATTGTCCTCTGACCCTCGGGGTCGACCTCACGTGCCAGCTTCAACCCATCTGAGTTGGCCAGATCAATATTTGCTGCCGTCACGGCCAGGATGATGGCGTTCGACTTGGCAATGTACTTGACAATCATGTCGCGGATTTGTCTCTCGATGTCGCGCGGTTGGTCACCGACGGGTACTCGAGTGAGACCAGGCAGATCGACAAGCGTCAACGTCAGGACGTTGGGGGAGTAGATGCGCAGGTTGATAGGGGCGGGCGAGATGCCGGCGTTGCGGCCGACCTTTGCCTCAGTCTCCTTGCTGATCTCATCTCGTATCTTGTTAAAATCGTAGAATTTCTGACCTGGTATATGCAGGAACTCGCCCCACTCGTCCACGTTCGCGGCCTTATCGGTGGTACCCTCGACGCCTTCACTCTCGCCGTTGGTCTGGGACGTGGCAGGGCGGTTGATGAGTTGCAGCACGAGTGGTCGACGTGTCACGATTCCTGAACCTCGAGGGAGGCTGCGCGGAAAAGGATCAGCTAGGATCTCTATTCGGGGCATTTCGTGCCCCAAGGATACATGGTGTAGCAGCCCAACTTACAAGTCTCTGCCCACGATGTTTTCCAGCACGGAACTCTTACCGCTGGACTGACTGCCAACGACGACTATTTGAGGGAGGTCGATGGGGTTGTTGACGCCGACGGTTGTGAAAACATCCTGGAGCTTGTTGACGAGTCTGAGGCTAGCTGTCAGTATCTATTCTCCTATCTCTGTCTGGGATATGTGTCCCGCCTGGCGACCCGGGGCGAGGTCCCTCCAAAAAGGAGGCGCGTTGATGGCCACGATGGTGGGGGAGTCGGTGGTGATGGGACGTACGTGATAAGCGCAGGGTCAGAGATACCGCCCGGCTGGGAGAAGTTGCCAGACATGTTGGGAGGTGCAGGTGGTCGCGATGTCGTGTCGGCAGCGGTGGTGGGATGCCAGATTCGAACAGGCTGTGGTGTGGTGGTTGTTGGGCTGGGTTTCGCAGGCTGGTTGGGTATCGTCAAAGGGGCGGTGGGAGTCGCAAGGGAGGAGGGGCCCTGTTCTTTGCAGATCTTCCTGTCTAACTGTCAAGAGCTGTGTGTGATTTCAGAGAGGTGTGAACCGGCGATAGAGCAATAGGCAAGCCCGTCGCAGAGGGGATTGCATCAAAGAGGGCCTTTGCTGATGAAGGAAGCTGGTCTTGATTTCCAGGGTGCAGCACAAGCAGCCGGCAGTCAGTCACAAGGCGATCGATGTTGACGTACTAGGGTTGCTGTACGTATACGTACGTACTGGGCCTGCCCAGATGCTTTGCTGGCTTTCCGAGCCAACCTTGCAGGGTTAGCGTGGGTTGTGAGGACAAGACAAGCCACGGTGGGCGGGTCCCAGGGCGGGCCCAGTTGAGGGGCAGGCGGCGGGCAGGTGCTGTGGCTGAAGCCGATCGAGGCCGCCGTCCAAGGGGAAGAAGGGGTCAGCCAGCAGCAGGCACATGCTTCCGCCTTCTGTCAGGGGTAACGCGGCCAAGGCCGTCCCGGGTCAGATGGATGAACATTCCCTCCCGGTTCATCTCAAGTGTATGTTTTGTTATTAGTATTGAGCTAGTCTCAGATAATGCCCTCTTCCTTGACAGGTGCCTGGTTTGCTGTTGAGTAAAGCAGTCGTTTTCACCAGCGGTTGGGAATAAACAGTGCAACTGTGTAGACTACATCTTCACAATAGCCTTACTCGATGTAGGATGATTCTATGGATTGGGGATTTGCCGGTGAAAGACCTGGCAACGGTACGATATTTCTATACTTCACCACTTCACGACCGCGCTCTTCGCCTATGGGTATAGAAACTTCCTCAAGCCACGTCCGAATCCCTATTGCCAAGAGAACTCTAGCTGCTCCACGCAGCCTCTGTGAACCGATACCGAAAACACCCAGTTGTATTCCACCTTCGCTGGTTTCTTCCACCCAGACAGGCCAGCAGTTTCCCTCTGGTGCAATGACGACGCCAATGATGATTGTCCAAGGAGCTGGGGGGTTTTCTTCCCCTGTAGCCTCTCAGATTCCTGTGTGATCCTGATTACCTCCCTATCAGTCCCCCCCAAACGCCACGGCCGGAAGGGGATACCCGATAACGTTGAACTCCTAAAGTAATATGATTAGACACTCGTATGTACACGGCCAATTGGCAACGCAATCAGAGGCTGCTTCAGCTCGCGAGCCTTGGTGCCAGTTAATGATCTGGCGTCTGGTATCGGAGACCCTGCTGTGTACTGGTCCCGGCCCACACACCATCCACAAACATCGAGCGGTACCATTCAGTGGTCAAGTAGAGGCCTCGGGATTCCATTTCTGGGCTGAAGTAGAGGGGCCAGCCGAAACCCTATTTCTGGCCATAGACGCCCTCTACCTCGCCCGCCCGCTCTCGCTCAGCATGATTCTCGGTCTGTTGCAGTAGTCGGGCTTTATTTGACCATCTGGCACGTGTCAGACGCTACACATAGATATTCAACGTGGGCCACGACTTACAGTCTGACTACGCCGTCATCACCGCAGGATGCCAGGAGGCACGCATCAGTAGGGCTCCAGGCCACGGCGTTACACCGCGGTCGGTGACCATCCAACTTTGCGACCGAGTGTCCGCTGTTCTTGTGCCAGATGAACACAGATCCATCTGTCATGGGCCTGTCAGCTATTGTGGACAGTCAAAAGACGGAGTTGCTGTAACTTACCTTCAGAACCACTGATGACAAAGTTCTCGTTTGCGCCACCGAAATCGCTCCTGATGAGGTATTCGCCACCGCTGTGACCTTTGTACTTCTGCACAAATGTGCGGCTGGCAATGTCGAATACCCGTGCCTCACCATCCTGCTTGTTGACCAAGAGATACTTGGAGTCCTTGGTGATACTCACCGACGTAGGCCTACTAGGTAGCTCCATGTCGTATTTCAGGCTCTTGGTTGCAAAGTCATAGACGTGGATGTGGTCCTCGTCGTCCATGGCTACCAGCCAGCGCCCGTCTGCCGAAAGGGCAAGGTCCTCGGTGCGGTTCTTTTTGCTCCAGGTGTAAATCTTTTCGCCTCTGAGATTCCACGTGCATAATGATCGCTCTCTGTCGAACGCGCCGAGCACAAATGAGCGGCCATCAGGAGCCCACACGCAGCTACTAATGGGTTCTGAGAAATGATCGAGGTGACGTATCTCCGTTCCAGTCTGGACAAACATGTCAGCAATGATGTCGTTGGGGCCTCTCTGCCTTGACTTACTTTCATATCCCAAATCCGAGCATAGCCATCCCGTCCGCAGGTCACAAGCATGGTGTCATCCGGGCTCCACGCAACGTTACCGACACCGCCCTTGAGATCCGCCAAGCTGAATGCCAGACCAAGTGTTTCCACGTCCCAGATGAAGACCTTGTCGCCCGAGCCGCACCCTGCCAAGTACTTCCCATTGTGGGAAAAGCGTACTTGCCAGACCTCTCCGTCCGGCTCCATGCTTGGTTCCATAAACTCAATGATGGCTTCGGTGGGAAAGCGGCTTGGGTCGCAGGTGTGATCCGAGTATAGAGATGGCGAGGACGAGCTTGTGTGCCATATGCAGCTTTCGGCTTGTTGATCCTTAAATTGCTGCAACAGCACTGCCAATCGGTGTTCCGGCAACATGACAGATGGCGATATGCACCCTGTGAAAAGCGTCAGCTGGGAGTGCCATACTAAAAAGTGAAGCGGGGCAGGGGGGTTTGGCGCGTACTGGATAGTTGGGACAGCAGGTTGTGTCTGGATTCACCATGTGCACCGTCCCATGCCGCCTTCGCTTTGACGTCGTCTGGCGTCCGACACATAATAAGAGGGGAGAGTGACTCAGCACCGTTGCGATTCAGAGGCGTCAGCTCATTACGAAGCACCGTCAGGGCGGGCCTGTAGTCCCCTTGCTCGAGGAGCTCCAGGAACTTTTGTTGGCGTATGCGAAACCTCATGTCGTCGCGGTCGACCCCCTCTGCCAGTACAAGGCCGTTTCCGGCCCGGGCTGCACCATCGCCAGCAGTGGCCGCTCCAAAAAGTAGCTGCTCTGCCTCGGTCCACTTCCCGCTCAGCACCGACGCCCTGAAAGCCGCGACCGTAGGGCTCTCCAGCTCGTACCCGCTCTCCCTGCTGAGATTCTCGGCGGCCGACTGGTAGCCCATCTCGGAGAGGGCCTGGATCATAAGGCGCGTGACCTCCTCCCGGTCGTGGCCTATGTAGTCGCGGGGAGGGTCCCGGGCCGCGGCCTTCCCGTTCTGCACCGACGAACCATTTACCGACGAGGTGACAGCCTTGTGTGTTCCATTAGTCGAAGGCGCAGGGAAGGATCGTTGTGGTGCCCGAGGTTCGGTGGTAACCGCCCTGGTTGTCCCGTTTGAACTTGCCTCTCCATCGCCGTCGGCTGACATGCTGCCTGTGCGCGTACGTTTGGATGCTCGCCAGTCGTTTGTGGTGTTGTGCGTGGCAGGGGAGCTCGTGGCCCCTTCAGGGAGCTGGGCGGAGCCGTCGTCGGCGTCGGCCCGTCGTCTCCGGCCGAGCACCTGGCGGGCGGCGGAGTCGGTGACTGAGGCACGAGCTCCGTGTCTCGGGGTGTCTGAGCTGGAGGTGGGCACGGCTGGGTCGGTGCTGTGGTGCTGGGAGGCCGCAGGTCCGGTCGAGGATGGGGCAGAGAGGTCAGTGCTGGGAGAAGATCGAGGACGTGGCGTGGTGGATGGATTGTCGGCGCTGGATGGGGTTGTTATGGGGGCGGTCGAACGAGGGCTTCGTTCCGCCACGGCGTCTTCTGCAGGAGTCTCTATCTCCCGCTGCGTACCTCCGCTGACGGGGCGGAAACGAAGGGATTAGATGATAGGGTATCGGTGCTCGGGGCAGGTCTAGGAGGTTCGGATGAGCGTTGGTCGCCTGCTGGAGGGAGTGTCTGGAGAGTCCCTGTCTTCTGTCTGTCTCCTCGTGTGTGAGTTTTTGCGTATGAGTGTTTCTGGGAGAGAGGTCCTGGGAGAGTCGTCCTAGATGTGTACGTGTGTGTGTGTGTGTGTGTGTGTATGGTTTATGTTGTATGTGGAGTCTACGGGAAGGGTCAGGAGGGCCTGGATGACGGCATCCGCAGGGCGTGGGTCATCTGGACATGCGGCAGGCTGCTAGCAGTGGTTGCTTATCATGCTGTTGCTTGGGGCTGATTGTCTAGCCGGCCTGCCTTGCCTTGCTTGCTTGCTTGCTTTCGTTGACAGTGTGATAAAGAGACAAGAGATGCTGCTGGTGGTGGCGGTGGTGGTGTGTGTTGTCCAACCACAGTAACACTGCCAGCTGCGGAAGAGGTGGTCTGGTTGATGGGGACCGACACATGTGGTCAAAGAAGCAACCTCGAGAAGGTGGGATACACACCCACCGGCAAGCACCTGTGGACAGGGATCCGTTGGGCTTGGAGAACCTTGGGGACGGGCCCTGGTTTGCTGGGAAGGGTGGTGGGGAAAGCCACCTAACAGCCCGACCTCCAGGCAATAACCGTACCCGCCTAATCACTTCAAGGTTGTAGACTGCACACGTATGCTCACAATATCACAATAGCATACTAGAAACGTTAAAACAGTCCAGGATGTGACTGCAGGTGCTCAGTTGTCGGTGCTCGTCCTCACACAGAATGCAGGAGGCTGTTCCTCCCCCGAGACCTCCCCAAGAAGATCCCGAAGCACCTTCCCAAGGTGGGGTTGCGAGTGAGACTCCGGAGGGAACTCGCCTATCCTGCCACCTCGACAACCTCCCTCTGTCTGTCCCAAGCAAAGTGATGCCCCCCCCTGTCGTTTTGACTCACGCTCCCCCCTCTGCATAGAAAAAAACAGCCCTTCGCGTGCATGCCTACGTAACATATGCACCCCTTTTTTTAATCTTTAATTATCTTAATTTCTTTAATTATTTCTTTTATAATTATTTTTATAAGCTATTTTAATATTTAATAATAAAATAAATACTTATAAAAAAATATAAAATATAAAAATTTATATTAAGTATAAAAAAGATATAAAAAAATATATAAAAGGTATAAAAATATTATATAAGTATGCTTAATTAAAGGAGGGCTTAATATGCATTAATGCTGCGTGGGCGTATGCGCGAAGGGCTTTTTTTTCTATGCAGAGGGGGGAGCGTGAGTCAAAACGACAGGGGGGGGGCATCACTTTGCTTAGGACAGACAGCTGTTCTGGCCGTTACTGCCTCCGCTGCCTCTAGTATTGGATGGCGTCACATGAGCAGCACCCAAGAGGCGAGCTAGCTGGCTGGTCCCCTCTGGACGATGGGACGACTGGTCATATCTTGCTAGAGGAGACGGCGAAGATAACTAAGATAATGCGCTGCGTTGCGGCAACAGCGGCAGAGGGGAATCACGCTTGCCGTACTGATCAACTGGTGTTCCACTGTCGAGGAAGCATTCCCTCTGAATGGAAGAAACCATCAGACAAATTACTTTGGGTTTTGGGGCCTGATGACGCCTTTGTATCAGGTGAGATAACCGAGTTGCAGATCTGAGAGTGTATTCTGCCAGATGTTGTGCGCGGTATATCCCAATGAAGTCAGGCTGTTTGTTCTGTTTGTTCGGTCTACATCTCCAGTCCACCACCCAAGCCGGCTGCTGCCGGGGCCTTCCTTTGTCTCTTCCCAGCTGCGGCCCCGTACATGAGCGTACCGTCTGTGTCTCCAAATGTTTCAACTCGCTCGACCCCGACGCTGGCGATGGACCCGGCGCGCTAGAGTTACAGCCAGCCGGCGTCCCCCAGGCGATTGGGTCGACCTCAGCTGGGCAGCATGAAAGCCTGCCTGCGCCCGTCTCATCGCTCTGTGGCGCACCTGCGATGCTGGACGCATGATTCGCCTTCTCGGCTGTCGCGTAGCACCCGTAAGGTTGGGAGGGAAAAAGTTGGGAGCCCCTCTCCCACACCCAACCTCACCCTCGGACTCGAGGCTTAGGGGAACCCAGTGATAGGGGCCAGCGCACCTGAGACAACCAACAACCGGGCATGCATTGGCTCTTGTTGTCAGCCCTTTCTTTTTTGACCGTCTTCTCGGGAAGTGTATATTGGCATTTTCATCATTACCCGTTGTTTCCGTCATTGTTCTAGCGACCATTTGATGAAGCGCCTTCATCTGCTTTCACTGTAACATATTTACCCGCGGCTTACACCGTGGCCCCGCGGGGAGCGGAATCCATGTTATCCGAGGGTTTTGCCCCGGCGCCTGAGCGCAACCCTCACCTTTATGGACCCAGGGCGAGACAGAACAGGGCAAAATGCTCACAGCTGGCCGCCGATTTCTTCAGGGACAGTGTAAAGAGGGCTCGCGAGCGGAACCTGCGGTCAGTGCCGATCAGTCCCCGTGATCCTGGTGAGCCGAGACGCTGAAGCTCCTGCAGACAGAATGAGTTGGAGCAACGCTTGAGGGACCCAAGATGCAGCCAGGAAACCTCGTGGACCAACGCAGGTAGGCAGGAGGCCAAGTATCTGCGATTTCTTAGGACCCGCAACAAGGCCGACGACTATGAGACCATCAAACTCATCGGAAAGGGCGCCTTTGGTGAGGTCAAGCTGGTTCGCAAGAAGACGGACGGCAAGATCTATGCGCTGAAATCGTTGGTTAAGACGCAGATGGTCGCTGGAGACCAGGTCGCTCGGGTGCGAGCCGAAAGGGACATACTCGCAGAGTCCGATAGCCCATGGGTCGTCAAACTGTACACGACATTTCAGGATACCAAATTCCTGTACATGTTGATGGAGTTTCTGCAAGGAGGGGACCTGATGACCATGTTGATCAAGTACGACATATTCAGCGAGGACATCACACGGTTCTACGTGGCTGAGATGATTATGGCTATCGAGGCCGTCCACAAACTCGAATTCATACACAGGTAAGCCCACCGGCTGTCAGGGCTCATCCCCAGGGCTTGGCTAAAGTCAGGAGACAGAGATATCAAACCAGACAATATCCTGCTGGATCGAGGCGGCCACGTCAAGCTCACGGATTTCGGCCTCTCAACCGGCTTCCGGAAGTTGCATGATAACAACTACTACCATCAACTCTTGAACGGTGGCGCGGATGGTCCGTCGCGAAACTCTCAGAACTTTAATCGATACTCCGTCAACATCGACCAGATCAGCCTGACTGTTAGCAACCGCGCACAAATCAACGAGTGGCGAAAGTCGCGTCGACTGATGGCTTATTCCGCTGTTGGCACACCCGACTGTAATTTTCTCCAGAAACCTTCATGCCAGCCCCCATTCCAAGTCACTAACTTGTCACAGACATAGCACCTGAGATCCTGACAGGTAATGGATACTCGTTTGACTGTGATTGGGTATGCGGATATCTCCCCCTTCCCCGCCTCAACACCAATGCTAACTGGTCTGAACACAGTGGTCGCTCGGGACAATTATGTTCGAGTGTCTCGTCGGCTGGCCCCCCTTTTGCGCGGAGGACCGGCGAGACGTTTATCGGAAGATAGTAAATTGGCAGCACTGCCTCTATTTCCCGGACGACGTTCGGGTAGGCCACTACGCCGAGCACCTCATCCGAAGGTATGTATTCCACACATACCCATACCCATACCCAGTCCCCCTCCCCCGCCCCAACACACACATACACATGGGGAAAAGTACTCCATGCAGTCCATAACCTTACCCTGCTTCTCTTACCCTACCCAAGGAGAGGAAGAAATGCGCCTACCTGCTCTTGCTCATTTCCCATCTAACCCACCACACAGCCTCGTCTGCAACAGCGAGAACCGCCTCGGCCGCAGCGGGGCCCACGAGCTGAAAGGCCACCCGTTCTTCGCGGGCGTCGACTTTGACAACCTCCGCCGCTTCCGCGCCCCCTTCGAGCCGCGACTGTCGTCAGACATCGACACCGCCTACTTCCCCACCGAGGACCTGGAGCAGCAGGCCGCCAACGCGATGGAGATTGACGGCGGGCTTGAAGCCGCCGCAGCACCCGAGCAGCAGGAGACGCCAGAGATGACACTGCCTTTCATAGGGTACACCTTTAAGCGCTTTGAGAATAACTTCCGGTAAGGGGGGGGGGTGTGAGAGTGGATGGGTCGGGTGATGAGCCAAACCTTCCGCTTGCCCGCCTCCTCCTCTTCAGATTTTGAATGTGGGATATAGGTACACCACGACAATCCTTCCTGTACATTATCTTTCTTGTGCATTTCTGGTTTCCGGCCCCTTGTATCCTTGCCAGGTTGCCAAAACAAGTTGAGTTTGACACAGTTCAGCACAGCGCCTCAATGATAGGACGGGTGCGATATCCTTACTTCTCAGGGTTGCAAGTACTATCATTTTGTATTTCGAGCGAGACCTACTGTTTACAGCTCGGTTCAGCCTCACCAGGTGTATCAAAGCCTATTGTGCGATCTAGTCACAACATGCAAGCCCTTTGCCAACCTCATGGATGATGTTCCACCACAGCTTGAAGTTCGAAATTGCGCTGGATGAACTTCCTCAACTAGATATGAGCATCTAGACTAAAATTCGTGGCAATAACAATCAATGTCAGAGGTTGAAACATCGCCAGCCCATTCCAACGCAGCCACTTATCCAAGGTGTGCCATCGGGGAAAGACATCTCTACTATATTAATGGGACACACGCTGCATGGACGCCGCAGAGCCATTCTTTGCATAGTGGAAGACAATTGGGGGCAGGGAGCCATCTTTTCGGTATTCCCTGAACTTTGCCAAATCAAGGCCAGACTGCCGCTGAATAAGGAGCAAGATCCACCCATATCTCGACAGATTCAACCGCCTTGGTATCACCCAGTTACCGGGTACACCACCTACTTAGAGTGCTGTGCAGCTCAACTACACCCTGTAGCCACCATCGGGCTGTGAGGAAAAGCCCCCGCCAACACCAGCTTCAGACATCGGCAGCGCCCTCGCAAACAATCTCTGCCGCGCCGGAAGACCTTCATCGTGATCCAGATATGTGGAGGGCAAGATCACCAACCCCCCCCCCTCCGCAGCATGGGCCCCTTGACAGGTTGCTCGCTCCCCCTTTCCCCTCTCATCCTTCCTAGATCGCGTGACGGGGAATGCGCAAGTCCCTTTCGTCATTGCTCAGTTCTCACTTTGATACGCCCAACACGCTGACGGCTCGGACATTTACGGTGCGCGTTGCTTACGGTGCCCCCAGCCTTCTAGACGCGTGGGAAACGCTTACACGCGAGGACTGACGGATTGCGCAAGGGATTTGGTCTAGAGCAAGTATTTATGGCCTTGAATGTGTGACCGCACTCCCATGAGATCGTTTTGGACGGTTGATGAAACACATACGTCCCTGCTATCCATCACAACACGCCCAAGATACATGCCCTGGACGATATCTTTTTCACCCTTTGATGTCTCTGCGCGCATATATTGAAGACCATGGTCGACCGCGGGCTCTGTACAGTGACACACAACACCGGAAGATACGGGTGAAACTTGATGGGGCTATTCAGAAACCCAAACCGTACGGGCGCGAAGCGTCATACTTCCTTCGCGGCTGAAGGCGTTCCCCCATTCGAGGAAGACACTGCCGCAGGAGCAAGGCGGCATCCGTAGATCCCCGGCGATGGCTGAGAGCCACATCGGCGGACTTTGGTGCTTGTGAAATTGCGGTCAGACTTGGAGGTGAGTTGGTCGGCTGATCAGGAGTGCCCAGGTGCTGGTGCGAGGCACCACCCATGTTTTTAGAACGGTCAGCTCTCCCAACCAGCTGCCGTTGGAATATACCGGGAAAAGCGTCTCTTGTACCATACTATGGGCGCCTCACACCCATATTGACCTCGCCGTCATCACGAGACATACTCTATCTGAAGCTGATACCAAGATTCTTGACTGAAACACTACGGACGATCTGCACAGGGGCCGGGATGTGACCTGGCCGGAGAAATCTTTGATGCAAAGAAATAACTTGCCCAAAGTTGACCTATATCGAATAGCAAGAACCTATCAACACCTACAACAACTAGTACTAATACCAGCAGACTGTATCAAAAACCCCGTTCTGCTGCATAGCCGAGAGGAGCGGTCTCAATAACCCGATAACATATCACTTATAACACCACTCTTGTGACCCGTCAGACGACCGGGGTGCGAAGTCCGGCTCGTGAAGAATTACAGTTATAGTCTCATTCGGGTCTGATGTGAACCCTTGCAATCGGGACGGGAAAGAAGCTGGGGAGAGACGGGATCCCAGCAGCTTCTTCTCGTCACTTGACTCCCTCCCCTTGCTCGACGACTCTATTATTACCAGCACTCAGACGTCATATGCGGGTGCCTGGTGAGTGCCCCCGGAGCAGAATCGTGCTTCGCATCGGTTGGCATTACTCGTGCTTCGCCCGAGTGAAATGAGAATGAAGACGAGCGACGCTCGTCTAAACGGGGTCTGACAGGTACCGTAAAGTGCTGCCTGGAACCGGGGGGGGGGGGGGGGCTCGAGCCCCGGAGCGTCTCTCCAGGTGGGGCGTGGACTATGGCCGACGTGGTAGAGATCGAGGGTCCGATCTGTAGAGGCATGCGTCACTCGAACAGGGTGGTGGTGATCTCGTCTCAGCTGCGCGCAAGCAAACAAGCCCACGGTGGTGATCATCGTGGGCAGGTCGCATCAGACTGGGGGAACGGCACGGCAGGAGATGAGGGCACGGCCTGATAGACCGGCCGACCAAAGCTTCAACACCCCCCAATATCGCGAGCACACTTCGAACCCGTCGGATGTCACTGAGCCGATTGCAGAATGGTCATCACGGACCCGTCGCTGTGGATCATGTCATTTAACATTACCGACGACCCGGATTGCCTCACCCTGTCGATCGCGGTCCTTTTGCAGCTTCCCATGCGCTCAGCTGCGGGTCCTTGCCTGCCGTGCAGTTCCCAGATACTCGGTATCAATCTTTCGACCAAGCCACTGCGGGCAATCCTGTGCGCTGGAGAAAGCAAGAAAAAATGGGGGCTTTCGTGGAGACGAGAGGACAGTGCAGAGTGGGATGGAAGTAGACTGTGTGCTGGCGGCAGCGATGATCACCGAGAGTGAAGATGGGCCTTGGAAGACAAGCAATATCGACATGATACGAGACGTACCTCATAATGGATCTTCACATGACGTCCACAAAGTGAGAGATAAGTTTCTCGGTTGTTGGCTCTCCGCAGTGTCGGAGCGTGCATGGGCTCGCTTCCACAGAAACCATGTCGTTGGTAGGCCTTCCGAATCCGGCCGTCTCACCTATACGAGGCAAACCCGCCCGTTTGAACCACATGGCTGGTACCATCCGGGGTAATACGTGACGACTTTGGGATCACACGCATGCGAGCAGGTTTCTCTTGAGACGAATCCACTCTGACGGCCCCATTCTGGCTGTGGTCCAGCCCCTGCGCCATATGTACGTGCTGGCGCGTCGGCACAGCATAACTGACGGGGATTTTTCTGAAGGACCTCGGTAGACTCCCAGCGCCCTGGGACTATCGTCAAGGACCCCGGTTGGGTTCGGAGCCCAAACACCATTTTGTGCCATCCTGGTAGCCTGGCTGGCGGAGCGGGACGAGTACTGGGGGCATCGCAAGCTTACCCGCAATGATTTGTGGGATACGTTGAAGGCATCGCCTCGGTTTGATTCCGTGTCGACACAACAGTAGTGCGGGTGCCCTGGCGGAGAAACACGATGCGAGACATAAGCTCCGTAGAAAAGCACCCGAACGGGCCGAAGGGAGAGGGCCTCGGCTGCACCGGGGTATTGCCAGCATCTCATGCAAGCTGTTGAATTTCTCATCGCCCAGGGACCGCCGGGCGGGCTTGGAAAAGCTGCGTGGATAGCGCATTGGCGGCTCAACGGGTGTCAGCCACAGCTGGTCGTCGGGTAGGTAGACATTGACAACACCACCGGCCAGTAGAGTTCCGAGAGCACCCACTAGCACGTGTGAGGATCTTGATGCATGCGGGCCGGGGTTGTCACAATCCGCCGGCGCTTTTGGGGGTTCAGGACCCAAGGGACCGTCAACTGAGGCGGCCTGAACACGCGACATCGGCGAGCAAGACGACCTCCGAGGTTGGTGTCATTATGGCGGGTAAACCACGTGGCGCGAACAGCACCAGTGCTCGGAAGATGGGCGAGAAAGGACGGCTAGCCAGGTGCCAGGAGCCAGTAGGCAAGTGCCAAGCGGCTGAGTGTGAAGGACTGGGTGCAACTCTCCGGCGTGCAGTGGTGTGACTTGAGTCAAGAACCCCCCCAGGAAGCAGTCCTAATGCAGGGGCTGATGGATGGGGACAGCCACCTGCAAGGCTGCGAGATGGCCTGGATGGACGGTTGGCATTAGCATTGACAATGGCGTCTTGTGGCTGCCTGCAGCTGGAGAGAAACTCTGTGCAGTTGGTCAGGCGGGACTCGAGCAAAGTTCTCTAGTTTCAACAAATCGAGGAAGACGCCGGGCTGGATGCCTCAAATGGACCTGGCCTGCACCTAATTTTAGCCGAAGGTATAGCACGTAGTAGGCAAGACTGAGCAGATCCCACGGAATACGGAGTACGGAGCGACGCTTGCACCGGAGGGTCACAGTCGTTCCGCAGGCCGAATAGTTGATTGATTGAGTGGATGCAATTGGATGCTTGTTTTGGGCAGGTGGTGTCGCGAGGGACCAGGTCTCGAATGTTCGGGCCGGTCGGTGTGAAGGCGGCCAAAATTGGAATATTGGAAGTGTGCTGCATCAAAAGCAAGTCTTGACGCCATCAGATCCTGAATTCGTGAAGTGCCGAAGAAAAAGCAAAGAGGAGCAGGGGCGTTTTGACAGCTGGACCGATCGATGAAGCCATCACACCCAGCCCTGCCCAGCCCAGCCAGTCAAACCTGTCACAGTAATAATAATAATAATGATAAGCGAGAAGCCCATATTGACCAGAGGTGGGTGTGCAGCGCACCACACGCCTGGATGCAGATGATCCCCTTGGCCTGAGATCGTTCGGGGCTAGGCTTGCGATGCTGAGATCGATACGGGCGCGATGCTGCCCACAGTAGAAGATTCTCCGGGCTTCTGATTCGGTTGTTTGCGTGGACGCAAGCACTGGGCCAGGTGTGTAATAAGATTGCATTCAAGCGGTGAGGTGTGATGGCTGGAGACCGTGAAGACGACGGCCGCTTCTGGGCTCATCTTGGACGGGACGGGGCCATGCCCGCTCCACTCCGGGATGGTGAGTTGACGAATCGACGACGTGCTTGTTATTGGAGTTGGGATTGTGTTATTAGCCTGATTCGGGTAGACCCGTCGATGACTTTGCAGGGGCCCACACAGTGGGATCAGGCCCGTCAGAACATCAGACGGGAAGGGGTGTGTGGGCGGCAGAGCGGGTAGTGCCAGAAGGAGCGTCTTGTCTTGGCCGTGCGTACATGCCAAACCTGCACTACCTACGTGCGGGTAGACACTGTGGAGAGCCTAGGCCAACGGAAAAGATGGCAGGTGGAAGGCGGCAGGCAAAGCCCCTCCTTCATCTTCACCCTCACAATCGGCCTTAGCACTCTCACCACAACACAGCACAACACAGCAACATGCAGTCCACCCCGAAAGCCCCTCGATCATCTTCCGACAGTGGTGATGGATCGGTTGCCGGCACAGCCCGTGGCTGGCTGAGTGACTGAGTGACTGACTCTCCGTCGACATCATGGATCACTTGACTGTACGCAGCTGTACCGCACCGCATCTGCGCCTTCCCCTGCTGGTGTCGTGCAGCTCAACGGGCGCGCGTTGCAGCGGATGCGATCGAGCTGCGAACTGCATGCGCAGCATCGTTGTTTCATCCATCCACACAGCAGCCTGCCTTGTAAAAAAACGACGTATGTATACGAACCTGCCAGCCACTCTCGCCACCTTGCTCCTACGGGGTGACATGGCCTCATGACCGTTGCAACTCAGATGGCGATCCGTGCCGCACCGCGCGCGCAATAATGTTCTCCGCGGTACAGTATGGTGCAGGACAGTCCCTGCGTTTGGCACCAAGTACTGGACTACTGGGCCACTGGAGCACCAGAGGTCCCTGAATCCACCCATCGGGTCTCACGAATGCAGCAGCCAGGATGGAGACCCCAGAGTCAAAGCGTGACGAAGCGACCTCGGGCTCGCAATTGAACAGAAACGTCAAGAGGCAAAAGAAAACACTCAGGCCCACTACCCCTTGTTGCGTGGCGCCCTCCAAGGCCCAAAACGGTGGCAATGGTACTCGAAGGAGTACAAGTTCCCATTCTAGACCGCAGATTCTAGCAGACCGGCAGACTGACTGCCCTTGCTCTGCTTGGTGATTCGTCATGGGAGGCCACGACTGCTGTCGTTGACTGCATTGCCAGCAGCTTGGGAGCAATGCGGAAGGTTTTCAGAGCTTCCCCGGCATACGATGGTAGATCTCTTGCCCCTCGCACCGACAGAGCAAATCCACGCTCCTGCGTCCTCCTGTTACACTGCAGCTGCGAGCAGGGGACCATGTTGCATTCCCATCGTTGGGACCTACATACAAGGGCTCGAACGCAACCACAGAGAAGCCAAATCTGACCAATCCGAGCCCTATGACAAAGGGGCCGGTCGGCCATATTGCAACAGCGAGGCCCGCCGGCTGGGACGGTCAGAACATGTCAAGCCACACATGCAGGTCGCCGCTGGGGGGTTGGTCACCTTCGCCTTCACCTGACCTCAAGACTCCTGTTCTCGGTCCACACTTTCACCCCCAACAACGCCAGCACACCGGCAAGGGCGCAAGCCTACCGTATCTGCGTGCCCAGTCTTATCTGTGAAAGCCTTGGTTACTGGACCTCGCTGTTACTGCTGCGACGTCCTTCAGGCTTCTTGTTGAGATTTTTCATTTCCAACAAGCGGCGTCCGTCCGTCGTTGGGCGGTGCCCACACAGTTCAGAAACAATGCATTTCCTGCAAATGTGCGCCTCAGACGGGTGCGCACATGGCTGTCCCTAGACCACCCGTCGTCGAAAGCCAAAAGGCATCTTTGATCGGCAATGGAAGCTGTGGAGTCTTCTCCCGTCGGTGGAAAACTGGAAATTGGCAGACCCTGCATCCCATGGTTCCTGGATGGCGACTTCTCCCTGCCGGCTGCAGAATTCAATTCGCTTGATCGAGAGGATCCACCTGCATCTGAGGAGGGAGCTCGCTCCGGCTCAGAGCTGGGTTATTGGAATCGCCCCCAACCCAGAACCGGACCTGACCCATGTACATGATGTGCGCGTGCCTGAAAAGTAAACCGGACACGCGGCGACCACAGCATAGAACGTCCTAGCCGTGCGCTAGGAGGAATCTACCGCGCCGGTACGCAGCAGCCCCTGGCCAGAGAGAGAGACTTGCCCCGGTCCGTTTCAGGCCTGTCAATATCCATCTTGTTTTATTACAACCATCCCGGTATCTTTTCTTTCCACTTCTTCGTTTAATCTGTATAGTACCCACATGCACGATCTGGTTGCAAGCCGCCCCTTTGATCAATGAATGGACGACATGCATGGAGGCCACCTTTTGTGACCACATCGGCCAATTGTCTCGTCTAGATTGCGTCCCATGGGTTATTTCTTCTAGCCTTGTCCCTGTCCCTTCCCGCATCCAGATGAAGAAGACTGTATTCCTTCCTCCCTGCTGCAGTGCTGGCAGGCAGTGACCCTTCGCCTTCCCAAGAATCCGTCCGCTCGTACCCATTTTACTCCCCTCCCCTCCGCTACCTTGACCGGACCCTCGGTGAAGGGCAGGGTGTGCTTGTCTTCTGCTGGATGTAAAGAAAATCAAGGACGAGTGAGCGAGAGACACAGACCTGCAAGCCTTATCCCGGCCTGGCCCCGTGCTGAATTGTTTTGCATTTCTTCTTCATCATGTGTGTCGGTTAATGCCTAATCATTACTTGCAACATTCCTCAACTTGCCTTGGACTGTGCACTTCTCTTGCACAGAGGATCTGAGGATTCTTAAGGTGAACCTGCCAAGGTTGCTCACCCACACCCACATCAGACCGGTCTGTAAAGTACGACAACAATATGGAGGGTTATCTCACTGTCCCGCCCGACAGGGGAACAATCCTGGGACGGGCATTGTGGAAGGTGTGCACCCGCCCCTCGCCTTCTTGCGCCTTGCTTTTGTTCCCGTCGTTCTGACCTCGAGAGAGCAGGCCCGTTACGTAGTTCTTGGGAGTGCTCAGCGCGAAGTGAAGCCCGAGGACTCACCTTCCCAAGCCCAGCCAGGCGCGCGTTGCAAAGACGGCCGAGGGACATCTCGGAGTCAGAGTAATATCTCATTTGATGGCGCCACCTATCTGTCAATATACAAAGCCTCGGTAAGACCATCCGCGTGGTGCCCTCGCACCTGCGAAAGTGAGCAACTGGACTAATTTCATCCTGGCCCAGGACGACCGGGAGCCTATCCAACAGTATGCCGCCAACACCATCGCCCAATGCCAAGTTCAGATGGTTGCGCATCGCAAGCAGGGACCAGTGCTACCAACCCTCATCATCACCATTGCCCCTGATCCTGCCACAGACAAGCTTCGCAAACGTCGGTCGAGTCGAGCAGCAGGTCTCGTTGCTTCGAGCAGGGAGTCCGGCCCGCTGACGTTGTGGTTTCGAGCTGAGGAGGTTACCCGCGAGGGACAGAGTCTCAACGACTGGGCGAGGGCCATACAAGCCACGATCCAACCGAACATGCCCGACGTAACCCCAATGAGCCCGATGTCTCCGGCTTCCAACAGTTTCAACAGCCCCTTCGCACAGCGACAGCCTCGCGACGCTTCCGAGTACTACCAAAACAGACCGCCAAGTGCCCCGAAGTCAACACTGCAGCACAAGACGTCTGCGGCGACAGGCTCGAGCCGGGAAAGACCCCTTACGTTCTCCGACACGCCGAGTCGATCCCGGCGCAGCGACATCTCGTCACTAGCTGGCATCAACGTGCCACCGCTTGCGCCGCAAACCTATGCTTCTGTGATGCCATCGGACTTGCCCTCGCCTGCAACCACAGCTGGAGGGCACTACGGCGGCTTTATAGAAGGTTGGACCACAGCGCAGGGGCGATCTTCCACCCTGAGCTCCCCAGTACGGAACGTACGCGACAGCATGGGGTCCATGCCTCCATTTTCCCCACCGGCAACCATAGAGTCCGGCTCACCGCCAGCCCCGCGAGAGACGATCCTGGACAGAGCGTTCCAATTGCACTGCATTCCAGGGTCTGATCAGCAGGTCCCAGGCGAAGAGAAGTTGAGCTCGCTCGCCCGCTTCGAAGCCTTGATGCAGCAGGCGGATGAGCAAAGGAAGGACAGGACACAGAGGCCACAGACGATGATGAGGCGGCCGGCCTCACCGCCTGCTTCCCCACCGGGTTCGTTGCAGCAGGCTGGGCTACGAAGTGCTTGGGACCTGGACGACTCGTCAGATGACGGCCCGGGAGGCTCGGATTCGGATTCGACCCATGGCGACTCTGGATACGGACGAGAGGACGATGTGGAGGAAGATCAAGCAGGCATCCGTGCCCAGTCACGGAGGACACTCGGCTACGTGTCTGGGCGGCGAACGCCTCAATCTCAGTCTCCTCGTGGCACGATGGGACCTCGGTCTCCCATCGCCTTCAACCCCGAGACGCTGATGGCTTTGAATAGTGGGTCCAACCTTGGTCGAGGCTCTTCCAACAGGCCGGTTTTTGCTCAGAGATCGTACAGTCAAACCCAGATAACCGGCCTCAGTGGCCTGAACCTGAGCGTCAGCCAGCAGCCCCTCGACGTGTCGCCGGGGAGGAGCAGCGTGACCTCGCGCAGAACCTCGATTCAGGAGAGCGTAGGCGGGCTCAATCCGGCGGCGGCTCTATACCGGACGAGCACGATAGCAGAAGGGCAGAAGCGGCAATCGGTAGCGAGCAACGGTAGCAAGAGACTCAGCTTTACCGAGTTCACGAGGAGGTTGAGCAGTACCGGCAGCCTGCTACTCAACGGGAGCCCTAGCGGCGAGACAGAAGCTCAGCCCGCTGGGCTGTCTCGCTCGGCAATGCAGCCTCGTGGGCCGCCGCCCCTCTTCAACTCACCAAAGAACGAGAGGGAGCGTGCTGTGGACCGCAATGCCCACGACCAGATGTGCAGCAGCTGGCGGAACGGCGTGGGTGTGCTCGGCGGCGAGGGTGGCTTCTTGTGAGGGCCTACACCCAAGACCACGGGTGGCGATGTGGCCGAGGATTTGATATCCGTGGTCGATGTCGAAGGATACAGAGGTATCTTCGTCCAGGTCGCTCCCGATCTGGTCACTCATGGCTAGGCGTACATCGCCCAGCTTCTATCGACACGCCAACAAAAGGCCTACGCCACGACCAAGACGAGAAGACCCATCCCGGCTGGCTCTGTCAGGGGGTGCTCCAGATCGTACTTCATTTCTTGCACGCGGAACTTACAAACCATTGTAATGCCTGTTCTTCACTTTTGTTTTCCAGATCAGCAACTCATGACTGTCATGACCCCATATCCATCGTCTATCTCGTCACGGCCGGAACTTTGTGGTGCAAGAACACACAATCACATTCAAACATTATAGGCACTGGCGTTCAAACTGCTTTCCACACCGATATCCCGAGCCGGCCTGCAAATGTCATTACAAAAACCCTTCCTCCCCCATCCTGGGGGAATCAGTGGGAAGGCAGAGAGCATCAAGACACTTTGTTTTCCTATTCTGCATTGGAGGATTTTGGATTTGAGAGCAAAGCGACGTCAGACGCGTCAGGACCAGGACGTCTGCAAGGTGGAAAAGAAATTCAAGCCTTTGTATGCCGCGCATATGCGGGCACGTTTTGCATCTATACACATATACACCTATATATCTCAGCATATATCGCGGTCACCTTCTTGTAGCTATAATCTTCATATTCTCTTCGCCACCCAGGGCGTTGCTGGTTTATTCTCTGCCTCATAAGTCATGCATGGGGCACACCTACGTGCCCAGCATCTGGGTCGAGACTACTGCATGCCAACACGGCGCGGACAGGCCCTCCCCAGTCTTGGAATCTTGCTCGTGCCCGACCCTTGTGACAAAACCAATGCGATGTGCAGCAACGGAGAATACCAGTGACGGCCTCAGGGTACCCCCCCCCCCCCAAAGAGGCTTCTCAGGCGTTGCCGTTGACGGAAGGATGCACTGCAAGTGTGACGGCCAAGCACCGTTCCCGAAGGAGGTGTTCGGGCCCCCGAGGTGCCAACGCCAATGGCAGGCCAGACAGGTCTGCCAGGTCTCGCTCAGGCCCCCGGCGCACCCCGCGGCAGATAAAAGATCCCTGGACGTTGGCGCGTGGCGGTCGACCATCCTGAACTACGCACATGCATGCATGGGATGGAAACTTTTTTTTTTCGGTTTGAGATCTGATCTCAGTAGTAGTGGTTAGTTAATCTATATGAATTCCCGAGGGGGGCGCCCTGAGGGGGGCGCCCTGAGCGGGACCACCACCAGGAATTCGCGACTATTGCGGCGCCCTCCGCCCACTGCCAGTGGTCTCTACGTAGGAAGATACATGCGTGTGTGGTCTGTCTTATGTGACGTGCGCGTCTTTGCGTGCAGTCGGTCGGTCCGATGTGGGAGAGGAGGCAGGGGTCGGGGCCCAGGTGGAGGAATGTAACATGTACGAATATACATACATTGGCCTACCATAGTATTCGTTCGTTTGTTCCCAGTGTGGTCACTGCAGGATTGATGAATACTCACTCCCCCTCCCCCTCTCAGCCACTCCACTCAACCTGGCACTCTGGCGAGATGAACGTTCTCTGCCGGATGGTGTCGGGCCCCCCGAGTTGGTGCTCGAGCTGCTGCTGTCTGAACAGCAGCAGTGGGGACAGGAGCCCCATCGGCGATGGCGTGGAGGGCCGGGGCGTCGCGATGCTGCCTCCAGCGTTCCCTCAGCTGGTCCGTCACGGCGCGTGGTTGTTTCCTCGCGTGGTCTTGCCCGTTCCCAAGCCCCCTCCAGCCGGCCCTGAGCCCCTGATACTAGCCGGTGAGGTCTGCCGAATCGACAGGATACTGCTGGTATTCGAGCTTTCCGTGCTCGGATGGGGCAGCATAGTGCGCGAACAGGTCGAGGTTGGTGCCGTCCGTGGCGAAGGTCAAGACCTCCGCGTTCCCTCCCCCCGGGGGGGTCTTCAGGTCTCCCGAGTTAGGACAGGGCCTGGTTCCTCGTCTACGCGAAGGCGGCTCCGTTGTAGGCGCTCTACAGCCTTGCGTCTTTTATGTCCTTCTCCCAGTCCTTCCAGTCGCCGGCGGGGTGCAGCAGCGTCGGTGACCAAGGGTCATCTTTGTAGAGAACTGCTCCCTTGATATGCTCGTATATTGGGAACGGGTGGTATTCTTGCATCTCTGGAGCCTTGATGAAGTCAGGTTGAGTAACAGGTAGGCCGTTGCTTACACCAGCGTCATTGGGATATCTGATGAATACATAGCGATATACTCATATATATATGGCATATAAGTGTTCGGTGTATAAGTATTAGGTGTGTGTGTAGTAGGTATGGAGGTGTTGGGTGTATAAGTGTATGGGTGTATGGGTGTTGGATAGCAGGTGTATAGGCTTTGGGTGTGTGGGTGTTGGGTATGCGGGTATGAATTAGACTTCGGTGATGTGCTCTAATTGCTGCAGCTATGGCGGGCGTGAGTGATGTACCGGTGTACTTTCCGTTTTTGTAGATTTAAATCTCCGTATTCTTAATAACTCCCTTTTCCTTCGCCATCTTGTTTAAAGTGTCCAAGTTCTCTCGCGTCAGCTGTGCATACGTGGTGTAGGTCTTCTGACTGTTGCTGTCGGCCGGCCGGTTCCGCGAAAGTGTTGCTGGAGATTCCTGTTCTTGACCTACGGTCTTAGGTTCAAGGACTGAAATAGATGGGCAGCTGGGGGCATCGGGCTGTTGTTACAGCTACAGCCTATACGGATAGGTCATTAGCAGTTGACTTTTGATGTGAGTGAATATTGCCCCTACCACAATGGTCCCCTCCGCTTCGTTACTGTCCACTGCCCACTGACCACCACTGTATATTCATCCATGTTCGTTCTCACTTTAAGACTATCAAATCACCTGTGATCTTGAATTACTCGTGGTATCAAATCACCCGTAGTATTGAGTTACTCGTGGTATCGAACCACCCGTGGTATTTGCTTTGGCCTGTGATTTACGAGAAGGTGCTGATTGCACGTGATGATCAGGATCAGGAGTAGGAGTAGGAGCTTCACGACTCATTCAAAGCCTTGCCCTACGTCTCGAGGGCCCTATATTTGATGTCCCTGGATGCTTAAACTCATCTTGCGGACACGATAGAATGCTCACGCCTTTGTGTGTCCGTCTGCGCCAGCTAGAGCTGCGCTTTCTTCGCCGCGGATGCCTTCGTAGATGCTGGGCATAGTGGCCGTATGCTAGACTGCGCCATGTCTCACGCAGAGCCTCCGCCGACTGACGGCCGATCTCTGGGGCTCATTGGAAGGTCTTCACCATATCATGGTTTAGCATGTCTTCTAATTCTCTGCGAGTGGAGGCATTCGCCATGCGTAACTCAAGTGGTTCTTGTAACAACGTCCGGCCGTCTCTCTTGCAACGCTCTGGGCAGTTTCCGAGGGGAGCGGCGGGTCCATGGCTTATAATCTTGCTCCCTCGTGATGAGAAACAAACGTTGTGAGGAAGAGGGATGTGATTTGTACAACCAGGGAAGCCACCATGCTGTGTCTAGGTGTCCATGAACACTCGCTGCGAAACTGTCTGGCCAGGATTGTCTAGGACAGGGGGACTAATCTCCTATGGGATATCTTCCTCTGTAACCTCATCTGAGACAATCTCTAACTTCCTATAAGATAACCTCCCACCTCTTATGGGATAATTCCCTGTGGAATAGCCTCACAATTAACAACATTGGCGATATTCATTGCGGTACATTAATTAAGCGTAGCTGGGAGGGCTAAGACCTCTTCTCTCCTCTCAGGCAACTGTCCTGACGCCTGACTCCCTTCTATAGCGCTGGCGTCCCCTTCTCCCCGACAACCGGTCTGGGTGCTTGCCTTTGCTGTACGGCGCTGGTGACCTTGCTACGAGAGGAGATTTGGATCTGCTGGACATCTTCGGCTTGCGTGGTTTCTAAGGAAGCAATAAGGTGTGCCCAAAGAAAAAACAAAAAAGAGGAAGGTTCTGCTGAGACTCGAACTCAGGTTCCCGGAAGGATGCTGCGGAAGTCAGAATCCGATGTGATAACCATCTACACTACAGAACCGTCGCTGATTTGCGTTGGAACACGGGTCAGTTTCAAAATTATAAAGCTTATTATTGTGGCGTGGGGTCGTGTGGGGTGCCGAATTGTGCCGATCCGGTGCGGGACCGACCCGGCCTGCAACCACCACCGAGACATGCCTCATGTCTTTGGATTGGCGAGCCAAAGCCCTTCCCTCTTGATCAGAGACAAGTTCAACAGTAGTTGATAACTCAAGGCAGGTTGATAGTGGTCTACTATACAAATATCAAGACCAAGCTGTGAAAGTGGTGATGCTGGTTGGGTTAGAGGACACCTGCTTACCTACTCCGTAAGCTGCATCTCGACTAGTGAGAAAATGGAAATTCGACTAGAGTTGCTTCCAAGTAGGAGTAGTTACCGTTTACTAAACGGTGCTTGGCAGTATGTCTACACAGCAGGGGGCCGTGGCCTGGCTGCTGTGGTGGAGTTGGGGAACGTGGTGTCAAGTGCACTTCATGTCTAGTTCTGCCTGAGGAACTACTGGTCTGTGTCTGCATCACTGTCAAGATTGCTGTTGACCTTGAAATTGGGATGGGATAGGATCACATACTTGTAGAAACTACGTATTAAAGCGGCGATATTGTCAAGCCAGAGAGCCAGAGAGCCAGCTTCTTGGGTCAGTGTGCAGCTCTTCCAAGCAGGATGGACCCACTGAGGGGTTGACTTGTGTGCCAACAAGCCCGAGTCGCTAGCATCTCATCTCACTCATTCACTCCTGGGTGCACGCCTCTGCTTGTTGAGTATATGCCCTCCCTCAGGCCCATCCTGATCGTGGTCCAGCAGAGATGGAGGCTTCTGATGGTATATAAGACACTGCTTATACTTGACCCATGTTTTGTTCTCAAGAGGCTGCTCCTGCCCCATGAAGCACTGCAGACGCCCCACCTCCAGCCCGACGGTGGCAGCTCTGACCCTCACCACGCTCACCACCCTCAGTCTCACCTTGGACCACGTCCGGGATCACAACCACTTGGACCTCAACACCAACCTCGCTCTCGACCCGACCCCACCATGGCTCCCGTCCCCCCGCCACCGGCCCTGCCCAGGATCATCACCTACTACCAAACCCACCACACCCCAGACGGCAAGCCCATCTCGGCCCTCCCACTCGTGACGCAGCCGGGCATCCGCCTGACCCACCTGATCCTGGCCGCCATCCACATCAACGGCGACCCGGACGGCATCACCCTCAACGACCACGCCCCCTCGCACCCGCGCTTCCACACCCTATGGGCCGAGCTGCGCGTCCTGCAGGCCAGCGGCGTGCGCGTCCTGGGCATGCTGGGCGGCGCCGCCAAGGGCACCTTCTCCGCCGACCGCCTGGGCAGCGACGACGACGCCGCCTTCGAGCGCTACTACCGCCCGCTGCGCGACCTCGTGCGCGCCCGCGGGCTGGACGGCCTCGACCTCGACGTCGAGGAGGAGATGGGCCTCGGTGCGGCCGTCCGGCTGGTGGACCGCCTCAGGGCCGACTTTGGCCCGGACTTCATCATCACGTTTGCGCCCGTGGCGGCGGCGCTGCTGGATAGCAGGAACAACCTCAGCGGGTTTGACTATGAGGCCCTGGAGGTCATGAGGAGCCGCGAGATCGCGTGGTATAATTGCCAGTTTTGTGAGTCTGCCTCAGTCTGTTCTACGTTCTCTGGCCTGTCCCCTTTTTCCTTTCTTTTTATCATTACCAGTTGACCACCATGCTTACATCACTCAACGAACCAGACTGCGGCTGGGGCGACTGCTCCAACCCCATCATGTACGAGATGCTGCTCATGAAGGGCTGGGCCCCGGAGAAGGTCGTCGTCGGGCTCGTCACGAACCCGGACAACGGCGGCGGCTTCATCCCCTTCGACATCCTGGCCTCGGTCATCCCGCTCATGCTCGGCCAGCACGCCCGCTTCGGCGGCGTCATGGGCTGGGAGTACTTCAACAGCCTGCCCGGCGGCCGCGACAGGCCGTGGGAGTGGGCGCAGTGGATGACCCGCGTGCTGAGGGGGGACCGCGCCACGGCGCCCGAGGTTGTCATGCCCGTCGGCAAGGTCGAGGCGCCGGGGCCGGCGGACGGGGCGCCTGGCGGTGGGGACGAGGTCGCGGATCCTGACGACGGCAGGGGCAAGGAGGCGCCGCTCCCTGCTGCGTTTGAATACTACTCGGACGGGTTGGTAGATGAGTGAGGTCATGGGACATGGTCTGAAATGGTCTGGACGACACTACGGCTTGGCCCATCACCGGATGTTTCCATGGCAGCCCGGATGTCTCGAGCGTCATCACCCAAGAAAAGGGCCTCAGTCCCAGAGTCATGGCATCGGGAGGCGAGCACTGGCTCTATTGGCAATTCGCGGGAAGAGATGCAAGACGAGCAGCGGCAAGTCAGCGTCTTGGTTGTGAAATTGGGAGTTGCTCGCTTGATGACTCGTACGTCCTGATGCTGCCATCACTTGCCATAGACAGATAGACGCTGCGGGAGACATGTGCATCGGCTGGGAAGCTCGGACATGCATAGATAGACGAGGCTCGCCAGCGTCCGCAGCAGCCAAAGCATACGAGCAACCTCATCCCACAGATACCCCCCGGCCCCCCCACAACGGCCACATCGAACGATGGGACGGAAATAGCCGCCTCCGCTTTTTTGGGGGCTCGCATCTGTAATCCCGGAAAAGACAAGACCACCAAGAAAGCTTGAACCCAGCAAAGTGCCGGGCCCAGGCCAGACCTTACGATACCCACACAGCCTTGTTAATCAAATGACAGGACTTCACAAACCACATTGCAGACGGCGCGCCGCACGCACGCTAACGAGGACAAGCATTTCGGCCCGTGGTCTTGCTTCGAACCTCGACATGGCTCATCCACGCCCTCGACAGGCGTTGTAGCCGCACGTTCAGTTCGATTATTTTCAAGAAAAAAAAAAAACATGCGATGGCTCAGAAAGAATCCAGGCCAGCCCTCAAGCGGCGTGTACATCTACAACACGGTGATGCCAATTCCATACAGGCGCTGATCTCCTTCCTCAGTGTCACTTCGTCGAGCCGCACACAGTTGCCGGCAAGCATGACATGGGGAAATGTCGCCCGCGAGGTAAACCCCACACAATTGCCCTGCCGTGATTGCTGGGATTTCGAGGAAGCGGGACTGAGTCCCCGGGGCGCCATTTTGGTTGTTTCGACCTCGCCCGTCTCCATTTTATGTTTCACTGTTATTGCGCATCTCCTTTTGGGGAGTGGGCGGAAGGAAAGTTCCTCACCACGGGACCAATGGCTTTGCTGTGTGTACGAGGAACGATGTGCTGTCCTGTGTCGTATGGCAGCTCGCTCAAATTACCATCGTGTGAGACGGTTTGTATCGTTGGTGGTGGCGTGCATCCCCTGTGCACTGTAATAAATACTATTCTTTTCTCACCACCAGCATGGTTCGTTCTTGGCACTCTCTCCCATCTCAGCCTCACCACCCTCCAGGGACCGGATCTCTACACACTGCTTCACTCCACACCCGTCAAACCTCACTCTTTAAACCACTCCCCCTTCCCGAGCTTGCCAAGTGCACACCACGCCCAGAATCCCAACGACCATCATGGCCCCCGCCCGCAGCCACCTCGCCCCAGCGGCCCTCTACGCCGCGGCCCTCCTGCTGCCCGCCGCCTCCGCCAACTTCGGCAACAGCTTCTACCTCGGGCCCTGGGACGGCGCCGCCTACATCACCAAGGCGACCTACTCGCTCGCCGCGCCGGCCGTCATCCAGGGCTACGACACCTCCGACAAGTCCCTGTGGATCTCCATCTGGGTCGGCGTCCAGCCCAACGTCCCGGACGTCTCGCAGGCCAACCTCGTCCAGCCCCTGCTCAACTGGTGCGCCGACCAGGCGTCGTGCGGGTGCGACGCCGGCGCCGACGAGTGGTGCGTCACCGCCAGCACGTACACGCCCGAGGGCCAGACCGGAAACGCCTATGTCGCCGTGCCCAAGGACGCGAAGCTCGATTTTGAGAGTGAGTTTTCCCCTGCTCCAGCGCTGCGGCCCGGGAGGGGGCCTTGGAGGCTTTGTGTCTTTTCTTGCTGACCCGGTCAATCCTGCCCAGTCGCCGTCAACGCAGACACAAAGAAGATCGACCAGAAGGTGACCCTGAACGGCAAGGTGGTCTCCGAGCTGTCTGACTGTGAGTTCCCCCTCCCCCTCCCCCTCCCCCTCCCCTGGAGCCGCACGCCCTCAAGCCGCCACAATCCACGGACGGAAAAGAAAGAAAAAAATAAGCAGTAGGGCTGACCGACTGTTTCCCTTTTTGTGCTCTCCTCCCAGCCCAGGGAATGAAGCCCCAGATCATCTACAGCGCCAACGAGTGCTCCACGGACGGTTGCGGCACGCTGCCCGACTTCAGCTGGGACAACGTCACCATCACGCTGAGCGAGGCCAAGAAGGACCTCGGCACCATCATCTCCTACCACGGCGCCTCCTCCTCCGGCCTCAAGACCACCGACGGTGGCGTCACGTGGCACGCCGACTCCATTTCCATGGGCAAGGACACCGACTGGAGCATCCAGTAAGGGGAAGAGAGTGGTTCACCAGCCCCTGGGGGGATTGGAGCCTAGCCGACTGCGGATGGCGGGGGCTCAACTTCTCTGTACATACATTACGACTGAGGACGTAGCCTTTACTCCCTCTCTGTCTCTCTGTCCGCCGACTTGGGCGACAATGTAAATTAGGATGAGGACGAATACGACCAGGGGGCGCAGCCCCAGCCATACCACGCCTGTCTCGCGTGGCATCAAGCCACTAAGAACCGTATGAACGAGAAAAAGATGAGGTAAGCCGCGTGCGTAACCGGTGATAAAGGCACTGCCACACGAGCGCTGGTGAGAAGGAAGAACCCAATAAGCTAAGCGACGCCTCCAGAATAAAAAAAAGGCGGCTGTGAAATACGGCCGATGAAGCTTGTCTCGTCAAAGGCTGCCCAGATCGATGGCTCGTCGGACTCTCCCAGTATGTGGTGAGTAGCAGACTTGACGGGCGTATCCCCCCAAAACTTGGCAAGACGCAACTGTGCGACAGGGGGCGCTTTCAAATCACGGTACCGAATTAGCAACAAGCTGCAGGAGAATCCCCACCCCGGTCACGAACCGTTCCAGAACTTGCTGCCTGATCGCAGCGATCGCGCACGCAGGCACAAGCGAAAATCATCATCATCATGATAACAATAATGGACGCGGTAGTGGAGGGTGGTGGGTAGGTGGTGGTGGTGGTGGTGACAAAGCCCTGGGAACCTGAGATACGACACGTCCCCCAGGATCTGACCGGCGGTGTGAGATGCACCAAGCAGATGCGGCATGGGAGATGCTGCAAGGAGTGCGGCCGCGTGGGGGGTCTCAGAGGCCAGTCCGCCAGGCTCGTCAAATGCAATTGGCTCGAGCCCTCTTTCCCCTTGGGTTCTTCCGGCCTCGCGTCACCGAGAAGGTAAGACGGGGGAAATATCCCTCGGGGGTCCTCGCGGGGGGGCTGTGCCACGTTCACCGACGCAGAATGACTAACTCCTTAACTTAGCACGGCACGGGGGGAGATTTGGCAGCCTGGGGGAGGTGGTGATTACTGTTCCTCAAGTACCGGTGTAGACCCAGACCGGTGTTGTGCCTGCATGCCCACAGGGCAGCTAGCGCTGCTCGCGAAACAGGTCTGATCAGGGCGTTGGCGTGCTGTCGTTCGCGGCGTTGCAGGCTCGCATCTACGCGAGGGTGAGACATGAGTTCGTGATCCTGTGTACAGGCCCTCATCCGTCCTGTGTACAAGCCCTCATCCGGACCTCAGCCAAGGCATTCCAGTAGAGAACCGACGCCGTGGGGTCGGCTATTTTCGATCCTCCAATCTGCCCCAAAATATATGAGACTTGACAAAGGTACCACATGGAGTCGTCGAGACATGCGAGACATGGTGTCTCTCCCTTGCCCCGTGGGAGCCTGAGCTCGGAGCGGAAGGATCGTGACACTTGACGCTACACCAGGCACAGTCGGTGTCGGCATACCGTACGGCTCGCAGAGCCTCAAGGTTTCAGCGGGTGACGACGGCAGTGCGACCCGCCGCGCAGGTTGACTGGGAACTACCCGCAGTCCCTTGGGGGCCATTCCATAGCGCGGTGCCTGAACGTGGTGTCGCTTCACTCGTGGTGTCGCCAATGCAGGCTGAGATGAGCGCACTGCCCCTGCGCCATGCTCCAGTCTGGCCGAGACAGAGCTGGGTGATCTACGCCGCGGGAGATCCTTTGATGACGATAAGGCTGTAGGGCTGCATGTGGCATGCGAGACTCGTACGAGACGGATAGTGGGATTGGGGCGGGATGCTGCACTGAGGCAGGAAAGCATGCGAGAGAGCCTCATGGTCAACGTTGCAGTTTCGGTTGCCGAAAGATGCCTGCTCGAGGGCGACTCTGCCTCAACTCACGTTGCGGTGAAGGGCTCGAGGTCAAAGCCAGGGCGCAAGAGTCCGGAGCCGTGAAGGCGCTCCCGATGCAGGTGATGTGTAAGCAATGGAACCGAGGGGACGGGACAGAACACGTTCGAATCATTCTGATACCAGCATTGATTGCTTGCTGTTCGGGTTGATCCGCCCTGGCTGCCGTTGACCGGCGGATTGGCCGACAATCTGGAAGCCGTTTCACACCGGCATCATGGTACTCATGACTCTTTTGGGACCGGTGACTCTGCTTACCTGCATGTGTGGGTGAGACGAACTTCCTCTTCGGTGATGGTGATGATGACAAAACGGCTCGAAACCAGTCTTGGGCCTGGAAAGGCTTAGGTAATTCCACATGTGTTGATGGAAATAGGACGGCGGTGACCATGTCGCGGTGTGAGACTAGACTCGACTCGACCCGACAGGAGACGTGTCGAGATAGCGACAAAGGGACCTCCAACGACACCATCATTTCGGATCATACTGGCGCGTGTCCACTTTGTCAGCCAGCTAGCTGCAGGCTGCAGCTGTGATGAACAAGTCGTGTTCGAATGTCTCGTCTCGTACTCTCTATGCCTGGAAGGTGATAAGTCAGATCCCGAGCGGGAGAAAGCCCAGTCGGGGCGATGCAGCCACCAAGTCCCACTGGGCTGGTGCAGGGATGGGGGAATCAGAGACAGCACCCTCTCCGCTGGAGACGGACGCCGTTGACTCTGTGCTGTGCTGTGCTGTGCTGCGCTGTATGTAGGTACTCAGCCCTACGCCTGTCGATCGCCTGGCTGCTGTACCAATGCAACGGTACTAGCAGGTCGCCCCGCCGTTCTGCCCCATGCCTTGGCCCCCAAAATAGACCCCAGGTAGTGGGTTCCATGGCTTCCATGCGAGGCACTTTGGCGAGTGTCTCAGCCGGATTGGCTGGGGCCTGAGGTTGCATCTGTCATCCTGAATTTCGCTGCCTGGGTCGGTCAGATGGCCTACCACATGGCAGCAGGGGGGCCGTGTGGGTGTGGGAGGGTGTCCACCGTGGGTGTCATTCCTGGCGTGGGAGGCGCATCCTGTGCATCCGAGAAACCCTGAATCCTTAGGTCATCCTTCGCTAGGGTGAGAGGCTGTGACGATGCGCCTGCTGCGAATGATGGTGGTGCCTGTCTATCGATGGAAGAGGCTGAAGACGGGACGGGCGGTTAGAGTCTGACTGAGAATGTAGTCTGGTCGGGTCTGACTGTGAACGCAGTCTGCTCTGTTCTCCCAGCAGGGAGGCAAGAATACGACCTCAGCAACACCGCGTCCCTCGTCTATATAAGACCTCGTCGTCTGGCCTTGAAATCCAGTCCTCCAACTCATCATCATCACCATCATCAACAAGCAAAGCATTCAAAGCAAACCAACACACAAACATCTCCCAAGCCACCATTACAACCACCTTCACCTACTCCAAACAAAACCCCACCACCAACACAATGGCTGTCTTCTCCATGATCTCTAACGAGCGCCCCATGCTCTACGGCCGCTCTGGCTACAACTCCAAGCCCAACGGTGGCGATGACGACGACAAGAACCAGGGCCGCTCTGGATACAACTCCAAGCCCAACGGTGATGACGACGACAAGAACCAGGGTCGCTCCGGCTACAACTCAAAGCCTGACGACGACGACAAGGACAACAAGAGGTCGCTGAACTTCGCTTAAATGCCTGGTACTCGGCTGTCACGAGTCCCAGATGATTATGGCGACTCCTCATCACAGCCAGTGCCGGCTCTGTCCATGAACGGGCATCCTCAGATCTGGATCGGCCCAGAAATCCGGCGCTGGCTGTTGTATACCAATACCTCCTAGAATAGAGAGGCTCAGGCTCAGGCCGGCGTTGCGGTTGTCACTTCACTTACCCCCATCACATCCATCATCGACCACGGTCTTCCCATGTACAACTACTTCCCCTGGGCACACCGACACACTGATCCCCATCCCGTCACTGCACCTTGATTTTGGGCGGGCGAATAGAATCGGACGGGTTAGAAAAACGAGCTCCTTGGTCATGTATACCATCTCATGTATTGGTCGAGTTGAGTCGGATGCACTGGGCGCCACAATCGTTTCATACCATGGGTTGGCGTTGGGGATCTTAAACTAGAGTAGACAAGATAAGACTTGAGTTTAGATCATAATTCACTTTCCTACACAAAACCTGCCAGCCAGTCAGCAAAAGGCCTCATCGTGCAATAGTTGGGTCAACTAAGACCGGGAAGTGGGCACAGTACTTCTCAAATATGACCCCCAGCACCTCCTCCACATCACCGGCATCTCCGCGCCCGGTGATTCTAGCCAAGCAATCTCCTGCGTAGCGAAGATGCTCAGCAGCAAGAACAATGTCAGGTTCGTCGCCGACATCATCTGACTCCAGGCCCCCAGCCTCAGCCTGGCCCATGAAATCCTCGAGATGTAGTCGGCACTGCGCTAGAAGTTGTCGCTGCCTCTCTGTCCCACCGAGAAGATCCTGCATGTCTTCAGGTAGAGATGTCAGATCCTCAAAACGGTGGACTAGAGTTTGTGTGAGGCTATGGATGCCACCAGGGTCTTTTTCCAGGGACTCAGATGGTTCGTTCGCCTTGGTGCAGGAAACAGCTTGAGGCTCTGCCAGAGCCCCCACATGTGCCTGAATAGACGAGCCAAAGTCCTTCAGGAGATTGTCCAGCATTGTCTTATCGACCGAGTCGCATTTATTGACCACAATAATATGTTGCTCGGCTTTGGCTGCCAATTGCAGTGTCTCGGCGTCGTAGTTGATGAAATGTGCGCCGTCTACGTGCCTCTCGATTGAAGCAAGGACAATTATGACATCGGAGCCAAGGGCCTTTAGGCGTGCCCTCCGGATGCCTTCCTCTTCAATAGGTCCAATGACACCATCAGTTGAGAGTGCGGAGGTCCTGATGCCCGCTGTATCGGCAAATGTGCACAGATAGCCGCCGATATCGAGGCTGGCTTCCACGATATCTCGCGTGGTGCCTGCCTCACGGGAGACGATGGAAGCCTCTCTCCCAACAATCAAGTTCATCAGCGAACTCTTTCCCACATTCGGTGGGCCCAGGAGCGCGATTCGAATGCCCTTTCTGAGCAGCTCCGTCCTCTGCCCGGCCATCTCGTGGACATCAATCGAGCGCAAGATCCTCTGCACCATTCCCGTCACGTTTCGCAACAGCTCCCGGGGCGACTCGTCAAAGTGCTGGTCCTCCGAGAAATCGATCAGCGCCTCGATCTCACCTCTGGCGAGCAGGAGCTCCTCGCGCCAAGAGTCATAGGTCTGTCCGCGGGCACCAGAATTCCCGCGCACTGCGGCACGGCGCTGCTGCTCCGTTTCAGCGTCAAGAACATCGCTGAGCGACTCGACCTGTGACAAGTCCAGGCGATCATTGAGGAAGGCGCGCTTCGTGAATTCGCCAGGCTCGGCATAGCGGATGCTATTTTGGTGGGCTCGCCCGGAAGAGCATTGAGCGATTGCGCCCAGCACGGCTTTCACGGTGGCAGGGCCGCCGTGAGTGTGCAGCTCGAGGACGTCCTCGCCAGTGACGGTCTTGGGGGCTGGGAAGTACAGAACCAGGGCTCCGGAGTCGAGGATATTTGCCGCGTCTGGATGTCCTGGATTATAGAGTGTCCTGACGGTGGCATATCGAGGCTTTGGGAGTTGCTTGTGTGGGCATAGCTTCTGGTAGATTTCCCGACATGCAGGGCCCGAGACTCGGATGACAGCTATGCCAGCCCTGCCCTGGGCTGAAGAGAGGGCGTAGATAGTGTCATCTTTCGATCGGCCGGCTATGACATCGATGCCATGCTTTTCCAAGTCATGCTGAGAGCTCCTGACCTGGGCGTGCTGTGGAGTGCTCGTGTGCACACGTCGATAAGCAGACACGACAGATCGTAGAGGCCTGCAGACGGAAAAGTGTGACGCTTCGAGACCTCTAGGGAAAGTCCGAATTCCAGTGGCTATGCGACCATACCGGTACATTGACCAGTTCTTGCTGGGAGATTGATAGTCTTGATATCGTCTCCGACAAGTGAGATGGCGTATGTAAAAGTACCTAGGTAGCTCAGGGTGTATGAGTTGACAATTGGACGGAGAGCTACTCAAGTTTGAGAGGCCTTCAGTTCTAGCTGACCACACAATGTACCTAGGTACCTAAGTGGTGCAACGGCGCAGGAGCTCTGGACCCACAGAACCCCACTAGACGGCAGTTCATTGGTCAGCAATTGCAAATCCGCAGGCAAGGATTCGATGGCTAAGGGAAGGGACTTTATCGATACCATTTTTTTTCCTTTGGGAGAGGCAACCTCGCTCTCTGAGCATCCGTCCCGCCTCCTCTAACGCTCCAGGGACAGAAACATCACGACTCCGTGATTGCCGCCCACCATGGCTTCCGACGAGATTGTTTGGCAATATATCAGTAAGAAAACATGGACGGTCTGAAGGATTGGACAAGAGACAGACGGCTGACTTGCTTGTAGACCAAAATTTCTGCGCATTCAAGATACGGACGCCGAACAACCAGAAGCAGACCAACTTTTGCCGCAACGAGTACAATGTCACCGGGCTTTGCAACCGACAATCCTGCCCTCTGGCCAACAGCCGATATGCCTCCGTTCGACCTCACCCGGATAAGCCAAACGTTCTCTACCTCTACATGAAGACCGTCGAGCGTGCACATATGCCAAACCGCCTGTGGGAGAAGATACGGCTGCCGGCCAATCCCCAGGAAGCGCTGGCGATGGTTGACGAGAAGTTGATGTACGGTTCCTCCTAGGCTCTTCTCCCTGCAGCAAATCAATCCGTCAGTGTACTAACACTGCATCCTGTACAGGTACTGGCCGGATTTCCTCAGGCTCAAGGCCAAACAACGAGTATGGCGCCTCAACCGAGTCGCTACCCGTATGCGAAAACTAGCCGCCGAGGAAGAACGGCTTGGCGAGAAGCTCGTCCCCAAGCTTGCACCCAAGGTGAAGCACCGTGAAACCGCCCGCGAACGCAAAGCAGAGGCAGCTGCCCGGCTGGAGAAGACGATCGAGAGGGAGCTACTTGAGAGACTGCGACAAGGCGCCTACGGCGACCAACCTTTGAACGTGTCGCAGAAGATCTGGGAGAAGGTTCTCAAGGGCCTCGAGAAGGAGGGACAGGGCGTTCGCGACGAGGACCTGGACGAAGGTGTCGAGGATGAGGATGAGGAGGATGCGGAGAAGGAGGTAGAAGAGGAGGACGAGGACGAGCTCGAGGGTAACGTCGAGTATGTCAGCGACGTCGAAGAGAGCGACGATGACTTAGCCGATCTCGAAGACTGGATGGCCAGCGAGGAGAACGATTCCGAAGAGGACGACTCGGAGGAGGACAGCGAGGAGGATACGGGCAAGGCGGGCAAGGCCAAGGCGGGCGACAAGCGCAAGAAGGCCGCCAAGAAGGTCCTGAAGGGCAGGAAGAAGACCAAGGAGCAGGAACTGGAGGAGGAGACGAGCAGAGAGAAGTTGCTTGCATTCTAGTCGTGCAGTCCGGCAAGGCGTTGTAGGAACAGGAAAATCGGCATGTTTTGCGGTTGGGGGGAACTGAATCGGAAGGTATCCAACTTCTTTTCGGGGCCTTTGAAGTTGGTAATCACTGCGTTTCTCATTTCCTGCTGGCACAAGGATCCACCGGAATGCAGGGCGTTTCTCTTCTCGTGAAGCCTGGGAGGTACCCCTCAGGAACATGCTCTTGTCTATTTCAGTATTGGGAGGTGACAGGGACGCCGCATGTCTGGATGGATCTGAGAAACAGCCGTGTGAGATACCCTCAGTGTGCAGCGTACAATTCAAACATTTAGTGATCTCCATGAATGAACTGTGCTCACTCTGTCGTATTCGGCCAAGAAGACAGCCTCTATCCAATGATGTTCCCACAGGTGGACGCGGTATCCCTGAGCCTGCTACACTTGTCTTGATCCTTCTCCTGGTGCATTGCCGTTGCTTCAGAGTACGGCGCAGTGTGTAAAATACGTATTATATAGAAGCGCTTAGTTGTTGCGTACGGGTACCTAGTTACTTCTTGCTGGGGCATAGCGTTGCACGGGAGGTTGCGCCAGCTGCTGCCAGCTGCTGACAGACGGCAGCACGAGCCCCCACCAGTGTCGAAAAGATTTGAGTGCCTTCGCATTTGTGCCAGCCAACCAATCTTGCACCCTTCAACCCAAAGCATCACCACCACAGCCAACATGTCTGAGTCCATCACGATCCGCACGCGGCGGTTTATCCGAAACCCCCTGCTTGGAAGAGTATGTTTTCCCGTGCCATTCTGGAATTAAGGACGAAATGCTGACAACCAAACAGAAGCAGATGGTGGTGCAAGTTCTCGCGCATTCCGTTTGCCTTGAGCGCTGCTAACAAATTTATCCAGTGACATCCTCCACCCTGGCCACGCCGGCATCGCGAAGTCCGATCTCCAAGAGCGACTCTCCCAGCTGTACAAGGCTTCCGCCGAGCAGGTCAGCGTCTTCGGCCTGAGGACTCACTTCGGTGGTGGCAAGACCAGCGGATTTGCGCTCGTCTACGACTCAGTTGAGGCTCTGAAGAAGTTCGAGCCACGACACCGTCTCGTATGTTGGAATCCGACAATTCAACACTCCCTAGGATGCTAACAATCACATAGGTCCGTGTCGGCCTCGCTGTCAAGCCCGAGAGAGCCTCCCGCCAGCAGCGTACGTACAATCGATAAAGCCACAAACACCACCCGATATTAACTTTGACAACAGGCAAGCAACGCAAGAACCGTATGAAGACCCTCCGTGGCACCGCGAAGGTCAAGGGCGCGAAGGCGAAGAAGGACAAATAAACGGGTCACGAACATGGGGGCATGATGACTGGGCGTTGATAGGCATGGCTTTGGCATGGCTTCGTATCTTGGTTCAACCAGCAAAATGGGCCTGACGGTCAGGCAACACAAGAAAATGGAGTAACGTCGATTCGCACAAGCCTACGCCGTGCCTTGAAAGATTCCCGTGGGAACATCGCACGAATGATACCCAGAGATGAAACTGATTGACAACGGCTCCCGAACGACGACCACCAAAACGAACCATGATTCCACACGATCGAGCTCTTTTGGATTGTCCTGCAAGCCCAGGCTTGCGCGCAAAGCCTTCCACGGACTCCTCCATAAGGCGCTTGCCCGCAGAGGTCGTCGACGACGGTACTCTATGGGTTGCCACATTCCAAGTTAGATCGAATGCCATCACACTCGTGCTTGTCCCACCGAAAGTCCGCCATCGAAGCATGAACTCGAGGCTCGCGAGGCTCTCAGATGCCTTAATTGGTACCTGAACACCGCTTGCTGTGTGCCTCAAAGACCCAGTCCACCTGCTCCTCATTTACCTTACCCAGAGTCAGCAGAAGGCTGTCACCAACGGCTTAGAGATGAAGCCTTGAACGGTAGTAACAAGCAGTTCTTCACTAATATATCTTGCCAACGGCTTTATGGAAGGTGCGATGCGACGCGATTATGGGGCACAAGAAGGGTAGGTACTTAATCCTTCGTTCGCCCCCGGGATGCCGACCGGTGATATTTGCATGCTGCGTTTCAATGTGTCTGCCTACTGCCCTGAGTAATAATTTTCCCGGAGCATGTGTATGGCTGCTGAGCGGTAGGGTAGATCTTTTACAACGTAAACTCAGGGTCGTTACTCGGAGGGTGTGTGGGTGGGTCGGGCGACAACCTAGGCTCTGTATTACAGGGGCGCAGCTCGGTCCATCCAGCTCCAGTCGTTGGAGGGTCCAGTCGTTGGAGGGGCCAGCCGTCCGGTGCAAAGCGCAACCTGAGACAAGCAGGACAACTCGAGAGGACAATGCCGCCCGCACCACGGCCCAAACTCAAAACCCCAACCTCAGAAACCCAATCTCGCACTCGCACACTCACCTTCGACTCTAGATCAGGCAACCTTGTGCTGTCAATTTGACTTGCAAAGCTAAAAGTTTGAGCGAACAGATTGCTTGGCACGGAACAATTCAAGCAAATAAGGCAGACCGTCCTTCCAACTTCGAGCAGCTTGCGGCGGCGCCGATCGTTATCCCACCTGGGTCCTGTACCCTCCTTCCACACCGACTCGACCTGCCAGAGAAGCACGGAGCACACGACCCTCTGCCTCTCGTCGACGAGCAATCGCAAGGGCAGCCTCTGCTGCAGTCAGCCGGGCCTCTTCCGAACCACACAACATAGAGGCAGCCAGCCGCCGCCCGCAATCATGGCGTCCTGGTACTCCAACATCCTCACAAACACCACCTCCCGCATCACAAACCTCCAGCGTTCGGTCTTCGCCTCCGAGGCCGACGGCGACACCGAGGACGACACACATGTCTGCCGCGTCCTACGGCAGCACTACACCGAGAGCGGCCGCCCGCTGCCCAACTGGCTCCCGCCTGACCCAAAGGCACCGCCACCAGCGCCCATCATTCAGCAGAACTCTGGACCGGCGGCGTCCCGGTATGGTGCACCGCAGCAAGGGG
Source organism: Diaporthe citri (assembly GCF_014595645.1). Taxonomy (NCBI): domain Eukaryota; kingdom Fungi; phylum Ascomycota; class Sordariomycetes; order Diaporthales; family Diaporthaceae; genus Diaporthe; species Diaporthe citri. The sequence goes on along the minus strand of NW_025064854.1, from coordinate 1,389,599 downwards.
CCCAGGGCGGGCTGAGCAGCTTGTGGGACCAAAATCGCGGCGCGGGCAGGGGCGCCACGGCAGCAGGGAGCCGGAACCCCTTCGCGCGCAACGCCGCCACGCCGGATCCGGCTGGGAGAGAGGCAATCCAGGCACGGCCACTGCCGAGCCAGCGGGCGGGCAGCGTGCAGAGCAACAGCGTGGACATGGGCTCCGGAGGAGGAGGCGGCGGCGCGTCGAGCGCGCAGGACAGGCTACGACAGCGGCTCTACGGGGGTGGTGCGAGGACCACGTCGCCTTCCAGCTCTACAGGCCCTTTCGCGCCGCCGCCTGCGCAGCAAGGGGGCGGTGGCATGCCGTCGCGGAGCAGGGGAGGCTCTGCGGCGAACGCGGGCAGTGGGGATTATGACCCTTACGGGCCTGGTGGCCAGTTCGACTCTGGCAGCGGCGGTGGGGGAGGCAACAGGTACGGTGGTCTGCCGTCAGGGCCGAGGAGGATGGGCGGCTACCCAGCGGCCCACGGATGAGATAGTTTGACGAGGATGTCGGACGATTAATACAACGGTGTGGCCCGTGGACATCATCACTCTGGAAGTCTTGACGTCTCGTCTGCGCGTGCCTGGGACATAATCAATCGCATCTTGGGTCCTTCAGACGCAGCATGCATGGAGTTTTGGGTTACGCTATTGTGGTAGACATAGACAAGGGTGCTCGGAGTTCGGAATACATGCGTATCTTTCTTCACAAGCAGCTGCATATAATCCAGGAATTCCAGCGTCCCGGATGGCCATTCATGTCTCCTGTAAGTACGCGTGGTCTTACTCGGCTCCACTGGTGCGTTGGCCCGACGGAGAGACGAGTGAAGCCATATCCTCGCTTGAAATGGTTCTAGCATGCACGGGTTGCGTATACACGGCGTATGCAGTGAACTGTATCACACACAGCTAGGAGAGCGCCTAGGTAGCAGAAGTGTGCAGATGACGACGACCCATCCTCCCAAGGCTGATCACGGAAAGGTAGACGCTATCACAAGCAAGCCCACCGCTGGGGCCGGGGCGATTAGCGTTCCGCTTGCAGCACTTCGCCCCTCCACACGACCGGGGTGGAGCAGTCGCGGGGTTCCTCCATCAGGCCTCCGTCAGCTTTGTCGCACCGGGACTGACACCACATGATTGAGATGTATCTAGTCTCTTAACCTCCTCCCTCTCTACCCCGTTTCCCTACGAGAACTTCTATTTCACCCTTCACAATACCGTCGAGACCTGCAGAAAAATACTACGACCACGCCTCGTTTCCTCAACCGACTTCTCAGTGCACGATCCCTGCACATCTGTCGCCCCTGCTCGGGCCTCTCGGGACGATGACGTCGGATGAGCTGGCTCGCTCACGAGAAGGTCGAGATGCACAACCAGCACGTCAGGTGTCACCACCAGGGAGCCTCTATGCCATGAGCGATGATGAAGAGGGCGAGTACAACACCATTACACATACCGAGACGGGGAGAGGTGTCAAGTTACTCTACTCCAAGAGCAAGGTCAGTCCTCGCCCCAGGCTGCTACGCAACTTATGACACTATCATCACATGTGTTACATGTGTCAGGGCCCAGCACCAGGAAAGCTCACCATTGAAAACAGGTCTACATCCACCCAACGCCTTCCTCCAAAGACAACATCCCCGGCTTCATAGCCCTCCTCCAGCAAAAGCCAGGGCCCGGCGCTAGGCCCTCCTCTGCCGACTCCCGAAACTCCCAGACGATAGCCTCTTCCGACCTTTTGCTGGCATGGCTGCCCGAATCCCAGCTCGGCGAGGCCGCCAGTACGTACGTCAAAGTTGACCTTTCTGATGGCGACTCTCCCCCGAAACAGTCCTACCTCGTCCCTCCGCCTCCGACAGTCACCACCCACCGTGGGTCCATTGGCCACTATTCCTTCGCCATCCCCGTCAGCGCCATCTACAGCCTGCTCGTTCGCCCACCGAGCCTAGGATGGTGGTTCGGCTCAGTCATTATCAACAGCAGGGCTGGGGATAGCTTCCCGGCCCTATTCTTCCACGACAGCGAGTGTGAGTCGACCATACTACAAAAGAAGAAGCACATGAAGGACAAGTTCGACCCTTTTGGGGAGAGCGGCCAGATGTTCTGGGGTGGCGACGAGGTCCTCAGGTGGCTCAGGAGATATGTCAAGATCGAAAGGAGCGAGGCGGAACCAAACATCTACCTGGTCGAGCCCTCCACAGAAGATAGCGAGGGCTTCGGCGGCAAACCCACCGCCAGCACGCCCTCGTCCATTGGCCGCCGGGATAGTAGCCGTGGCGTCACGGTGGGCGGTGCCGCTGGGGCGAAGCCAGGCTCCGGTGCTGGCTCTAGCAGGGACGCACAGATGGATCCGTTCACCAAATTCGTCAAGGAGACTGGGTGGAACATCATGGAGAAATTCAGCAAGGTGACCACCTTCACACGGAATGCCGCCAACGACGTCCTCGACAACCCTCGCGTGCCGCCGCAGGTGAGAAGCCTCCTGCGCAATCCCGAGGTCAAGACTTTGCAGGATGAGTTTGACAGTGCGAGGATATACCTGGCGCGATGGGCGATGGGCATAGCGGAACAGAGCGAGCGGGATCGCCGCCAGAGGATATGGACTGCGCAGGATGTCATGGAGATGGAGGACACTGACGTGGGCGAGTTTGAGTTGCTGGAGGGCACGAGCTCTTTCTCGTTGGAGGAGAGGCGACGACCTGTCACTTCCAAGGAGTGGGCAACCTTCTTCGACGAGAGGACAGGCAGGCTGTCCGTTACTGTGGATGAAGTCAAGGAAAGGGTGTTCCACGGTGGGCTAGACCCGGAGGACGGTGTGCGGAAAGAAGCATGGCTGTTCCTCCTGGGTGTCTACGACTGGCACAGCACCGAGACTGAACGCAAAGCCCAAATTGCTTCACTCAGAGACGCCTATGTGAAGCTCAAAGGTTCGTGGTGGGAGAGACTCGTCGATCTTGGCGGTCAGGGAGAGGAAGGCGATTGGTGGAGAGAGCAACGTGCACGCATCGGTAAGGCCAGCCCTCAAAGTATCAATCGCATTTTCCACCATTTAGCTGACGACGTGAACAGAGAAGGACGTCCACCGCACTGACCGAAATGTTCCCATCTTTGCAGGCGAGAACATCCCTCATCCGGACCCTGCCTCCCCTTTCGCGGAAGTTGGCACCAACGTGCACATGGAGCAGATGAAGGACCTCCTACTCACATACAATGAGTACAACAAGGAGCTCGGCTACGTCCAAGGCATGTCGGATCTACTGGCGCCTATCTACGCCGTAATTCAGGACGATGCGATAGCTTTCTGGGCCTTCCAGCACTTCATGGACCGCATGGAGCGCAACTTCCTCCGCGACCAGTCCGGCATGCGCACGCAGTTGACCACGCTGGACCAGCTTGTGCACTTCATGGACCCCAAGCTGTGGGAGCACCTGGAGAAGGCGGACAGCACCAACTTCTTTTTCTTCTTCAGGATGTTGCTGGTGTGGTACAAGCGGGAGTTTCCCTGGATGGACATCCTGCGGCTGTGGGAGGCCCAGTGGACGGACTACAAGACCAGCAGCTTCCACTTGTTCGTGGCTCTGGCTATTCTGGAGAAACACCGGGACGTGATCCTCACGCACCTTCAGCATTTTGATGAGGTGCTGAAATACGGTATGTTGCATTGTCTAGACTTGACCGGCCCCAAATTGGAAGACCTGCTTACTGACCTCACTGCTGCAGTCAACGAGCTCTCTGGTAGTATCGATCTCGAGTCTACACTCATCCGCGCCGAAGCGCTCTTCAGGAAATTCCAGCGGCTCATCGAAGCCATCGACAAGAAGAACAATTTCCCAGCCCCTCGTTTCAGCTTGAACACGGCTGCACCATCGCTCTTCCCCCCTCGGCCATCACCTCCGCCAGCCGCCAACAACAACAATGACAACCGCCCCTCCACGCCTTCCGGTAGCAGCGGCAGCACCCAGCAGCAACAAGCGGACAAGGGCAAGCAGCCCGAACCGAAGAGCCCCGGCGGCCGGCAGAAGATCATCACCCCGGAGCTGAGGAAGCTGCTGAGCAGGGAGGTGGTGGTGCTCCCGAGGAAGGAGGTGGCACAGAAGGGCGACGGGATCCTGTCGAAGCCCGCGGGCGCACACGTGCGATGAGAGAGAGAGAGCATCATGGCTAGAGGAGCGCACCTGTATTCCACTTTTCGCATTTTGGATTACCATAAACGAGCCTGTTTTGGGATTTGGCTTGTGTACACATTTTGGGTCGCCACAGCAGTTAGTCGCGTCGGCGTTGGGTGGGTTAGGATAACTGTAGCATCATCATAGGAGGATGGTCTCCTCACGCACCACAGCAATACAGGCATGCATGCATTTATTCTACCTCTGGTCCGTTCGATTCAAGACCCGTGTGACCCAAACAAGGCCCTCTGAATATGACTTGTGAGGCAAAGAGCTACTGAGGCGTCCACTCCACTGCTCACGACCTCGGAAATCGATCACATATTCGCGAGACTTACTTGCGCTATTATGTCTCTTCCTCGTCTCCACCGCAAGCAGTACAAAACAACGAAAGGAAAAAAAAAAGGGGGGGGGGGTTTAAAATTTTCTCTCGAAATCTCTGCTTTGCGCCTCAGAGAGACGCTCTTCAGAGTTCAGGTTCCAAAAATTGGATGATTCAATGGCTTTATGATCGTCGTTGAAACTTTCTTGTGTTTAAACAGCCAGTACAACACAGCAACACCGTTCGAACAATTGCCTGTCCGGCCGGGCGGGGAGAACACCAAACAAAAACTCCCTGCCCAGCGGTGGGCTTGTATATTTATATGGAGAGGAGGAAAGGGGGAAAGTGCGGGGAGACTGGGGGGAGGCTGGTATTTATATCATTTGGAAATGGAAGAGGGTGGCAGCGCCAGTTGGATGGGTAACAAGTTGAGTGGTCGATTGATCCTTTGAGGAGTTATGTCTCACTCGAGACTGTGGCTCGGTGGCTGGGAGGGTAAGTGATCAATGAGTGAGTGGCCCGGCCGTGGAACGACGTCCTCAATACAAGAGATATGCCATCAGCATGATCAAATCATCGGCCGTCATCAAGGGTGCCCAATCAACCAGAATTCGAGATCATGGCCATTTCTTTTTCTATAGCGCTCTGTAAATCTGCTCGCACTCGATCGTGGTCGGCACCACGCCTCGATGGCTTCTCTGGAGTATATGTCACGGGGACATTTAACTGATACGAGTGCGTACGCACGCCCCTGAACCACGGCCAACATGCCATCTATTTTAACTAAGTGGACGTGAGCGGCAGGAGCAGCATAACGAGTCTACCACTCTCCCAGCCCTTTCACCCCCCCCCCCGGGGCCAACCACCCCCTGATGCATGCATGGGCTTCATGTGCAAGACCGCCGCCTCACAGCTCGTCGCGCACGTGGCCGGAGCCCGCGAGGTCCTCCATGGCCATGATCTTGACCACCAGGCTGGTCCAGCCCGTGAAGTGCTGCGTGCGCTGGCCCTCGCCCGTCTCCGGGTTGTACTGCTCCCAGGCGAAGCCGGTGTCGACCCAGCTCTTGTAGACGGTCTCGATGAGGTTCTTGCGCAGGCGGCTGTAGAGGTCCGCGGCCCTGGCCTGGTGCGGGCCGTCCTGCTTTGCCACATTCTACGGATGTCATGTCAGTATCTCGTGTGAGGAGACAGGGTCTGCCGGGGGATGAAGCGGGGGATTGAAGAGAGACAAAGAAAGAAAGAAAGGGGGTTGTAGACTCACGTAGAGCTGCATCACGGCCAGGTAGTTGATGTTCATCCACACGGGGCTGCGCCAGTAGTTCTCGTCGGTACCGTAGAACTCGGACTTCTTGCTCAGGCTGCGGATGCCGTGGGGGCTCCAGAGCTCCTCCTCGTCGCCGATGAGGTCGAGGATCTTGCCGAGCTTGGCGCTGTCGGGCTTCAGGAGGCCCGTCAGGAACGGGAAGAGCGAGACGTAGCCCTTGTGGCAGACCAGCTCGTTCTCCTCGTAGTCGTCGATGGTGGCGTCGCAGTAGCACCCCTCCTTGTCCGACCAGTGGAGGTCGTCGAGGTTGTGCTCGATGGCGTCGAGGATCTTCCTGTACTCCTCGGCGTCCTCGGCGACGCCGATCGTCTCGGCGACGTTGATGAGGGACTTGCTCATCAGCCCCACCCAGCTCATCAGGTCGACGTGCAGCTCGGCCGGGTGGGGAGGCTGCGGCCGGGGGTAGTCGTCGAGCCCGCTCGTGAGGATGTGTCGGGGGGTCCTTCCCCGCCATCGGTAGGCCTCCTTGGATGAGTACGCCTCGCGGTCGTATGACTTGACGTCGCCGTACTGGGTCTTCTTGAACCAGAAGAACTGGCGGCGGAGGAGAGGATAGAGTTGGCGGAGGTAATCCAGAGCAAGGCTGGGGTTGTCCAGGTAGGCGGTGCCAAGGGACTGGTCTTGAGAAAGAGTCTCCTTCTGAGAGGTGGCACTGCCGTTGGCGATGCTCTTGAGCTTGGTGATGAACTCGTCGATGACGAAGAAGAGCGTGGGCGGGTTGGCATAATGCGGGTACTGCACCTGGAACTCCTCAGGGACCTTGCTCCTGGCCTCGTCGCCGAGGATCATCTCACGGGCGATCCAGCCGTCGTCGTCAATGAGGTTGTACCAGCTCTTGATGATCTCAAGGGTCAGGTCCATGTCCCAGTCCGCGATGGGCAGGAGGTGGAAACCCTCGTCCCAAAGGAAGCCACGCGGGAAGAACGGCCGCGAAGGGATGCTGGAAAACAGCTCGTACGGGCCCTCGAGCTTCTGCTCCTTGCGAGCCCTCGCCTCTGCGGCGGCCTCCCAGAAACCCTCGTCGTCCTCCTCGTACTCAGGCGCGTAGGAGCGGTCAGTCACATGCTGGCCGTGGAAGTATCCGATGCCGCCGATCAAGTTTGAGAACATGCTTCTACCAAACTTCGCATACTTGTCGGCAGTGAATGGGGCTTGCGGCTTGAAGACACTGGTGAAGCGGTCCCCAAAGGACTCGGTGGTCTCCTTGATCTCCCTGGTCAGGTCCTCACTGCCCAGGTCCTTGCCTGCGGACTTGCTGGAGAAAAGGATGTCGAACTCGAATGGGCCCTCGAAGATCTTCTGGATGAGGTGACCGTTGCCAGCACCAGGCCTGTTCTGCAGAGCGTACATTTGGTGCGGCGGCGGCGGGGACTCCTTATCGATGCTGTCCATGAGGCTCTGGATGCGCTCCCCGAACTGACGGAGGGCGACGCCCTTGGCTTGCCACAGATACTCGGGCGGCAGGGTCATTGACTGGACAACGGTCTTGTCGAAGTCCTTCTCGTCATCGACTTCGGAACCGCCCTGAGGATGCTCACCAGTGCCGTGGGTGACAACGAGCTTGAACTCGCCAAGAGAGTCGGACCGGCCATTGAGGGTGACATCTCCGGCGAAACCGCTGACATCACCGTCGGCCTCGGTCTCTAACTCACTGCCCAGACCTTCCTGGGAGACGAAGAGGACAACCTGGGTCTTGATGTTGTCGGGGGCGCCGGACCGGGGCACACCTCTGATCCTTGCAGCCCAGCTCCCGCCGTTTCCGCCGCCCGGAACCTTGACAAAAGAGGTGGTGATATCGACGCCGTTTCCAGCGTCGTGGATGGTCTGAACACCTCCCCGGCGAGTGTCGTATTCGTCCCAGCCATAGCCCGCCATGCCCTGGTGCTGCTCACATGTGAAACGGAGATCTGTTGACGGGCATCTTCAGCACATTATGCTGAACGCCTGGCAAGCGCAGTGAGAGAGGGATGAGGGGTGACTAACTGTCCTTTGGCCCGTTGAATGTGTCGATATTGGACCACATCAGCCCGGTCATCAAACTGTGAGGCAGCCGAGGCCGGACACCAAAGTAGAGATTTGGACGGTACGGCCCCCAGAGGAGGCTCTGGTTGTTCAGCCTGCCAATCTCGGCGTTGAGGACAGCTTCATCCTTGGCGGCCACGCAGGCAAACAGCAGGTGAGACAGCAGCACGCCGACCAGGACGGTCAGCGGGCGGAAGCTCGCCATGATCGTTTTTGGGGGGATCCTTTCAGTAAGTGGTCCTCACTTTTGACTTGCCATGTGGTGGTGACCTTGATATGCAGTGCAAAAATAAGAGGTCGGGGAGAAGTGTTGTGTAAAGTGAGAGTGAATGAGTATCTTCTTGTCGAAACAAGTTGCCTGCACTGGCAGGCCGATGTGAAGCTCCAGCTGTTCTTTAGCAACAACACGGAGTACGTATCTGCTGCATACACTGTTAGCAGGGGTGCTCCACAGCTTGAAGTATGACAATCCCTGCCGCGGCCACGCACGGCCCGCTAGGCTCTTCCCGTCAGTGAAACCCTGAGTGCCTGAGCAGTTTGGGACAACTTCAACGACGCGCGCCTCGTTCCATCTCGCGTCCCTCTCCACCCTCGCACCCAAGCCATTGTCTACCTGAATCACAGCCTATCTGCACTCGTGATGAGAACTCGACTTGGATTGCGTACGAGGGCGCGTACGGGATTTAACGAAACCTGCATCTGAAGACACGACACCAAAAATCAATCTAGGAAAATTATACTTATGGGCTACCCAAGTTACTGCAGAATGGTATAATGCTGATAGTACAGGAAAGGAACACCTCAAAACACCCAGCAGTCACAAGCAACGCGAGATATCGGACATCACAGCCATTTCATGAGTGACGGCAGTATACCCACCCCATCTCAAAACCTCACCCCCGCCCTCCGCCCGGGCGTGATATAAAACCCATCCTGATCGTACAGACTCACCCCGTCCTCACTTCCACTGCCACTTCCACTTCCACTGCCACCCATCTCATCACTGCCGCTCCTCCCCAGCCTCCTGTTCCGCGTCGGCGTCAGGCCTCCCACCTCATCCCTGCCCCTGACCTCGCGGTCCGGGCTGCTCTTGATCGGGCTCGCCAGCGCGTGGTAGTTCCGCGCCGCCGCGGCCCTGCGGGGCGGGACCACGCTCTCGGGCCTGACGGCGGCGAGGGTGGCCGCCGACGACCCGTCGCTGTACGTGCTCGCCGCCGCGGTGCTGTACGTGCTCACCTGGCTGTTCATGCGGCGCAGCTCCGCCACCGTCGCCGACACGCGGGCGTCGTCGTTGTTGTTGATGTTGTTGCTGCCGTGGGGGTAGTAGTCCCTCGGCACGACGCGCACCGTGGGCTTGGGCCGGCTCGGGGCCGTGACGTCCCGGTTCAGCAGCATGCTGATGCGGCTGAGCGCCGCGTTCTGCCGCTCCCGCTCCCGTTCTGCGGCGCCCGTGTCCGAGTACAGCGATGACGATACGGACGCCGCCGACGACGACACATCCTCACCTCGCCGCCTGCCCGCCTGCGGTTATTGTTGTTATTATTATTAGTGTTATTGAAACTCGACGGCTCAGATATGTCAGCGTAGAAATCGTACACGCTCGACAGCCTGGCGTTCGACAGTGCAGGGCTTGGGTGCGCGTGCGCCACCTCGGGCGTCTGGTCCCTGCTGCGGGACGGCGGCGCCAGGTCGCTCAGGCGCTTGAACAGCGGGTTGGGCTTGTTTTCGTTGCCGGGAATCACCAGGGACAGTCTCGGTGTCGTGGTCGCCGCGGGGTCGTCGGACGGCTTCCTCTTGTGGGAGCTGCCGGACCGGTCGTCTCCCTGAGCCGAAGCTGGGACGGTGAGTACTAATGCGCGACTGGGCTGAGACACGGGATTCGGGGTCTTGTTCGCGCCCTGGGCCGCTGTGTTGCGAGCACCTCCTCGGGTAGGCGTCGTGTCGGGCGATCGCATATTCCCAGTCGCTGGGGACAGCGGGCTGTCTGACCTGGTGTTCGAGGTTTTGTCCCGTTTGTGCGGGCGATCCCCGGAGTCATGAGCTCCACGGCTTGCTGAGCCCTGAGCTTTCTTGCTGGCTGGCGTCGAGGCCTTGGATGGCATGAACGGATCGCCCAGGCCAGCTATCTGGTTCATACCGAAAGGTATGCTGCTGTTGGGGGCCGTGGTGTTGGGCGTCAGCGGCCCCTCCTCCGTCTCACTCGGAATAGTAGAAAGCGACGAGGCGCTGCTCGCGAAGGACGGCACGAGGGATGGCCTCCTCCTGTGCGGCGACAGCTGCTGCGAGGGCTTCGACCGGCTTGGGCTCGTCAGGCCGTGATATGGGAGCGAGGGGGTGTCGTCGCCAACCAGGCTGTCGGGCTCGGACGCGAACGAGGCCTGCGAGCCCTGGCGGACGTGAGACGATGCCGCGCCATGCGGCATCCTGGACGGCTTTGTAGGGCTTGGCGTGCGCGACCGGGACCTGACCATGGCCACAGTCACCGCGTCCGGCCCGAGCCCCAGCCCGGGTGTGCGCTTTGAGGGGCTGCTTCCCGACCTGTTGCGCGTCGCCACTCCCGTCACCATGCCGTCCTGCAGCCTCTTTTCCGTGTCCTTCAGGATCTGCGACATGGTCGAGTCCGCTGAGGGCCTTCTGCCTCTCGGCCCCACGACCCCCGTGCCCACTCCCACGCCTCTTTCCGTCTTCGAGCGCGGCGAGCCGGAGCTCTTGACCGGCTGGTCCGTGTCTTCGTACTTGTAGTAGCTCAGCCCTCTGCTCCGAGGAGAGTTACTCACCGCCGGTCCCGCGCCGTACAAGTTGCTCACCGGCCTGAGGCCCGCGGTGCTGGCGCTGGCAGCCAGCAGGGCCTGGCTCGGCGGCTTGGGGAGCTGCCTGGGCGGCGAAGGCTGGCCATCGCGCTGCCTGGCGGCGGCACTGAGCGGCGACGGGAGGTTGGGCACGAGGCGGTCGCCGTCGGTGCCGCCGTAGTTCTTGTTGTACTGGAACAAAGCGACGCTCTCGTGGGCGGCGGCGCCGGCCTGCCTCCCGTCGTTCCCGCCAAAGTGCGGCAGGTGCGGCAGCGTAGGGCTCGGCGTCTTGAGCGGCCAGCTCTCTCGGATCGACGCCCGCCACGACTTCATCCTGCTCTTCCTCCTCGCCGCCGACGACCGCTTGGTCGGGCTCACCTCGGGCCCGTGCAGCGCGTCGTCGTCGATCCACGCCTCGGAAGTCCGCCTCCCGTGCCAGTTTCTCCCCTGGTCCGCGGCTTCGTCGTTGTTGATGTTGAGCCCACCACTCCCTCCTCTTCCTGCTGACCTCCGTCCTCCACCGATCGACACAATGCTCGCCCTCAGCGCACCAGTCAGCATCGGCGGGATAGCCAGCAGGCTCGCCTTCCGCGCAGGCACAGACGCCATGTTCCGGAACTCAGGCTCGCCGCGCCCGCGCCCCTCCTCGACCTCCTCGACCACGACGCCCCTGTCGTCGACAACAACACCATCATTGTCATTCCCAAAGGAAGAAGACGAGGAGGAGGACGGCGGCCGCTTGCGCAGCTTGTGCCTTCCGCCCGGCCCCTCCTCGCTGCTCCGGCTGCCCCCATCGGACGGCAGCGCCGTGGCAGGGTGGCGGTGGATATCCGAAAACCCGTTGGCAGCGTCGCCCGCCACCTTCCTCCCACGGCGCCGGCGGCACGCGCACAGGCAGCACAGCCCGACCAGGAGCGCGAGCAGGCCCGTCCCCACCACCACGATGACGATGATCACCCACAGCGGCAGCACAGCCGCCACACGCTTGCTTGCATCCGTGACGCCGTCCTTGAGATTGTCCACCGCGGCTGACAGGTCAGCCATTATGATTATTTACCCTCCAAGCCCCAGGCCACTTGTTGAATTTTCGTCTTGTCCACAGGATTTTAGGTTTGTTATGTGAGATATTTCTGCTGTTGTTGGTGGCCGTGATGGCGTGGGCCAGTCAGGAGGCCATTCCGGGTAAGCGAGGCTATTCACTCCGTGTAAGCAGCAGGGCTGAAAAAGCCGGACTACCCCAACGAAAACCAATGAACGTGATAGATGGGATAAATGTTCAGCTCAGAATCCCGCACTACTATTCGCAGTGAGGGTATAGCAGAAGAGTTAGAGAGAGCGACAGTAAGAAAAAAGAAACACTACAGTATTAGGTGGGTGGGAAACACAAAAATTCGGGAGGCAAAAGAGAAAGGAAAGATGACAGAAGAGGCGTCCGCCATGGTGGCCGGGGACGAGGTAAAAGACGGCAGCAGCATGCTACAAGAGGGAATAAACAGCTCTGCTCTTTTTCGTCATGCCTTGGGTGACTGCCTGGAATGAGTTGCCAGAGCCGTTGCTAGAGGCGATCGCATTCCAGACACTTGAGACACCTCGCAGCCCGTTGGGACGGCCGCCTACCCTTCTCGGGGTTCCAGAAACGGGTCGACCTCTCCACCCCGCCGCCGCCGCCACATGTCATGTGTGCTGGGCTGATTTGTCCATCGCAGGCGGACCGGCCGTCTGGGAAAGGCCAGAGGGTCGGGTTAGGCAGTAGATCAATCGTGAGCTTCCTCGCTCTTTCAGTCAGCCTTGGCCGTGTTACACCACCACACTCCGCACCCCCAACCCTGGCGAGGGTTCACCGAGACTACCAAGATTACATCCGTCCAGGGAGGAACCTACGCTCAATTACTTCTACAGGCATATCGGAGAGGCTCTCTTTGATCGTGTGTGGAAGCAGCTTCAATTGATCTACCTACTAGTAGGAAGGAATCGGAAGTGCTATGCCAAACTCATTTATGAATCGAAGGTATCAGAGGTATCTCATCAAGTCGTCGTGCAATGCAAGAAATGCTACCAGACCACGGATGCTCGCCCTTGCCTGATGATGCCTCTCATCGTGAAACGCCAATTGTGGAAACAGCAGAACAACCCCCTCCCAGGCACTTTTTTTTGTTGCTGGTTTGGCCACCCTAATGGGTTCGCAGTCAATGCTACTTGCACCGGAGGCAGCTGGCCGCTTTTCTTATTCTGTGGGTACTGGTTGTGAATTTTGGTCTCTGCCGACTGGATTTTTCGAAAGCCTCCATTGATCGATCCCTCCACGAGATGAACAAATCTGCCTGCCATTGAACCCTGGCGTGAGATGCCTGCAACTGCCTGAGCCTCCCCAGCCTATCCGGCCGTGGAGCACGGTCAATGGCCTGTGAAAGAAAAGACAAGAACCGGTTGGGAAAAAGAACAAGGGGAAAAAAGAATCGAAGTTCAAATCGGGAGTTCATCTCATCGGCAGATTTGTTTACAGAATAAGGCCAAACAAACGCTCCTTCGTATGCAGTATGCAGGAAGATCGCAAAAACGGTCAAATGTCCATCAGACAAGGAGTATCTTGCCCAAGCTTAGTGCGCGCGGCCGTGAACGTGGCGGCGGTGGTGGGCATGAGCGCTTCGGCGGCGAGCCGCAGGGGCCTCGGTGGGGTCCACGTAGACGGTGGTAGTCGTGGCGACGGTGACGTAGTCAACCACCTCCTCGTAAACCACCTCGTTGACCATGACAGTGCCATCGGCAAGGGTGGTGGTCTCGTAGGCCGTCGAGTAAGGGATCTCCGTAGCGCCGGTGGGCGCGGCAGAGATGGCAGGGGTGACGACGGCAGCTCCCTTGACGGCATCGGCCATGGGCTCAGGCTGAGGGGTGCTGGCGGCTTTGAAGGCATTACCTGGGACAAAGCTGCCGTTGACCGACGCAGTTGAGCCAGCAGAGTAGGTGAGCGTGGGCAGAACGACGGAGCTGGGAGCGGTTGCTTCGGCGGGAGAGCCAGAGGCGGGACCTGGGCCCCAGAAGACCTGAACATCTCCGGGGAGGTCTGACAGCGGGCCAAGAACATCCTCCTTCAGGAGCTCGCCAGGAAGGTCAATCTTGCACTCGTTCATGGCCGACTGGTCCTGGAGGTTGAAGACAGGGCAGTCCTGAACTGTTCCAGAGCTAGAGGTGCAAATGTCGACGGCATCCTGAAGCTTGAAGCTGTCGTTCTCCTCCCAACCCATGATGAAGTCAGCGTGGTAGCCGAAACCTGCAGTATCTTGGTCAGTCTTTACTAGGCTTCTCACTAAAAGAGGCAAGTACGTACCGTAAGGATCACCATTGGACATGATGAAGATTCCGTCCTTGTCGCTGAATTTGGCCATGTCCCAAATGGTCTCGTAGAACAGACCAGGCAGACGCACAGGGAAATCGGACGGGCAGTCGCCGTTGATGACCAGATCCGGGTAGGCAACGTGGCTCATGTGGTCGTCAGAGTCCAGGTTCTTGCCATCCCAGCAAGATGGGAACATGAGCTCGAAGCGGATTCCGTCGGGGCAGTTCGCATCGATGTAGTCCTTGGAGGGCAGGAAATGACGGTACAGAGAGCCCTCGGCAGCCTTGGAGTAGTCCAGGCAGTTGAAACCAAGTGCACGTTGGGCCAGATCACCCTGGGTGACCTGGTTCAGGGAGCGCCAAAGAGACTTGTCAGGGTCGGGCGCCTGGTAGTCACCGTTGCCGACAGTGTAGTTGCGGCGTTTGGTGTCGCCGGCGATCATGCGGAAGCCCTTGGGGAAAGCCTTGATGTCCTCACCGTTCAAGAAGTAGTACCTGTAACGTTGCGTCAGCAAGCAATCATGGGCTGGCAATGGTCACAGCATAACATACGCGAGCATACCGCCGACATTACCGACAGCCTCATACTCGCCAGTAGAGTCAGACTTGAAGTAGGGGATGGGGCTCCAGTAGGCGGACTTGTCCTGGGTGGCGGCGCACGAGGTGCAGTTAGACCCAACCAGGGAGTCGTAGTCGGTGGTCTCTCCGAAACCTGCAAGATTATTTGTCAGCCGTGTCGCTTGCTTGTCTCGTCAAAACATGGGGGATGGGAACTCACCGCCGGAGCCGAAGATCTGGTGGGCGTGGTCCGCGGCGACTCCTGGGTTTACCAAAGGGTCGATACGAGCCTGTCCAGTGGTGCCACGGCACTCCATGCGCCAGAAGGCAGCGGCGTGGCCGCCGAAAAGGGCGACCGTAGCGTAGAGGGAAAGGAGCTGCTTGGAGTTCATGTTGATTGTTTTTGCGTTAAACGCGGAGTTTGGAAGAGCTGGTTGATGGTCAGTATCGCGCCGACTGACTGAACGGAAATGAACGCAAACGTGAACCAAAACAATCAATATACACAAGAAGGCTGATGATGATGATGTCCAAAAAAGGTGGCTGTGGTTGCTGTCACGTCAAGAGGACTGACAAACCTGCGATGCAAGATGTGGACGTGCAGGTTGGACCCAAGTAGGCACACTGCTTGCACTTCAACAGGTGCGCTCTGACTGGTGTCAGGGAAAGTGACCGGGGCGAGGGTCCGAGAGACAACTGTATCGTGAATGAAAAGACGGGGGTGGTTCTCGAGGACGTGAGTGGTTGGTGGCAGAGGGGGTGCTGTGTGTGTTGATTCCCAAGCTTGCTGTCGACACAAGCTAGAGGGGTGATAGCTAGGATGCGACCGACCAGCCTGCCAGCTGGGCAGAGCTCGACAAGGACTGTGTGGCACTTGGTTGCTTGATGACAACAGGCTCTGCGATACTGTTCCAGTCCACTTGGATGTGATAAGTCTGTCAAGGCAGAGTCCCCTCCACTTTGAAGGTGGAAGCTTTCGAGTCTGGTGGCCTCATGAGACACAGATCATCACGATCACCAGACCACCATGGCTTACTCTTCCTCTCAACCACAAACATGAATGCACAGAGACTCCCAATCCATCTCCAATCCACAGCGCAACAGGGGTAAGAACAATTCAGAAGTCGTCCATAAGCCAAGTACTGACCTCGATAGTGCTGATCGTCGTGGGCGGGTGGTGGCTGAGTCTGAGACAAAGCCGTTGTAGTCCAGCCTCCTCAAAGCGCGATGATGGATTGATTTCTTTCGACACTTCCAGGCCCAAACAAGATTGCCACAGAGTCCTTCGAATAATGCGATCCGATAATCGGTCAGAGATGGTTCGGTCGATGCCTTCCAAAGTTGGCAGATTGTTGCTTCCCAAACTGGATGTCAGGGGGCGGGCGGGTAGGTAAGGTAGCTGTTAAACTCGTTTGCGCCAACACTTGTGTATGTTTCCAACACCACGTCGAAGGATAGTTGTCGTAAGGATACTGAACGGTCGCGATTCCCTTCTTCCTCAAAGATTCCGAAGTTCAAAGTCTGGTTGCGATTTCCACCAAGGCACTGGTTCGTGCAGAGTCCTCAACTTTCCCAACTGAGTGATGCGATCAACACTTAGAAACGAACGAATGCTTAGGGCCAAGTAAGGAGAGTGGTTGAATTTACAAAGGAGTGTCACGGTTTTCCGTCCGGTCGGTGGTAGAGAGCGTTGTGGGTGAGAGAAGAAGTCTACCTCGGAGAAAAGGGGGGCGGCGACTTATTCAAGAGTGAATGAATGTATTGCGTTGCAGGGGTGGAGAGAGTGAGTGGGAGAGTCAGAGACAGGGAAGGAGCGGAAGGGTAGAGACCGTCGGGGGTGCACCTGAACCAGAAAGTTTGGCAAGAGGGAGATGCCAAAAGGGAGAAGCTGGGGGCAAGAAACGGAGGAAGGTGAGGGTGTAAGTCAGGGAAGGAGGGCAGGAGAGACACACTTTACAGTAGCAGGCCCAAGACCAGAAACAACGGGGCGCAGGATGGGGCGATTTTCATTCCGTTTCGCGTAGTGCAGTGGGGAGGAAAGGAGACGAGACGAACACCTGCCATTCACACCTCGCAGAGGACATCGTACCCTGGACGTTGCACTTGGGATCCGCAGTGGGAAGGCTTGGGATGTGGATGTGGATGCATGGGAGGGCCGGCCAGCAGCGGCGGGACCCATCAGCACGGTAAACTATCCCGGACGGGCAGTCTGCCTCATCGAGGAAGGACGACGGGGTGAACGAACGGTACTGCACTCCCGCTTCCCTCGCTCCCACGGCATGGCATGGGCATTGCAGAGGAACGAGGAGCCCGCCGTCGTTGCACAGTCAGACAGGACAAATACGGTGGACACACGATGGGACAGGAGGGGACACAGGAAGGGGCCAATGGCACAACCCGACTGTCCTCAACTTGAGGCTGCTGACGCTGCTGCTGACGCTGTTTGCCCCCGAGCATCACATCGTATCGTATCGCATCGCATCCCCTGGTGATGCCACGCATCGTTCACTAGGCGGCTGGTGTACACGAGATAAATTAAAGGTCTGCCCAGGATGTTCTCCTCCCAGGGTGCTCAGAAGTCTGTGGTTGTGGTTGTGTTTGAACGTCGGGCTCTAGCGGGCTAGCAGTGTTCTGGTGTGGTAGGAGAGCCCCTTGATGGACAGGGACAGGGAAAAGTGACAGGGCAGGCGGTCGGGCAAGATCCTGAGCCGCTTGGGGCAGATAGAGTTAATTGGTCGAGCCGACCTCGGGAGTTGTCGACGTACCTGCCTGCGTACCTGCGTACTGGGGCACATGATCTACCATACCTAGGTAGTACGGGCCAATCAATGAGACGAGATGCGAAAGATGCAGTTTAATTGCGTACCTCAGCTTGTACCGCGGCTGCGGTTTGGGCGCGTGGAGTGACATGGCCGGTACGAGGTGGAGGGGCAGAGACAGCCCGACAGATCTCTCCTTCCTTTCCCTCAGCCAAACGTAGTCATGGTCGCACAGGACGTGGCAGGACCAACCAGGCACATTTTTCACGATCTTCATCTTCTTCCTTGTCTGCCTTGCTTGCCCGGCACAGCAGCTGTCACACGTAGAAGGTGAGCAGCGCAGACGTGCGCGCCCATTGGGTGCGCAGCGACTCAGACGTGCCGCAAGAAAAGGGATGATGGGCATGGATCGCAGGCTGAGAGGAAGGTCTGTCAAGGGGGCTGGCGGGGTCGGCCACGAAGATCTAAATTCCCACCGCCCAAGGGAGCTGGGCGCTCAGCACTGGGCAGCCGTGGCAGGCTGGGGATACAGGGTAGACAGCAGCTGGCGATCACTGATCAGCAGTGAGCACAATCAGAGCTGCATCCACCGGTTTACGATTCACAATTTGCAATATACCACCTCGCCGACCAGATCCAGCAGCCCGTCATTAGGAGAGCTGGCAGGGCTGGCAGAGCCGTGGTCGTGCTAGTGCCTCATCAGATGGATACAAGACGGAGATGCGACGACGGTCTTGTAATCTGTACCCAATCTGTAGTGTATCTATCCCGCACGCCTGTGCCCGGGCTGTCTGACCACAATCTCATGTTCACCTCCCTCCCCCGCCACAGCGTCTGGCATTGGCACTGGCACCGGCACCGGCACCTGGCACCAGCCAGCTTCTCCCGGAGACATGATGTCTCAGAGACATGTGCTCGGTACTCGGTGGCACTCTTATTACACCAGTACCTTGCCTGTCTGGCTGCCTGTCTGTTTGAAGGAGGTCGGACCACACACAAGACGGCGCCTGGCAAACACAGGCCAGGGGCTGTCCCTCGCAAGATTGAGACCCTGTCGATAATGGTTGCCTCCGATAGGGCATCACGAGACGAACCTGTAATGTCAATCGCCGGGCGCAAAAATAAGAGATAGATGGGCAGATAGAAACAGGCTCAACAATAGCATTGCCGGCAACAAGCACAAGTTCGGACGATGTGCGTCAGCTCTCACGGTACACATGGGTGCGTCTAAATGAGAAAGGGGCGACTGTCAAGCCCGGCACAGCCAGCCCGGCCCTCATGTTGGCAGGAGAAGGCTGTGCCAAGCTTTGTGAACGCGTTTCATAGGGCCGACGCGGCCAATCACCACCACTCCTCCCCTTTTTGCACCCTTGCCCAGCACCCGGGATGGCTGTGGGGTGTCCCCTGTTAGTCGAGGTGAGGGCTTATGGGACGGGGCGCCAGGGGGGACGGACCCTAAAGTTGCCTGCTCGGCTCACGACCGATCTCCAGCATCTCTGTGCGCAATACTGCACGCTCCACGTTCCACGTTCCCATCATCTATCGTCAGACTGCTGGTTGCCACCTCCGTCGTTGTGGAAGGGGGAACTTTCCGAGGCCACTTTCGCGCCCGCCAGCCACAGTTTCCTCCTCTTGGCAGGATGGAACGCCGGCTGATTGACCATTTTGCCGCCCACGACAAGACACCACCTATTTCCGGCACTCATTTGATGCTATTCTCATTCCCAGCATGGAGCTAGCCGGTTAAAGATGACAGCCAATGTCGCTGCACAGCCCTCACTTCGTCCCCTGACTCGACCAGACCACTTTTCTCATACGCAGGCCTCTCTTTCTCTTTCTCTTTCTCTCTCTCTCTGTCGACCCCATCCCCTTTTGCAATATGTCATGCTATGCCCTACATACTAATAATGGCCAGCTAGCGCCAATTGCCCTCCGGAGCAAACCCGACTTGATCATGCAACAAGTGACGGCAGCCTCCTGCGAGCAGCGGTGCAAGATACTCCTCGGGATGACAAAGTGGGTACGCATGTGCCCATCCAACGCACAAACCCAGGAGCCCTCATATTGCACCGAGATGAGCATCCCGTAGCTTGCGCAACACATGACAGCGCCCACCAACGTTACGCCCACATTACAACAACCACAACCATAACCTACATGTACTACCTACACGTGTAGTAAACCCCCCCCCCCCCCCCTTTTTTTTTCACGGCTGTTCGGCTAGCACCGCCTCGCAGCATCACAGGCGATATTTGCCGCATCTGCCCCGCGGGGCTGCAGCGCCGTTGGGCTCGACAGCACGGAGCGCGAGGGCGACCGGGCGGGCTGCTCCTGCTCCTGCCCAGGCCAGGCCCCGTTCCGGGCTCGGCGTCGCCAGTATGATCGCCGCCACCTTCGCCCGCCTTCTGGGTCGGCTGCCAGGAAAGCTTGGCGCTGCCCTCATGTGCCATGAGTCGCGCGCGATGGGATAGCTCACATTTCGCCCCGTGCTCAGCGAGAGCGAGAGATGTGCTTTTTGAGATTGGCGCGGTGCTCTGTGCAGAGATGGCACCCGTCGTCGTCACCGAGTGGTGATCGTGGCTTCCTTTGGTGGGCATGCTCGGATCTGCCGGGCAGGTGGCGCTACGTCGGCTGGCAGTTCCAGCTTGTCGGGTGGGATGCTCCCTCTTACCGCGTTTTGTCGGCGGTGTGTGCTGCGGGTAGATGCACTGCCTCCCCTTGAGTCGCGGGTCGCCAGGACCAGCGATGAGGTTTCGTGACAGGTGGGCTCAGCTTGCTCAAAGCAGTTTGTTCCTCTCTGACCCGAGCACATGAGATACCGTCCAGCGAAAGGCATCACCGGCTTCAGGTCATGTCTCTGTGCTTAAGTGACAATGCTCCAAGATTCAAGGGCAAAGTATCATCGATGGGAGAGATCGATCCTATTGGAGGAGAATCGTATTGGGTATTGCCACTCCACATAGCTTCAGGTAACAAAAAGGATGACAAGAATACGCCAGTGTGGAACACAATAACCGGTGAGTCACGGGGAAACGTCCGAGTTTCAATGGACACCTTTGATGATGTTCATGGCTGCCCAGGGGACGGAAAGGACTGTCACGTCTGCCATGTCTCTGTGAGCCGTCACAAAATATGGTCTGCTCACCTGTTCTGAGTCCATGAACAGCAAAATCCTATGGTTTCACCCGTTGCTCTTGATACAGAGTCTTTTATTTCGGCGCTTGCTTCTAGTCGTCGATGCGCTGGTGCTTTCCTCATTCCTAAATCACGAGCCGACTTTGGAAAAAGGCGTAACAGGGTACTGGATGGAGGACCTCTCGAATCTTTCCTGCTGTAAAGCAACGTACGTGGAAGTCCCATAAACGTTGTCACATGGGCCGTCAGATCTTCTGGCACTCCATCGATGATCTATCTGTTCCAGTGCTGTCCAATATCAAGCGCATATGGTGGATGAATCTGTGATGGCTGGGTCAACATTGATCATTGTGTCCACCAGGACACCTATCGTTGTTCGTGATTGAAAGAAACCTGTCCTGGGTCCACGTTTGTAGAAACATCAAACCTACCATCTAATACCCCAGGTACAGGTAGCAAGGTCGACTGAATGCCAGCTAATACTTCCACATTTCCGCTCAATTTCCTCCTCGTATACTACTTCTACAGCAGCCTCGTAACTCGTAACTCATGGTGTTGAGTCTGGTCTAATTTCAGTCTCTTGTAGTAGTGTCCCCACTCAGGACTGAATTCGGTGCAGGACCATTTTCACTGCCGTATGAGAAGCGTTCAGAAGAACTCATAACGCCTTTCCAGTAGATGCAAGGCACATCATAAAATTTGGGTCTGGTTCAACACTTCTGCGACCAAGCAGTGGCACAAATGACACAGTAGACATGCTACCTAGGTAGGGTATGCGAGCCAGTCAAGAGCTCTTGATTTGGATAATATGGCTTCACTTTAATGCAAGTCCGGAGCAGGCAATTTGATGTTTCATTGAGGGTGCCTGGTTTTCTGATAGTCTAAAAGAATATGTATGTTGTGGGAGTAGCACTGTTTGGAATGCATCGTCTGAGAGCGGGTTACCAGACTACAGGCAATACGGAAGCATTACCAGTGTTCGGACTGGAGAAAGACTGATTTGTATTATTATTGCAATCAGAGATTCGCACTGCAAAAAGGGGGTAACATTAATACATCGCCAGCACTAAACCATGTGAGAATTCCCACACTCAACACCTTATTCGCATACCCAATTAGCTTATCTAATTATCCCTAGGTGTATAAACTAGTTGTGCGAATTAGGCGTGTAAGTATTAGGTGTGTAGGTGATAGGTGTGCAAGAGTTGGGTATGTAGGTGTTGGATGTGTAGGTGTGTAAGAGTTGGATGTGTAAGAGTTGGGTGTGTGGGAGTTGGGTGTGTAAGTGCTGGGTGTGTAAGCGTGTGGGTGCTAAGTGTATGGGTATTTGGGTGTGGGTGTTGGGTGGTAAGTGTGTGAACTAAGCCTGGGTGATGCGCTCTATCTAGATAATTTGCTGTACCTATGGTGCGAGTGATGTACCGCGTCTCATTGACGACGTAGTCCACGTACGCGTTCCCGTATCTCTGGACATAGCTTTTGAGGATAAATGTGTTGCGGGAGTTGAGGATAGTCTCGTCAAAGCCCGACATGGACAGCCTGTCAGCAGAGTCAGTTGGAACTCACAAGCCGTCACTGAAGTAAGCTTCCTGCACTTGCAGAATGACAATCTCGATCTTATTTGTCGCACAAGGAGCAGAGCACCCGTCATCGCCAAACCCGTGTGTGCGACCGAAGTGGAAGTCGGGGCTGTCCCCAATGGCAGTTTGACAGCGGCAGCATGCATTTCAAAATCCATTGGAGATAGTTCAGATGAAGTCAGATGGGAAGGCTAACGGACTCTTGACCTGGTTGCCTAGCTGGATGAATTTCTGTCCGGGTGATACTACCTTGGGGGCGGCCGTGGATTCCGGGATGGCTTCTCCCAAAGGGATTTTGAATCAATATGAATAATTCAATCATGGAAAGTTTGTCACAGTGGAACCGTAGCTCAGCGGTAGAGCATAAGATTGCAATCCAATCTGGTATACATCTTGGGGTCCCGTGTTCGAACCACGGCGGTTCCTCTTTTTGTTTTTTTGTTCCCGGATGCTGAAGATGTTGGCCCGGGATGGATGGACGGAAGGGGGGAGGGGGTATTTGGGCCCGGAGAGGGTTGGGGTTCGGAGTGGGGCGACCACGGCGTGCGTGCCGGGACTTTTCGCTCAACGGCGGCGGCGACCAAAAACACGCTCATGCGGACTAATAAATTGTCAGGCATTGGATATGGACATGCAGAACCCTGTGTGGAACTTGATAATACTTGGCTAGAGGGTTGCATTCAATGCATGGACGTGCGTGGGTTCTGATGATCTGTTTTAGTTGGTTCCATGAGTATTGCTGTCGTTATTATGTGCAACTGGAAAAGCCACACCAATGTGAGATACAGAACGTAGGCACTTGTATGATTCCAAGAGGTGGTAAATGGGGTGAGGCCAGCCCAGGAATGGATAATGCTTGCTGTGTTGAGGGAAGAGTAGAAAGCCCCGCCGAAATTGGGTGCCGAGTGTCCCATGTTCACCGAACCCCCACGGCACCTCTGGGCTGGTGTGTATTATGCGTCTGCGTAGCTAGCTCCACACGCCACTTGTGACCGCATTTGCTGGCTGCATTCATTCATGCAACACCTTTACAACTGCTGTTGAAGACCTCTGCTTTCCCTCCCCCCCAGGGAAACCAAGTGGACAAGTCAGCCAAACGTTCATCGTCTCCAAGCTTTTTATGCCATCTCCAACCTCCCTGCGTCCTCTTCAACCGCCACCACCATGAGTGGACGGCTCCTGGCAGCGGGGATACTGCCCCTTACCACGCGCCGCGTCGCCGCCGCCCTCCCTGAAGCCGCCGTCCGACACTACCACCGCTTCCGGCTCCCCACCGGAGGCCTTCAACGCGCCGACGCAGCCATCCACGCGACGAGGCAGCGCGTCTGGCCCCCCAGCAGTGCCTTCCACAATGCCGTCATCGTGCGGAACGCCTCGTTCGCGAGGCTCCTGCCCAGGCTGCTGGTCAAGTTCGTGAGGATACCCGCCATGTTTGGTGGGCTGATGATAGGCGGAGTCGCGTGGGTGCAATACCAGGCGATACGTAAGATTGGACATGGACAACGAGGCTTGTGGAGCTGGGTGCTAACGTGGGCACAGAGGTCAGCAACTCGGCGTCCGAAATGTACAAGAACATGAAGGCGACCGCGGCCGACACCGCATCAGATATCTTTGGCGGTGCGAAGGACATCGCCAGCCAAATAGGGAGAGGATGGGACAATACGAAAGAGTCGGTCGAGCTCCCAGAGTGGATGCAGAAGGTGCTTCGGTTACAAGAGGATATAGGCACGGGCAAAGGAGGACCAGACCCCGGAGACGAGCCGCCAAAACACAGCAGGTCTGGCAAGGTCATGACCGGTGCGGCCGCAGCAGGCGCGTGGACCCAGATCGTGGACGACGAGAGAGAAGGAGAGGAAATCGCCAACGACGATCAGATGATGGTCCTCACCAAGAAAATGATCGAGATTCGGAATATCCTCTCCAACGTCGGCCAGTCCAGTGCCCTCACACTGCCGTCTATTGTTGTCATCGGGTCGCAATCCTCAGGGAAGAGTTCGGTTCTCGAGGCCATTGTGGGCCATGAGTTCCTGCCCAAGGGCTCAAACATGGTCACAAGACGGCCGATCGAGCTCACTTTGGTCAACACCCCCGATTCCAAGTCCGAGTACGGCGAGTTCCCGGACCTGGGCTTGAAGACATCCGACTTCTCCTCCGTTCAAAGGACACTTACGGACCTCAACCTGGCGGTCCCGGACAGCGAGTGTGTCTCTGACGACCCCATCAGACTGAGCATCTACTCTCCCAGTGTGCCAGATCTTTCTTTGATCGACCTACCGGGCTACATCCAGGTCGTCGGCCAAAACCAACCCCTGGAACTCAAGTCGAAGATCGCAGAATTATGCGACAAATACATCCAAGCGCCCAATGTCATCCTCGCAATATCTGCGGCAGATGTCGACCTGGCCAATTCCACAGCGTTACGGGCGAGCAGGAGGGTAGACCCTAGGGGCGAGAGAACGATCGGCGTCGTCACCAAGATGGATCTGGTGGACCCGATACGGGGCGCGGCCATACTGTCAGATAAGCAGTATCCCCTCAGGCTTGGATATGTTGGGGTTGTCTCTCGCGCACCTGGCGTGAAGACGCTGTTCAACAAGGGATTGGGCAGCAACCTCACTACCACAATCGCCAAGAACGAGAATGCCTTTTTCTCGTCACACCCCTTGGAATTCGGTCCCGACGTCGGCCTGAGCCTAGGCACACTGACCCTGCGGAAGAAGTTGATGCACGTGCTCGAGCAAACCATGTCTGCCAGCCTGCAGAGCACGCACGATGCGATAAAACAGGAACTCGAGGAGGCCACCTACGAATTCAAGGTCCAGTACAATGACCGGCCGCTGTCAGCAGAGTCGTACCTTGCAGAAAGCCTCGACGCCTTCAAGCACTCTTTCAAGCAGTTCACCGAGGAATTCGGCCGCCCGCAAATGAAGGAAATACTGAAGAAGGAGCTCGATCAGCGCGTCCTGGATCTGCTCGCTCTCCGCTACTGGAACAAGCCCATCACCGACCTCTCGCAACCACCACCTGAGGTAGACACCCTCGCCGACCTACCCAAAGCCGACCCTAACAACCCCTACTGGCACCGCCAGCTCGACGCCTCCACGGCGTCGCTCACAAAGCTTGGTGTGGGTCGTCTGGCTACCAGTGCCGTGGCCACGACGATCCAGCAGCACATCGAGCAGTTGATTGCGCAGTCAACGTTCGCGAACCACCCCTTTGCACGCGAGGCGATCACCAATGCCGCGTCGAGCATTCTGAACGAGAGATTCTACAGCACGAGTGACCAGGTGGAGAACTGTATTAAGCCGTACAAGTTCGAGATCGATGTCGAGGACAGGGAGTGGACCACCGGCCGGGAGCACGTCGGCGGTGTGCTCAAGGGTGAGCTGGACGCATGTCAGAGCGCCCTGACCAACCTCGAGAAGGCGGTTGGTGGGCGCAGGAAGATGAAGGAGGTCATGGGCTTCGTGGATAAGTGCCGAAAGGGAGATATCATTGTCGAGGGCGACGGGAGGATCGGCGCGGGCGGGTTCAGTGCCGCATTACTGGAGAAGGGTAAGTCGACTGAAGAAAAACTGGACTCCCTCTTTTGCCCCCTTTCCCTGCGAATCCAATTAAGCTGACACACCACGCACACCCAGGCCGAGAGGCAGTCTTCCTGCGGGACCGCGCAGACATCATCAACATGCGGCTGCTGGCGGTCAAGTCACGGCAGTGCAAGGACCTCAAGAACAAGTACTACTGTCCGGAGGTGTTCCTGGACGCGGCGGCGACCAAGCTGGCGCAGACGGCGGTGCTGTTCCTCAACGTGGAGCTGCTGTCCGAGTTCTACTACAACTTCCCGCGCGAGCTCGACGCGCGCCTGGGCCGCCACCTCTCAGACGACCAGATCGAGCGCTTCGCCAAGGAGGACCCCAAGATCAAGCGCCACCTCGAGGTCATCCGCCGTAAGGAGCTGCTCGAGCTCGTCCTCGACAAGATGGAGAGCCTCAGGCAGCTCGAGGGCCCGCGCGGCGGCGGCGGGGCCAAGAAGGAACGCGAGGGGAGGAAGGAGAAGGGCGGGCGGTGGGGTTTGTTCTGATTAACTGACTGACTGACTGACCGATTGATCTGAAACCGACCTCGGGTAGGCGTGTCTGATTCATCCGCGGAAGAACAGACATGCCTGGTGTTGGTTCGTTGGGCGCCATGACTTATGATGTATACATCTCATCACAGCGGTGGGGTTGTTTTTGCGGGCAGGAGTTTCTGTGGCCGGTGGTCGTCGTTCATTGAGTTGAAATGTTTGGGCTCCTCCTTCCCACCCAGCTTACTTTTACTTACACCACATGTATACATTTGAAGCTGCGAGCAAATAGAAAGATACTCAACCTCAGGGTCGTACATGTATGGCGTGGTCGTCTGGGCTTACGAGTCTGTAGAACATATGAAATCTGTTGTCCTCATCGACATGTCATGCCAGTCAAGAAATGTATGCTTTTCGCTTCCGAGGCCTCACTCACAAGCGACCCCTTAATAGCTGGACCACCTTTCAGCATAAACGTCTATTTGGCCCGTCAAGATGCAAATTGTCATTCATGATAATACCTCATACACTTCTAACGCTTGCTACCAAAAAAGGAGAATGGAAGACAAATGAAAATCTGTATGCCCCGTTCCACTCACGCCGCGTCCGTACTCGTCTGCAGCGTAACCTCCCACCGGAGCGCCCCTCCCTTGCCGTACCCCTCGCCCAGCCTGTTCTGCACGATGCGGGCGACACGCTGGCGCAGCAGGCTGAGGGCAGCGTCGTCGCAGCCGCGCGCGACGCACAGCTTGAGCGTGGCCATGCACAGGCCGTAGTGGACCTGCCAGAACTGGGCCTCCTCGACGCGCGCGACGTTGGGCTCGGACTCGATCTCGCGCACGACCGCGTCGGCGTCGCTGCCGCCGCTGTTGCTGTTCTTCCCGCCGCCGATACCGAGGGCTGTTGTCGTCGCTACCGCTGCAGAAGAGGAGGCACTGCTGGTGGACCTGTGTTGCCGGCCGTTGTACGACATGAGCAGCATCAGGCCCTGGGCCACGGCAAGGCGCATGCCGAGCACGAACATGGACACGGCGATGGCGACGCAGATGAGCTTGTCCAGCCAGGCGAATGACCCTACCGGCAGCGCGGGGAGCAGCAGCATCAGGAAGCTGAAGAAGAGCGTGAGTGAGTGGAAGGGGTTGGCGAGGATCTCGGGCAGGAAGGACGAGAAGTAGCTGGGCCGCATGACGCGGCGGATGCGCGCGTGGTTCTTGAGCCCGTACGCCGACACCAGGGTGCTCAGCACTGCGGCGAGGGTGGCCAGGTCGACGGTGCCGGCGCTGACGGCGCCCTCGCCCTCTCCCCCTCCGTGGCCATGGCTGTGACCGTGTGGATGATGCGGCGCATGCGAACCCATGCTCTCGAGGACGTGCTTGAAATTGTGGCTCAGCAGGTCGAACCCGCCGAAAACCAGGAAGACGCTCATGGCGAAGCCGGCTAGCACCTCGACGCGCTGTAGGCCGAATGGGTGCCGTATGGAACTGCGCCGCCACACCTCGAAGTTGCCCAGCACGTCAACGCACACGCAGATGGCGGCGGACCCGACGTCGAAGAAGACCAGGTGGGATAGCGCCGTCATGGCGAGTGAGCCGCCCGCGCTGAAGAAGACGTACCCAGCCACGCAGGCGTGGCACAGGCTCCAGTACAGCCGGGCTCGCTGCTCCTTGTGCATCGAGCCCCAGGCTTCCTTGAGAGTGGGCACGGGGAGGGAGGCGGGGAGGACAGGCGGCGGTCGCGGTGGTGGCTCCTGGAAGATCTGGTGCTGGGCGCTTATGGAGGAGTGCTTGTAGCGGTGACCTCGACGCTGGCCGATATTCTGCACGTCGCCGTCAGTGTCAGTCAAGCTTGGCCCGTACATATTTGTGTGTATCGGTGTGTGGGGGATTGGGAAGAGGGGGAATACATACCGACCTCACGGGCGAGGTGGACATGGACTGAGTCTGGAAGTTGAAGGGCCCCGGGGCCGGGGCCGCTGGGACGAGCCCATTCTCGGAGAGGGCTGATTCGGTCGACATGCTGCTGGCTGGCCGGCGGATGCTCCGTGGCGTGTCGGGGCTGAGCAGGGCGGCGCTGTTCCGGAAGGGCAGCAGGCCGCCTATGTCATTCCAGTTGGCGGTGCTGCTGGTGGCGCTGGAACGCGAGAGTGGGCGGTCGAGTGCACAGTCGAGGTCGATTTCGATATCGGCGTCGGGGTTGTCGTCCTCAGGGGGTGGCTCGACGAGAAGGGGAGGAGTTGGGGAGGGCGGCGGGAGGGCTGACGACAGGCCAGAAGCCATGTGCCTGTCGAGGACGGAGAGAAGGCACAAGAGGCGGCTCTATCTCTTTGATGACGGTCGCGGTCGCGATCGGTCTGGGGATAGTGGGCCTTGGAAGAAGCAGCCCAACTGCTGAATCCAGCCTAGCGCATTGCAACTATGGGCGGCGATCTGCAGATATGCTCGTTAGGCGACGGGAGCTTGTGTGTTGAAGAAACTATCAATTGTGCTGTTGAAGATCCGGATGTCACAGAGAGAATCTGGCAAGGCTCAGGACCAGACCGTGAGGCTGGACGGAGAGGGTCGAATGTCGACGCTCGTCGCGCCCACCCCGCGCAAGCGGGCACTCAGACTGGCATGATGAATGCCTCCCTGCGTGCATTGACTTCACTTTCATTGCTGCTTTGCCGGGCCAGGTGCAAGGATTCAGGGGAACTGGCCGCTAAGTCAGGGGTCTTGACAGGTTCTCTCGGCAGGCATTCTGGTTCTAGGACAGTATTCGAGACCGGTACGTACGCTACCCAGGTAGCCTACCGTAGCCTGCTGTACTTACTGCAGCTAGCTACAATAAGTGCGGACATAGAGTCGCATTGAATTGCTTGCTTCTTTCCCTGGTTGCAGATTTCCTCCAGGCGCCACACACCCATCGCGCTCGAAGATTACCATGCTGCCAATTATTCTTGCTGCATATGCCCCAGGCATTCCCATCTTCCTCCACCAGAATTGACCACTACCTGGGTTTTCACATGTTCCAATCCCAAACATGTGGGGCGGAAGCTTCTCTCTCTTGACCCCATTTCTGACATCTGACATCTGACATCAGCCCTCTTGTGGTCTGTGGTTCGAAGCTGTCTGCCAGTCCGGCCCGGGCGGACCATCTGCGCCGCCACCGAGCCATCATGGAACCGCTACCCTCCACCCAAGACACCCACCAAGGTGCTGCTGGTGCCACAGATCCGAGTCGCCCCGGCCACAGACGCATGTCTTCTGGCGGCGGCCTCCTCTCTAAACTCTCCTTCATGCGCGCCCATCCCTCCGAACACCACGAGCACGACGGCCCAGGCCAGCAGCGCGAGAAGGAGAACCGATCTCCTGCGTCTACCATATACATGCCCATCCCGCGGCCGCCATCCTCGATTGCCACCGCACTGCAGCAGCAGAAGACGAGGCGCCGCCGCGGATCCCTCAGAAAAGTGGCCCTCCTTGGCCGCGGCGCCCAGCGCGAGCGGCGCGAGGCCCACCGCGCCAGCCTGAGCATCGATGTGAAGCAGGCAGAGACATACAGCATGAGCACACCCACGGAGGAGGGCGGCTCCTTCGGGCTAGGCATATCCGATATCACACCCCGGCCCTCGATGGACGGCTACGCGAGCCGCAACGCGCCCGCCGTGACGGCCGCCACCAACCTGCTGCGCGACGGCGCGGCGCCCGGGGCATCCGCTGCCCAGACCCTGCCGAAGCCCAAAGTCGAGGTCGACGAGCCGACGCCCACAAGCCCCACGATGAGCTACACCACGACGGACGACGAGGACATGCTGCACATAGGGAGGAACGCGGGCAGCAGGAAGGGGCCAGAGCTGGCGAGCCTGAGCTCCGGGTCAGACGGCTACTTTTGTTCCTTGCCGCGCCGACGGACAATCAGCCGGGCTAGGTCACCTCTGAGCCTTTCTGGGCTGGCATCTACGCCTCTGCTCCCTACGGACGACGACTGGGACTACTCGGAGACGGAGTGGTGGGGCTGGGTGATCTTGGTCGTCACATGGGTGGTGTTTGTGATCGGTATGGGCTCGTGCTTCAGCATCTGGAACTGGGCTTGGGACGTCGGCACGACGCCGTACGCACCGCCCGAGCTGGAGGATGACCCCACGCTGCCCATCACGGGGTATTATCCGGCCTTGATCATACTGACGTGTGTGATGGCCTGGGTGTGGGTTGTTATCGCGTGGGTGGGCATGAAATACTTCAGACACGCAAAGATAAGCGGGGACTGAAGCCATTAGAATCAAAAATTGCTATCAAACTACGACAAAGTCCATCTCGTGATGCTATCTGCGACGAGAAGCAAAATCGCAAGTCTTACGTCAGAGAGACACACTCGAACACGTCCCGAGAACAGCAGGCCGTCCCTATATCCAATTATCAGGGGACTTTCCAGGCGTGTGTGCCACCTATGGGATGATCACTGTTGGAGGCCTTCAGACCCGCACTGAAGCTCGATTACTGGCGGCTGGAGACTGAGACGTCTAAGAAGCGACGGTCTTGGACAAACTGTCACTGAAGAACAGACGTTATATAGCCGAAGGCTACAAAAGAGATCAACCGCACTATCAGTACCTAGGTAGATGCTAGAAGGAGGGATACGGCCCCTTGAGCTGCAAGTACTGAGGACTGCGCGCGCACCCAGCATGCGTAAGCCATGCAAAAAATCCCTTGCTTCCACATGGGCTTCCTACATCGAAGAAGATATTACAATACTTAATCTTCTCTTCAATTGACCACTGCTCATCTGCTCATATACGAAGATGACCATGGCTCACGACAAGACGCCTGTCCATACCATACGTGGTTAGTCTGTCGTGCTATCCGCATCTCATAGAATATTCTGGATGGGCGAATATACGTGTGTAACGCCTCACCCAGAAGCTTCTTTACGGGGCGGCTTGTCAGTCTGCACAATGCCTGTATTGGAGATACCTAGGTACCTAGATAGTCGGCCATGTGGTGAATTGATACGGCATACCCAAATCTACAAGATACCTAGTTGGGCACTTAGCAGATAGGTGCCTAGATCAGGTTCATGCAAGGCAACATGGCTGGATTGAACTCAGCCTCCCCTCTTGAGTTCCGAATTTGCCTATCAATCAGCCTAGCTAGCTGTACATGCATAGGAACCCGATAAGCGCTTGATCAGATGCGTGAAGCCCGAAGATGATCTCTGCGGTATGAAACGTGAGGTACATGGTAGACTCGACAATAAGAAAAGATGTGGCTGTGGCTAATATTGTTGAAGCGCAGGTGAGGCGACCACAGCGGCAATTACGTACGTTGTCTGCCTGCCGAATGGAGCTTTTCAGCCTCACTTCCCCAGGCGGGCGTTGCTAGGCAGAGGTAAAATGGCACGGACCGAGCTGCGGCCCCTGACCTCAGGGTAGCTGCCTCGAGTTGCAGGTGAGGCTGCCGTTGGAGCACCGCAGAGCTATGAACGCAAACGGGCAGCTTCTGGGGCATTCTGAGCCTGTCCAGCGAGCCCCAGATCATTCCACGGCGCCGATGGACGTTTCCATGCCCGTTGGATCAGGAATAGACCCTCTTCCAGATCCGATCTGCCCTTCTTTTCGGATTTCTGATCTCTGCAGGTCGGACGGCTGCGGCGAGCAAGACGCATCGATATTTTTGCATTTGCAGGGTCCCTCCAGAACGTAGTGGGTCTGCACAACCCCTGTCCGGCCAATCAAAAGGGGGAAGGCGCCATAGAAACTCTTAGAATTTCCATGGGCGAAGCCTCCATGTACGTATTTGAGCTCCCCTCTGCCTGCTGCTCTGCAACGCCAACCTCTTCTTCCCAACCTCACAGATTTCACCACTTCCCATCTTCATCAACTGCCAAAAACCTCTTCTCTCTTCCCTCTCAGACATCGCATCGCAAGATTCGATCTGACAAAGTTTTCTTTCCCCTTCGCTTTCAGTGATACCCAAAGGTAAGCAGACCCAAAGACCCCACCACCACCTGAATCAGCTGTACAATTCCCATCCCCGCCCTCAGCCTGGCCTGCGCCTGAGCGAGATCCCTCCAGCCTTATGTTTCCAAGGGAGATGGCGACCTGATCTCCTTGACTGGAAACGCATGCGCACTGCATCTCCCTGTTGGAATCCATCCGCCGTGGCTCTCAATTGCAGGGAGCAGGTGGCTTTGGAGCAAACAAGCAAGGCTTCCGTTTGTTCTCGTTTCCACAGCGACCCACCAAAGTTTGCCCCCTTCTACATTAATACACCCAACTGCACTGCGCTGCATTCATTACATTGTCCTTTTCCGAATCTTCGGTCCGCACAAGCAAACCTCACATTCGCTAACTGTTGATTCTTCAGTAATTGACGACGTTACGAAACCTTCAAGATGTCTGGCGAAACCTTCGAGTTCCAGGCTGAGATCTCTCAGCTGCTCTCGCTGATCATCAACACCGTCTACTCAAACAAGGAGATCTTCCTGCGAGAGCTCGTCTCCAACGCATCAGATGCCCTCGACAAGATCCGATACGAGGCCTTGTCCGACCCCAGCAAGCTGGACTCGGGCAAGGACCTCCGTGTCGACATCATCCCCGACAAGGAGAGCAAGACTCTGACCATCCGCGACACTGGTATCGGCATGACCAAGGCTGTAAGTGATAGCTCTACCAGCTAAGATCGTTTTACAAACACAGATGACTAACTTGCTCGCAGGACCTCGTCAACAACCTCGGCACAATCGCCCGCTCTGGCACAAAGCAGTTCATGGAGGCCCTGACCGCAGGTGCTGACATCTCCATGATTGGCCAGTTCGGTGTTGGTTTCTACTCTGCCTACCTTGTGGCCGACCGTGTCACGGTCGTGTCCAAGAACAACGATGACGAGCAGTACGTCTGGGAGTCCAGCGCTGGTGGTACCTTCACCATCACCACCGACACCGAGGGCGAGCAGATCGGCCGTGGTACCAAGATCATCCTCCACCTGAAGGATGAGCAGGTTGACTACCTCAACGAGTCCAAGATCAAGGAGGTCATCAAGAAGCACTCCGAGTTCATCTCATACCCCATCTACCTCCACGTCACGAAGGAGGAGGAGAAGGAGGTCCCTGACGAGGAGGCCACTGAGACCACCGAGGAGGGTGACGACAAGAAGCCCAAGATCGAGGAGGTCGACGACGAGGAGGAGGACAAGGAGAAGAAGCCCAAGACCAAGAAGGTCAAGGAGACCAAGATCGAAGAGGAGGAGCTGAACAAGCAGAAGCCCATCTGGACTCGTAACCCCTCCGACATCAACCAGGAGGAGTACGCTGCCTTCTACAAGTCCCTGTCCAACGACTGGGAGGACCACCTGGCCGTCAAGCACTTCTCTGTCGAGGGTCAGCTTGAGTTCCGCGCCATTCTCTTCGTGCCCAAGCGCGCTCCCTTCGACCTGTTCGAGACCAAGAAGACCAAGAACAACATCAAGCTCTATGTTCGCCGTGTCTTCATCACCGACGATGCCACCGAGCTCATTCCCGAGTGGCTCAGCTTCGTCAAGGGCGTCGTCGACTCTGAGGACCTGCCCCTCAACCTGTCTCGTGAGACCCTGCAGCAGAACAAGATTATGAAGGTCATCAAGAAGAACATCGTCAAGAAGGCTCTCGAGCTCTTCCAGGAGATCGCTGAGGACAAGGAGCAGTTCGACAAGTTCTACACTGCCTTCTCCAAGAACTTGAAGCTCGGCATCCACGAGGACTCCCAGAACCGCCAGATCCTGGCCAAGCTCCTGCGCTTCAACTCCACCAAGTCTGGCGACGAGCAGACCTCTCTGGCCGACTACGTCACTCGCATGCCCGAGCACCAGAAGAACATGTACTACATCACCGGCGAGTCTCTCGCCGCTGTTGCCAAGTCCCCCTTCCTTGACGCTCTCAAGGCCAAGGACTTCGAGGTTCTGTTCCTGGTTGACCCCATCGACGAGTACGCCATGACGCAGCTGAAGGAGTTCGAGGGCAAGAAGCTCGTTGACATCACCAAGGACTTCGAGCTCGAGGAGACCGAGGAGGAGAAGAAGCAGCGTGAGGAGGAGGAGAAGGAGTACGAGGACCTGACCAAGGCTCTCAAGAACGTCCTCGGCGACAAGGTTGAGAAGGTCGTCGTCTCCCACAAGCTTGTCGGCTCCCCTTGCGCCATCCGCACCGGCCAGTTCGGTTGGTCTGCCAACATGGAGCGTATCATGAAGGCCCAGGCCCTCCGTGACACCTCCATGTCCAGCTACATGTCTTCCAAGAAGACCTTCGAGATCTCTCCCAAGAGCCCCATCGTCAAGGAGCTCAAGAAGAAGGTCGAGGCCGACGGCGAGAACGACAAGACTGTCAAGTCCATCGTCCAGCTCCTGTTTGAGACCTCCCTGCTGGTCTCTGGCTTCACCATCGATGAGCCCGCTGGCTTCGCCGAGCGTATCCACAAGCTGGTGTCTCTTGGCCTGAACCTGGACGAGGAGCCTGAGGCTGCCGCTGATGCTCCTGCCGCTTCCGACTCCACGCCTGCCGCCGAGACTGGCGACAGCGCCATGGAGGAGGTCGACTAAATCAATCGGTCACGGAATGGGCAAATGGGAGTGCAGGATAGGCGATCGCATTAAAAAGTGGTTACAGGAGTTTGGCACGGGTCTCTTCGGGTTTTGACACCTCATACTTGGCAGGTCGCTACACGAGCGGTAATGTCGTCCTTCAGCCTGGATGTACTGTAGTAGTATCTCAAGAGGAAAGGATTGCCTCTTTTCAGCACAATCCTAGTAGACGATAATGAATTTCACGTTTTGAAGATGCACATAACTTGTTCCTTTCCCCTTTGAAATGAAATGACCATGCTGTCAAAGGTGATCGAATGATTCTCACTCCACTCAGGCACCCTGCTCTGACCTTTTGCAGCGAAGCTCTTATCTCCGGATGATCTTCAGAAGTTTCCCTCCTTAGTCGTAAGCCCAACATCATGATTGGCCTACTCATGGAGGCACTGGAACTATACGGTCTCTTCATGTCTGTCTTGGTGCTCCCTGCTCTCATCGAGCCTTGCGGCACCGTATGCCTTGCGGCACCGTATGCCTTGCGGCACCGTATGCCTTGCGGCACCGTATGCCTTGTTAGGACCTCTATCCCCGTGAGTTCTTCCGTCTTTTATGGGAATATACAACGCGATTCGGCTTCGGGCTTTCCGATTTATTTTCTCCTATTGCAGCAGGACGCGATGGAACTGACTTGGGCTAGATAACTGAGGTGGAACCACAGGCTGGCAGGATGTACATTAGCCTGGGAGTCCTACTGCCTCACGGGACTAAGGTTGAGAAAGTACCTAACGATAAACACCAATTAATCCTGAACTTCTGGAAGATACTAATTCTGGGTCTTCCTTTGCTGTTCACCCAAATATGCTGTATAGTGCTTCCTGGAACTGTGCCCGATTCCATGGTCGCCATATTGCTGTAAACACGTATTGGCGCCTGGTCTGGTATCTGGCGAACGGCTGACCTGGCCAAGAGAAATTCCATTGGCATGCGCCTGTGTCAGGCACAGCTCGCGGACCGCTGTTCTGTCCCCCGCAAATCTGGACATCCGCCCAAGGCGTTGCGGATTAGACTGTATTCGTACATGTCTGTGAACTTCCAAAGTTGACGACGGCTCACATATTGCGTCATAATCCCAAAAGGCCTGTGGCGACAATCTCAGAAGAAGTAATTGATGAACCGCTGGGGAGAAGAAACGGAAATTAACATGAGGATTCTCTGATCAGCCAAAAATCTATTCTGGATGCATACCATCCCGTGGAATTGCTCACGTCCAAAGATGATGCTTTGGCAGTCTCCAAATGACTACTCGCTAGTGTACGTAGACTATCAGTAACTAGTCCCTCGCCTGTGTGCTTTTCTCAGAACATGTCTGAGGTACCACCCCTAGATCCCCTAAAATGTCTTCTCTGTTGACGCGAAGTTTTAGCGAGATCTTCACAAGAGACTCATCAAACAATATTTCCTTCGAAGCATGAATAGCATCATGTTTGGCAAATTTTCCCTGGGCAAAGTCTGGCAATTTGAATCCATGTTCCCGTACCAGTGGGTGATCTTTCTTGAGGTGGCCAGTCAGATCCATGATCTCCAACCCCCTAAAGAAGCCCAGGCCTTGATCCCACATCAAGAAGTCGGCTATCTTTATCATCAACATCTGTGAATCCGATATGGGGACTCGAATGGATGCAGATTTTCGAGATGATGTGGACCCCGCCCGGCCTTCAGCCCTAAGCCGAACATGTCGAGCTTGAGATCTCCTGGTGTGCCATGTATTCAGAGTATCTCTCCATGTCCTCAGGGTCTGGGAGGCATTGATGTTTGTGTGTTTGTGGTTGAAAAGTTTTAAGGCTTCGTATTTCTTGATGAGAACCTCATCGCTGGCAGAAACTAGCCGCTGCTCTTCGTCTTCACCTGAAAAAAGGCCTTCTTGAATGGCCTTTTGCAGACCTTCGTCAGTCAAGAGGAAGTTTAAGCCAGCTTCGCAGATGTAGATATGATCCCTTGGCTTGAGATATCGATCGTAGAGAGCCCGCAGCCCAGACCTCAGTACCTCAAACTCAGCCTCCAGTTTCTCGTGTTCTTCGAAAAGGCCTGCAGAGAGCATCAAAACTAACGCGGGATCGAGGGCTGCCTGCAAGACATCATCATGGTTTGGTGGGCCGACTTGTTCCGACATACGCAAAACGGATTCTGGCCCTATGAAGACTTGATCGGTAGTCGGGTTGAACCATGTTATCATACGGAGCATCTCGTCCCTGTAGCACACCTCTTCCCAAAATTCCTGATACTGGGCCTTGCTCCAGGCACGGGAGAGATTCCTAGGCAGCCACAGCTCCCAGAACCACGTCGACAAAGGCCTCGAGATCTTTTGTGTTTCGCTTCGGGCCTCACGGCAAGCGTACATTATCGCTGGAGCGCTGGTCTGCGGCCTGAAGTTCACGGATGCGCAACACTCGCAGCGTTGAGGTTTGTTGCAGATGTTGAATTTGGGTGCAGGCTTGCTACCAAACGGTATGACTCGGCGCGGGAGCCAGGCCATTCTCCAGACTTTTGCCCGAAGATGTGCAGGCAGATCGCTGAATCGAGGGAAGGTTCTCAACGTGGAGTCGATGTGCGTAGCGGCTGAGCTTGATTTCTTTGCAGCAACGGAGTCTTCACCGTCCTTGTCCGGGTCCTCGTCTGCGCAGAGTTAGGTCAGCAAATCTGCAACACTCTTGTTGAGAAAACATTAATTACCCCCCAAAACACTGCCTGGATTTCCCCCAAACTGTTCGATCATACCAAGGGGATCCATGTGTTTTTGAGGCAAAAAGCTGGAATTGCTCATCTTGATCAAATGTCCCGCGAAACTGCTTTTGTGTTGAGGCGCCTGTGTTATGTTTTTGCTTCTGGTGATGGGCCCGTGGAAAGAGTTGCTCTTGGTCGAAATTTTGCACAGGGGAAGGTTCCAGGAAACCCCATTTAAATAGTAGTGGCGGGAGATCAGGAAGAGCGAGAGCGGTGTCACTGCGTTGAGTGAGTTCCATTGGCAAGGAGCGGCAAGTTTATAACATGGACAAGTCACTTTACAACATGTCTCGTAAGCTCTGAGCAAGGGAGATTGCTGTGATTCGAGATGTCAGATAAGTGACTCTCATGGGTCCGAACTTGGGACGAGGTTTGTTATCACTCTGTTACAGTGACTGACTACACATGCCTCGAGGTAGTCGAGAAGAGATCAAAAAAGACTAGAAAGCCTTTGCCCCCGGTGCTTTGCGGGCTTGAGCCGCTACCATCGGGTCATGTATGTCCTCCACAAATCTATGAACTTTTTGTTGGGAAAAATCTCAAGCCGTCACGACGATGTCGAGTAGTTCCGCGCCGAGATGGGATTTGAGCAGTGATTCAAGCGTGTGAAGTTGTCAAACAGCCACTCGAATGAACGGCCAGCCTCTATGCCAGCATAGCTGCAAAGCCATGAGTATGATGTCGTGTAAAGCGTGGAGAATAGGTCGGGTGAGCAACTGTGCGATGAGGTCAGCACGTCCACGGAAAGCAAGCTATCGATGACTTGATTTCAGAAGCAAGAAGAGTCCCATCATAGATTGGCATTGGTAAGCGTCATAGCCATGACGGCAGCTGTTGGCGTGTTTGAAATGAGGCTGGCACAAGGCTCGAAAATACAGGCCAGTAAATTCTTAAATCTGAAAAGGTGGGCAGGTGGCACAATAATGATCAAGGGTGGAGATGATAGCAATGATCTCGTAAGACACTAAATGGGTGGCAGGCTCCCAGAGTTTCATCGTACGGAGCCACAACTTTATAGATTGAAAGCACACCGGAGTCAACACATGCTGATAAGAGAGGGCATGAAGCAGCCAAGCGGGACTGGTACCGAGACGCCTTGTCTTTCGAGTGGCTAATCTTGAAGCCGTCAGCATTCGTCACTTATTTGGTCCGCCGCCCTTTTCATGTTCGAGAACAGCTCGGCTTACTCGTAATGATGGTCCACGGAGATGCATTCGAACGAGGTCAAGTAGCAGCCGATGAAGTTGGCCTTGTCGGAGGGATAATGGACGAGAGAGAACGAACTCTAAAATTAGACGTCAAGATGCGGGGTTGCAAGACGCCACGGAACGTACTGTCCGTGCATGTATCCCAGCCGCAGTATCATATTGATAGTAGGGGGCTTAGTAGGAAGGCCTCTACATTGGCCAATAGGTGCGTCCGGCGGACCTGATACTGCAGTACCACGGCTCTACTTAGTACACAAAGTTCTACCAAAGTCCGCAACTGCTGGGTTGTTGTACACTTGAAGTAACCTTATCGCAGCACTTGAGTGTACTGAAGCTGTCGAATATAAAGGGCTGCTCGAGACTGGCTTTCATGACACAGATTTCTCAGCTGTGAACAACAACCCCTTTATGAGTCGCATCGCGCTCACCATGCCCTTCACGTCTATCTAACGACGTGACCATCCCGCTATTTAGTGTTTTCTCCACCTCTTCATTTACTCTCAGCGTCAGCCTGATCCTCGGGCTGACGCTGAATCTCGTATTTCACCCCAGCTCCCGGCAAACTGCGACCATGGTGATCCTACAATTCCTGTATGAGGTGCGCGCCCAGCATCGGAAGGAATGAGTTCGAGTTGTTTAGACAAAGCTGGAATGTGGAGCGGACACCATTTGGTATCTGCTAGGACCCAGACCAAGACCATCCTGAAATGGCTCTTTGAGGACAGAGTATGGTCTTGGTCTGGGTCCTAGCGGATACCAAATGGTGTCCATTCCACATTCTATCGTTGCCTTTACAGCAGGGGATGTAGGCGGTAAAGCCCTCCGTGTAACCACGATGCTGGCGCATCTCGTACAGGAGTGTTGGAGACCAGTATACTAGACAACTACTATCTGGACTCCAACAGGAGGGCTGGGTTCATTTCAGCAGGATGCCGCTCGGGAGCATGAGAGATGGGGTCGGCTTTGTCTATACGTTAGCCCTCGAGCGAGTTGATGCCTTTCAGATGAAACAATGCCTACTCTGCTGATCACTAGACAGGACTCTACCGTACACAAGACAGCCCATCAGGGATTTACTTCCCTGATGCGAGAGCAGTAAATTACGAGAGCCTTATGAAATCATGACATCAACAACCCACGAGCAAAAGAGTCGCCTTGACGACCTGTCAATGCCCTTCGAGCCAGACCTGAATGACGACTTCTACTCCGAGTTCTTAGACTTTGGACCAGGAAACAATGCCTTCTTCGAAACTCTTCTGGACCCGTCCGAACCCCTCCTCAACTCCTTGCCGCCCATTGATCTCGACAATGCCATGAATGCTTCTGGTGTCCAGCCTTCAGGTGCAGAGCTAGACTGGCCAGGCGAACGGCAGGAAAATCTGGAGCCAGCCACAGTAAATCTACCACAACTCAACTTACAAATTGTGGACAACAGCTACCGGATGCAACTTGGCTTGCCTGAAGGAAGTCAGCGACTGTTCGAGCATTCCGTTCCCCACTGGCAGCCTCACGACGATGATCCACAACAGCAGCAGAGAATTCTGCCAGTACTAGCACCACGCAAACCCAGGGTAGGAACGGGTTTACAACATCCTTCTGATGATAAGACACCAGAGAAAGCGAGAACCGCGAAAAGGAGGACGAAACTTTATCCAGAAGAAGACATTACATGTCGTTACTGCAACATCAAAACGGAAACACCAGGGGAATTGAGGTGAGTGGAATCTGCATAAGCACAACGCTGCCGCAAAACATAAAGCCTTCAACGTGATCTTGAGTCTGGGTGGGTAAGGGCTAATTACATGACATAGAAAGCATCAGAAAAGACGACATGATGATCCACAAGAGCAATGCTCCGTTTGCGATTACAGAGCGAGGTTCAAACGAGACTTGAATCGACATTACAGGGTCCATCACCCCAAGTCTGCAGATAACATGGGAATTCCTGTGCTCACCTCTCCATGTCCAGTCAAGTCTTGTGGCAAGACGTTCGCGCGACCTGACCACATGACCAGGCACGTGAAGAGAGCACATGCTATTGACTGGAATGAATGATATGATCGATCAATTTCTGGAAGCTCAACCTTGGTGCGTGTCGCGTTGTTCGACAACGTCTCGCGCACCGGCGCATCAATCCTAGCACCATCCAGAAAGTCTTGGTCTTCTACGGCCATCCGTGTGACGTATTTTGGTATCTTTAATTCATGTGATAAATTTAGGAGAAGGGTTGAAAGAGGGGAAGCGGGCAGCCAGCTTTACAAAGGGATGTCACGTATACCAGTGCGTCCCCTTCTCCGTCTCT
The DNA here is from genome assembly GCF_014595645.1 of Diaporthe citri. Taxonomy (NCBI): domain Eukaryota; kingdom Fungi; phylum Ascomycota; class Sordariomycetes; order Diaporthales; family Diaporthaceae; genus Diaporthe; species Diaporthe citri. The sequence continues at coordinate 1,348,712 of NW_025064854.1, read as the reverse complement.
CAGGAACACAACAATATTGCCTGAAAGTGTTCCATATAGCTCTGCCATGCCTCGTCGTCGCCATAAACACAGCGGTGAATAAAGAAACCCCATTTATGGAGTTTAGCATCAATAAAGTCTCTTTACGTGCTGCCGAATGCGAATACCTTGGTTGACCATTCCAGGTCGCTGACATAAAGTATTGAAGCTTGGTCAACGACGTGATGTGGCGTGTAGTTGTTGTGAGTTTCGTTACTGCTATTTCTGCAGCATGTTAGAATCAAGCTTTTCGGAAAAACTCGACATCCTGACCTCTGCGCCGTCAGTTTCTCGCCACGTTCCTGGTGCCATCTAGCCTGTTACCCAAGGCGCATAGCATGGCTGTGCCAAGTCCTGCCCTCGAGACGAGCACACACGCGCCACGCTAGGCCAACGACGTGGGATTAGCAAGATGAGCACATCGTTTCGAGGGCTGACTCGCTTCGTGAGCGAACAAACCTCCGGCAATCAGTATCTCATACGACATTTCGGACATTTCCCCGCGCTCCCGTCCGTCAATCCCCCATGGGGTCCCGTGCCCGGGATGGATGGGCACTGTCAATGTTGCCCCAGGCTTCGCCCCGCAAGGACCCATGCCTCTCGTGCTGAACTACGTTACCCCAGGGCCAAGGGCGCGTGCACATTACTGGAAATCCTGACACATGTTCTGAGGATCGTTGATGCGCCTTGCATGGCTGCGGCGTCATTGGGAGAAATTACTTGGGCGCTCTTAGTTGGTCCGGATGTCTGGGCTAGAGTCGAGATTAATTAAACTTCACGGCGAAACATAAATACTCTGCACTGCTCTGATGTTACACACCATGTATTCCCCCAATAAATAGGTTTTTTGTGTTGGGCGACGCATCGCATCTGATAATTCTTTTGCTGTTGAAGAGACGAAACGCAGGAGTTCATCCAGATTCGACAGGCTTCGGCAGGACTTGACACAATGGATCAACGACATCGATGGATGGTACATGGCAAGCTTGAAAAGAAAGCTCTGCTCGTTGCCATCAACTCCCTTGCCGGATTGTCTATCTTCTTCTTCGGTAAGCTTAGGCGGAATGTGGTCACCCTGAAGGTGGTAGGGATGGAAAGACTGACGCCCCCAAGGCTACGACCAGGGGATGATGGGAGGCGTCAACGAATCTCGAGACTACATTGACCTCATGGGCCTCGGCCATGTCACCGACGAAGGCAACCCGGTAATCACCGACACTCTCCTCCAAGGCGGCATCATGTGCGTCTACTACCTTGGAACCCTTCTGGGCTGCCTCATGGGGGGCTCCTTGGGAGATGGCTACGGGCGGATCAAGGCGATCGGGGCCGGTGCCCTATGGGGTATCCTCGGTGCGGCGCTCTAGTGTTCGGCCATGAACCCCAGCTGGATGATTTGCGCGCGACTCGTCAACGGCATCGGAACCGGTATCTTGAACGGAATCGTTCCCGCGTGGGCCTCCGAGCTGGCGGATTATACTTCTCGGGGAACATTCATCGCGATGGAGTTCACACTGAACATATCGGTGTGGTCGTCGCCTACTGGCTCGGCTACGCTGTGCGGTTCATCGACAACGGGAACTCACCGGTCCGATGGCGCTTTCCTATTGCATTCCAGATCATTCCCCTCCTGTTCCTACTTGTCGGGTGTTGGCTGTTTCCAGAGTCTCCCAGATGGTTGGCTAGAGTCGGGCGAGACGATGAGGCACTGTATATTCTGCAGCGCCTTCGAGAAACGACTGGACCCGACGCTGGACTGGCCGAGGCCGAACTTGCTAATATCAAAGGGGTGGTACAGCTAGAGAAGAAGACAGACGGGACTTCGTACATCGCGATGCTTTTCGGCCTCAGGTCCGGCAAGCTGCACACGGCCCGACGAGTCCAATTGGTTATTTGGCTCCAGATTATGCAGTGCTGGACCGGAATAGCTGGCGTCACCATGTATGGTCCGAGTAAGTTGCATCCATGCACCTTGTTTGTCTCTCTTTCTAGGGTTCTCAACTCTTACTAACCTGCTTGTGTGACTTCTACAGCCATCTTCAGCATCGCCGGATTCAACTCTGACAAGTCCCAATGGGTCTCTGGGCTGAACAACATCACCTACACCTTCGCGACACTTGTCTGCGCTTTCACGATCGATCGAATCGGCCGCCGCTGGACTTTATACTGGGGATCGGTCGGGCAAGGGATCGCCATGTTCTTGGTCGGTGGCCTCTCGCGAGCTGGCCTTGACGCAAGAGCTCAGGGCAACATCGACACAGCAAACCAATGGGGCGCTACTGCGGCGTCCTTTGTATTTGTGTATACCTTCATCTTCGGTGCCACTTGGCTCACAGTACCGTGGCTATACCCAGCAGAGATTTTCCCTCTGCAGGTACGGGCCAAGGGAAACAGCTTTGGAGTCGTTGGCTGGAGCATTGGCAATGGGTGAGTGCTATAAACGCGATCCGCACACGACGACTTGTTTCTCCGTACAAAGAGCTGACGCCCGGCTAGCACACTGACTCTAGTTCTGCCGTACATTGTCAGTGCCATAAGCGAGAAGATGATGTACATTTTTGGAGCAGTCAATATCATCAGCATTCCTATTGGTGAGCCAGCGACGGAATTATCATGTAACTACATAATGCACGAGACCGCTAACACGCCGCAGTCTGGGCACTTTACCCCGAATCTAATCAGCGCACACTGGAAGAGATGGACTTGCTCTTCGCGCGGCAGATACTCCTTGGGCTTGGGACGCAGAAAAGACGTTTGCAATGCTGAAAGAGCAGAACCCTGGCCTTGGTGGTGCTGCAAGACATGATGGTCGTGAATATTTGGAGGCCAAGGTAGCGGATGCAGCGATGACCCACCATGAGTAGGACTGAGAAAATTGCCTGGTTTGACGTCAAGACCGCATGACGATTGCTCGACAATGTAACTGAAGCTACGGTATATTTCGTGCCTTTCAATCTTGTAGGTACTCGCTAAAGATACTTCATTTTGCCATGTCTGTATGAGCACGATTCAACCTACCAGAATAAATATCGGCCATTAAATCATATATGGCGGCGCGTATAACCGTGGCAGTATAGCACAGGACGTTTCTTAACAGGAGATCAGAATTTCAGAACATTAGGGGCATCATTTACAGGTCAAAAGCAAGTCATCACAATTTGTTTCGCAGCAGCATGTGTAACTCAAGATCCAGGGGCGAGACGCGTGGACGAGAAACCCATTTTAAAACCCAGGGTTGCCATGCCGCTTGATCAGCATGGGGTAATTCTGGGGAAGATGCTGCGGTTCCGATTCGCGTGTGCCCTCGAGACGAGTTACGCCCAAGACGCGAGCCGGCTCCGGGGCTGCCCTGCCTGCCACACGTCCTACTCCAGACGCTTCGCATTTTCTTGGCTCTCACTAGGGAAACCAAATTCCAGAGCCAGGCCCAACCAACCTGTGAATTGAAATATTTTGAAAGCTCACCGTGGACACGACAACAAAGAACGCTCTCATGTCCAGCAAGAGTGCAATCCCATCCCATCTGTCTTCATTGAAGTTTCCACGGTAGACAGAGTAAATATGTCTGCGCTGGCATCGTGGCGTTTGCTCCGTGGGAAGACGGCCTGCAGCACCGGCGACACAACAGGCATTGGCCGAGAAATAGCGTTAGAATACCTACGACAAGGCGCCAATGTCGCCGTGAATCACCTAGATCTCCTCCAAGACGCAAAACACAAGCACAGCCTACTGGAAACGGCGAAGGAGATCAGGAGCCGAGGCGCCAGCGAAGGTCTGCCGGCTGGAGAGCTCATTGAGGTGCCTGGAGACATCACCAAGCCGAAAACGGGTCACAATCTGGTCGAAGAAGCCGTGAAAAACTGGGGTGGCATTGATATCTTTGTTGCGAACGCTGGCATTTTCAAAGCGTGCGAGTTCCTCTGGTAAGAACTGCAACGCCTCTGGTTCCTTACCACGTTCAAGATCATACATGATGCTAATTCACGCATTTTTTTCTGAACTAGAATCGACGAAGATATATTTGACCAGTCTATAAAAGTCAACGTCAACGGAACGCTCTACACATGCCAGGCGGCAGCACGTCAGATGAAAAAGCAAGGCCGTGGCGGATCGATAATAGGCATTTCCTCGATCAGTGCGTTACAAGGAGGCGGCCTTCAAGTACATTACACGCCAACCAAGGCGGCTGTACTGTCGATGATTCAGTCAATGGCTATTGCGCTTGCAAAGGACAAGATCAGGTGCAACGCCCTGCTGCCCGGGACAATCCACACGCAGCTGGCGGATGAGGACATGGCAAATGATGTCAAGCGCAAGTACCTAGAGCATCGGATTCCCATGGGACGGGTGGGCAGACCAGAGGATCTGGCTGGGCCGGCGGTGTTCCTGGGCTGCGAGCAACTGAGTGGATTCATGACTGGGTCGCAGATATTAGTGGATGGTGGAATGTTTGTCCACCTGCAGTGACTCAAGCCACACACGACTCGATACATTTAGATTCCCTCTGGTGTGTCTTTTGGGCTCTCTAGGGCGTCAGTGCAAAAGCAGAAGCCAGGAGTAGAACGGCAATTGATGCCCGGAAATGAATAGCAACCAAAGGCTGCCTGTCGTGGATTCATGGCCATCCTGTTTCGTGCTCCTCCCTATGTGAGTGACAGCGTACAGAAACTCTAGTTTGTGTATTCGGGTCTCTGTCAGCTTGAATGCAGCCTGTATGGACTAGGAGAACTCGAATAAGTGGTGGTCTACTGAATCTGGGTGATGACCAAAAAAGACCAACCACCTAAAACGGGCGTTGGCTCATGTAAATACCCTGGGACATGTGTGGTGCTCCCTGAGTACTCGCTTACATAAGCCTGCGGGCCTACTTCAGTCACCCAATCGGTCTCCGTTCCAACTTCCCACTTCTGCGTCCCATGATACCTCGGGTGCTTTACCTACTGCAGTAGGTAGCTCCTCGACTCGAGCCCATTTCAAGCCAGTGTGAAGCTCGAAACTTGCTCCGCACGCTTCAAATCTTGATTGCCAGGCAACATGCCTCCCGTGCGCACTTTCACTAGGGGAAGGCAATCTAGAGGGAGGGGCCTGAGGAAGACCACAGGATGGAGATGCCATCTCGCCCTTGTCACACATCGATGTCTCCACGCAGCCGACCTTGTTAACACCACAGCCCGAACTCGAGCACGGCACGTTGTGTACTGATACGTCAACCCCGCAAGACCGTCAACCGCGAGCGTCGTTTGGCTCCTCCCGGGCCAACGTGGATAACGCGACCTCTATCTGGGTCGACTTGCTTTTACACGACGCCGCGCTGCAAGCCGACCGTCCAGAAAACGTCGATATAGACTTGGAGGGTATCGGCATACTTGACGACTCGCTCGTGCAGTCTCCTAGTCACTTCGAGACCAGACCAACTGGGGCGTATGCAGTGCCTGAGGAGGCTGGACAATCGCCCGCATCATCGAACCCACTTCTTCAAGAGCGGACTACCAGCGTCATAGCGTTCGAAGCTTTGGAGAAGAAGGAATGGCAATCGGCCTCGCCCATTTCGCTAACTACTTCGGAGGTTGCGCTGTTCCAGCATTTTGTGCGACAACTTAGCCAATGGGTGAGCTGCGCCATCCTTTTGTGTTCCCTCTATTGTTCGAGTTGTCCCGTCTTGCTGAATTCTATTGATTATTCTAGTTGGATCTGTTCGACCCACGGATACCCTTTGCGACTCTGGTACCACACTTGGCGGCAAGTGGTCTCACCCAAAATTCTCGCGTGCCTGTAAGCCGTTAAAAGGAGCCAGATGCATAATGTAGGACTGATGAATGCCATCTGGGCTCTTTCCTCACGCCACCTATCCCTGAGTAGCCAGCCCAACGAGGCTTCCTTCTACGACCCAAATGATGCCCTTCCCTATTACTACAAGACACTGCGCTACGTCCAGAAGGCCATGCAGTACAACACGTACAAGACCAGCCTGGAGTTGCTCGCTACCTCACTTATTGTCTCTACCTTCGAGATGCTGGACGGATCCAGCCAAGACTGGGAGAGGCACCTCCACGGCGTCTTCCTAATTCAGCGCTCGCAGGTCATACACGGCGATTCCATGGGCGTGCGTCAGGGAGTTTGGTAGGCATGGCTCTGCCAGGATGTTTGGGCTGCGTACCGCGAGAGGCGGAGGCCCTGGAGCCCTCTGACCTTGCAGCTCGGTCCGTGTACCTGTTTGCACAGGGGGTCGGGTACTGCTCGAGAGAGAACATGGAGGACGGCGCGATGGAGCCCTTAGCCCGGATAGCCAGGGCTGCGGAGCTCAGGAGTATGCTGGAAGACTGGAAGACGTACCTGACTGCTGAGTTTGAACCTCTGCCCCAGCCGCGCTCGGCCGAGGATGCCTTTGAGCCTATCTGGATCCATCCAACAGCTTTTGGTAAGTCTATATCCAAGTCATCCAAGGGCGTTCTGCATCTGACGAAGCGTCTGGCGCAGCTGTGGCGATGAAACTGTACTACTGTTCCCACATCCTCTTTCTGCTCCACCAGCCCATGCTGGGCGGGCCCGAGGTGTACGCACAACAGCGAAGAAGCCTGAGAGAATGCATAAACGCAGTATGCGGAATTGCAATGACGTTGAAAGACTTCGCTTCGAGTGTCATGTGTTCGCAGTGCTTGTTTATTGGTATGTCCCCGCCGCGTCTAAACTCTCGACCGCAAACCTCGTTCTCGGCTAAATTGCTACCTCGTGAAAATCACAGCCGGCGGCCCGTTAGAAGACAGCGGCCAGAGAGTCACAGTTCTGAATCTGCTCGCTGGCTGCCGCCAACGGGCTGGCTGGCCCGTTGATGACCTCGGCGAGAAACTGAAAAGTAAATGGTGGGAAGGGTCTACGAAGCCGGTAATTCATTCGAGCGGCTTTTGCTTTCAGGCAACAGTGTCTCGAGACGTGCCTACCTCGACCATTCCATACGAATCTCTCGCGCCGTGTGGGCTTTCTCAGTCGTGGTTGTATTATGGCAATTGACAAATATCTCGTCGTACCTCTGTGAAACCCGTAGGGCTCGCGACCACTGTGGCTTTATCTACACAATTTGCGTACCTGCAGAACAATGTGGCGTCAATCTGAAGTTCTCATGCTTCCATGCGCTTACTTGTGATGAATCTTAGAACAGCTTGTTTATTGTTTAACCAAGATCGTATGTGTCGAATTTGACATGCTCTCACCCTCTTCTTCGTCTAACGTAGTCTTGGAACAATTGAATGTACATGCAGACAATGTTTCCAACCCACAGTGTGTGTGCCCTGCACCAGCTGCATGCGAGAATTGAGGTTACATGACCATTCAGGGGCAAAACATGACGGACTGTTGGTGTCCATGACCAATTTGCATTAGAATAGGATGCAGTTGGTTGTTAGCGTAGTGGAATCTTTATAAGCCAACTACCATGTCAAGACTGTTGGTCTGCCACTGGAATTGTCAGCCCTTGTATTGAAGTTCAGCAGAGACGATGCTGGACAAGGATTCTTCTCATTTTTCATAATCAAGCTGAAAGCTATCACCTCTACTAATACGGCATCCTCGAAGGCCTCAAGTCAGTCTGCTCTGCGTTGACTACGGCTCAGGACTTTTCGTTCTCGTGATACAACGCGTCAGTGTTCTAAAGGAGTAATTGGCTTGTGGCTGAGACCTCTCCCTGAGGCCGTTGCACACATCACATCATTATCAACCGCCTCGCCCATGACCGAGGAAAACAGTCGCGTCCGCCGTCCGGCGACGGAGGGCCCTTGCCCTGCTGGTCAGGAATCAATAGAGACGGAGTCAACAAGCCGTAAGGGCCTGGGATTCTGGCTGGTTTTCCTTGGCCTCTGCTTCGCCGGGTTCGTCAGTGCCACCGATGCCACGATCATCTTCACCGCGCTGCCCACCATCTCGAACGACCTTGGCGGCGAGGGGGACTACACGTACATCTGGCTGGCCAACGCGTACGTCTTCGCGTCCACGGCGATACAGCCCCTCTATGGCCAGCTCTCCAACATCTTCGGCCGGCGCTATCCCATGATCGTGTCGGTGGTACTCTTTGCTCTAGGCAGTGGTGTTGCTGGCGGGGCGAGCACCTCGGCCATGTTCATCGCCGGCCGCCTGGTGCAAGGGTTGGGTGCTGGCGGCATGGTGATGCTTATTGACCTTATTGTCTGTGACCTGGTCCCATTGAGAGAGCGCAGCACATACCTCGGCAGCGTCCTTGGAGCGTGCGCCGTTGGGAGTCTTGTTGGCCCTGTCATTGGTGGTGCAATCGTCAGCCGCACGACCTGGAGATGGGCCTTCTGGATCAACTTGCCTGTGTGTGCGCTGACATTGGCAATCATGGTGCCTTTTCTGCGCCTTTCATGGAACAGATCACCGCCTTGGATGCATTCGCTGACCCGCATCGACTACCTGGGCAACACTATCTTCGTCGGATCTATCACGTCGATCCTGATTAGTCTTATACAAGGTGGTGTTGTCTATCCCTGGGGCTCAAGGCCGATCATCCTTCCACTCGTGATCGGAGTGGTAGGATGGGCCGTGTTCTTCGTCCAACAGGGCTATTGCAAGGAGCCCACGATGCCGCTGCGCCTGTTTGCCCATCGTACCTCGGCGTCCGTCTATCTGCAAGACTTCGTTGTCTCGATACTTCTCCAATGGTGTATTTATATACTACCTCTGTACTTCCAGTCCATGCTAGCCGACTCTGCACTCGACTCGGGGATCAATATCCTGCCAATAAACGCATTCATGATTCCGACTGGCGCAGTCGCCGGCGCCATTCTCACCAAGATCGGCCAATACAAGCCCCTCCACTGGGCCGGATTCAGCGTGCTCGCCATCTCGTGCGGCCTATTCTCAATGTTGTCCCCGTCCACCAGTACCGTAGCCTGGGCCTCGTTCGAAATTATCGCGGGCATCGGCATCGGCCTCCCCCTGACGACTCAGCTCCCCGCAATCCAGGCAGTACTCCCCGAGGCCGACACTGCGATCTCAACCAGCACCTACTCGTTTATCCGGTCCTTCGGCTTTGTATGGGGCACTACCATCCCGTCCATCGTCTTCAACAGCCGCATAGAAGCCGGGCTCGGATGTATCAACGACTCCAAGGTACGGGCCGCCCTCTCCAACGGAGGTGCGTACAGCTACGCGCTCAACGTCAGGAACTTGACGGGACAGACACTGCAGCAGACACTCCACGTGTACGAGGAGGCACTACGTATCGTTTGGCTCGTGGGACTTGTTTTTGCACTGGTGGGCTTGTTGCTCGTGTTCATCGAGAAACACGTCGACATGCGGGTGACACTGGACACGGAATTTGGTCTCGAAAATGTGGAAAGGTCAAGGAATGTTGATACTGAAGAGCCTAAAAGTGAGGCGTGAAGGCATCATGCGCAGCGTTCCTTACGCAAGTGTGTCTGAGCCCCCTTGCTTAATGCATTCAGTACAAACCCAGTCAGGTATGTATCGCAGGGCTCAGGGAAGTAATACTATGGATCTATGTGGTTTCTAGAACTGCGCGGTCACATTTAATTAGTCTTTCCATCTCTAGATGCTGCTGTCCTTTGTTGAACGGCAGCAACCACTGCCATGGATCCAATTTTGATTCGATTTTTTGATCCGGCTTTTAATTAAATTTGCTCATCCTTGACACGGTTTAACTAAATTAACAAGCTTAAGTCCCCCAATTCGTTTCTCGTCAGATGATAAGATGGAGTTGCTCCGAAGGGCTTTGACTGTGAGGTCTCACCACTATGCAGGCTACATCAACGTGAAAGTCTATCTCGGTATATCTCGCATCTTCTAGTAAAAGTGTCTTCATTCCAATGATCTTGATTTTCGATTTCCATGCAGAGACTGGGCAGCCCGATCTGTTGGAGCGAAAAGCTAGCCGCTACGGAAGCCAAAGCTGAGGCCTCGAGGACGTCTTCGCCACGGGCTGACATAGCAAAAGCAAGGGCGCCAAGAAAGGTGTTACCGGCACCTGTAGGATCAACGATTGCAGAGTCGTTGTCGCAAAAGGCTGGTAGCCATTTATGTCGTCCGGGTATCGAATTTGAGGAAACGAGGCAACCATCCCCACCAGCGCGGATGATGACAGCGCCTCTGCCATCTGGGCCAATGCCACGGTCAAGGAAAATTTCAGTGTACCTTTCTAGTAGTTGCCGGTCGAGGAGTCTGCCTCCAGAGGGTCGACTGGAATCTTCGAAAAGTGCCTGGAACTCAAGATGGTTGGGTGAGAAAACGTCCACGAGCTTCCCTGCGGTGAAATGCTCGTCCCTCAGGTCTGATCTGCAGGCACCCGGCAAAGGCTCCCAAACAATCAGTGGGCGAGCTTCTATGTTCTTGCTTTCTCTGAGGTCGAGAAGCTGTTCAATCTGCTCCTGTGCGAGATCAGGACTCGCGAGGAGGTGGACAGCCGAAGAGCCCAACAGAGATGATGAAGCCAGATCGCTCGGCATTGGTTGAAGGCGCTTTGTCGTGTATTGGAACGTCTTATCTAGGATGAGTTAACTCACAAATGCGACTTGACCCTAAAGCAATGACCTACGTCCGAACTCTCTATCCTCGTACACCAGCAATCCTCGGGTGGACTGTCTCCCCGGCTTTCTCGACACCATCAGATCCACGCCCCAGCTTTCGAATTGAGCAATCGTCCTCTCTGGAAAGTCATCGCCAGCCATGATGACACACCCAACCTCGTGGGATCGCTCCGTGCCGGCAACCAGGCGCGCACCCAGCGTGCTGAAGGCGCCGGAGCCGCCCGGTACGTCGTGCATGGTCGCCGCGTGCGGGAAGTGCAGCTCGTCTAGGACCACCATGCCCAGGGAGACGAAGCTAGGGGCCATGCTTTGATGATATGCCCGGGAAGCTACAACAGCGAGTCAAGGTGGAGTGATGGTCGAGGCAGGGTGAGATAATGCGCTTGTCGATTTCTGGCGGTTACACAAAGTCGTTGCCGGTTCGGCGAAGCCGGCATCCGCGAGCTCCTCCGGCCTCGAGTGGCCTCATCATTGCCAGGGCGAGACACGCATCGCTGCAGAAGAATATTCCCCGTGTTCGAGCTCGCGGCTTTTTCACCTCTGGCGGACTTTTCTCCTAGGCCAGCATTAATCTCTCAAGCCGTCTTTCTCACAATGGATACGCGGTCCGACCACAACCCCGATCACAAGCCCAAGACCAGGTTGAATCTGGGCTATTGGAGACTCGAGACGCCGCGGGCATCCTTTGCAACACGGGACGGCTGGTCGAACGAAGACGTCGATGTGGTGGCGCCTGATAAGAGAACATGGAGAGAAATCGATTACCTCTGGCTGTGGCTGGCAGACGGTGCAAACGTGGGGACAATGCAGCAGGCCGGGTCAATTCTTGCTTTGGGACTCAGTTGGCGTGAAGCATCTGCAGCAATGTCAGTCAAGGTGGCACAGATAGTTGAAATGCATGAAACTAATCTCCCTGGCGATCAACAGTGCTATTGGGAACATCCTTATCGCCTTGACCGTGGCCTTGAATGGTGCCATCGGATCCATCCACCATGTTCCCTTCTCGATTGCCTCGAGAGCGTCGATGGGCTTCTACTTTTCGTACTTTGCTGTGGTATCTCGACTTGTGCTTGGTTTGATATACTTTGGGTATGTGTCTCTTCGTACGGGTAAATGTGAGGTGATGAACGGCGCAACTTATTGATCACAATTCTTGCAGCATCAACACCTACATCGGAGCCTCGTGCATGCTCATCATGCTCGAGTCCATTTGGCCGAGCCTTAGAGAACTCCCAAACACGTTGGCGGTATCCTCAAGCATTTCCAGCAATAAGATGATTGCTTACTTTGTCTTTTGGATCTGTGAGTACCTTTGAGAAAGTTGGCGATATCCATACCACGAAGCTGCTCAGCTGATTCATCATCCAGTCCAGTTCCCTCTGTTGCTGATAAACCCGAGGAAGATGAAGTGGCTCTTCTTGACCAAATCAGTCTGCGCTGTGGTAGCTGCCTTCGCTATGCTCGGTTGGGCAGTCAAGACGGGCGGAGCTGGCCCTGTTTTCTCGCAGCCTTCAAGCGTATCCGGCAATGCCAAAAGGTGGGCTTGGGTGATGAGTATAAACGTGGCTGTCAGTGGCAAGACTACACTAGCCTTGAATATTGCAAGTTGAGCGAGCTCCCAGACATGTTCTGACCGATGGGGATGAGCTAACTGAATGCCCTTGCCATAGTCTGACCTCACTCGCTACGGGAACAAGCCATCAGTGGCATACTGGCAACTTCTCTTCATTCCCGTCGTCTACTGGTCGTTCTCCTTCATCGGCATAGTCATCGCATCAGCCGGCCAGTCTATCTACGGCACTTTGTACTGGGATCCAACCTCTATCATCGGTCTCTGGACAAATCGTGCTGCTGCATTCTTCTGCGCTTTCGCATTTGGCCTCGCGACGTTGGGCACGAATATCTCTACAAACTCTATCGCAACAAGCAATGACCTGGCATTCCTACTACCACGGTGGCTGAATATCCGGAGAGGAGCGGTCGTCACCGCCTTTATCGGAGGCTGGGTGACCTGTCCGTGGGAAATTCAGGCCAGCGCCAAGAGTTTAACAACGTTCCTCAGCGGGTATATAATTGTACTTGCTCCAGTGGTGGCTATAATGGTGAGCGAGCTTCAGTCTTGAACAAGGGGAGTAGCGTAGTATCGAAGCCAATGCTCATGCCAAATCGCAGATCTCCGATTACTGGATTCTCCGTTCTCGCAAGCTCCACATTCCCATGTTGTATCAGAACGACGGAATCTATAGATACTCATACGGCGTCAACTGGCGAGCCTTGGTCGCTTTGCTGGTAGCGATTCCCGTCAACCTTCCGGGCCTTATCCACGCTATCGATGCTAAAGTCGACATCGGGAACTACTCATACTTTTGTGAGACTTTCTTCTACCACAGTGATCACCAGTCCTGACGAATTGGCTAATACCAGCCGCAGACAAAGCATCGTGGTTGACAGCAACGTTCATATCGACGGGTATATATCTGGCACTGAGTCTTGCATTTCCATACCAGACGCTTCGAATTGAAGATTTGTCTGATTACAATGAGGACACGGCTCTCGATAGTAGACAGGTTGACAACGTGTTGGCTCGGGCGGACAAGAATCAGCTGATCTAGAGAGAAGATTGATGCGAGGTAGTGAGAAGAGCCAGCCACATGTGCTCGTAGAAACTTTCTCTGCGAACTCAAAGCACCTGTTAATGCCATGAGAGAATGTATTGCAACGATACCCATTTTTAATCGGGCCGCAGGCACCTCCGGTCGCCGTTGAAGACAACCGCATTTTCGCCTGAAAACCGTCCTGACACTCGAATCATGTTGCCCTACAGGCATCGAGCGAGCACAATTAGGCGCCATTACGGGGATGAAATTTCACTAGCAGTCCAGGCTTCCTCCAAAGACCAAACGATGTGCATGAGCGGTTCCAGTCCTCGATCTCTCGGGAAACCAGCTCCAGGTCATAAGCAAAGATGATCTTTGCGAGAGTGATTCGGGGCTCAAGATACGCCAAGTTGATCCCCAAACAGGCGCGCGGCCCACTGTCCAAAGTTCTTAGCTAAACCTATGGTCGCACCGGTGTCTCGGTGTTACACATTTCTACTCACCTGGAAAACGGTTGGAAGGCTCGCTTGTCGTCTCCGAGACCCTGCCCAATCCACTGCTCCGGTCGGAAGTCGTCCGGGTTGACCCAATAGCGAGGGTCTCTAGCCAGTGGGTAGTTCTCACACGAGACAATATAGCCCGCCGGGACATACTGGCCATCAATCACGGCGCCGGGGCAGACGCGAGGTAGCCCGGCGGCAACTGGAGGGAACATCCTTAGGCCCTCTTCTATGACTCCATGGAGATACTCGCACCTGGCGGTGGAATCGCCAGTGATGTCCTCCACAGACTTGAAGGAAGCCCGAATCTCCTCTGTCAGTGTCCGGAGGCAGTCCTGGTTCTTGAGCAAGTACCACGTCGTACCCGCAAGAGAAGTCGCCGTCGTTTCCGAGCCTGCAACGAGAAGGACCTGCGCATTCCCCATGAGGTATTCCTAGCTGATCTCCTTCCTCTTGATCAGGTGGCCGAAGAAGTCTTGCCGTGTCAAGGAGTCTCCCATCTCCATGCGTTTCCTGGCCTTCTCCCTCGACAAAGTCATATGCTCAACGCAGTTCCTTTTCATCTGCTCTATCTTCTTGGAGCCTAAGAAGAAACGGATGGCGAACTTCAGCCAGAGCCGGCGTTTGAACCTCATAGAAAGGCCTTCAAATATCACTGAGTCCAGGACCAGGTTAACCCAATGGTCCGAGCCGTCCTTCAAGGCGCCAAATGGTTCCCCGAAGGAGAGATCACCTAGCAAAAGCGATTAGGGCATAGTTCCGAATAGTCGCTGGATTCAAGCTCACCAATGACATCAAAAGTAAGCCAGTTGTACGCCTCGGTAACGTTGATAGGCTTCAGCCCGCCCGCGCCGAAATTCCCAAGCTGCTTCACGAGGAGGTCGACGTACTGATGCACCACGTCTTCCTGGTCCCGCAGAGCCCGGGCACTGAAGGCATGGGACAAAGCCTTGCGCTGCGAAGCGCGTGCACAGCAGGGTCCCTCACGGACGAGATTCGGGGCTCCTCGGTGTCGTAGGCATCTGACTTCAGAAACCGCTCCTTGCCCGTGGTCACGTGGCCGTAGATATCACGGTAGGCCTGGACGGATGCGAAAGTCAACTCGTTAGGTGCGAGGCGTATGACGTCGCCTGGGGTTCATGATTAGGGATGCTGCCTGTCATAAAGACGGAGAGAGGGTATTGAGGTCATTCAACGCACCGTACTTCTTGTGTTGCTCTAGCATGTGGAAGACGTGCTTTCCGGACATTGATGACTTCCATTTCCATAGCTACAGCAAAAGCGTCAACACGGGTTGCCTCGCTTGCGCTCTGGCGGTGGGAATACTGGCCTCAGTCAAAGCGGCGGCTCTGGGCCCTGGGAATTTGGCCAGAGGATGGAAGTAGAGCAGGTAGACACATCGCGCGACACAATATAAGACAGTCTGTAGATGGATTCAGCAATTTGACACCACGGAGACTGGGCCACTCCGCCTTACAGTACCCAGAGCGAGCCAAACAAAGCCCGCCGCACCTGGGAGTCGGAGATACTGCAGTTGAATCATTTTGGCAGACCCATTCGATGGAGACGACGGAATGAGGAAGCTCCTTGACCGGTCGAAGGCGGATCAAGTGTGTTCTATGTACACCTTGAATCAATCGTAATCGTACTCGTACTGCAGACAAGGTGTTACTTAAAGCAACACTGCCACGCATCTGCTGTAGCGGTCCCCGTATGATGCCGTGTCCATCCGGATCGAGCCATTGGCACTCTGTTCCCCGCCAGTGGCTCAATAAGGTTTGCGGGACCAGGCGAAACACGGTTTCAGCGAGCATTGAGTTAAAGTTGCCAATTTAGGAGACATGTCGGCGGTCGGGCTTGCATGTGAGTTCGGGGGCGGGTGAAAGTTCGGGCGAGGGAAAATCGGCGCTTTGCGCTGTGCTTATTGCATTTGTATGTTGATGTTTATTGACGTTTGATTTTATCCCCCACTGTGCGGCTTCATCCGCAAGCTCCTTCATTACCACCAAAAGTGCCGCGCACTTGGGCCCAATCAGACATGACGTGTCTGTGTCGCGCTTGTCGCTTTGTTATATTAATCAAGTGCTCTCTAGAGCTCTGATGACTGAGGCTGACGGTAGGGCGTCTCGAGACACCTCTGGTTGCAGATGATGTGAGTTCCCCGCGATGGCGCCTCACGATTCTGAGAGATCAGCCTGGGGGCTTTTGGCCATAAATAAAGACACTATTGAGTACATTAGTCAGGGTGAGTACATCGGCTAAGGGATCGGGTGGTGTTGTAGGTCCTACATTTCTGCAGCGCCATCGACGCTGTTGTCTTGAAGCTCTCGCCGCACCTCCGCCAGTAGGACCTGGATCTCTTCTTGAGACCACCCGAGATGGGACAGAGGCCGGAGGGCAAGGGCCTCGACGACCATCAGGAAGTCCTGCTTCAACAGGATTCCTAGATTCCGATGGTGACGCCCTTTGGCCCATGTCCCAAGCGGCCATATGAATTTCTTTTCCTCAATGTTCACAAACCCTCTTGCTGTCATCAGGCTTTTCATGTCCCTGAAACCGGCGACGTTGATGCCCTGGCTCTGAAAGCCCTGCACAATCAGATCGCAGTACCTTTTGATCGCGCTTCTGTTCGAGACCTCGCCGTAGAACACCGGCCTGTGGGTGAACTCCTGCATCTCCAGCCAACCGCCGGGCTCCAATGCCTGGTAGGCCTCACCGACGAAAGCGGCATAGTTGCGCCAGCAGAGAACCGATGCTCGGGCGTGGATGAGGTCGAACCGGCTCCGGAAGTTCCACTGGTCCTCGGCGTCGTCTACTTCGAATCTTGTTGCAGTCCATCCGTCAGAGGGTGAAATTTTTGTTCGACGCGCAGTTAAACATACCGGCAGTTGACAGGGACGTATTGCGGTTGTATCGGGCTGAGATCCGTGCCCAACACGTCGCACATCGGAAATGCGTCGGCAAAGTCAATCGCCCAGTTCCCCGTTCCTGTCATCAGGTCCAGACACCTCCTCGGGTCCTCGCGCAGTGGGGCAAGGAACAACTTCCCATGTGTCGTTTCCAGATACAAGAGATGCTGCAGGTCCATTCTCTCCTGTTCTCTCACATCGTTTGGAAGTAAGTATTCTGGCGGGGGTCTTGGTCAGCAATTGTGTGCGATCTGACATAATGCAACCTTACTTGAAGCTTTATAGCTGTGGTATGTCCTGCCATTTTCCTCGATAAATGTAAAGAATTCGTCCGGCGCTGTCATTGTTGACAGAATGTCAGTCTCGACTGCCGAGTCGGCAACGCTGTCCGAGTCGAGGTCATGATCTTGTCCATCATCATGCGCGTCCTGGGCCGTGGAACCCTCGGCCAAAGCTTCTCGGCCGGGGCTTCCTGCAGCTTCTGTTTCTGTCGGTGACGGCGCCTCGGGAACTCCGGGAGGGTGGTTGCTCATCGTAAGCAGAGGGGAGAAAAGCCTAGAAGGCTACATTGATGGACAAGTCGACGTTGCAGCCTCCCTTAAGCTCTAGTAAGCCTGAGGGCTGGAAGGTGACGACCTGGTCGTGACGACTTGGCTGGCCAAGGTGATGCAGGTGAGCCTTTGCCAACGTGGGAACCAAACGATACACATAGCAAGAAATCCTGAAGTGGGCCCGCCCCTTTCCTAGCTCTAATTGGCCTGGGACAGGGCCCGGAGACCTGTTGGTTCTCCGCTCCTAGTTATGTCCGACGGTTTAAATATGCCAGTGTAAGCAATGATGTATTGATCCCCAATGCCATGAGATCCTGCTGACACGCAAGCACGTGGGATTCGACAAGGATAGTGGAGTACTGCAGCTTCTTCCAAAATGAAGTTCGGGCTTGGGAGGTTGACGGGCGCCGTCGAAAAAGTTATATCCGGAAGTGAAACCCGTTGACTCGCGGGCCTTGGGCCCACTTCTGCCAATACGATGAGCCATCACGGCCTTTCCGGATCCGGTTGTCAAGGCACATGAACTGTCATGTGCTCAGGGCGGCTGAAGGACACGCCGGTTACTGCACAGCCATAACACGCCTACTATTAATCCTACGAAACTAACAACGAGTCTCACTGATATCCTTTGGTTTCGGTGATCAACTGCTTGACTATCACCTGGAAGACATGAAAGGTCATGTTCTGGTCTGGAACAGCCCGTTACTGGTGCTCATGTCTTGGGCACTTAAAGAATCTAACTTCTAGAATATGAAGAAAAAAAAGGTAGCAACGGCCTTGGGTATAATACACGTGATATCCATCCAACCCCGAGAAATTGACCACAATGCGCCGATGAAACAGCATCGGAGCATCCCAACCAATCAGCGGATCTCCCCAAAGGTTGTCCAGATGTACGACTCGCGCATGCTTAGCATTAGATCAACTTGATAACTCGGATTCGCTCAAAATAAGGTTCCGAGCATGCAAACTCCCAAGGTCGATACGGCAATCTGCAAAACACTCATCCGAGCGGCCGATGCCACTGACTCAGAGCCCGGGGCGCTCGCCGAGCCGTTCGTCCCATCGGAAGGCGCCGAAGAGTTGACAGCCGACAGCGTTGTCGAGATCTCAAGGGACTTCTTAGCTTCGGGAATCCTGACGGAGGGTGCTACTCACCAGGGGCTTGAGGCCGCCGTCGATGAACTCGGGCGACCTCCAGTCCGACCAGTCGTGGTTCAGCAGCCCCCACGTCTCGTCGGCGTCCTGCCTCCCCTGCCTGACGTAGTAGCTGCCCGATATCACCCAGATCATCCACCCCTGGTCCGGCACCTGGTCCTTGAGGAACGCCTGCACGCACTGGGCGTACGTGTCGTTCTGCCACGTCGTGGCGTCGTTGGTGAAACCGAACTCGGTCATCATCACGGGGAACCTGTTTGTCGCGTTGTCTCTTACCGCGGAGTACCCCGCGTCGAAGAGGTTCTCGTTGTAGAGGGGGCAGTTGTCCACTGAGAAGATGATGTTGTAGCTGTGCAGCTCCAGGACCAGCTTGTTCTCGTAGCCGGCGAAGTCGGACCTGTTGAATGTCTGGTTGCTTGGCTCGAAGGCTTCACCGTTGACGACCGTGGACAGGTCGACGCCCCCGTTGACTCCCGAGAGAAAAACAAGCACGTCTGGGTTAGCAGAGTTGATCGCTTTTGAGCCCTTTTTTACCTGGTCGTACCAAACTTCCCAAGTGTAATTCTCAGCAGTTGGCGGTTCAGGACTGGAGAAGGGAGGGCGCAGCTCATTATATAGAGACATGGACATCAGATTTGGCCAGTTTCTACCCTGCAAATCATTAGGACATCGAGTTGAACTTAGAGGGAGAAACAGGTGGAACATAGACATACATGCTCAGCCATGTAGGCAAGACCTCGGGTCCAGTTTGTAGGAGAGAAAAAGGTGTCGCCCCACCAAGCGTTTCCATCAAACGGGGTACAGCACCACGATGCCATTGAGACATGGTTGTCCAGGTGGACGTAGATGTTCTGCCGAGCGCATTCCTCCGCAATGGCGTCGTAGACCTGGAGTCTTGTTGTATTGGAGCTGAATGACGGATTCTTGGCAGTCACTTTGTTGAAGATATCGGTGCCGTTGTCCTGGCCTAAGGCGTTGATGAATGACTGCTGGATCGGAACGTCCGTCATGTTGTTCGTGTAGATCTGATCGATCAACTCGGTAGCGTACGTCAGCCGTATCGAGTTCATGCCCAAGCTCTTGATCTTGGACACGATGGTTTCGATGGACTGGTACTGCAAGCCTTCCGGGACCATGGTCTCGGCGGCTCCCGGCCACTATGTTAATGGAGTCAGCCAGCAGCCCCAAACGATTCATTGTGAGCGTCTCCTGGAGCCTGTCGCTGAAGCTGGGGATTGACCTACATTTACACCAGCGTACGTGACTGGGTTGCCGCTCGCGTCGCGAATCGACGATCCCTCCGTGACAAACGGCCCGTTGGGCCATGACTGCGCCGCCGACGTGGCGGACAGGGCGGCAGCTACCAGCCGCCGAAGGACTTGTCGTGGCATGATTGATTTGAGAGGTGAAGAGCAATAATGAGCACCGAGCCAGGCGTCGAAAGTCTTGGCTTGTGGTGTGGCGCCCCTCAAACTTAAATACCGGAGGTGGCCTGCGGGGAACTTAAAGCACTGATGCACTGACTTCCAGCACCTGTGCGAACCCGTCTCGCTATGACGTCCCAGCAAGGGCAAGGCGGCAGAACCTTGAAGTCTTGAATTGTTGTGAATGGCCAATATCCCTGACCAGCATTACCTGCAACCTTTGCTTGTTTAATAGATCGGATGGCTGCACGTACTGTATTAATTGATGTGCAGGAGAACGTCAGACGATTTTGCATAAAAATCAAATTTTTGGGGCAAATGCTTCCTGGGGCAGAGGCTTTGTAGCAGCAATAGCACCGCACCATCTTCACACTTTGCTGTGGTTTCTAGCTACCAAAGCCCCGTTTCCAATCCAACATTATAGCGGACCGCACAAATGCACACACAGGTGCATGTGACAATCAAAAGTGAGCACTTATGGACATTATTAGCTTAGCGTCATTTTAGTTGATGAGTTGGGCACAATTTCAACAAAGCAGTTCAAAATCAAGAGCATAAGTCAGTGGTAGTATAATTTGGAACTTGTGCTCTATGACACATGGTCTAGGTACCTTCAACAATAAACAGCAGATGCTGCAACTTTTTGCAAAGGATCTCAATGCAATCTCTGACTTCTAATGCAGCAATCTACCTGGAGTTTGCTGTCAAAACTTGAGAATGTCACAGTTCTGTAAGAATTCATCGCAAATCTTCAGGGATGATGCAGCTGCAGAAAGACATCACATTTACCGGAAGGGAAGATAGACATAACCACTACCAAGTGGAGAGCCCACAAAGGAGAAAGTATCTCTGTGGTTTTTGCACATACACTCCGGATAAAACAGTGTTTATCAGCTGTTCCATCGGTTAAGATCTCGAACAAGGTATCTGACATTAGACCCATTTTTGCAGCTGAAGAGTGATCCACACCACAACAGCACTCTGTGATTATGTGCTCTTGTGACCGCCTCTTTCAACTGATATTCTTCAGCAAACATTGCATCGACCTTATCGCAACGACGAAACAGTGCAAAAGCTGCAAGCATAGATCATGAACTTCAACGACCATACAATATGTTTGAAATTGCAATACTGCCAATTATTAGGACAACAAAAGTCTTAGCATATTAGAAGGCTTCAATAGCTCCGTAGTGAACAGACCGTCCGGAGAGACTGTTGGACACTGACAGCGTGCCGTTCCTTCACATGTTATTTTCAAAATCAATCTTATTTACTGCAAAACTTGCAACAGACACGTGACGGGTTGTCGACCTATAGAGGAACGCATTTCCATCTTTCATGTGAGCAATTTGCTAACGCGTTGGGCTCAATATAGCCCACCACGCCTTTGATCACCTGTCTCAACTTGCTGCAACCTCATCTTGCAGTTGGAGATGTTCCGGTTGGGTAACACCAGGCGGGCCGACGCGGCGCCCCTCAGGAAGTCATGCCCATGCTTCCTTACAAAGGTGGGTGGGATTGAGGAGAGGGACCATGTGGGGGATGTCGAAGTAGAAAAAAAGTTTGGTAGAGCCTGTCTCGCTACGAAGAGAATTCAGAATCATTTCTCACCATGAAGCTCGAGGGAACCGATCACTCAAATCTGTGTCACAGTTCAGATTCGACAGCGAGGCACCACAGCGGGGAGAAGTGAATAGCAGCAGCCTCTTGAAAACCAACAGCCACATTGTGCTGATCAGCGCAGCCGGCGGAATTTCGGGTACAGAGGTAGAAGTGCAGGGTTTGGGGCCGCAAGCGTGCCCTACAGTGGCGACAACATTTGAAATGCAGCGTTGCAACATCTGTGCCCCTGGAGATAACAGTCACGGCTAGAAGGAAGCGGTAGGTGTGAGTCTGCTACCGTCTCACTCCGCCCAGTTTCTGTAGCGACGTAACACTTATCCGGAAGAAGGTTGCACCACTGTCCTGAATGGGCCCAAAAGAACAAGAGATTGCTGCGATTGTACTGGCAGCCTAGCAAACTCTGAGGGAAAAGGAAGGCGGCAAAGCCACATTACCTGGCACAGCGGAGAAGTAAGCAATACCAGGAGCTGAGACAAACAATACCAAGGAGACACTGCAGTACAGGAAGGGACTCTGGCACTTACCCTTTGAAAAGTGCTCACATGGGAGACAAGTCGGCAGGAGTTCCGCTTGGAACGGTCCAAAGGGCAAGGTGGCGTGCGGTCCGTGAAAAGCACTCGTGCCTGAGGAGACGCATCGTGAGGGCCCCACGAGTGAGTGGAGGGCATCTTCGTGGGCCGGAAGGGATTCCGGAGACCCATGCGGCCGGTTCACGGTTAATATGAATAAATTGGGTCGTCCTTGGCGGACGACGCACGATGCTGGTGGGTAGCATTCGGTGTGCATTGCTGTAAATGAAAAAGTTGTGGTGATCCGGCAGCATCCGAAGATTGTGTCCAGCCGCAGGGTGTCATTGATCATATTTCACAAATCACCATCCGACCTCGATTGCGAGCACGTGTGGGGGCTGCAGTGTCTATGTGTTCAGGATGTGGCATCACTTGCGGGGACGGGGCCTCAACATCGCCCAATTCAGTATAGGCATAGCCAATTCAGGAGTCCGATTTATTTCTAGCGCCATGTTTCGACCAAGTCCTGGATGTAGGTGCCCGCCCGAGACCCGACCAGAGCAGGGACGGAAGGAAGGGAGACTGTTGCTGTTCGCACCGCTTTTCCGTGGCTAAGGCGCCAAGTAGTGAGATTCTCACCAAATCAACGTCAAGCAGTCTTGTGGAAGCTTACTCCGACTTAGCAGTCACAGGCGACCCTGTCATCACGAGGGCGTTGGTTCTGCAGCTGTCTTGCATCCAAAATGATGGACAGGGGCGATTGCGAACGCCTAATACGACCCTGACAGTGCTCGGCGGCTATATGTAGTCTAGCCCGTGGGACTGGACACGGCTACATACATCTAGCTCCTATCTTCCTCGGCGGAGCGTCTCCGTTTGTCCACATGCGGCTATGACCCCGGCCGACTAGCCCGGTACCGCTCCAGACCTTCAGAGCCTCATCCAACTTGTTAAGCTTAATCCATCATCTGGTCCCACAGTCCGGACTTTCCCCGGTCTAGCGCCCGTTGGAAAAGTGGCATTGTCAGCTTCGAGGGCCTGATCAGGTCCCCACTTGCGTAGACTTTTGTGCTACTCCACTAAGCAACGACGTCCCAAGAGGGTGGCGACGATCCCGGTTCTGCCCAGCTTGCTCACCTCGAGCCAGACGTCCGGGCTGAGAATCTAGACAGATCCTCCACGGCGCGTCACTCTCCTATCATCAGTGCGCTTCTGCGGAAAGAAGGAAGTTCGTGAGCTGCAAGCCGCGCAGCAGTGGCCAGACTTTTTGAGCAGACATCTGGGTAGACTCCATGTGACCCCCCAGAGAACACTAGCCTCCTTGCTTGACCACACTCCACGGCCCGCGAACCGTCGTTACTTATCTCATTTCAGGAAAGGGCCAAGGATGAAGGGTCACGATGATCCAGCCCCCGTGGGGCCCCGCGTGAAGACTTGGATAGCGTCGCGCTGAGCCACGGGCCGTGGCGACTTCACGAAAACATTGGCATCTTAGGCTATGTGATGCCTCCGGAATCTGTCTCCGCGCCTCAACTTGAGGCTTTCGTGTCTCGGGACTCCTATAAAAGAGCGTTTGTCCAGCTTTGAGCATCTCCATGCCATCTACTCGTCAACCTCTAGCATCGCCTCCTCGTCCCTGATTTCCCCAAACTCCACGACCATGTACCGCGAACTTGCGACTATCTCGGCCCTTGTGGCCACGGTCTCAGCCCAAGGCGCTTGCACTTTGACAACGGAGACTCATCCTCCCCTGACCTGGGCCAAGTGCGCAGCTGGTGGTACTTGCACCAACGTCGCCGGGTCCGTGACCATCGACGCCAACTGGCGATGGGTCCACACTACCTCCGGGTACACCAACTGCTACACTGGTAAGACTTGAACAGTCTCTACACGGACTCTCTGTTTACTCCAGTGATCACAATGTCAATATGGACTATGCTAACGGCGCAGGCAACGAATGGAACTCGACCATATGTTCAGACAACGCAGCTTGCGCGACGAACTGCTGCGTGGATGGCTCAGACTACAGCGGCACCTATGGTATTACCACGTCAGGAAACGCCCTGAACCTCAAGTTCGTCACCACAGGTGCCAACGCCAACATTGGTTCTCGTACCTACCTCATGGAGTCAGACACCAAGTATCAGATGTTCACACTGCTCGGCAACGAGTTCACCTTCGACGTTGATGTGAGCAACCTGCCCTGTGGCTTGAACGGAGCCCTGTACTTCGTGTCCATGGACCAGGATGGTGGTGCCTCCAAGTACCCTACCAACAAGGCCGGAGCCAAGTACGGTACTGGATACTGCGACTCTCAGTGCCCTCGCGACCTGAAGTTCATCAACGGTCAAGTAAGTCACCCCTGAACAAGTCCTGGTCTATCCGAGGAGGCACCATTATCTGACTTCGATCCAGGCCAATGCTGAAGGCTGGGGCGCATCAACCAACGACCCCAATGCCGGCCACGGCAACTATGGGTCATGCTGCTCAGAAATGGATATCTGGGAGGCCAACCAGATCAGCACTGCTTACACTCCTCACCCTTGCGGAACTGTCGGCCAGGAGCGGTGCGAGGGCGATGACTGTGGAGGCACATTTGCGACAGACAGATATGCCGGCACCTGTGACCCTGACGGGTGTGACTTCAACTCCTACCGCCAGGGGAACACCACCTTCTATGTATGTTGATTTGCCCGTCCTTGACTCTCCTGGCAGCGTCATTGACCATACTGTGTCTGTTACTAACCCGAAATGCCATAGGGCCCCGGCTCTGGATTCACCCTCGACACTACCAAGAAGCTCACTGTGGTGACCCAGTTCCTCAAGGGTAGCGACGGAAACCTGGGCGAGATCAAGCGGTTCTACGTCCAGAACGGCAAGGTCTTCGAGAACTCCCAGTCAGCCGTCGCCGGCAACCCTGGTAACTCCATCACCACCGACTACTGCAACGCTCAGAAGACGGCTTTCGGCGATACCAACGTCTTCGCTCAGAAGGGAGGTCTCGCCCAGATGGGCAAGGCCGTCGCCGCCCCCATGGTGCTCGTGCTTTCCGTCTGGGACGACGTAAGTGCCCCATACTCTCTCTGTCTACCGGGTCTCAGACCACCCCATACTGACACAACGCCCCTCCAGCACGCGGTCAACATGCTCTGGCTCGACTCGACCTTCCCCGTCGACAAGGCCGGCTCCCCCGGCGCCGCCCGCGGCTCCTGCCCGACTACATCTGGCGTCCCGGCCGAGATCGAGAAGTCGGCACCCAACTCCAACGTGGTCTACTCCAACATCAAGTTCGGCCCCATCGGCTCGACCTTCAACGCGCCTGCGGGAGGAGGAAGCCCGGGCTCCTCATCTTCCGTCTCGTCCAGCACCAGCAGGGTCTCCACCTCGACCAGGTCGAGCACCATCACCACCTCCACCCGGACCTCGACCACCACGTCCTCGAGCCCGACCACCTCCGCGCCCGGCACCAACTGCCAGGCCAAGTATGCCCAGTGCGGTGGCACAGGCTGGACCGGATCTACCTGCTGTGCCTCCGGGAGCACTTGCAAGGTCAGCAACCAGTACTACTCTCAGTGCCTGTAAGCAGGAGGACGATTAGGGGTGCCGTGGGAAAAGACCTTTTGAGTTTCCCTTCTTTCGTACATAAATGGGCTTTGATAGAGGTAGATCTGCCCTGCTATGCTGCATTCGCCTTTCAGAATAGGGCATGGCAGGCCTCAGTGTTGGAAAGATGGGATTCGGTCGTTTGCAGATAGGCGCCATGTACATAGGCCTTTCGATTCTGGTAGATATTACAATTCATTGCTGTCAATGCTCACAACTATCCACATGCATCGATTGAGAGAATATGAAAGTTCGGCTGAGCTTTCCTTGCCCCTGGATCGCTTTGCAAGACCAAGGGGATGGGTTGACGAGGCTTTGACTATGGCGAAGTGACAAGGAACAGTGATCAACCTGGACCAGGCTCGAAGATGCACATAGATGATGCAACAAGTGCGAGTCTCGTGGTATCAAGTGTCAACAATTGATCCCTCGTATACTATAAAGCATTACAAAACACTATACACTGACAATCTACATGATTTTCAAACAAATCATAAAAGGACAGATTTGCAATCATCTGCGAATAATTAATCTTGACTTTCTGTCTCTGAGGCCCTTGAAGAATGTCGATCATGGCTTTCAGCTGTGGCTGGCCGCTACTGTGGTGTAACCTCTACCCATTTGGGATATCAGAGCCTGCAGTGTTGCACATTTGGCCCCCACGCAGTACCCCTCCTTGGGCGGCTGACAAAATATGAGCCCGTGATCTGACTACCTGCGAGACCTGCTTGAAACACACCGGGCTGGCTTATTCGAACGACGTCCACGTCCACGTCTCAACACTCGTTCAATTCCTTCGATCTGCAACGCCTGTACTTGACGCGGTCAGTGGACCGTCACAACAGCGCCGATCACCCGCTGCCGTTGAGCGAACGGTTGCCACGCGTACCTCTGCCCCAGCCGGACCAGGTCCCAGAGGGCATCGGCCGAGGATGTTCATCAACATATAGAGCCATGGGCCTGACCAACATAAAAAGGAAGCTGTTCTCGAAAAGAATTTCGAGCAAAATCACCGCAGTCCCGGCCGCCCAGGCTGAGACACCCCCAATCCTCGAGACACTGGCTGCCCACAAACCGCGACTACATCTTCAGCCGCCAGAAGTCTTGGTTTCGAAGAGCTTCCTCTCGGGAGCTTCAAAGTCGGACAGCCAGTCAGATAGGCGCGACTTTAGCAGAGTTGATGTTCTACTCGATGCTCTTCCCATCATCAAAGAGCTGATCGGGCGGTGTGAGGACCACAGCAACGATCAAGCCGTTCGAAACGGCGCATCTTACCGCAGGAGTCCAAAATTTGCATACTTGGGCCGTGCCTCAGCAGCTATCAGTCTCCTGGAAAAGCACCTCGCCAGTATACAGGAGAGTGGACAAGCCGATGAATTCAAAAACACCATCACTCAGCTTGCCCAATGTCTTGAGTCAATGTTGGTAAGAGAACCTCGCACTACAAAATTGACGCTCAATCTATGGCCAGACAGTATCGCTGATGAGATGCAGGGAAATCCTGAAACTGCCGTCTCATATGACCTACTACGTGATCTGGGGGCCCAGTCCCAGACGCCATCTAAGAACACGGAAGTCCTTTTGAACTTGGCACAGCAAAATCTTGATTCCCGTGGGATTGAAGACTGGAAGGACTTCTCGCAATCACTGGCCACATTGACAGATCAGCTGCAGTGCGTGGGCCATGATGTCAAAGAAGAGAAACTCGAACAGGACCGCGCTACCATCCTCCGACGGCCACTTCCAGGAGTTGGGGAGTTCATCGGCCATACTTTCTCCGTGATGGCCTGTAACTGCAACTTGCAGTCTGTCCGTGAACTGGGTCTCCGTCTTTGTACATACAAAGGACCAAACGCCAATGCGCTCCCGGGAATCGTCACTGTTTTAGCAAAGGAGGAACAAGGGCCACTGAGGCAATGGGGTGAAATCCAAGTCCACAGCTGTCATGAGATTAGGTGAGCATAGCTTGAGTATTCTTCGAGAAGTTCGCGTTTCTGTGAGACTGGCCTTGTTTATGAAGAATACATACAATCTATGTAATTATCGTTCATGAGGCAGGCAGCTGATGTTCTACCAGGATCGAACGTCAAGCGGGAAATTGCAAGTGTGTCACCGACTCTTGCTCTCAGGGCCAGCCCAGCCCAACACGATGGCCGTACTTCCCGTTAGACCCCATGGCATTCATCTGTGACCGTTACAAGCCTGGATTTCGTCCTGAATTTTGGCGACTCAATATCCTTCTGCACGACTCCAAAATTTCCAAGTGCTGGGCCGATAAACGTGCTCTTCTACCCGCCGCCTTGGAAAACCAGATCAATCTCAAACAGCTGATATCACCGACCGGCTCAACAATGTCCGGAATAGCGAAGATGACCCTGTCGGTGTTCCTAGCCTACTCGATATTCTACCTTTACGGTGGATCTTGGGCGAGAGGGGGATGGAAGCGAGAAAACATTGTGTTCTTCGCCGATGGCAATGTCATACCAATGCGACCGTTTCTGAAGGTGCCTTCAGCGAGGTCACCATCGGATAAATCTCAATCGCAGGATGAATTTGTGAGCTTCCACAGATACCCGGAATTCTTGGAACTCGGCATCATGCTATTAGAAATTCATTTCGGACAGAGCCTCGAACGGATGCTCGGACGGGATCAGGACATCGTGTCCATAGATGAATACTTTGCCGCTGCTTCAGAGGTATATGACAAGAAGAAGTTGGACATCATCTCGCGGGGCTTACGATATGCAGTCGAAAGCTGCTTGCAGCCGGATTTCAACATGGATCTTGGTATTGAGGATCCAGGAGACGACGAGCTGCGCAGCAAAATCTTCGATTCTGTTGTCCAACCACTGGAAGAGGAACTGGAGCGGGCATTTCAGGAATTCATCTCCATTGATTCCTTGGACGATGAAGCATCAACCAAAATTAAACTACCACTCCAATCGCCGAATCTCGGGCCATTGTTAGGAGAGATAGTTGGCCAAGGGGGGCAAGTTCGGAGTGGCCAGATGAAGTATAACAAACTCGAAATTCCTGGATCCGTACCTCGAGTTGTAAGAGGTGCATGGAGGGCTCGGTCGTGCTCACCATCAGTCGTGCCGCAAAGCTTCGAGTTATTCAGCAACGAAAGCAAGACGACAGAGCCACCGTCGGACATGTGAGTTCCGTGCATTATAATAGCTACTGATGAAATGATCCGAGGCTAAATCTTAGTAGGCATACCGCGACTGATGACTGGATCGAGCGATTTGTACGGCTCGTCAATCAATTCTGCGTCGACAATGACAAGGATCGGTCACCTGAGGAGCAAAACTCTAGTCGACTTAGAGTTGCCATCCTGGACACAGGCATTGACATAAATCATCCAGAAATTCTTGGTGACGAACGAGTACGGGAGCGCAAAAGTTGGACTGGTTCACCGGCGGACGAAGATGCCTCAGGCCACGGCACACACATTGCGAGCACCATTCTCAGTCTCACCAGTAATGTCGACGTGTACATTGCGAAGGTCACTGAAAACAATGTGCTTGATGATACGGATCGCGTTTCAGATGTAGGTGGTTCTCTTCTAATATACTGTCAACACCTTTCCTCCTCAGCCTCGTATCAGGACTAACCGATGTTCGAATACAGGCGATCACCTTTGCGTGTCAGGAGTGGAATGTCGACATGATATCTTTGTCTTTTGGCTTCCATCGTGGCATCCCATCGATTCAGAGGGCCATCGACAATGCCGTATCCCCAGATTCCAACGTAATTATCCTCGCAGCAGCATCGAACGACGCGTCAAACACGCCCCGAGCATACCCAGCCAGCCACGATAGGGTTATATGCGTTCATTCGGCTGACGGATTAGGAAATCGGTCAAAATTCAACCCTACGGCTGTCGAAGGGACCGATAACTTTTGCGTCGTTGGCGAGGACATCGAGGCTGCATGGCCCTCTGGACAGGCTCAGTACCAAGGTGTGCGCCGCATGTCGGGGACGTCGTTCGCTACCCCAGTAGGTGTCGCTGTTGCTGCATTCATGCTAGACTTTGTGGAGAAGAACGCTCCGGAGCATGCGGGCTGGCTAACTCCTCTGAGGAGTTACCGTGGGATCCGCGCTATATTTAATGCGCTGTCTCAGAGGAGGGATGGTGCTTACCGTCTGGTCAATCCGCTGTATGACTTTTCTCGAGGTGAGGCCGCGGTAACAGAAGTGCTCAGCAGGATAGAAAACGAATTGAATAGGTAGACAGCTTGATCCTATAGCGAGGAAAATGCCAGCGAGCGGCTCACAACTTGGGACAGCAAAGTATTCCATTCCTTCTTAGTGAAATCTACTTCCTCTAAGCCTGAGGCATGGTTTTGGGCACGTATACAACAGCCTGGTCACCTTCGTCATCGACACCTTGACTCAAAAAACCATCAAGCCCATCAGATGAGTTTAGCTCGCTGATTTCCAAAGCTTCAGGCTCTTTCCGCCTGCCAGCACCATACTCGAACAGGGCGCCTTTGGCGTAGTCTTCCTGACGTACATTCTCCTCACGTCTCTTCACTCGCAACTTCTGCACCCTGAAAGCAAAGACGAAGTCATCGGATCCTTCGAACGAAACACTCTCATTGTCTTCCGACGAAGACACCACCGATGGTCCTATTGAGGCCGGAACGGGCGACCCGGCAACTGTCGCATCGATGCTGATGTCCAGAGACCCGCCGGCATTGCCGGAGTGAGCTCGCTTCACTGCCGCGCCGGAGACCGTCTTCACACCTACGATGACGAAGAGGTCTTTGTGCTGCTTGGTCAACATTCTGGTCGCAACGGGGCTTCTCTTGAGAAGCGTGTTGATGTACTCTCCGTCGGGAAAGAACTCTTCTGTGCGCATCTTCTCGAAGCGGAAGGTGTCATCAGAGCCCGAGGACACGTCAATTCCGACATTGATACCAAGGAAGTCGATGCTACTGGAGTGTCAGTAAAACCTGAAAGCGAGCGGACGTGGATTTTAGACAACGAGGCGAGTAATAGAGCACGGGTGCGTATGCTTTGCCTGCGCTTCGCGACCGGCCTTGGGGAGAGGGTAGGGGAGGCGCGAGGAGGTGACGAACAATTTGGTCCATATTCCGAACTTGTGTGCACTTGTCTTGCCCTTTTGCCACTCCACACCATGCTTGGTGGAGGAAATCAGACCCTGTGACCCGGCAGCAGACGCGACAGCGATGAGGGGTGGCACCGGCCGGGTGGGTGAGACGATGATGTTGCCGAGAACGATGGATCCTTTGGGAGGATAATCCCAACTTGGAGCAAGGAAATACTGCTTGATTTGGTTTGCCATTGTGCTGGTTAAGCGAGCATATCGACAACTTGATCTTCGGTGTCCGCCTGTGAGGTTCCATAAGGTCAGATCCTGCTGAAACCCCGGGTCATGCAGGTTTGGCAGAAGAGGTTTAGAGCTGACATCAGGTGGCAAAGCCACCAACCGGACGTCTCGAATGGAGTTGTTACACCAATGACGCGTGTCCCAAAGAATTCCCAAGCTCCAAGAGGATTCTGATGAAGCAATTAAGCAAACGATAGTTAATTGTTGTTATTAAGGAGAGAAATCTCCCCGCTATTAAACGCTTAAAAGGAGCCTATTTATAGGCTAGCGCTAATATATAGGCATACAACCCTTGTACCTTTTAATACACCCCTTATTATAAGTATTATTATCCTAATAATAATAAGAAATATTAAAAACGAGCCACTTAAATAATGGGAAATAGGTTTTGCTAAACCCTCTTAAGGGTAACTTAAAAAGGAGCTTTAATATAATAAAGAGGGAAGATAAAAATAAAAGGGAATTAAAGAAAAGAAAAAGATAAATATTTTAAAAATTCTTAAAAATATAAAAAGCTTAATTAAAGCATTAAATATATATAAAAAGAAAAAAGTTAATTTTTTAAAAGAATATTTAAAATAAGCATAAAAGCTAGCTTTTTATAATTAATTAAAATTTAATATAATATTATTTTTTATATAATTCTTTATACTTATTAATATACCCTTTTCCAGGTATTTTATAATAAATATTATAAAAATTATTAAAATAAGACTTTATTATTTTTAATTAAGCTTATAAGTTTTAAAATTTATTTTATTTTAATCTTAATTATTATTATTATCTTTAATTCCTTACTTACTTATCTTATTATAGCTTTTATTCTTTTATAAAAGCTTTAAATATTCCTAAGATTTGCTTAATAATATATTTATTAATTATATTTTTTTAATTATTAAAGTTTATTTTAATAGCTAGCATTAATATAGCTATTAAAAATTTAAATATTTTTATAAAATAAAAAGTAAATTTATTTTTTCTTTTAATTATTATATTAAGTATAATATATTAGCTTTATTAACTTTTGCTTTTATTTTTTATAAAGCTTTTGCTTTTATTTTTACTTTTTATAATACTTCTGCTTTTAATATTTATGCCTTATATTTAATTACTTAGCTAGCTTACTTATAAACATTTTAAATTATCTTTAAGTAAATTTTATTATTATTTTAATTATTTTAAATTAACTAATATACTTTAAATTTTATTTATATTTATTATTAAAATAAATAAATAAAAAAGATCTTTATATATATTAAGATAAGTATTTCTTATTAACTTTAAAATATTTTATAATGCAATATTTAAGTTAAAGGCTTATTTAATTAAAGTTATACTTAATTAATTTTAAGCTATTTAAAAATTTATACCTTATTATATATTAAATATTTAAAATTAAGTTATTAAATTAATTTATATTAAAAGTATTATTTTCTTTATACTTTTTTTATAATTAATAATAATCTTAATATATTATAATTTAAATAATTATTATTAAATAATATCCTTTTATAATAAAAGCTTATTTCTTATTTTAATTACTTTTATATTATTAATTTTAATAAGGGGAATTAATATAAGTATTTAAATAGCTTTATTAATTTTATTAAGCTTTAATTAAATAGTAAATATTTAAGTAATAATGCTAATAATAGCTTTAGGTATTTTATAATATATAATTTTAATTAAAAAAACCTTAACTTAATTTTATACCTTTTAATTATTCTTTCCTTAATTCTTTTTAAAGTAGTTTTTAATAAACTTAATAATATATTATTTATAAAATATTTTATTAATTTATTTTAATCTTAATGCAAACTTTTTATTAAAATTTTATATTTTATCTTTTAAGATAATTATTAAATATTTATAAATAAGCGCTTTAACATTTTTATTTATTTTGCTTTTCCTATCTTTTAATATAAAATTATTTTATAATAAGCAATAATTTTTTATTTTATTAAAAATTGCTATTATTTAATAATTAAATATATAAATAAATATAATAATAAATTTATAATTCTTTATTAATTTATATTATTAATATTTCTTAAGTAAAATATAATTATAATATAAAGATTTTTTAAGTAAAAATATAATATTTTAAAAATAAAAAGTTATTAAGTTATAAAAGCTATAATATATTAAATTCTTAATTCTTTGCATTTATAAAGCATCCTTTTTATATTAAAAAAATTAAAAGTAAGAAAGGCTTAATATTATTTTATTAAATTTATTAACTTAATTAATTTTCTTAGCTTAAAGTAAAAATTAATATTTAAGAAATATTTTTATATTGTTTTTATAAGCTTATTATTAAATATTATTTATTTTATATTAAAAAATAATAGCTAATTAAGAATTTAAAATTATTAAATATTATTTAAGCAAACCTTATTTATAATAATTCTTATTTTAAAAAGATTTTTAAAAAAGTTAATATTTATTTTTTAAATAAAGTTTTATTAATTTTAAATATTTATAATATTTAAAAATTATAATACTTTACTAAGTAAGTTTTTAAAGTTATTAAAGTAAAGAAATTTTAAAATTATTAATGCTAAATTATTCTTTCTTAAATTAATAAGCTTAATTATTAAAATTAAGGCATTAAGATTTTAAAATATTTTATAATATAAAGATAATTAAAAGCACTTCTTTATCTTATTTTTTTAGTTAAAAGATATCTTAGCTTTTAATTATAAAGAAAGGAAGTAAAGAAAATAAATAATAAAATAAAGAATAAGTAATAAAAGTTAAATAATAAAAAGAAAAGGTATAATAATAAGAAAAGCCTTGCATTTTTAAGGATTGCTATATAAATAATTAAAATAAAAAAGGTTAAAAATAAAAAAGAAATATAATTAATATTTAATTATAGCTTAAGGTAGCTTTTGCAAATAATTATTGCTTATTCTTAAATAAGAATTAAATAAAGGAAAAGATTAATATATTAAAAGCGCATTATTATTAAAATAGCTAAATAGCAGCCAACCTTTAACCTTTAATTAATAATAATATAAAAGTAAAAAAAAAAAGAAAAAGAAAGGAAAAAAAAGAGCTTAGCTATAAATAAATAAGTATAATAATATATATAAGCTAAAATAATAAAAGCTAATAATTTATTACCCTTAAATTAAATAATTATATTAATTAAAAAAAAGAAGTAATAAAAAAGCTTATAAGTTATTATTAAAAGCCATTAATTTATTATTTTATTAATAATTAAAATAAAAAAATATGCAATTTCCTATTTCTCTTAAATAATAATTAATTATAAAATACTTTTTTTTTAATTTATAAGTTTATTAAATATAAATTAAAATAAGTTATTTAGCTAAAATTCCTTTATAATAAAAAAATAAATAACTTTTTTATAAAAAAAAAATTAAAAGTAAGTAACTCCTTCTTAATAATAAATTAATCTTAATTAAAAGCAAAGTAATAAATTATTTCTTTTAATAATAAGGTAGCTTATTATTAATATTACCTACCTCTTTTTATTATAATAACTTTATATATATAAATTTCCTTTCCTTTTTTAAATTTCTTCTTCCTTCTTTCTTTTCTTAATATTTTTTTAATTTTAATTAATCTTTAAATTAAGCTAAAATTAAAATAAAATATTATAATCTTCTTATTCTTAAATATCTTTTTATAATAATATTTTTATTATTAAATCTTTCTTAGTTAAGATTAAAAAGTTTAATATAAAAGGATTTTTCTTTCCCTTCTTAAGTTATTTATTATAACTTATAAGCTAAGTAAATTTTAATTAAAGATATTTATATTTTCTTTAAGTTAAAAAGCATTTTTAATAAAAATTAATTTATTAAAATTATTCTTTATAATGCTTTTATAAAAGGTATTTATATATATAAAATTATTAATATTAAATAAAATTAATACCTTATTTAATAATTTATTAATTTTACCTTTAAAAAAGTAATTAAGGAATTATTTAATAAGTTTCTTAATAAGTTATAAAAAAAATAATTTTTAAATAATATTAAGAATTTAATTAAAAGCTATATAAATATTATTATTATTAAAGAAAGTAATAAAGCTTTTTATAAAAAGTATATAATAATAATATATAATTACTTTAATTATTATTATTAAATAGCTTTGCTTATAACCTTTTATAATTATTAAAATGCTTTTCCTTATAAGTATTACTTAAAGTATATAAATTATAATTTTTCCTTAATTATAAATAAAAACATTTTTATTATAATTTCCTTTTTTAATTATTATTTTTTATATAATTTTTATAATAATGCTTATATTAATTATATTTATTATATTAAGAAATTTAATTATACCTTTAATAAATATAATAATATAAAAAAGGTATAAAAAATTATAATAATTAAATAAATAAAGTTTAAAGATATACTTAGCTTTATAATTATTATTAATAAAATAGCTTAATTTAAAGAAATAATTAGCTTTAATATTATTTAAAATAAAAAGATTAATATTATTTAAAGCTAATAATTATAACCTTATAATATAAAATTCTTATTATATTAATTATAAAAGTAAGCTTTTAATAAGGTATAAATAATAATTAAGGTAAAAGGAAAAAGGAAAAAGTAAATTAAATTATTAAAAGAAAAAGAAAGTTTTTAATCTTAATAAGAAAATAATAAATAAGTATATAGTAAATTTTATAATGCGTTTTTTAAAAATATAATATTTTATATTTAAACTTAAGGCTAAATTTAATTAAGTAAATAAATGCATGCAAAAAAAAAAAAAAAAAAAAAAGAAATTCCATATTATAATAAATATATATATATGCATATATAAGAAAAGACAACCCCCCCCCCTTCTTAAATAAATACCTAAATTAAGATTTAAAAGTATTATTAAGCTAATTATATTAAGAATATTAAAGATTATTTAATTAAAGCAAAAAAATGTTAATAAATTATAAAAACTTATTTCCTAAATTTCTTTATTTTATATATAAATATATTATAAGTTTAATATTTTAAATATTAAAGTTTAAAAAATTTAATAAGTTTAAAGTTATAAATAATTAATATATTTAAATAATAAATAAAGATATACTTAATTAATCTTAATAATAATTAAAGTTAAAATTATTTAAAATAAGGTTAAATAAATTAAAATTTATTAAAATATTTAAAAGGGTTATTATTTATAATACTTATAAGGTTAATTTCTTAAAATAAATAAGGTTTAAATTTTTATATCTTAAAATAATTAATAAATCTTTTTAATTATTTTAATAAAAATATACTTAAAAGGTAAATATTATTAAGTATTTAAAGTTTATAAATATTATTATAATAAATTTTATAAATAATAAAAAAATTAAATTAATAATAAATTAATTTTTAAAATAAGGAATAATTAGCTTTTTTTTATTTATTAATAAGCAAAATTAAGTTATTTTTTTTTAAAGAAATAAATTAAGGGAAATTATAATATATATCTTATTATATAACTTTCTTTTTATAATTTAAGATTAATTTAATTATTATCTTTATATTTTATAAAAAATTAAAAAGTAATTAAAGTTAGGAATTAAAAGCATTTTAAGTAAATATATTTAAAGTTTAAGTTTAAATATATTATATAAAAATAATAATTTTAATTAAAATAATTAATTTAAAGCTATAAAAAAGATAAAAAAAACTCTTTTTATAAAATTTTTTAAGTAAAGTTTAATTAATAAAAAGGGTATAAAGTAAGATTTATATTTAGCCTTTAATCCCTTTATTAAGTATTTTTTTAATAATAATAATAATAATAAAATATTTATATTTAATAATATTATTAATATAAGAATTATATATTAAGATTATAATTTTTTTAACTTTAATTATTAAAAAATATTAAGTAAATTAACTTATATTTTCTTATTTTTTATTTATTATTATCTTTATTAAAAGCCCTTATTTAAAAAGAAATTTTTAAATAAAGAACTTCTTAATACTTTTTAAGTTAATTATCTTAAAAGGCATAACTTTAATTTATCTTATTAAGTTATATTATTTTTTAATTAGCTTATTATATCTTTAATTAAAAGATAAATATTAAATATTAATATAAATCTTAATAAATAATTAATTTAATATAATTAAAATAATTTTATTATTATAAATTTAAATATTTTATTTATTATAATAAAGATAATTAATAATAACCTTTTTAATATTAATATATATTCCTTTTTAATAATATATAGCTTAAATCTAAAAATAAATAATATTTCTTTTATAATACTTAAAAAAAATATAGCAATTTTTAATAATTTCCTACTTTTAATTAAAGTTATTAATAACTTATTATTATAATAAATCCTTTTTAAGTTATCTTTAAAAAGTTTCTTTATAAATAAAGAAATAATAAGCCTTTTTATAAAAAAATAATTATTATTATAATATTAAGTTTTTAAGATAAGTTTTATAATAAAGGTATTAAGCAATCTTAAGTAATTTTTTTAATTAAAAATAATTATTAAATAATAATAATTCTTAATTAAATAATTAAGGTTAAAATAATTAATTAAGGAAAGCATTATATTAATTCTTAATATTTTCTTTAAATTTATAATTTACTTTATTTAATAACCTTAATAATTTTTTAAAAAGTATATTTATAATAATATTCTTAAAACCTTTAATATAATAAATAATAAAATTATATATTTTAATTATAGCTAGCTACCTTATAATATAAGCGCTTAATATATTTAAAGTAAATTCCTTTAATTATTAAATTAAAATATTTAAATTTATTTTTAAAATAAAGTAAATATTATAAATATAAAAGCATAAATACTTAATTATATATAAAATAATTTTATATTTTTATTTTATTATATTATATAGCTTTTTAATTTTTATTTAAGTATTATTTTTATATTAAATTAAGTATTATAATTTATTTTTAATTTATATAAAATATATACTTTATTTCTTAAAACTTATATTTATTATAAAAATAATCTTATTATTAAAATAATTAATATTAATTAAATATAGCTTTAAAATAATTATAGCTTTAAAAGTATTTATAATTTTTTAATAATTTAAAGTTTATTAATAAAGCATACTTTTTTTTAAAAAATTAAATAATAACTTAATAATAATTTTATAAAAAGATATTTATACTTTATAAAAGTTTAATAAGTTTAAAAAGAATTTAAACTTAATTATATTTTTATAAATATTTTATTTATTAATTTTAATAATTTTTTTATTTAATAAAGATTAATTAAATATTTTATAAATATAATTAATAATATTAACTTATTATTTATATTATTTTAATTTAGTAATATTAATTACTTTTTTAATTAACTTAAAATTATAAAGAATATTATTAAAATTCTTAATATACTTAGTTATATATTTTTAAACTCTTAATAAGGTAAATATTTTTTTATTTTTATAATTTATTTTTAAATTTTTAATTATAATATTATTAAAAAAGGATTTATATATTATAAGAATTAAGTTATAAAAAATTTAAATTATATATTATATAAATTAAATAATAAAATTTATAACTTTTATAAATAAGTTATATTATTAAAATAATTTAATTAAAATAAAAAAGGTTATAATATTTTAACTTTTTTTATTTAACTTAATTTAATTATATTTTAAAAAAAAATTAAAAAGAAATAATATTTTATATATTATAAATTTTTTAATAAATTTATTTATTAATAATAAAATAAAGATATTTTTAATTATAACTTTATTAGCTTTTAAAATATTATTAATAAATTAATAATTAAAGTTTTTTTTTTTATAAGAAATTATTAATTTTTATAAGTAATATAAAATTTTTTAATAACTTTATTAGCTTATTAATTCTTAAGCATTTTAATAATTATTTTCCTTAAGGCTCTTAAAAGTTAAATTATTTTTACTTAATATACTTTATAAGAAATTATTTAAATAAATTATAATAATGCTATATTAATATTAATTTAAGTAATATAAAATTAATTTTATATTAAAGATTTCTTTTAATTAAAAAGTAAATAAATAAATATTTCTTTTTTTTATTTTAAAAAGGAATTATAATTTTTTTATAAAAAAATATTTAATTAATTAAGTATTAATTTTAATTCTTTATTAATTAAAGAAAACTTAAGTTAAATTTAAGTATTATATTTATTTTTATAATTCTTATTTATAATTAATTTTACTTTTTTTTTATAAGTAAGTTTTTAATTAATTATATCTTTAAAAATAATATTATTAAAAGAATAATTATTTATAAAATAAATTTTAATGCTTATTTATTTATAAAAAGTCTTAATTAAAAGTTAAATAATTTTATTAATTAATTTAATAATAATTAAAGTAAAAGGAATTTTATTAATTTATTTTTTAATATATATAATTTTTTTTAATAAATAAGCATTATAAATATAAGTTAATATTTATTAATCTTTCTTTTTAATTTAATAAATTTTTTAAATTTTAGCTTAAAAGTTTTTTATAAATATAAAAACTAAACTTCTTATATTTTTATTTAAAAGAATATTTAAAATCTTTTTATTTTTTTTTATTTTAATATTAAGATAAATTAATATAATTAATATATTAATTAATATTAAGCTTTAATTAAGGCTTAAAGAAAATAAAAAAATGCTTTTAAAAGTTAATAAATATTTTTAAGAAACTTAAGCTTTCTTAAGTAAAGCTATTTTAAAGAGCTTTTAATTTTTTTATTTTAAATTATATATTATTTTAATATTATTAAAAATAAAATAAGTATAAAGATATTCCTTTAATTATTTAAATATTAAGTTTATATTTAAGAAAAAGAGCATTTTTAAAAGAATATAATATAAAATATTAAGAATTTTATTATTAATAATAAAGAATATAATTTTAATTTTATTTAAATTAATATAAATTTACTTTTTTATAATTTTAATTAAAAATAAAAAATCCTTATTATATATTATTAAGTTTATATTATTAAGTAAAGTATATAAAAGTTTATTATATTTATATTATAATAAAAGCAAAAAATTTATTTTAACTTTAATATTTAAAAAAATAAGCTATAAAAAATAATTATTTATCTTTATATAAATTATTAAGTAAATTAAATTAAAATATTTTTAATTAATTATATTTATAATAAATATAATAATAAAGTTAACTTAATATTAAATAATTTATAATAAATTAATTAAAATATTAATCTTAATATTATTTTTTAAAAAAGTAATTATATTAATTTTAAAAAATAAGTTTTTAATATAATTCTTAAAATATATTAACTTAAAAGATATTTTTAATAAAATATATACTTTAAATTATATTATTAATAAATACTTAATTAAAGTTAAATTAATATTATTAAGTATTAAAATATTTATAATATTTATTTTAATAATTATAATTAAAATTATTTAAGCTACTTTTTTTTTAAATAATAAAAGTTATATAATATACTTTTTTAATTTTAAGTTTATTATATTTATTAAGCTTATTTTTATTATAAAAAACTTAGCATTTTCTTTTTAAGTTTAATTTTAATTAATAAATAAATTTTTTCTTTTCTTTATTTTCTTTTTATTTTTTAATTATAATTTATTATTAATAATTTAAAATTAATTATTTTTTATTTTTTTAAAATCTTTAAGTTAAATATAATTAGCTTTTATAATTTTTATAACTTTATTTTAATTTTTAATATTTTTAGCTATATACTTTTTTTTAATTATAATAATATTTATTTAAAAAAGCTTATTATTATTTATAATTATAAGCTTTTCTTTAATATAAATTATATAATTTATAAAATTTATAATTATTAAAATTAAGCTAATATTCTTTTAATTATTAAGCTTTTAAATTACTTTTAAGGCTTTTAATAAAGCCTTTTCTTTAAATAAAGAATTTATTTTAATAAGCTTATAATATTTAATTATATAAAGTAAATTAAACTTTTTTTTTTTAAATAAAAACTTTAATTAATTATAAATATATCTTTTTAAATTATAATTACTTTAATTATAATATAATTAAATATAAATAAGATTTAAATATTTTAAAAGGTTAGCTTAAATATCTTTAAATAAGCTAAAGAATATTAATAATTTCTTTAATTTAAAAATTATTAATAAATTATTTAAGGAAAGTTATTTAAGCTTATTATATTAATATATATTATAATTTTAAAAAATATAATTATAATAAATTTTAAATAATTTATTTTTTTTAAAGAAAAGTATTAAAATTATAGCTTATACCTTATTATTATTAAAATTACTTTAATTAGGTTTTATTAAAGGCTATTAAATAAAATTTATAATCTTTAATTTAATTATTTTAAAATTATTTTATTATTTATTATAAAAAAAAGCTTTAATATTTTATTAAAATAATTTAAATTTATTTTTAAACTTAATTAAGTTAAATTTTAATTTTATAAACTTTTTAATAAATTTATTTATATTTTATAAATTTTAATTATATTTTTTAATAATATTAATATAATTAAATTTAAATAAAAATTATTAAGCTTATAAGTTTTTATTTTAAAGGTAATTTAAAAAATTAAAATTATTTTAACTTTTTTAAAAGAAATTTAGCTTTTTTAAATTAAGTAAATTTTAATTAAAATTATTTTATATAAATAAATACTTATTTTACTTAAAATACTTAAATTTTTAATTAATAATTTTTAATAAAGTATATTTAAAGTTTAATTAAAAAATATTCCTTATTAATTTATAAGTAATTTCTTTCTTTATTAGCTATTTTTTTAAATATAATAAAAGCATTTTATAAAAGGGCTAAGTTATAATAAAAAAAATATTATTTATATTATTAAATTCTTAATTATATTTTATAATCTTTTTTTTTTATATTTTTAAATTATTATAAGAGTTATTATAAATAATATCTTTAATAATTATAATTAAGTTTATATAATAAATTTAATTATTAAATTTATAAAAAATAAAAAGCTTTTTTTTTTAATTTTTTTAAATAAATTATTTAATAATAATATTTTTAATTATTTTTACTAAATTTAAAATAATATAATATTATTTAAATAATTTTAAAATTTAATTATTTAAGTAAGAGAATTAATAAATAATAATCTTAAGGTTATTTAAAACCTTAATAATATTAATTTTATTAAACTTTAAGGTATTTAAATTATAAATTATAAATAAAGTTATTTATAATAAAATTATTATATTAATAAAAAGTAAAACTTTTAAAATATTAATTTAAATTCTTAATTTATTATTAATAATAAATTATAAAGTTTAATTAAAATAAAGTTAATATTTTAATTAATAATAAGTAAGATTAAATCTTCCTTTTTTTTTAATAAATTTCTTAAAATTCCTTTTTTAATTTTAAATAAAAAAAAATAAATAATTTTTAAGGTTTAAAAGTACTTTTAAAATAAAAGTAGGTTTAAAAGGACTTTAAGTTTAAAAGTATAATATATATATTATAATAATTCTTATTAAAATAATAATAAAATAAAAAAACTTAAAAGTAATAATATTTTTAATTAAAATA
Organism: Diaporthe citri; assembly: GCF_014595645.1. Taxonomy (NCBI): domain Eukaryota; kingdom Fungi; phylum Ascomycota; class Sordariomycetes; order Diaporthales; family Diaporthaceae; genus Diaporthe; species Diaporthe citri. The sequence continues at coordinate 1,306,356 of NW_025064854.1, read as the reverse complement.
ATTATTTTTAAAAAATTTATTTTTAATATTATTATAAAATACTTAAATTAAAGTTTAAAAAATAAAGGTATTAATAAATATAATAAATAAAATAAATTTAATAAAAGGATATTTTATTAAAAAATAAAAATTATAAGGTTATAATAAAGAAAGCTCTTTAAATTTATATTTAATGCTTTATTTATTAATATTATATTAAACCCTTAATAAATTAAATTTAAGTTTAATTAAAGCTTAAGCAAAATTATACTTTAAATTTAAGTTTTTTATATAATTTAATTAATATAAAAATATATAATATAATGCTATTTATTAAATTTATAAGCAAGCAAGGTAAGTATTTTAATTTTATATTATAGCTTTCTTTATTTTAAATTTAAGGTTATAATAATAATAATAAATATTAATTAAAAGTTTAAAGCATTTTTAATTAATATTAAGTAATATTTATAAAGTTTAAATTTATTATTTTAATCTTAAGTTTATATTATTATTATATTTTAAGTATAATTTTTAGCAAGAAACTTAAAATAAGTTTAAAGCTTAATAATATATTAATATAAAACTAAGATAATATTTTATTTAAATATTAAAAGCATAAGAAGTACCTTAAAACCGGAAAATAATCCTAAGGCACTTATAATATTATTGCGAGTCTGATTATACCCAACTCTTCTTTATAGCCAACTTCCTGTTTTTCTTATTATTAATTAAAGATGCATAAAACTAAAATTAGCCCAGGCTAAATTACCAGTGAAAACAAGCCACTTAAATAATAAGGAATAAGTTTTGTTAAACCCTTTTAAGGGTAACTTAAGGAAGAGCTTTAACGCAATAAAGAAAAAAAATAGGAATAAAAGGAAATTAAAAAAAGGGAAAAGATAAATATTTTAAAAATTTTTAAAAATAAGAAAAGCTTAATTAAAGCACTAAATATATATAAAAAAAAAAGAGTTAATTTCTTAAAAGAATGTTTAAAATAAGCGTAAAAGCTAGCTTTTTATAACTAGCCGGAATTTAATGCAATATCATTTCTTACGTAATTCCCTGCACCCGCTAATAATATAAATATAATAATTAAATTAATCTTAAATTATAAGAAGAAAGCTATATAATAAAATATATATTATAGTTTCCCTTAATTTATTTTCTTAAAAAAGAATAACTTAATTTTGCTTATTAATAAATAAAGGAAAGCTAATTATTCCTTATTTTAAAAATTAATTTATTATTAATTTAATTCTTTTATTATTTATAAAATTTATTATAATAATATTTATAAACTTTAAATACTTAATAATATTTACCTTTTAAGCATATTTTTATTAAAATGATTAAAGAGATTTATTAATTATTTTAAAATATAGGAACTTAAACTTTATTTACTTTGGAAAACTAATCTTATAGTTATTATAAATAATAACCCCTTTTTAAATATTTTAATAAAATTTAGCTTATTTAACTTTATTTTAAATAACCTTAATTTTAATTATTATTAAGATTAATTAAATATATCTTTATTTATTATTTAAGTATATTAATTATTTATAAGCTTAAACTTATTAAATTCTTTAAACTTTAATATTTAAAATGCTAAACTTATAATATACTTATATATAAAGCAAAGGAACTTAAAAAATAAGTTTTTATAGTTTATTAATATTTCTTTGCTTTAATTAAATAACTTTTAACGTTTTTAATATAATTAGCTTAGCGATACTTTTAAATTTTAGCTTGGGTATTTATTTAAGAAAAAGGGTTATCTTTTCTTATATATATATATATATATATATATTTATTATAATATGAAATTTCTTTTTTTTTATATATATTAATTTACTTAATTAAATTTAGCCTTAAGTTTAAATATAAAATATTATATTTTTAAAAAATGTATTATAAAATTTACTATATATTTATTTATTATTTTCTTGCTAAGATTAAAAACTTTCTTTTTCTTTTAATAACTTAATTTACTTTTTTTTTTTTTTTTGCTTTAATTATTATTTATACCTTATTAAAAGCTTACTTTTATAATTAATATAATAAAAATTTTACATTATAAAGTTATAATTATTAGCCTTAAATAATATTAGCCTTTTTATTTTAAATAATATTAAAGCTAATTATTTCTTTAAGTTATATTATTTTATTAATAATAATTATAAAGCTAAGCATACTCTTAAACTTTATTTATTTAATTATTATAACCTTTTATACCTTCTTTATATTATTATATTTATTAAAAGTATAATTAAATTCCTTAATATAATAAATATAATTAATATAAGCATTATTATAAAAACTATATAAAGAATAGTAATTAAAGAAAGGAATTATAATAAAAATATTTTTATTTATAATTAAAAAAAAGTTATAATTTATATATTTTAAGCAATACTTATAAAAAAAAGTATTTTAATAATTATAAAAAGCTATAAGTAAAGCTATTTAATAGCAATAATTAAAATAATTATATATTATTATTATATACTTTTTATAAAAAGCCTTATTACTTTTTTTAATAATAATAATATTTATATAGCTTTTAATTAAATTCTTAATATTATTTAAAAATTATTTTTTTATAGCTTATTAAGAAATTTATTAAATAATTTCTTAATTACCTTTTTAAAGGTTAGATTAATAAATTGCTAAGTAAGGTATTAATTTTATTTAATATTAATAATTTTATATATATAAATATTTTTTATAAAAGCATTATAAAGGATAATTTTAATAAATTAATTTTTATTAAAAATATTTTTTAGCTTAAAGAATATATAAATACTTTTAATTAAAACTTACTTAACTTATAAATTATAATAAATAGCTTAAAAAGGGGAAGAAAAATCCTTTTATATTAAACTTTTTAATTTTAATTAAAAAGGGTTTAATAATAAAAATATTATTATAAAAAGATATTAAAAAATAAGAAGATTATAATATTTTACTTTAATTTTAGCTTAACTTAAAGATTAATTAAAGTTAAAAGGATATTAAAAAAAGAAAGGAAAAAGAAAAAACTTAAAAAAAAAGAAGAAATTTATATATATAAAGTTATTATAATAAAAGAAAATAGGTAATATTAATAATAAGCTACTTTATTATTAAAAAAATTAATTTATTACTTTACTTTTAATTAAGGTTAGTTTATTATTAAAAAGAAGTTATTTATTTTTAATTTCTTATTTATAAAAAAATTATTTATTTTTTTATTATAAAGAAATTTTGGCTAAGTAATTTATTTTAATTTATGCTTAATAAACTTATAAATTAAAAAAAAAATACTTTATAATTAGTTATTATTTAAGAAAAATAGAAAATTATATATTCTTTTATTTTAATTATTAATAAAATAATAAATTAATAGTTTTTAATAATAACTTATAAGCCTTTTTATTATTATTTTTTTTAATTAATGTAATTATTTAACTTAAAGGTAGTAAGTTATTAGCTTTTATTATTTTAGCTTATATATATTGCTATATTTATTTATTTATAGTTAAGCCCTTTTCCTTTTTCTCTTTTCTTTTTTTTTTATTTTTATATTATTATTAATTAAAAATTAAAGATTAATTATTACTTAGCTATTTTAATAATAATATACTTTTAATATATTAATTTTTTTCTTTATTTAATTTTTATTTAAAAATAAGTAATAATTATTTATAAAAGCTACTTTAAGCTATAATTAAATATTAATTATATTTTTTTTTTATTTTTAACTTTCTTTATTTTAATTACTTATATAATAATTTTTAAAGGTATAAGGCTTTTTTTATTATTATACCTTTCTTTTTTATTACTTAACTTTTATTACTTACTTTTTATTTTATTATTTATTTTCTTTGCTTTCTTTCTTTATAATTAAAAATTAAAATATTTTTTAATTAAAAAGATAAAGTAAAAAAGTAATTTTAATTATCTTTATATTATAAAATACCTTAAAATTTTAATATTTTAATTTTAATAATTAAGCTTATTAATTTAAAAAAGAATAATTTAGCATTAATAATTATAAAACTTTTTTATTTTAATAATTTTAAAAACTTATTTAGCAAAATATTATAATTTTTAAATATTATAAATATTTAAAATTAATAAAATTTTGCTTAAAAAGTAAATATTAACTTTTTTAAAGATTTTTTTAAAATAAAAATTATTATAAATAAAGTTTGCTTAAATAATATTTAATATTCTTAAATCCTTAATTAATTATTATTCTTTAATATAAAATAAATAGCGTTTAATAATAAGCTTATAAAGATAATATAAAAATATTTTTTAAATATTAATTTTTATTTTAAGTTAAGAAAATTAATTAAATTAATAAACTTAATAAAATAATATTAAGCCTTTTTTATTTTTAATTTCTTTAATATAAAAGAAATGCTTTATAAATATAAAGAATTAAAAACTTAATATATTATAGCCCTTATAACTTAATAGCTTTTTAACTTTTAAAATATTATATTTTTACTTAAAGAATTTTTATATTATAATTATACCTTACTTAAAAAATATTAATAATATAAATTAATAAAAAATTATAAATTTATTATTATATTTATTTATATGCTTAATTATTAAATAATAATAATTTTTAATAAAATAAAGAATTATTGCTTATTATAAAATAATTTTATATTAAAAGATAAAAAGAATAAAATAAATAAAAATATTAAAGCATTTATTTATAAATATTTAATAATTATTTTAAAAAATAAAATATAAGATTTTAATAAATAATTTATATTAAAATTAAAATAAATTAATAAAATATTTTATAAATAGCATATTATTAAGTTTATTAAAAATTATTTTAAAGAAAATTAAGAAAAAAATAATTAAAAGATATAGAATTAAGTTAAGGCTTTTTTAATTAAAATTATATATTATAAAATACTTAAAGTTATTATTAATATTATTATTTAAATATTTATTATTTAATTAAAGCTTAATAAAATTAATAAAGTTATTTAAATACTTATATTAATTCCCTTTATTAAAATTAATAATATAAAAGTAATTAAAATAAAAAGTAAGCTTTTATTATAAAAGAATATTATTTAATAATAGTTATTTAAATTATAATATATTAAGATTATTATTAATTATAAAAAGAATATAAAAGAAATAATACCTTTAATATAAATTAATTTAATAACTTAATTTTAAATATTTAATATATAATAAAGTATAAACTTTTAAATAACTTAAAACTAATTAAGTATAATTTTAATTAAATAAGCCTTTAACTTAAGCATTATATTATAAAATATTTTAAAGTTAATAAAAAATATTTATCTTAATATATATAAAGATCTTTTTTATTTATTTATTTTAATAATAAATATAAATAAAACTTAAAGTATATTAATTAACTTAAAATAATTAAAATAATAATAAAGTTTATTTAAAAATAATTTAAAAGGCTTATAAATAAGCTAATTAAGTAATTAAATATAAAATATAAATATTAAAAGCAAAAATATTATAAAAAGTAAAAGTAAAAATAAAAGCTTTATAAAAAGTAAAAGCAAAAGTTAATAAAGCTAATATATTATACTTTATGCAATAATTAAAAAAAAAATAAATTTACTTTTTATTTTATAAAAATATTTAAATTTTTAATAGCTATATTAATATTAATTATTAAAGCAAACTTTAATAGCTAAAAAAATATAATTAATAAATATATTATTAAATAAGTTTTAAGAATATTTAAAGCTTTTATAAAAAAGTAAAAGCTATAATAAAATAAGTAAATAAAGAATTAAAAATAATAATAATAATTAAGATTATAATAAAGTAAATTTTAAAACTTAAAGGCTTAATTAAAAATAATAAAGTTTTATTTTAATAATTTTTATAATATTTATTATAAAGTACTTAAAAAGAAATATAATAATAAATATAAGGAATTATATAAAAAATAATATTATATTAAATTTTAATTAATTATAAAAAGCTAATTTTTATACTTATTTTAAATATTTTTTTAAGAAATTAACTTTTTTCTTTTTTTATATATTTAATGCTTTAAGTAAGCTTTTCTTATTTTTAAGAATTTTTAAAATATTTATCTTTTTTCTTTCTTTAATTTCCTTTTATTCCTATTTTCTTTCTTTATTGCATTAAAGCTCCTTCTTAAGTTATCCTTAAGAGGGTTTAGCAAAACCTATCCTTTATTATTTAAGTAGCTTGTTTTTATTAGCTAATTATTAATATATAAAATAAGTAAATATTTAATATAATTAATATTTAAATTTTTTAATGCTTAAATTATTTAATAAAGATATAATAATATTAATAAATATGCTATATATTTCACCTTATAAGTAAATTTTGCAATAATAAATTAACGCTTTAATAATTAAGCAATTAAGCTATTATTAAAAAGTTATATATATTTATTAAACGCTTTTAAATTATTTAAATTAATATTATAAAAAGCATTAACATATATATTAAGTATAGCGAATTAAAATAACGATATTTATTTTAAAAATTATAAGGCATACTTTAATATATATTAAATATATTAAAGCATTTTCTTTATAATATTTAAATAATAAATTACGAGCTTTGCATTAAATATTAAGAGCATTGCATATAAAAATGCAAGATTAAGTTTTATTTTAATAACGAGAAAATTAATAAATTTAATAAATAATTAATATATTATTATATTTATTATAATATCATTAAGTTTCTTTTATTATAAAAATAAATTTAAATTTATAAAAATTTATTTTTAATTATAATTAAATATATTAAAACATTTTAAAATTTATTAAGCATATTTCTTTTAAGAAATGCAAATCTTATTATTAATTTATATAATTTTTAATTTAAGCAAGTATTTGCAAAGATTAAAATCCTTATACTTAAAACGTTATATAAGCTTAATGTAAAGTTTATTAACTTAAGAGGGACTTTTAATAATAAGAATGTTATTAATATAAATAGTGATAATAATTTAGTTTTTAATAAAAACGCAAGGGTTAAATATTGTTTTTATTAAATATTTAATTAATTCCTTTTTAAAAGTATTAAATTATTTACGGCTTAATTATTTAAGTTTATATAAGGCATTAAGAAGTTTTAAAATAACTTATTAATTATTAAATAATATTTAATATCCTTATAATAATTATATATAAACATTATATTTTAAATGGCTATGCAAGTATGCTATTTTAATATTAAACTAATTTAAGTTTCCTTTTAATAGCTTATCGCTAAGCATCCCCTTTATTATTCTTTATAGCTTATATATATATATTAAGGATATTATTAATATTTGCTATGTTAATAAGTAATGCTTAAGTAAAGATTTAATTAAGGTAATTAGCATTAATTAATGCTAATTAAGCAAGATTTAATATAAAGTTTGCATTAATTAATGCTAAGTTATTAAAATCTTTAAAATATTTTATAATAATATTTACATTTTCTTTTACTTTTTATAAAGGCTAAATCCATTATCCTTAAGAACTATATAATTATATAGGTTTTGCAAGTTTAAGTAATTTATTAACAGGTCTTACAAGTTTAAGCAATCCATTGGCAAGTTCGTTTGCAAGTTCCGCATTATTAATAGGTTTTATTAACTAAGACATTAATAATACCTTTATCTTAAGTAGCATATTTTTATTTAATTAATTAATTATTTATGCAATTTTCATTACTAAATTAAATTAAGTAATATAGCTTAATATTATAATTATAATAACTTTTTAAAGTAGCATAAATAAATAAAAGATAGTTTTATCTTTAGCCTTAAATTCTATAAAGTATGCCTTTTCAGCCTTATTTAATAATTTTATTTTTAATTTACAAGTTTTAATAAATATATAAAGATATGCAAGGCAAAAGTATAATTAGAAATATTTAATATTAAGCTTTTATTTATAAAATGCCTTAAATAGCATTATTTAGCATAATAAGGCTAAGTATAATTTTTAATTTTATAAATATATTATATAAGAAATCGCTTTAAGCCATAGAAATAAATAATTTTTATTATAAATTATTATATAAGCGTTAATAATAATAATATATATAAACCTTTTAAATATATTATTTAATTTATAGTGGTAAAAGGGTAATTTCTTATAGATAATTCCGCGTTTTTAAAATATTATAATAATTATCTTATTTATATATTTACCCTTATTATTTAAATTAAATATCTTAACTTTTGCATTAAATTAAATTTTAACTATATTTAAAAATCTCTTAATAATATTTAAAATATTATCCTTTTAAGCAATAAAGTAAACTTAATAAAACTAAGTATAATTATTAATAAATAAAATAAAGTATTAAGAACCTTTTAATAATGCTATTAAAAATTTACTTAATAAATTAAATTAAATATACTTAAATGGCTACATGAATTATCATTTTAATAATAATTGCGGGCATTTCTTAATAAACTTTATAAGTTAGTATGGTTTATAATAAAAATTCATTAATTTATTTAATATAACATTTTTATTTTTATATAAGCATTAAGCAATTAATTTTAATAAATTGCTATAATTAAAAGCTTTATAAAATTCGCTATATATTGCAAATATTGCAAAGTTATTTTTTATTATTTAAATTTTAAAATTTTTATATTAAAACTTTACTTATAATATCTTATAAAATTTATTATCTTTTAATAATAAAAAGATATCGTTTCCTTATACATTTAGTTGAAATTTCTTTTAAACTATAGTTTAGCTAAATAAATAAATATTCCTTAACGCATAATTATATAAAACATTAATAAAGACGCTTTTAATAATTAATTCATTTAATAATTGCAAAAATTTTTTTATAAAGCTAATGCCTTTTATAATAAGTTAATTACTGCTTATAATAATAATTATACTTAAATATAATTATAAAAAAAATTAAAGTCTTTTATATATTTTATTATATGCTTTAAAGCATTAAAATTAAACATTTATAATATTAAAGTACTTATAATTATTAGCAGCTTTATTATATATATTAAAATATTAATATATAATGCTATTATATCTTTCTTATTATTATTAAAAATTTTAATAACTTTTTTATTTATAGTTTAATTTATAATAGCTTATTTCTTACCCTTTTTTTATTTTTAATTAACTTTATGTTTAATAAGCTTTATATAATTAATATATAAATAGTTAATAAATATAAAGTTTAATGCATAACATTAAATATATTCTTTATTACTTAATATAAAGTTAATATTTATTAATATAAACTTTATAGCCTTTTTTATACTTTTTAATGCTAACCTTTTTTAAATAAAGGTAAAATAGGTTTTAAATTATTTAATCTTTATATAAAAAATAATATTTATTATCTTAGGTTTAATTTTAAAAAACATTATAAGGTTTTAACTGCTTAAATTATTAATAATATTATTTATAATATTTAATAGCATTATTAAGAAAAAGAAGCTTTTAATTTTATTACTTTTAAAAAGTAACTTTATTAACCTTTTAATTAATTATTTTAATATTAAGGTTTTAATATAAAGTTTTATTTAAAGATTTTAAAAGGCATTTAAATAACCTTATAAGTTAAAGCTATCCTTATATTATAAGTTTATTAATTAATAAAAGAAATAAATAGTTAAGTTGCTAATATTATAATTAAATTAATTAATTAATATTTTTTAAGTATTAAAAAATTTTCTATATAATATAATAAATATTATAAGGCTTAGATATATTAAGCTTAAAAGCATAATAAAGGCTTAATTATTAAGCTTTTTTTATTTTACAAAGGCTATATTTTTATTTAATTATTCTTTAATGCTTATAATATATTTGCTAAGGCTAATAAATTAAAAGCCATAACTTTATATTATCCTTTAATTTAAAAAGTTTTCCCTTTTTAAGTTTAACTTTAGGAGAAATAATAAATTAAGCTTAAAGTTAAGTATATTTAATATTTTTTAAATAATATTTATATATTTTTAGGTATATTTTAAATAATATTTATATATTTTTATTTATTTATAGTGGTTAGCATTAATTAATATAGGTAAATAAATAAAAAAGAGTAAGTAGTTAAAATATTAAATAAGGTAGGAATGCTAAATTATTATAAGTTATTATTAGCTATAATAGCTATTATAAGGTATAATAATGGTAATGTGGTTTACTAGGAAGTGGTGGATATTAGGAAGTGGCGGATTTTTGCAACTTTAGCTAACTTTAGCTAGCCATAGCACTTATTTAATATAAATAATTTAATTGAATTTAACATTAATTAATGCTAATTGTTTTGATAACCTTATTTTTAATTAATTTAATTAATTTAAAGGGATTAATATGGTTATATTTAAGTTTAAAATAATTAACTTTTAGTAAGGGGGACTTATTTTAATGCAAATCGCATCTTAGTTTTTCACATTAATCTTACTTTAATTCGCTTAATTAAATATTTAATACGTTAAAAATTAATAATTATTAATATATTCTTTATTTAAAGAAGATAAAATTCTTTTAGCTATATAAGTAATTAAAAACTTAAAGAAAAATAATATAAAACTTATGCTTATAATTTAAGCTACTAATATCTTTAACGTTTTTAAAATTATATTACATTATAAGATAAATTAATAATATTTATATAAAGAATTATATATTAATAAGCATAAACTTAATTAAATTAAAAAGTAAATGCTTATTTAATATATTATTAATTAAGATATTTAAGGATTTCCCTTATAACTTTTTAATATAAAGGATATAGTTAACCTTTTATTAATATTGCAAGATATTAAACTTATTAATAAGCATTAAGCTTAATGCTTTATAGATTAATAATTTAGCCTTAAGATTAAATTTAATTATTTTTATAATTATTAAAGGGCCCTTTATAAAGATTTAAAGATTATTAAGAATTAATTTAAATTACTTTATAATATAATAATTAAATATTAAATTATTAATAATAACCTTTATAACTTTAATAAAACTAGCTTTATAATAAGCATAATTGCTATATTAATAATTATTATATATATTAATAAATATAAAAAGGTTAAATTAATTAGCTTAGTAATTAAAAATAAATAATTGTTATTAAATATATTAATATAAGTAAATTATAGATTTTATTATTTATAATTATTTAAGGCGCTTATTACTTTACTAGCTAAGTAATAAAATTAGGTTTTTTAAATAATTAAGTTATTAAGCTTATTTTTAATAAATAAATAAATAATAAGATTAATTTAAAATAAATTTAATACTTTAATAAATATATTAAATTAAAGAAAAATGCTAATTATTAAATATTAATTATAAATAATTATAAAAGCTATATATTAATTAAGTTTAATTAATATTATAAGGATAATAAGATTATTATTATTAATATATTATTATATTTATCTTATTTACTTTAACTATTAAATATTGCATTATATTTATTTTTAAAGCATGTATATAATAATTAAATTAATCTTTTTATTTAAGCCTTTATTAATTATATTATTAAATTTAAGTTTTTTCTTATATTTAAGGCAGCCTATAATAAGATTTTTATAATAAAAAATATTAAGTTTGCATTTAAAAAAGTTAAAATTTCTTCTTAAGACCTTAATTTTATAATTTTTAAGCTTAATATTTACTTATAAACTTTTATATAATCCCTTTTTATTTCTTTTTAAAAATAAGAGTTTTAAATATTATTAAATGCTTAATAAATTATTTAATAATTAAGTTTTATTAAGGATAAAATCTTTGCTTATTAAAAAAGCTTTTTTATATTAATTATAAATATTATTAATTAATTAATAAAGAGTATATAAGTAATAATGCATTTACTTATTATAATAAGTAAGTAAATTTATATACTTTAAGAGGTTAATATAATATTTATAAAATATTAAAGGGCTAAAAGAACTTAAGTATAGCTTAAAGAAGTATTTATTATTAAGGAATTTTATGCTTTTATTTAAGAAAAATAAAAAGGAAAGTAATTAGTTAATAAAATTAATGATAATATTAAGGAGTTGGTTTATAATGAATTAATTAAAAGATGATATAGTAATTATAATAAGATTAAATATAATATAAGAACTTATAAGAAAGATAAAAAAGGGTTTATTTAATTAAATTTTAATTATATTATAGTAAATTTAGCTTAGTTAGCATTAATTAATATAAATATATAGGTATTAATAATTTATAGTAAATTAACTTTTTAAGGATATAGTTAGCATTAAATAATGCTAAATGCATATTTTTTATTAAAAGTTAATTAGTTTAAATTAGCATTATAATTACATTAATGTCTTTAAATTAATAAAATTAATTAAAAATAAGAGTTTAATTATAGTTAGTATTAATTAGTGCTAAATCTTATAAATCTTTTTACATTAGGTGGGTGCTATGGCTAGCTAAAGTTGGCTAAAGTTGTAAAAATCTGTTACTTCTTAATATCCGCTACTTCCTGGTAAACCATGTTATATAAATAAAGGCTAGCAATATTAAAATCTTAATGATTTAGGTATAAAAATAATTATAGAAATAAAGGTATTAATATTTCCTAACGTTTTAAGATATTTTAAGCAATGCTAAGCTTATAACTTAATAAAGCAATTAAGCAAATAATAGTTAATTATTATTATTAAGGAGAGAAATCTCCTCGCTATTAAACGCTTAGAAGGAGCCTATTTATAGGCTAGCGCTAGCGTATGGGCATACAACCCTCGCACCTTCCAACAGATTCATTGCACTAAGCACGTAAGAATCATAATTGTAAACTTGTCTGGTTTCTAGGTGCAGGAAAGTAGCAGTTACACAGGAAATAACGTATTTATACATATATAATACAGGAAAATATAAACCTTATAAAAGATTGAATTTAATCTAAGTCGAGTATTACCGTAATTTACTTTAACTATACATTAACCACGTAAACTTCTCATTTTAAAGAATATTTCGAATTGATAAATATAATATTGAACAGCCTTAAAAAACAGTGCGGGTACGTTGGATTACCTCCGAACACGGCTAGGGTATACAGTAGTTTGGTAGGCAACACAGTTGCTGCAGCGTTGGACATGACAGTTGTAACATGCGTAATCGTTTAATGAGTTACCTGCATTGTGGCAATAACACTAAGAACGGAGAGCTGTTAGAGTTATAGTACCAATCAAGGGGCAAAGGGGCACGAACACATGTCCAAAGTCTCACAACTTCCGATCGAGATTGGGAGTGCTTGTCCTTGCCCTTTTTCTTGGAGCCCTTGCGCAACGTCCCTCCTCCCACTGGCAATGCTGTGAAAGAATCACGGTCAACGCTGTGTCCATGTTGTTGGCTGTCTTTGGCATTGCTGGAAGGGCCGGCAGACTGGTCGACCAAATCAGCATCTTCCGGCGGCGGCGTGTATTGCACTGAACTGCTAGGACCAATGTTTTCCGTGTCATCAACATTGACGCTTTCCCGAGGCTGAGATTCATGGGATGTCCCGTCGAAGGCATGGCGCAGTGCACCCCCGCTGCTGGGATCGATGTTTTCTTGGGTGTCCACGTATCTGTCCAGTCCATGCCCACTTGGCATACCACTAGGCTGGACGGAATGCGCCTCAGGGATCATCAGATGAAGCTCCAGCTCGTTCGCCCTGTACATAGCCTCGGGTAAAGTCCTTGCAAGCTCGTCAAGCCGCCGGTATGGGTGTTCATTGCCCATATTGACTAGTATCTTTCCCCGCTTAGATGAATTTCGACTGGCTCTTCCAAGCTGTTGTGATGCTTGCCTGATGCGATCTGAGAGTTTCGAAGCTTTCCCCTCGATTTCAGCAGTCAGAAAGAATGCTTCGGCTGTACCCTGAAACAAGAAGCCGGTATGTATACACATGTCGCGCAATAAGGGCACAGCTGAACTGCTAGAGAGGTGCCAGCGTAGGGTGCGATGTAGCGGTGAATCCTTTTCGGGAATGGATTGGCCTGAAAACTTCCATGCTTGAGCCTCTGTAGTAATACTTGTTTGCGGTTCAGCTCCACCCCCCCCAAGAGCTATGCCTGTACCTTTGACCTCGAGCTTGGAACGTGGACTTCGAGTCTCCACATCCTTACCTCCACTTATCACCATGGTTTTGGGCCCATAGAATTCCGTCATCCTCACTGGATTGGCTAAGCTCCCTGAAGTGCGGCCTGGCTCACCCTGGATTGCTTGATGGAGCTTGGGCGTCTCGTCATCGAGGATTACCGTAACGGTGACACTTTGTACACTGCTCTGTGGAATAGCGATAGAGATATCCATATATATAACACCCGCTGGCAGGCCCTCTAAGGTTCCAAATCTGCTTTTGGAGGGGTGAAGCCGGCAATCGATCTGGGAAGTGCCAATGGATGCGGACGCAATGCTGATGTGGGGTGCGTGGAGGTCGACTGGACGAAACTGACCCGATTTCCCATTCTCTTGTATGAGAAACGTGTGGAGTTGGGGAATGGCCGTCTGTGATTCAGACGCTCCGGATGGATCATGCTCGCTTGAGGGCATCTCGCCGGAATCCGTGTGGTTGGTCCAGGGCAACAAAGCCTCAAGCCAGAGATCGCGTTCTTCATCACTCTCAGCGCACAGCACGTGTCTTATCGTACTGGAACCTTTCTTGGGCTCCAGAATCAACAGAGAATGGCGATACTGTGTGTCAACCCGAGGTTGCTGCCTGCCAATCTGCGCGCCCTGGAGATTGATAGATCCCAGCTGGGCTCCTCCTGCCGCGTCGTAGTACTCCAGTTGCGGGCCTTCGACTACGTAGAATCTGGATTTCCAGGCACCGAAATTCTTTCCTCTCTTGGCCAAGTAGCCAGATTTGGGCTGAGCTTCCGTCTTCGGTTCCGTTGATCCATGTTTGTGGGCGACCTTTGCGAATTTGAGTCCGTCTGTCTGTGAGATTGGAGAAGCTGGGGGCTTATCCTCGTCCACATCTCCAACCGGAATCGCATGTCCCCTCTCGTTCTTGAACATGTCGATGATGGAAGTCAGATCGCGCTCTCCTAGCAAGTACGAGAAAACCGCTCCGAGACAAGCCTCTTTTCGTTGTAAGTACAGTTGACAAATCCTATGGACATCTCGCTGCAACATGTCACGTATCCTTTCAGGCATATGTTCATCTTCCTCAATTGTGAAACTGGGGGCCTGAGCTTCGGGGTAAGCGTCAGGGACAGCGACCTCGACATTGAGCACAATGTGCTCCCCTTCGAAACCCCAGGGTCCTCGCAGTGAAGCACGAAGCATACGGTCTTGCGAATGGCCTTCCGAATGGCTCTGCGAATGGCCCAAATACGCCGACAACCATTCCTTCTCAGGAAACGGGCCTGGCCCGAGCTTAGGGCGTCTCCCGAGCCTAGGGCCTATCGGCTTTGGTCTTTGAGATTCGGCATAGGTGGTTAAGGCTCCTGAGACGGCGGTTGAGAAAGCGCGGGTATCCGTGTCAGCACCGATCAACACGACGTTAGGAAGCTGCTCTCTGACTTGGAAAAGCTCTTCATCAAGTGTCTCTGGCTTTCCATGGATGTCCTTTGCGCCAATGGTCGCGCGTCTGGCGACGTGCGCTGCGAGTTCACTCAAGACCTGATCCGGCTCGGGGAAAGTCTTTTGAATGATGGGCCAAGACACAGGCATATCCAACAAAGGCTCTGGCTCTGTATCGAGAGAATGGATCCATTCAACGTCAATGAAACCGAGGCTATCGTCCAAGTCGTCCTTGATAGTTTCTCGCTCGACATCCTCGGAGCTGGAGCTGTTCATTTCCGGCTCGCTCATAATCTCGGAGTGTTGGTACAAGTGGTCTGGCCACGGCAGGGACTGGAGTGCAAAATGACAGAGGTGTTTTCCCACATGATTCTCAAGGTCGCCGGAGTCCTCATCGCAGAATGGACACGCAGGCACGGTAGGGCTGAGAGCCCGCGCACTGCTCTCCGCGATGAAAGGCAGCTGATCTTTTCGAAACTTTCCCGGGTGGGCATCTGTCATGTGATTCAAAAAAGCTTCGGGGGTCTCGAATATCTGCGGAGGATGATCTCTGACAACACATCGCCAGCTCATGCGGTGTTCCGACCGCATGTGTGCCAGCCACTCTTTGCTGGACGAGAAGATCTGATAGGGCTGTGTGCAGTCATCGAATACACAAATGTAAGGATCCAGATCCTTTTTGACATGATTTCTTTGAATTCAAACAAGTTAGTCAACTCAAGTGCAGGCTTCTGTATGGAGTGACCACTTACGCCCAGGTGTCTTGATCGGCAGCCTCGCTGCTGGGTAGGATAAGGCAGCAGTAGTCACAAACAAATTCCTTTCCATATTTCGCCAGATGGGGCCGCGGTGGAACAAGAAGTTTCTCATCGTGCTGGAGTGGCGCGGTTGTTGCGCGAGATATCCGAGAAGGGGCTGCCAGCTTTCTATATTTTTGCTGATCAAGAGTTGTGACAGTCATCCCGCTGGGTGCAACTTTGACACGATTTTCGGGTTCAAATTCGACCTCCTCAGTCACTTCACTTCTTTCGTGGTCCTCTCCGGAATATTCTTCTTCTTGCAACGGGGCTAGCTGTGCTGGTGGGTCCAAATGTCGCGGTCGATATGCTTCTTGTTGCAAAACCCAACGCTTCTGACGCGACCGCCTGTAAAGCACTCGACGACGTCTGATGATCATTGTCTGCGCCAGCCGATTTAAGATCTGGTCCGAGATATCACAACACTCTCGTTTAATCAGATGTTTAAACATCTCTGCTAGACATTCGGTGATGTCGTTGCCGGCCTCATCTTCCAGGGGGAACCTGGCGGCTCTCTGATTCTGGCTGCCGAAGCTCGCCTTTCGTACGAGATTAGAGAGCCTGTGAAGCCAATCAATGGTCACATGGATAGATTGAACAAGGTCGAAGATGTCATGCTCCGATACCAGTGAACCGTCCGCTTCCCTAGTGGCATTCTCGTCGTGTGAATCTTCATTTTCATCCGTGCTGGCTTGGACAGCTGCTTCGTTTACTGTGACGTCTTTGTCAGCTCTCGAGTTCCTGGGGCCGGAAGTGAACCTGCGCACGCTGGGTAAGAGTTATGCTTAGTGTGTCCAGCTGCCTCAAGAATTGGGCCCTGATATCAGGAACATCGATGAGGCGAAAGTCCAGAGACGCTTGCAGCGGGGCGAACACGCCAATGTTCCCAGCCCACAGGTTGAATCGTCCCAACTCATCTTGCAACTCGATATGTATGGAGAGGGGATCATGTCGTGATAGATGGGCCATTGTGTCTGCCAACAAGTTTCGGCACTCCCTGGCCTCCCCTTGAATTGTTCTCTCATGATCCACAAGATCGGCCATGGCAAGCGGAAAGCAAGGTTCTGGTTGCGATAACCGCTAGAAGATACCAACCAACAGGTCGTTGACAAAAGAGGTTGAAGCTGACTTCAGCCATCAGGCCGCAAACCCCGCCATGTATGCAAGTAAGCAGCCACTGACACCAGAAATGCAATGTGCTCTAACTACATAACCAACCTGCATATTACAACGACCTGGAATGAATTCTCGACTTTGTTCCACTCTAATTCCGCAGCCATAACCTGTCTCGTTAGCGTTTTGGTAATCGCCTACAGGATGATCTGGCTCCAGTGGTCCATCACTTGACAACATCATATTGTTCACAGCCATAGCAGCTGGGGAAAACCTGATGCTCGTATACGCTCACGGATATGGAATGGCGTTATTCAAGCTCGGTAGGGGCTCATATAGAAAGAGTCGGCGCAAATCATGGTTCAATTGACATTTCTATGATATGTACACGAAGACTCAACCAACATATTCGCGCTTCGTACCCACCATCAAGCCTCTTTCGCATCGGGCTTGTCATTTTTCACGTTCCACAGTAGCGTCTTGATTTGCTCTATCTGTTTCTCCTCGTCAAAAGTGGTCCCGTCGGACTTCGCTAAACGCTTGCACGCGGGTTCCTTGAAGCCAGGCACATTCACCACCCAATCCTCCGGCCTTCTCCCCTGATCGTCTTTGCCCTGTGGGTCAGCTCTCGCATTGGGCAGCAACTTGACAGGTTGCTCCTGCTCTTCCCAATCCTATTCCATCGGACTCAGCCTCTGCTTCCTTGCCTTCGCACAGTGCGAGCTAACCGCCTCTGCAGTGCAAATCCTTTTGCCATCATGATCCTGTCGTAAGGCCCTCTCGTAGCGCCTTCACGCCCATGCTGTACGAGAGCAATATACTTGCCTTCTAGATTGGGCCGCTGCTGCTGCCCAGTGCAAGGCGGCATGCTGCTACGTTTTGGCGCTGTGTGCAAGGAGCTTAGTGAGTATTGATGCTAGGACTTCCCGGTCTACGGCTGCGTTGTTGAGTGGTGACATACCTTGGTAGTAATAATTTGAATCTGCGCCCTGAGGGAGAAGATAGATTAAAGCTCATCATCGAATCCGATGGCCGCATTGAGCACCGTTTCATGATAGCCGTGTAGGGAGTTGACATGGAGACCCCTTTCCTGAAAGGCTTTTATGATCTGCCTAACGTCTGGGTGGCCGACTGCAGTTATTACAGCTTCACGGGCTGTATTCCCATTTCTAAATTTAAAATTTGCAACTCAGCGATTCTAACAAATATCAGGTGGCCCCAAAGTTACATTTCCATAAATTATATAAAGTTGCCATTAAGAACTTGTTTGTGAATGGGCAAAGTTCATGATGGGAACATATCTATGGATTGAGGTTTGCCGTCTGCCATGGTGACTTTGATACTATACCGACGTAAGAGCATATGATCATTTTAATAGGGATGTAATTAGAAGCGCGCCATTCAAAGATTTCTGTGTCATGAGAACCAAGCGTCCGAAAAACAGATGAGCAACATTTGCCGTCAACACATTTCCACGGCCAGCAGAGCACACAGAGTAAACTTTCATGTTTTCTTCATTTTGTAAAATAGGCTTTGGATGACATTTGTAAGCTACAGCCACTCTAGCGTAATCTTTTTTGGCTATTTCATATAGGAATCAGAAAGTCCAAACTAGTTGTATTCTTTGAGTTCCTTGACTAAGCTACGACAACAATGATTATCCTAGTGGGACAAGTGATGACGATAGATAATTACACTGCACAAGGCTTTAGACAGTGACTGTTCAATCTTCTATACCAGTATTGTGTCAGAAGCTACCATTTTGCAGCAAAAGTCTTAGCGCCAGGCCGTGCCCATTCGTGTCCGCGCTGTCAGGCCATCAAGATATCCAGGTCGAAGCTATTTCTAGTCAACTAGCTTGACACCATCAAGCACTATGTCAAAGACAATAGCGGGAGGATAGTATTGGGGTGAAAAAGACTTTAGTTCATCTTGGTGGATAGTGCAACTCACTGAAAAAGAAAATTGAGCAGAATAGAATGAATTGCAAGAAATAATGTCTTCATATATGTTATGGGTCCTCTGCTTGCACAATGTACAATTGTTTCTTAATCCTTACCTCTCTCTAATTTTCCGTCCGACCACGAATGCACCCAACCTTCTTGACTGCATTTACACATCGCCAGGATGGCCAAGAGACTTCTTTTCACCCCTGACGGGTCTGTCCCTGTCTTCGCAGACCCGGTGGTTGCCCAACTAGGCGGCCTGACTCAAGAGCAGATCCAAGCAGGCTGTGCCTTCAACATGTTTCCTCCCTTCCGTCCTGAGTGTCACGTCACGGGCAAGGAGCACGCTGTCATCATCCCAGCTCTTCCGGAACTGGACCCCGACTTCGACGTGGAATGTGAGTCCAAAGGCCGCCGCATCCCACATTGCTATGTTACTATCGGTGGTCATGTGCCGCATATCGGCCAAACCGATTCTCTTGAAGACCCACAACAGCCTTCAGAGGATCCGTCGACGACATTACTTCCGGCCCCGTTTCCCTCAGATGATCCTGAAAACTGGACGAGCCCCGATGTGCCGCCCACCGAAGAAACGAGCCACGATGTGCCGTGGCCCAAAGAGACGCGTACTGTGGAGACCGCGACAGTGGTTTCTTCTCACCCAGTCTTCTCGGTCCCCTTTACCTCCTCACCGTACCTGATAACACCCTCGTCAGGACCGTCGCCTTATTCTACACCTCGTACCTCCTCTTTGACCCCTGTCCCGACATCACATTCGAGTGCAACAACCACCGACTGGTCCAGCTCGTCTCATATACCTGGCTCCACCTCATCTGAGGCCCACTATATGGTCTCGTCGTCCCATTCAAGTGCCGTTGCCACCAGCTTGCCTGTCGTTACCAGCTCGCCCATTGTCAACAGCTCCCCGAGCACTACAATCTCGCCTAGCGCCACCCACTCGTTCAGTCTGTTTCATATACCTGGCCCTACATCATCCGCGGCACAACCTACAGACTCGCCGTCCCGTTCAAGTACCGACACTACCAGCTCGCCTATCGTTACCAGCCCCTCGAGCACTATAACCTCACCCGGCACCACCCACTCTGGTACCATGGTGCCATCCGGCATCACCAGCTTGCCCAGCACTACCAGTTCTTCTGATGTCCGTAGCACCCACTCGTCTAGCGTCACAAGATCTTCTGGCACCATTAGCTCATCCGGTTCCACTTCGCTCGGCCTCAAGGACTCGTCGTCGTCTAGGACCAACAAGGCATCCGAGACTGGTACAGCCTCATCGTCCAAATCAAGCACAGCAGCACCCGAGACAAGTATAACTTCACCATCAAACCCCAGCTCAGCAGAACCCGAGACGAGGATCACTTCGCCATCAAAACCAAGCTTAGCAGAACCCGAGACGAGCCCGGCTTTATCTTTAACACCAAACACGGACTCAAAAACGAGCCCGGGAGCATCATCGAAAACAAGCTTAACTGATGCCAATGGACTCCCTACGGAAGAGCTTGATCCCCACCTAACCGCCGTGGTCGATGCTCTCGGGCCCGACGATAAGCACAAGAAGCACCTGGCACTGGGCCTCAGCATTGGCTTGGGTGCCGGAATCCCCAGCGCTGGTCTCGTTCGATGGTTGGGCACCTTTTTCCACACGCTCAGCACAGTTGCGAAGAGTAGCAAGGTGTATACCTCGGTGATGCGGGCCCTGACGACCTTCAAGATGGATATGATTCCGCACTTCAACTTCAGCCCCCCAGGTCGTCCTGGGGCTCCAGGTCGGCCTGGAGGGGGTACCCCAGAAAGCGAGGTGGCCGAGTCCGTCGACGAGTGGTACGATGATTTGTGCCGAAACGGTAACACGGGCGAGCAGGCAGCCGAGATCATCAACAACTTCAAGGCCGACATGGCTGCGGCAGAGGCTGCAATGGCCAACGAACCTGTTGGGGTTGAGTCTGCGGTCAATGCTGCTGCCGGCAGGTCCTTCGCGAATCCTTCGGCGCTCAATTCGTGGGGTGTCCAAGCGGCCGCGCAGGTGGCGTCAACTCCCGGATCGAGCATCGGAGAGATAGCTGATTCCCTGCTGAAGGCCGGCGTCCCCGCCGAGGCCGTCTCATCCACCGCGGAAGCTGTCTCTCACTCTGTCAATACAGCAGGCAAAGGCTGGATTGGAAGGCCCGCCTACAATGCTGCTCTAGGAGTCATCTCAAGCTCTGTCACCTCTGCAGGCATGGCTGGTGCTGAGGCAGCCAAAGCCGCAGTTAAAGGTGCTACCGGCCCAGGTCTCGCAGCGTCTCTCGGCGCCGCTGGTGTTCCTGCGTCTGCTGCGGACGCCACTGCCGCGGCCGTGACCGAAGCGATCCAAGCAGCCGCGGCCTCCGGGTCCGACCCTGTCATTGACGCGATCAATGTCATCTCGAACGCTGCCTCCCCCTCGGGCTTGGCCGCTGGTGCGGCTTGGGATGGTGCCTCTGGTTCATCACTCGCGCCGGCTCTCTCAGCCGCAGGTGTTCCCACAGATGCCCTGGGCGCCACTGCCGCTGCCGTTGGTGCTGCTATGTCGGCCAACAGTGGTTCGAGATCTGACGCCATCAACGCCGCCTCCGAGATTATCGCAAGTGCTGCTTCCCCGCCGTACGAGCGCATGAGCAACCCTGCACCGCCTGTCTCTCCTGCCCAGGCTGCTTTTGATGTCGTGGGAGCTACCTTCAACTTCTGGCACATTATCCCTTGGCTTGCTTGGGACACCTTGAACAAGATGGAGGTCAACGAAACTGATTCTTCAGACATGGATAGCCTGGCGAACCTCCTTGCGATTGGCCCCCCACCAGAAGAGTGGTCTTCCAGGTTCACGTCGTTTCCATATCGGCGCGGTGGTGACCGCGTTACCGGCGTCCCCTCGCTGCCGACTGATGCAGTGAGGCCGACACCATCCAGCACGAACCAAGGCATGCACAATGGCGCGCACAATGGCACGCAATCCTTGACACCAACCTTGGAACCAGCACCACCCGGTACAGGAGGTTACTTGTACGACGGGACGAAGCCGGTGCCCTCCGCGCAGGGCTAAGTTCTACAACAATTCGCACACCAACGTCCGAGGGATGACTGGAAGGCTTTTTTTTTTTTTTGGCATACTCTACATGTCTTTTCTGACTTCCTGGACTCGATAAATCATGGTTGATACTTCAAGTATCTCGGGGCATATCCGGATGTCCTCACGGGATACTCTAGGATCTTTGATCTGCAGTTTCTAGAACACAGCAAGTTGCAGACGATATCTCTGAGTTTTTACTGATTCCGGATCAGCGTGTTATGCAATTTTTCCGCGCAGTTTTGCACGTACTATTGATGTTGAGATACAGAGGAGTAGAAACTTGGGAGACTTTCGCTTTAGTTGGAAAGTACAGTTGGTTTAATTCCAGTTGCTCTTTAGAACGCAGTATTACAGAATAGATGGTCAAGTTAGAATTCGGAATTCCTCCAAAGCTTCTGCATTTCCTAAGATCAGATTGTGTTCCCACTCAACCCAAAGGACAAAACAGAGGTCTTGCTTGCGTCCCCTCCACCCTACATAATACACATGCCCTAACCGAAAGTGCCTCGTGAGCTCAGTCCTCCACGACCGAGGTCAGCAGTCCTGTTTCCAGAGTCTGGATTTTCAAATTATCCTTCTGACTTCTGACATTGGAAAAAGCCTTGCAGATCAAAGCATGGCCTGCATCTTGGAGTTCGTGGGGAGCAAACTGCATGACTTAGAGAAGGTGTTGGACAGGACGACGTATAAATCCACTGGAAGTGGAATAGAACTCACTTTCAGAAAGGCGTTGGAGAAGGGTGCCTGCTCTTCTCTGTGCAAGTCTGTCGCAGGAGCCAGTGCTGTTGGCGGTGTCGGGGGAGCTGCTGCCAGCCTCTGTAACGTGATGTGAGGAGATGGTGATTAGCACAAATATCTGGGACATGACGAAGATTCTATGGTGAGCCACATACAGCGAGAGATTTTGTGAGGCAAATGGCTCAAATATGGGACGAAGTCAATTCCACGACGACGCTCCTTTCAGAGGAACTACCCAGAACTAGTTCGTCGTTCTTTCAGTGAGCAGTTTCAAGTCAAGCTCACTGCCCGCCGCACAAACCTTAGAATCACTTTCACAAACAACTTGGTCCTCAAGAACGATGTCCACATAGAGAGTCTTTTATGATACAAAATCAAGGACCTATCCTACACCCCGGGAATACCACAGTGTGCCTGTGTATAGCACACCAACACAGCCCCGAATGCCACAACCCGGAGAAGCTGCCCGGATAAGTTACCTGGATAAGTAGCCACATCCACCCATGGTTCCTATGCCACAATCACTTCCCCTTCAAGGTGAACATCTCCAGATTCCAGCCATAGGCCCTGCTCAATCTCCTGCCCATTCGTCGCGCAATCAGGAAGGGCACCTTGCCCCGCGGATGTGGTTCGTGAAACTGGATATTTCGGTCGACATCCAGCGACACAGGGCGGAACTGCCAAGCCGAGCCATATAGCTTCTCGGCAGCGAAGCCGATAGATGCCATGGCATGCAGGAAGTCTTGCCAAGGGATCTCGCCCTGTGCCGTCGCAGATGAGGGGTTATGGAAGATGGTGCGGAAGACCTTGAGGGCTCGCGTATCAACAGGGATGGTCGGTTGCGAGTCGGACGCGGTTGGGTCCTCAGGGGGATCATCTGCTGCAGCGGCTGGTGGTGCATTGGCGGTACCCTTGGTCTTCACCTTAGTCTTCGTCAGGTTCTCGTTGGCGACATCGGATTTGCTGGGGGTGGGACCAAATGACAGCGCAGACAAGGGCTTGTGCAAAGCCTTGACATCCTGGTCAGTGGCCGATGAAGTTTCCGCCTTCTTGGGCTCCTTGATGGGTTCCACCCATTCTGGAGTGCGCTGCATTGTCCGCTTCTGTGACAGCATCCTCGAGACAGCGGAGTCATTTGGTGTCCCGGCTGCATAATGGTACAGCCGGTCAACGAAGGCCCAGAATGTGTCCAGGCTTGCCTCGGATTGCCGCAAAACCCTAACGTTCTCCCTAGTACGTCGCTTGTCGATGGGGTACGCAAGCCTTCCACCAGAGATATCACCAGTTCTGAGCGCTTGGCTCATGTTTGTTTGGTCTCTCAATGCGCGGAGCTCCACTGAAGCTGAAGCGTTCCACGGCTGCCTCTTGGCTTCAACATCCTTCATGATCCCGTCCATATAGCCCGGCATGGCTTCATCGAAGCCCCTGGCCCACGGCTGGTAGCTCTCGAGTTGCTTGAAGCACTGTGAGAGGATGGAGAGGTCGCCTATAACGCCAGCGACGCACTGAGAGACGAGATCCTTTGCTTTTGGGTCCGAATCTAGGAGACGCTCCAATTCATCCATTACGACTGACATTCTCATGGTACTGTACATTTGACCTCCTTCTTCCCACAAAGCCTTCAACAGGTGGAGCAGCTCACTCTCAAACTTGGTCTTCTTGACTGGCCTCTCCTTTACCCACCCCTCAGATGACATGGCGTCACCCGTTGTTGTAAAATAGTGAATTTTCCGGAAAGATGGAGAAACCTTGATGTAATCCCGAAGTTGACTTATAGGCATCATACTTGCTCTGTCCAAGAAGTGGCGGAACTTGAATATGGCGCGGAGGTAGTCTGTGGGGAGGTCTTCTGTCGGTGATATGGCGTCGGCATGCTTCAATTGTGCCATCCGCAACTCCTGCGCCTGCCTATGAAGCTCTGAGAATATCTCAAGTTCATAGTACGCATTGAAGAGCACTTCACCGACAACGCGGGCCCAGAAGATGCTCCTGTTCTCCCTGTCGAGCGCTGGATGGGCTCTGCGCGATTCGTCCTTGAACATTTCCACTCGATGTTCCGAGATATCCCAGAGAGTCTCTGTGAAGTAGCCCGGGTCCTCGCGGAGTGCCCAGAGATGATCCTCGGCAGCTGAAGCTCTGGCAGCAAGTAGAACCTCCATGCGTTCGAGATCAAGGTGTGCTGGGACGCGGTAGGGTTCCTCAGCCATCATGACAGCGAGAGAGTCGAAACCTGTTGTTTCGGCCTCGCTCTTGAGCTGCGGCTCTTCTTTGATCTGGTATTTGTCGCTGACGGTAGCGTCTTCCGAAATGTCATGTAATATGTTCTTGCAGCAGTCCACTAAGAAGGACAAGAGTCCCTCCTGTGCCTCCAGGATCATGAACCCCTCCTGCGGCTGAAACTGTTTTCCACTTCTCAACCAGTCGAAGACGTGAGGATGTTTTTGCCATGCCAACAATCTGCCGTATTCGTCCGGTCCAGTTGCTCCATTCAGGATCATGGTAGCTCCATTCGGGATTATGGTAGCTCCAATCAAGATCAGGGTATTTGACTTGATGCAGATGGGAACGATGGCATTTGAGGTTTTGCCAAGCCGGAGTGCCTCACCATCGGCGGCGGCAAAGTCGCAGGGGTTGTGACGGCCGCGGGCGTTCAGGAGCAGCAGCAAGGCCTTGGGCTTGGAGAGGTCTTCCTGGTTGATGTATGGCCACATGAAGGGGTCTCTATGCCTGGCCTTGTCCCATCTGTCATTGCGTCTCTGTCGGCAAAGGGTCTTGAGGGCAGCGAAGTCTGCATGGCGTTCTAGAGCCACTTTGCGGTACTCAGAGTCAGCCAACCAGATACCAACTAAGAAATTTGTTCCAGAACGGGCTGATTTATATGCCAACTCCTTTAAGCTTTCCCTACAAAATGCATCCAACAAACGGCTTTTGGGCACGCCGTTAGACAGCCATTGGATGTAGGAGATGTAGACCGAGAGATGACTGAGGATGACATTAGAAGGTACTTACTTTTAGGCCAAACCTTGAGGAGCATGGCTTGACGCTGTGCGTTGGTCTTCTTGATCCATCGCTTTTGGATAGTTTCCTCATGTCTGTCGAGGATAGCTCGCAACTCCGTGTGACTGGTGAATATCCTCCTGGACATGCCTTGAGCTAGACGCTGGGCATCTTCTTGCTGGATCTCGATCTCGAGCCTGGGGTAGAATGGATTGTTTTCAAGCACAACTCCATCGGACACAAGCAAGGTTGCAGTTGGAGAACCGCATAGGTCAAGTTGGTATTTTCCGCGAGGGTCCATCTTGGATGACAGTGACAGTTGTGTGTGTTTGTGTGTGTCTGTCGAGCGGGTGTGTATGTTGTGTGTGTGTGTGTGTCGATTGCCATTGAAATAAAACAGAAAAAAAATCTGGCAGCTCAACTCTTGTATCGAGTTTTGTGTGTTGTTTTGATTTGTCCCCTCCGTGCAAGACCGTTCACTTACAAGCTGCTGGCCGGCTTTACGGTGGGGGCTAGTCCCTGACGAGGATTAGCTGGCGAGGTCCACCCTCCCTGTGTTCAGGCGTGGGAGAAAGTGCCGAGTCAGATCCTCGTCAACACTGACAACTAACAAAATTCACCGGGTTTCCGTGGCATTCCGGCAGATTCCCTCACATCTTCACTTATTCTCTTCTATTCCTCTCTATTGCTTCGAGAGAGTTACAAAGAGTGCAGAGGTGTCTCCAGAATTTTGCAGGTTCGTAGGGGCCTGTCCACCATGTTAGTATGGAATAGTTGACTCCTCCCAAACAGGTAAGGCCAATCAGGGGGTTCAACCCTTGTTAGTACTTATCTGTTCTCCAACCTCCAGCCGAGCTCACACATCTCATCCTCGTCCACAACAACCACCAACCAGAAATCCCAAGAACAACCAGGAAGCTGTGTCACCCAATCTGTGGATCATAGGAGCACCCGTTCCTCAAAATGGCCATGGAGCTCTCATTTCCGTCCCCCCACGCGAGCCAGGACGGGGCCAACACCCGGGAGTGCCTCGTCTACTTCCTCACGGGCAACCCGGGCCTGATCGACTACTACGAGCCCTTCCTGCGGCAGCTGCGCGGCCACCTGGACGCCATCGAGGCCAAGAGGAAGCACAAGGTGGCCTTCCACGTCTACGGCCGCAACCTCGCGGGCTTCGACGACGCGGACCACGACCGGCCCTTCAACACGGGCGACAACCCGCCGCACAACGTGGAGCACCAGCTGCAGTCGTGCGCGAAGCACCTCGCCGCCGCCAACGCCGTGCCCGCCGGCCGCCCCCGCGCGGGCGAGCCCTTCGACGACGTCGTGCTCGTCGGCCACTCGCTGGGCACGTACCTGGCGCTGGAGCTCTTCCACCGGCACATGCACGACCCCTCGGCGATGCCGGGCCTGAACCTGCGCTCGGGGGTCCTGCTCTTCGCCACCGTCGCGCACCTGGCCAAGTCGCCCAAGGGCGTGCAGCTGGACCTGATGCGCCGCACGCCGCTGGTGGGCCGGTACGCGCCGATCGTCGCGAGGGGGTTCCTGTCGCTGCTGCCCGCGGCGCTGCTGCGCTTCGTGACGTCGCGCGTGCTGGGCATGGACCCGCACGCCGCCGCGGTCACGACGCGGTTCCTGACCAGCCGCGATGGCGTCCACCAGGCGCTCTACCTGGGCATGGACGAGATGGCTGTCATCTCCGAGGAGGCGTGGGCGGAGGAGCTGTGGGAGATTGGCGACGAGGCCGTTGCGCATAACACTGATGTGCCGAAGTTCTATATCTTTTTCGGGAAGAAGGATCACTGGGTTGCGAACAAGTACCGAGACGAGTTCATCGTCAAGCGGGAGGAGCACGCCTCGCGGGAAGACGCACCGAAACACAAGAGGGCCCGCACGAGGATCCAGATCGACGAGGGAAACTTGCCTCATGACTTTTGTACCAGTAAGTCTTGCTCTCCTTTCTCGGCGGCCTTCTACGTCGCCTGTTCCCTGGGACAATCAAACGAAGTGTGGACCAGTGTGCTAACTTGGATACAAGCAATAAAAGACAGTGAGACGGTGGCCGAGAAGGTCGGCGTGTGGTTTGACGAGATCGCTGAGCATCTGTGATCGGTTATGGGCAAGTGATGGTGACAACGGTAAACTAGACCGGGAATGGCGTTCTGGGAGGCCTTAGAGGGATACACGGGGTTTAACGTACACAAGAACTGTGCTGTTCATCACGGCTACCAGAGTTATCATCTGGGAGGGAGCTGTTGAGATGGGGTTATAGGCAAACAAGGTGCTGGAAAGTCTCTCAACGGCCGTCTGTAATGCCTTTGAAAGGTTTGGAAGTGTCTTTTGCTCTGTTGTTTCTGAGGCGATAGCTGAAGAGTCTCACACCTTGCCCTGAGGCCACGCTAAGCCACGTGTCGATACGCGTTGACCTACATTTTGATACATCGGCAAAAAATCGTCGTCGAGAGGAAACAGATGAGTTGCATTCTTCTATGTGACCATTAAGAGGGGAAAGCTCTCCTCTTTTATAACTTTGTAACAGCCCAGAATTACTCATATGTCAGTCATATACTGAGTCACAATGTGAGTCATGTAAACAGTCATAAAACGGGTATGCTGTCATAAATCGCTGTGCAATCACAATGGCTAGGAAACCTTCTTTCCAACTCCTGCCCATATTTGGCAGGACGTCCAAATGCTGGTTTCGGCAGAGGCTCAGTCAGACCTTCTGCTAGCATGTCCTGTGCCCCCCTAGCGATGTCCGAGACAGATGTGCTTGCTTCGTTGGGTCCGCCGCCCTCCATGTACCATTTCAACCAAAGTCACCTTCACACGCATTCACTTATCTAAACGGTCGTGATATGGTGTTGAGGAAAGGAGAGCTTGGAGGATGACGCACCTGTCATCGTCTGGTGTTTGAGCATCTGATGTAATATAAGCTTGTGAAGCGAAGATGCCCTCCAGGGACTGTCTGGAGGAGGGAAGATTTGGACGGTGCGATGTTCAATGACCAGCACAGAGGTGTTTGCATATGGTGCTGAATGCTTTCTCTTTTCTCTTGCGTCCGTGAACCAAGTCGGTCTTCGCGAGAAGCGCTGACTGGCATGTGTGTAGCCTCGTTTCACCAGTCTCTTTTGGTGATTCAGTTGACCTCCAAGTGCTCATAGCCTCATATTTCTGGATTGGTCCTGAACATTCCGCCAACAGAACAGCCGAAGTTGCTTAACTCAGTCTCCGAAGCCGACCTTTCCGCAAAGAATATGTCCAGAACAAGTACAAAAAGGGTATCTGATTATCCTGTCCCGTCCTCCATTACTAATATCTCCAAAATATGCTTGGTACAAACTGGGCTGTTCGACAAATACCAAATCTGTTTGACGCTGGGATCGCTCATAGTCCATTGCTGGCACAGCTAAAGACACCGCCTGACGAGGGATCAAAGTCCAGCAAAATGCTCTCAACACTGGCGTACGTGCCAGGTCCGAGGAAAAGAATGCCTGTGAGGATAATGAGGATGTTCAAGCCTGCTTCGGCGTAGCCCCAGATTCCGCGCTGCTTCATGAGCGCCAGGCTGCCGTCGACCTTGCGCATGCGGAAGTAGGCGACGCCCCAGAATATGAAGCCGAAGAAGCTGTCGAACAGGGCAGACATGAGGGAGAGAACTGGAGTTTGTTTGTCAGTAGGATTTCATCTGCGTTGATTATATGGCGTAGCTTACGGTCGGAGAAGAAGGGGATGATCTGAGAGATGATGAATGCGACGATCCAGGTGATCACTACATGTACAGTTAGCATCAGAGGTGTATTAATATCGCATGGGGCTCAGGTAGACTCACGAAGGATCAAGGCCCACGTTCCCCAACCGATGAGGGTGTGCTCGCTCTTGTGGCGGGAGTTCTGGAAGATGCGGAAGAACACAAATCGAGCTGACACCGACGCGTAGAGTACTCCAAGGAAGATCAGAGTTGGGATCATGAAGGAGAAGGAGACCTTCTTGTAGACGTCCTCAAGAGAGCCGAATGCGGGTGCAGTCATGTACTGGTTGCCCGTGTAGACGTAGATGATGGATCCGACCAGGCCGAAGACAATGATCTCGGCAATGGTGCAGGCCCAAAGCGCCTTGGGGAAATCCCTACAATCGCGTGTCAGCCAGTGGAAAAGACACAATGCCATAGCTGTCCATACCTTGGTTCCTTCATCTCAGCAATGAAGCTAGGCAGAGTGATCTGGCCGATGAAAGTATAGCTAATGTTAAGGAACGCGCTCATGCCAGCGACGAAAGTGGTCCCAGCAACAGGCAATGCAGTCCAGAGTGGGTCACCTCCGACAGCGTCCTTGCCCGCGGCTGTGGTGTAGGTGGGCCGGGGATCGTAGCCGGCTGGGTGCTTCTCGACTCCGGCGAAGATGGTGGCTAGCAGCACCGAGATGAACGTGAACCCCGCGGAAGCGGCGCCGAGCTTCGAGAGCGCCTCGAACGTTCGGGGCAGAGAACAAATCCAGCAGATGATGAGCATGATGACCGAATAGCTGACGGTTCGGCAGGCGACGTTGTCATCGGCGGCCGTCATGGTGTTGAGATACTTTGCGCCGACCAGGACGTGGAGCCCTTGGATGAACTAGCGGGAGTTAGTTTTGGTCGGAGATTCCCCTCACCAAGCCTGAAAAGAGTCGGTAGGGCATGAAACAGCAGACATACAGTATTGTTCAGCAGGAACATGACGGCCGTGAACCACCATGCCCACTTCTGATTCCAGAAGATCATCTGACCTATGTCGCAAACATCACGAACCTCGGGATGACGGAGACAAAATTCCCACAGGATCAGAGAACTGCAGTCGTTGTTAGAGACCAGATTGGGCCGCGTGATCGAGCAACTTACGTATAGAGCACAAGCATAGACACCACCACGGTGAGAAGCAGGCTGTGCACAAGTCAGCAATGGCAGGGTATGTGGCTGCAGAAAAAGTCGACTCACCCAGGGAAAAGTCCCAATATGCTATATGACCAAGGGAAGCTCATGATAGCCTGCGGGGGCTCGGTCAGCAAGAGCTCCGGTGTTTCGCGGTTTGTGCACGCCAATACAGAACGCGGCCCTGCGCCACTTGAGACTGTTGCTCAGATAGGGGGCCACAAGAGCAGCACCATGGCTGCGCGGGAGGTTGGGGATACTGACCAGACATATATACTCGGAGAAGAGCAGGGCGGCAGTCTAAAGTCACGATTAGCACCAGCCAGGACACCCGGGAATTGTGCGCCAGGAGGTTTCGGCGATTCGGGGAGAGGGCCATACCATCTGCCAACTACAGCTTCGATACTGGATATCAGCGCCCTGCTCAGCCTCCTTCTGCCTGTGCAAGATGGCGCTCGCGCTGTCATCGGAGTCCTCGGCGGCGATGGTGATGCTGTCCAGAACGGGCCCGATGCGAGGGCCGACGGTGGTCTTGGGCCCTCCGAACCACTGGGCGAAACCTCGGGGCGCCGCAGCCTCGACGTCGACGTTGGTCCGGTCGACGTGGCTCTTGCCGACGGGAGACACCCCTCGGGGCGAGTCCCGGTCCGATAGCTTTCCCGACATGGCGGTCCGTTGAGTAAGCGGGATCGGGGCTAGAATGATACGCGGGGCAGGAGCTGGCGTGTCCTAAGGATATGAGCGCGCCCGCTGCTGTTGACAACGTCCGAGGAGATGGACTGGGGCGAGTCAGACCGAGTCCAGACGGGCCGGGCCAGAGAGGACGTTTGGTCTGGCGTATGTGGAGGGAAAGAGAATAGTAATAGGGTCATCTACGAGGATGAGCGATGAGAAGGAGGCGGTTCCAGTCGAGTCGGGTCGGGAAGAGGAAGAAGATCAAGTCCAGAAGCAAGTAAGTAAGTAGTAGGGTTTACCTAAGTTTTAGGTCCCAAGGGGAGGAGAAGCGGCACGGGGTGAGATGAGAGCAAGGACATGGGTATGGATGGGATGGGCGGTGGCACCAAGGATCTGGTAACCGCAGGAGGCAATGTGACGCTGGGAGTGAGTGAGGGAGCCGAGTTAATTCGATCAATTCAGGTCGATAAATAACGTCGATAAAAAGGCTCCGGGCTGAGCAGGATGCGGAAGAATGTGGGGGTTAGAAGGCAAGCAAGGCGTGCCCCACACCTGCGCCTGTTCTGCGCTTGTGCGAGGCGATCCCAAAGCGAACCAAACCATTCACTTCTCTGTACCACGTAAATTGAGAGGTATTCGTGGTCGAAAGCCTCGGGCGTCATGCACGGGATTGCCCAGGTGGTGCTGGCGCCGATGGACCTGCTCCGGCTGTCTGTCCCTGCTAATCCGGCCGAAGTAGATGTGCACCACTTCAGGGTGATGCAGTACAATATTTGGCTCTGGCACCTGCTAAGGTTTGACCCCACTCGCCACCGTGAAATGCTCCGTCACAGTGGTTCAGCAAGAGCGTAGCGCTAGAATGGGGACGGACGAGAACCGGTAGGACCCTGGCCCTGACTAGAAGCAAATGCATGCAATGTCCATCGCCCGGCCCCGTCGCGGTGCAGTGCAGGTGCTGCCGACCCACTCCGTTTCCGTTGAAAATCCATCCTGTGAGTGCAGTTCGTCCATGAGATTTTGTACCAATTCCCATTCGGTGGTGATTGTGATAGCTCGGTTGACGTTGTGCAGCCGTCACCAGTCATCAGTCACAAAAAAAGAGACCAAGACGGCATTTAGACAGCCAAGAAGGCCCATCTCAGATCAAGCTCCGTCAAGCTTTTTTACCAGTACGGAAGCGAGGGGCACAACGTGCAGCCATTCTCTTGGCCTTGGACGCAACTGACCTGACCTGACAAGAATCCTGCAATATGATTGATGATGGGGCGAAGTGTGGAGGGCCCACGCAAGCTGGGGCATTCCACCGCTCCACACATGCAGACATGCAGACACGCCAAGGGACCAGCAAAGAAACCCTCCACCCCAAAAGCTGACAACAGCCTTTAGGTGAATGATTGAGATTCCCATCATTACTGGATCCGGCTTTGCGACATCCAGAAGCCACAAGACAGCCTGATCCCTGTGACGTCAAGGCAGGTGCGCCATGCGCCTCCGGTGCTGACCGTCTGGGCAACTTGCCGCACGCTAGCTCTGCATCTGCAGTGCTACAGAGCCACGGGAGAGCCTGGTCGGCGGCTCCGTGCGCGGATGTCGGTCCTCTAGCTGAAGGCGTCGTCCAACATGCAGATTGCGTGCTTGAAGGATCAGATTTCGGCCCTGCTGCACTACAGGGACCTCACTGCTGCATCTGGTTCGGCCGTTGATGAACACTGACGGAGCTCCATCATAATCCGAATGTCTCAGACTTTTGCGTCCTGTATGGCTCATAGTAAGCTATAACACAAGTACGTACATTATGTATATCTGAATGGATTTTAGCTACTTGGTACACATGCTGGAAGAGCACAAATCTGGAAACAAGTAAGGCCTGCTCCAGGCAGCATAACTTCACTTCGTCATTCGGAGGCATCTCGACGGCTTGACATCAACCAAGCTGATTTCAGTAGTCTTACTTGATTGCAGACCAAATGCTCATCGCAATCTCCAATGCAGCTGGGACGACTTTCATGAGGCAGTTTCTCAGGCCATGATACAGGCCAGTGCTTGGCTCAGGGCCGTAGCTTCAGGCAAGGGGTCTGGTTGCCGGCTGCCAGCCCACAAGACAGGGTTGCAGTCTGGTAAAGACTCATTCCAAAGTGAATACTCCTGAATACAGGGAATCATGAGAACAGGTTTGCAGAAGATTGGATAATCACTGTCTAAAGCCTTGCAAAGCTAAAACGACTGTAACTGCTTACAATACGGTCTCTTCTCTGCTAGGACAGTCGTTGTTGTTCTGACTTAGTAAATGAACTCAAAGGATACAAATAGTTCATGGTGAACTATATAGTCTAGAGATGAAGAACCCCATCACCATCCGCGCCACTTGTGCGCTACGCTGTTCCCCCCAACCTACACTTTTGATGGTATCTGCGTAACCAGCAGTGATAACAACGAAACCAATGCCACAAAGAATACAAAAGCGCCTAATAGGTTCCACATGACCTCACTTGCGGTCCAATGGGGCCGTGGGTACTGAGTGTTCTCAAACGCAGACCCTCCATGCTCACCAAAGAGGCCTTCAACTGCAAGGGATGGCGACGGGGGAGTTGCGCTCGATGACAATCGTAATACGGACCGGTGGCTCTCCCATGCGACATTTCTCCAGGTGTCCGTGACCAGTCGCCCCATACGAATATGTTCAGATGCTATGATATCTGTTAGCGACAGGGGGCACGCTCTTCAACTATACTGCGCTGACTCACCAAAGTATGTAGTGACATCTTTCTCCTGCCCTTTGGCGACGTATCGCAAGAAGCCATCGAGCTCACCCCATTCCATTATATTGTAGCTCAACAGCCGCAACTCCCGCAATCTCGGCAGACCAAGAGCCGTCATTCCAGCTTGGTGGAGTAGGCGGTTGACAGCAGCGTGCGCAGCGCCTGGCTCCAGGAGAGAACAAGTGAGGGTGAGGAACTGCAGCGCCGACCAGTGGCAGGTCCCTCTGGCCGAGGAGCCAGGTACCAAATTCCTGAGACATTCGAAGAATTCCTCTGCAGCATTTCCGCTCGTGGTTATAGAGAGCTCCTGCAGTCGTGTCGTTACGCCGAACCATACCAAGCGTTGTACGAGAAATCGACACACGCCCTTGGGATCTCTGCCGCCTTGACCCAGTACATGCAGGCGCCTCAGGTTGGTAGGGAGTCTCGGGGTGAGTTCTGCGATCTGGAGGTGTTTGGTGTGCTCGTTGTGATAATGCACATCTTGAAGGCAGAGCTCCTCCAGTTCAGGGAGTTTCGAACATAGGCTAATAACTCCGCAAGAACTGATTAATTGCTCCTATTGGTATCGAATCGAGAAGCTCTTGATTGCTGGGATTTGGCCAACGATGTGACCAAGACCACCCTTCTCAGGCTGACGAAGCCTGTCGACAGAGTGGAGGGCAGCAGATTTCGATGAAATCTTGGA
Organism: Diaporthe citri; assembly: GCF_014595645.1. NCBI lineage: Eukaryota > Fungi > Ascomycota > Sordariomycetes > Diaporthales > Diaporthaceae > Diaporthe > Diaporthe citri. The sequence continues at coordinate 1,271,138 of NW_025064854.1, read as the reverse complement.
CCCTTTTTACTTCCAGGACTGCGAGCGGCGGGTGCAGAAAGGCAGAGTGCAAGACGTAGTTTGGCATCCGTATCCCATTTCTTGAGCTGGCGCAACAGCGGGGATACAGCTTGAGAGACTTTGTGCTCCGGTCGTGGTTTTGCAGGTCCATCGTCAACTTGAGCACAGCCGCAGTCAACGACATGGAATGACACTGACCGGAGCCATTTCCGACGTTCACTGTGAATCGATACCATGGCTTCAAATCCAGGTAGGTCGTCTTGGCCAAGGTTGAGGGTTCTGAAAGTGAACTGTTCGAATACATACCGCCAGTCCCTGTTGACTGCAGCGTACCGGGCGAGGGTGTGATCCAATGCTGCTTCTCGAGCAACATGGCTCAAAACGAACCCAACGATGGCCGGAGGTGATGTCACCCAAGTATATGCCATTGTGAAAGCTTGGTTCAAGATAATGACTCTAACTAACGAGTGCAGTGGCTGAATTTCTCAGAGTGCAAAATAAATGTGCGCATAGGCTGGGAATGGGAAGCTATCTAGAAAGTACGGAGTACTAGCGTCTGTTGGGCCATGGGCATGGTCGAGATGATTTAGTTTATACACCGAACACCACAGAGCGTAGTGCCACCGACTCGGACGATACCATGGTCGAAATCGACAAGATCATAACCTACAGGTCACTCGGAGTAGGATAACTGGTTGTGGGATAAACTGCTGCAGTACAATCTACTGTGTGATAGCCTCCCGTGGGATAACCTACTATAGGCTAACTCGCCGTGGGATAAGACGCCATGGGATGACATGCAGGGCATGGGGGAGAAAGCTGTGGGTATACAAAGCTGCAGGCGAAATAAGCTGGGTCGCCAACTACAAGATGCGTAGGTCAGCCGGTTGGGACATGTCAGGGACAGAATCAGTGACGACTCTGTGGGCAGTCATCGTGAGTTGCTGCGTAAGAAGAAAATTGTAGACAAGGTCAGGAAGCAGGGATCGGCACCGATGTCACGTCGAGTTCGTCGCGCGGGCCTGGGAGGTGGCTTGTGTATCGATGCACTAACAACCTTGGAATTCCCTGTTTGGATTTCTCCCTCTGCCGTTGCACGTTAAACTGGGCACAACACCACAACGACATCACAACTCCTGTCCAAGACCTAGAGCCATTGTCGGCTTCAAGAATCATGACATTTTGATTTCAGACCATGCTCTGTCCTCAATCTGCCTCGCCGATGCTGAGTTGAGACAGGTGGCTGCCGCTTCGCCTCTGGAGGCAACTTGCAGGCTGTGGCAGTGCCTACCTCCATTTTGGGGATGGTCTCGCACGCTTTGGGACAGGCAGCCACGCCCCAGCCTCACGATATTGCCGGCCATGCGGTTCTTGCTTGAGGCGGATGCATACCCCAGCCCCACCCATTTCGCGACCCTCGACCGACAATGGAGTCATGACAGCCAGTCGTTTCCAAGGTCTATTCCTGACAGCGCGCGTGCGCTGGTGGCCCATGCAGATGGGGCCGCACCGCACCGTACCACGCTGCAGGCTCTCAGGGGCCCAGCGAAGAAGGTCAAGACAAGACACGCCCAGCACGACACGACTTGGTTTCTGACGTCGAGGCCCACGTCGACGACCTCGCTTCGCTGGCCTTGGTCGTCACCAATCGCCCTCTGACCCACCGCTCTGCCGTCCCTGCCGTTGACTTCTTCCTGCTTCACTTCATTCTTTTCTGACTATTCTTCTCGAAGCAGCCGACACTTCAATTGACCTCCCAATAGCTTCCTCCCCACGAGGGCCCACTGCCACGACATTGCTCGAGCCTGACCTTCGTCCCATCGCCATGCCCTTCGTAGCCAACACACCAGAGTCCCTCGTCAAGCGGACCGACTCCAAGAACCCCTCCACCACCTGTCGAGGCATCACCTCCAGCGGACGACCATGCAGGAATGCCCTCGCGCCGTCTGACAAGCCTGCGCCCAAGCCCAAGTCGCGGAAGAAGGCACGCGCTCTCCCCGACCCTTCCGACCCGGAGAGCTACTGTTGGCGGCACAAAGACCAAGCAACTTCCAGCCCAGGGCCGCAGGCCAACGGGCCGATCCCCGAAGGGCGGACGAGCGTAGACACCTTGACTGGCCGGCTTGGCCTCTTGTCGACGAACACGTCCCGTCCCGAGAAGCCTTCCCGTCCGCATAACAGCTCTGGCTCCTCCGGGCGGCCCGAGAAGCCCTCCAAGGAGCTGTCCTTCTGCTGCTTCCGCATTCCTCTCGACTTCATCGAGGAAGAGCCGTCGCCACCGCCTCGACCTCACTCCTACCCCGTGCAGCCGTCCGGGTCTCCGAAGCCTCAGAAGCCTTCATCGAACCAGTATCTCGGACCTACTTCCGCCAAACCATCGAAATCAAGCCGGCCGAGTCTGGCCAGTCAGACACCCTCAGGTGGTTCTCAGACTTCGCAATACCTTTCGCTCATCCCACAAGATGCCCCACCACAGACGGCGTCTCAGTTGATGGGCGAGCTTGCCAAGCCTCTGTCCCAGAGAGACGAAGCGGGCTACATCTACATCTTCTGGCTGCAACCCGAGTCGGAGCTCTCCTCGCCTCCCACGCAGAAGGCCCGTTCTTTCCTCGACGAGACTGCCCGCGCGCTGCCCGACACGGAGACAAACACCCGCTCGATTCTGGACCCATCCGTCCCGGCGCGTCCCACCGGCCACGAGCGGAGACCTAGCGACATCCTCCGCTCCTTCGCGGACCAGGCCGACTCGATCGGCACGCGCAGCCCCACGACGACCCGCAGCCGCGGGCTCAGCAGCGGCGACGACAAGAAGACGCTGCTGCTCAAGATCGGGCGCGCCAACAACGTCCAGCGGCGCATGAACGAGTGGAAGCGGCAGTGCGGCTACGACCTGTCGCTCATCCGCTACTACCCCTACGTCCAGACCGGCTCCGTCGTGGAGCCCAGGAAGATGCCGCACAGCCACAAGGTCGAGAAGCTGATCCACATGGAGCTCGAGGGCCTCGGCCTGCGCGTCGCCTCTAGGGGCCCGTGTGAGGCTTGCGGGAGGGAACACAAGGAGTGGTTCGAGGTGGATGCCTCTAAGAATGGTGTCATGAGGGTCGACGAGGCTATCAAGAGGTGGAGCGACTGGGATGAGGGCCGGACATCTTGAGCCGTTGGATTAATGTCTTTATTGGGACCACAGAACCCTTTTTCTCGTTTCCTACACTGTAGACTGCATGCAGCGAGAGACACACAGCATGGCATGGGATTGGGCATGGCGTTCTGCATTTACTTGGTTTTGGCATAGCAATAGGCGTAGCATGGCTATCTACTCATTATTCTTTTGCAGCCGCCGATATGGCCGCGTCTGTAACCTGCCCGTGATTCTACTGCTGAAGTTGTCGTCGGACGTCTCCGCGCGAGGCTGGCACACAACCTGACACCTGCAACCCTGTGGCATATGCCCCTCAAAATTCACGCTCAGCTCGACAATTGTCTATCACGAGATGTTGCGTATTCTTTCATCGGAGCTGCTCAACTGGTCCATCGCAGACGATGTGAGACAATGTTGTCGCCGATGCCACGATCTTCTTTTGACTTCAACAGCTGCGAAGGCGATCTGCCGTTACGGGCTAGTGTAAGCAGACTTCGGAGCTGAACTCGCCCGCTCGCATCAGGGTTGGCCAGTAAATCCTCGAGCGCTGATACTGCGAGCGAACATATCCTAGCCCACTGCTGAGCAGTAGGCAACAATCCTCGGACTTCTCATCGCTCTACAATAAATACGGATGGTCGTAATCCTGGCAAGAGGGCAGCATTGTATCCCGTTTTGGCACGCCGAAAATCCTACCGCTAGCTTCCTTGGGCGGCTTCGGGCTGACCACCTTCGCCGTGACGAATCAGGCTCGCCGCGAGAGGATTCATGATGTCTTTTTTAGGGCAAGGCTAAGCTTGGGTATTATATATTTCCTGGCGATGGCCTCATCACATCGTCTTCTCGTTCAGCCAAGAACTGAACCATTCTCAATTATCTGCGCAGACACTCCACCATCAAGGGATACCGGAGACTAACACGTGTGTCACGTGCATCACATCGCCATGGCCGCTGATCTCGAAAGACATCTTCAGGAGCTGGTCGACACAAAGAAAATCCCCAACGCGATCCTCTACGCCAGCGACGCAACGGGCGACCTCTCATACCACAGCGCCTTCGGCTCCTCGTCCCCCGTCCCCGGCTCGCCACCCCTCACTGAAGATGTCTACCTCTGGGCAGCCTCATCCACCAAGATCTATGTCAGCATCGCGGTCATGAAGCTGGTTGAGGAGGGCCGCCTCAGCCTCGATGACGCAGTTGACGCCCTCCTCCCCGAGCTTGCCGCGCTCAAGATCCTCACCAACAAGCAGCCGCCCTGGGAGTACAAGGACCCGGAGAGCAAGATCACCTACCGCCAGCTCCTCTCGCACACGTCTGGTCTCACCTGTAAGCACCATTGTTGTTGTCCTTTCACGGTTCCCCCGTCTGCCATGTTTTGCAATGCTCCAGAATGTATTACTTTGGGTCCCGTAGCAGGTGATTAACACGTATGCTAGACTTCTTCCACCACCCGCACACGATAGCATGGAAGATGCAGCACCCCACCCCCGGCGGCGACGTCCCCAGCAGGTTCGGCTACCCCCTCATCTCCGAACCGGGCACGTCCTGGGAGTACTCGTGCGGCCTGGACTGGGCGGGGCTGGCCGTCGAGAGGACAGTCGGCACGACGCTGAGCGCGTACCTCCAGCAGATCCTCGCGCCCGCGGGCGTGGAGCCCGAAGACCTGACCTTCTTCCCGCTGGACCTCCCCGCCTCCGCGCGCGTGGCGACGATGGCGCAGCGCACCGAGGACGGCGGGTTTACCCCGGGTGACCAGGGGATCCCGCCGCTGCCGGCAAAGGGCGAGAGTTTCTGCTACGGCGGCCACGGTGGGTTTGTGCGCGGCGGCGCTCCCATAAAGGTCCTGCGGAGCCTGTTGGCCGACGACGGCAAGCTTCTCGGCCCCGCGGCGGCGGCGGAGATGCTCCGGGCGCAGCTCACCCCGGAGCAGAGGACCTCGATCAACAACGGGCTCATGTACACGGCGCCGCCGTTCGAGCGCACCGCCGCCCGCGGGGTGAAGAGGGGCACGATGGACCACTCGCTGTGCGGGAACGTGGACGTCGAGGGACAGCCTTGGGGAAGGGGTAGGGGGACGGTCATGTGGGGTGGTGCGCCGAATATCAAGTGGTTTATTGACCGTGAGAAGGGCCTATGTGGTTTCTTTGGCGCGGCGTTGTTGCCTAGTGGTGACCCGACTTATGTCGATATCGAGCTCGAGTTTGAGAAGGCGGTCTACGAGATGGCTGGTAAAGTGGCGCCTGTGAGCTGAGGAATCCATCGTCGAAACAGAAAGAGAGTCGAACAAGAGCTTTCTTATCTAGAGTTTGAAGAAAGTTCATTGGCCTTCTGCTCAGTAAGAAATGCCCTCTTGCAGCATGCGGGCCTTCCAGCCTATACCCGCTTACATTTGATTTCAAGGTCCTTTCTGCTAGATGAAGAAACCATCTAGGCGCACAGAAATCTGGCTCGTTGAAGTCGAAATTCTGGCTAGTCCCGATCGCGCAAAGGCAGAAACAGGCCCAGGGTATTCTCTGCCGAACTGTTGGTTTAACTGCATCGCATGAGGACGCCGTGGTCTGCAGGATTAGCGTGGCAGGACAAAATTGATCCCTAAATTTGATCCTGAACTGAGCTCCGAGGTGGTAGTGTGACGTGCAATGCGGACATCCGGTGCTGCGAGACGGAGATCATGTCCGCTTCTGCTGCCTCGAAAGTGGCTGCCTAAACGTCAGACCATGATGCTCTGGTGGATGTTTTGAGAGGTCATATCGAGCCCCTAAATACGAGCATCGAGCATTAAAAAAAAAAAGAGTACAGGAATATGTCTCCCAGCCCCAGGAAATGATATCTCGGAAACAAAAGGTCACCTATATATAATACAGCTCTGAGCAAAGTACTGTGAAGCCAGACGTAATGAGTCTGCGTTCAGATTCTTGAATCCTCGACTTTGAAAGCATTCGCTGCCAGAAGAGCAGAAACCCCTGCAAATTTCACGTATCTTGATTGGTTGTATTTTTCCATTTCAATAGACTTGTATGCCGTCAGGGCCGCTCTGTTGCTCCTCGTGAGCTCCCAGTAGACCTGCACCGTGACTGCGTGGGAGGCAGACATCCACCAGTTGAGGTCTGATAGATGTTGAGGCAAGATCAACAAGGGAGGCCAACCGTCGCACAAGCAATTATCTCCAGGACGATCTGACTCCCAGACTCGCTGAATGTGACCCAAATACTTCCAATCGTCCCGCCTTCCTTTTAACAGGGTTGGGGCCAGCGATGGAGTAGAAGTTCGTATTATGAGCGATCTTCCTCCATGTGGCATGTGGCATTCGTGTCTCGGCAACTTGAAATTTGAAAATCATGTTTGATTAAGCCTGCAGGCAGTGCCTTGCAAATCATTACCTTCCATCTCTTTACCCGGCCCGGTGGCAAACCCGTAAAGGGCATAAGACTCGCTCAGGACCGTTCGTTCCAGGCATGTTGTTGAATTACGGAAAGGCGGACCCTCAGTTGCTTTTTTTTTTAAGCACGGCAAGGCACCAGGTAAAATTATCTTCCACGGGATACAGCAGTATTGCCACACAACTGTGAAGTAGTAGTTGTGATTCGCGACCGCGGAATTTTCCACGGGATTTTCTTGAAAGGCTTCCAGTCCTTGTGGTGGATCATAGTGTCATATTGTGTCTCTTCCATCAAGCGCCGGTATACAAGACTGGAAATATGACAGCTGACGCGCGAATATTAGGCTGTGGACACTCCGAGCCCATAAGTCAACACCAAGCTGTCAAGACTCGTGTTGGCCAATTGGGTGCATGGTCTCGGGTTCTGACCTCGGAAGGATTGCCAGCATGCACCAAGGCCCCAGAAAAAAGGGGTCACGAGGCGAAGCCGTTCTAGTGAGGAGGTGCTCGACCTGTACGACTCAAGTGTGCCTCACACTATGGCAATGGTGGTAGGACCGCAGCATGATCAGCGGTGTCTGCGCCCGAAAAGAATTGTGCTGCCTGATTATGCGGCCGGATACCAGAGCCTGAGTTGGCCGTGCAGCTTGGAACATCGGAGCTTGTCAGCCAAAAAAGCATCTCCCTTTTCTTATATATAAAACGCATTCGAACCGAAGTCAATTCCTCGATAAGTCGAGGTGTAAATCGAAATTAATCGAAAACAATGTCTCAAAACTACGAATCCCCGAACGAAACGGCGGCCGCCCGCCTCGTCCCTTACAGTCAGCGATGGCACCATGCAAAGATCATAATTCGTATTCTAATTATTTGCCTTTGTGCCCTCTCCTATGGCCTATGCTTCCTGTCAATCATATATGCAATAGGCCTGGGGCCGATCGTGATAGCCGATGTCGCCTGGACTGTCACAGAATTTATCGCCCTCGCCATTCGAAGGGCCAAGAAACGCGGCATCCACCCGATTGCGCACCTAGTTCTCGACACCCTCTTCCCGCCAGCTTATCTGTTTGCCGCGGTAATGTACGGCGATGAAATGGCAAATTCTCGCAAGAGGCCCCGCAATTTCGTCGTCGAGGCTTTCATCATCATCTTTGTGGTGGCCTTGATGTAAGTTGACCATGGCCCTGAGAAATCTTGGCTTCCACGACTGACACGCCGTGTTTTGACAGGATCCTCCACTCCGTCCTTTTCGTCCGCAGCTGCATCGAGGTCCACCAGCGCAGACTGTCGAAGGGCGTCCCGAAAACGATGTACTACATCCCTGGACAAGGCGCCCCGTTCGTTGCCAACCGTGAACCTCTGGAGGCCGAGCTGGACGCGATGCCTGCTGCAGCACGCAGAAGTGTGAGCACGTCCAGTCTTCCAGACAAAGAAGAGCCGAAGGCTGCTGGATCATGTGCCCAGCTCGCGGCTGATCGGGTGTGATAGATGATTGTGGCTGAATGATCACGGACCAGACATCTTTAGCTCACTATTTGAATCCATTCCGTGATTTCACTGTCAAGAGGAAGGGACGCCATGTTGCAACCGACGTTGTTGAGAAGCCAGAGCCTAGCATTCTATCTTTGATAATTTGAATACTTAATATCAGATGCATGAAGTTTAGTATCAACCAAGACTTGTAGAATGGTGCTGATCCATATCCAGGAAATCCGGGGATGGCCTGTAAATTCCTGAGAACCTATTTATTGCAAAAAGACCACTCTTTCGGGCTTTGAAGGTTGAGTGAAAGACTGTCGCCATCTTTAAAAACATCAGCATGTCCAGATCATAATAACCTTGATTCTAAAAAGTTGTGAACAAAGTGCCCTATTCGGCTTGCTCGTATTTGCATCTAAAGGATATAAATATGAACGGTTGCCTTCTTCAGCTGAAGCCTTACTCCAGAGGAGATGAGCGCCCAGATCGCCCGAAATACTTCATCGTAAATGTTATAAGTTTTGACCTGAAACTGTGGGCCCCCAGGAAGCTTCTTCGTACTGGTCAGTCCGACTAACGTGCGCAAAGATGCTTGAAACCCTGGTATCTTGGCATCTCAAAGCGATTGAGAAGGTTGCCACTTGTCCGAACTCCCTTCGAAGACTTGTAATATAGTATGAAGGACCACTGCAGCTTCGGCACCACTGTATATGTTCAAATGTGGGACTATGGAGACCAGCAAGTTCTAAGGAACAGGGCTGGGCTTAATCAGTCGCTCGGGCTGCCCGAGCGTCAGCTGAACTTGGCAGGAAGTTGATTTGATACATGTGAACCTTCTGGGTTGACACGGAGCTTGTTTGCTGTCTGGGGACCGAGTAATGCAAAGCGAAACCTCATACCACAGGCGACAATTGAGTTCATCAAGTCGTAGATAACCACCAAAATATTTAAAATCAGCCACGTCTCTCGTTGAAAATTCAATTCCAGGACATCTCTTGTACAACACATTACTCCTTTGGGTGAAAAAGAAAACTGCATCTTTCGACAACGAAGCCGCGCACAGACGCTCATTATACCACCTACTTGATCATGAGAATTCCTCGAGTTCTGCTCGCTGCCTTTGTGTGGCCCTCTACTCTTGGACCGTGTCAGCCCATAATAGCAACAGAAATCCACGGAAGGGCCACGCCGGATTTAGATGATGCATCACGGACAAGTCCGTACCTCCCTCAGCCACCATCGAGCTGATGAATCACTATTGCGATACCGACGAGCATTTCAAGTGCCTGGAGTGAAGGAAACTGACAGGTCGCCGTGGTGGTAACAACCGAGCGGGGATGCAATTTCGATATGAAATCAAACGTGCTGCTTATGGGAACAATTTTTACTAGGTCACCATATATGGGGGACACATACAGCAAGGCGGATTAAGGATGAAATGTTGGGAGATTCATAGGGTCCGTTCACTGCTTGAAGTCAATCTAGGCGGCTTAGATGCTATGCAGGGACGCGGGTCAAACAATCTGCTTGTATCTAATTTGACTGCATATGAATATACAGGGAAAGACTCTTGACTGGTACGAGTCTATCAGAGAAGGGATTGCAGCCACTTTGGGACATTTTATCTGCAGGTTCCACGAGGTGCATTTGCCGCCGCCAGCCCGTGCGTCTAGCCGTCAAATGTAAATTCTTGGTCTATCTTACTTCATTCACCAAGAATTGTTATATGAGTCCCGATTCCGGCGTATTTGAACCCATTGCTTTGTTCGACCTCAAAGCAATGCCAAGTGCTAGGACACGACTTCTGCAGATCCGGACGCTCGCCACTTGTTGTTTTCCTGAATTGCATGTGCATGTTACTGACAGACAAACACGCTGGCGTACTAGTAGTGTCTGAAACAAAGCCCGATCTTTCCCATTTCAAGCCTCGATCCGATTCCGTCAAATTTTGAATACGCCAGCAAGATACCGGTCCATCTGAGACAGAACACACGCCACAACTGGGATCTCGGAATCAAACAGCAGGCGCAACCGCTCCTACCAACTGCGAAAAATGGCTGAAGATCCCACTGCCAGTGCAGCTGTCAACGATGGGGAGAATCGTATCGTGGGGATGATGGTTGGGTCGGCCGTGGCAGATGCCGCGGGGATATACACTGATGGTCTCACCAAGGCCGAGGTCGAGACTGTGTATGGGCGTCCCAGGATCCTGGCAAGCTACAAGGCCAACGAGCTCACGGTCCATTATCCCGATGATCACCGGGCGAAGTACCAAGTAAGTAGTTTCTGGCTCGCAATGGCGGAAGCACAGCGCATGATACGTCGGGGGCCGGCTGAGACTTCTCACCGCGGCCTTTGCTTGTGAGATAGCTCGCTGCGGAAGGACCGCCCGTCCAGAACTCCCTCCGCAAACATCGCTCATGCGGTTCTCAATAGCTGACCTGAGTGGGTATAGGATGGAGACTGGTCGGAGGTCACCGAGATGGCGCTCTGCTCTCTTTTCAGTTACGTGCACGATCCCAACCCCGGCCGGCTCCCCAGGCGGCTACGTCAGTTGTCGCGCGATGGAAACAGAGCTTATGGTCTGTTGCCTCTGGACTTGGGACAGCCGACAAAGGATATCGTGGAATCCGCCAATTATATATCCGACACCACAGGGGCTGCGCTGCAACGGTGGAGGGCCAAGGAGCGCGGCATCAGGGACAGGAACGGATCGAATGCTCCGCTTATAAGAATTCACCCTGTAGCGGCCGGTAAGCAATCTTTTCCCAGTTGTCTTAGACTCCAGATAATTGTGCCTTGTCCGGGCGGGATCCAATAATCGTGTTTGCACAAACCTCGGGGGCTGACATGGAACCTCAACAGTTGCCATTGAACATAACCTGAATTGGACCATGAGTAATGCAGCTGACAACTGCAGAGTCACTCACGTGGACTCGCGTTGCAACGTCTCTGTCGTGATCGCGATTGCGCTCCTTCGTGGACTACTACGCCAAGAGGTGCAGACAGAGCAGCAGATCAACCCGCTCATCCAGAGATGCAAAAGGCACATAGACTTTTGGGCACGGAATGTCGACAACCCTGGCGACGACCGTGGGGCATATTTTGCAGTCAGTAATAGCGCTGAGCTCAGCCGCCTCCTGACTGCCAAGTCACTGCAAGACCTGCAGCTCGACAGCGGCCAAGACCGAGGAGATGTATGGAAGTGCCTGGGCGCGGGAGTTTATTGCCTCCGCACCGTCATGACCCGCCTCGAAAGTCTTTCTGGCCGGCAGCGCGAGGACACGCGGAAGGTCCTGTTCGCAGAACTCATCGATGCCCTTATTAAAGAGGGCGGCGCGGCGCAGGCCAACGCTGCCTTCGCGGGCGCCCTGCTCGGCGCCTACCTTGGTTATGACGCGATTCCCGAGGCGTGGAGAAAGGGCTTGAGCGATAAAAGTTTCCTCATGCGCAAATGTAAGCTGCTGTGCACGTTCGTCAGGGTTATCCCAGGGGATGAATACCGGGAGCGTGACTCCCAGATGTACCCTGCGCGGAACGCGAGCGAGAGGAGGGCTATGCAGGGGACTATACAGAATCGGAGGAGGTCAAGAAAGCAAATGCTGCAAAGGAGATGGGATGATCCGAATCTCATGCGTGAGAGACGGAGGACTGTCTATGGCTCACTCAAATTTCCGGCTAAGGGAAACTAAGGCAAGGGTTATTGGCTTCTTTCTCGGTATTGAATTTATTAGGCTTCTGGCAAGAAGGCGGCTCGAGCCTTTAGCTACATTCAAACAATATTTTGCTCAAATGAGGACCAATTTGTGTCCATGAGCACTTTGAACTGGCTTGGAGGAGGGAATGTTTACTTTGATTCTATTGGATCTTACATTTTATATCCACAGATAATTGAAGACAGCATCACAACTCTTCTACTTCTCATCGCCAAGCTTCATTGGCTTCGTTCTTGCTACAGTTTTGACACATGAAACGTAACTCCCCCCTGAGAGATTAAGAAGTTTGGGATGTCCCACAATGTCCATTGTGTGGTCATATCAGTATTTCAAGCCACCTAACAAAGACAATAGCACACTGTCCACTTCTGTCAACGCATTTAACGATTTGCGATTCGAACGATGTATATTGGATTATCGTCAGGCGATAGAATTAAGGCATGCCGTATCAACTACCCTTTCTTTCATGAAATTGAATAATCAATGAGACTATAAGCCCTGCGGTGTTTTGGTTGGGAATGGTCTCAACCCTGAAAATCTTGTGAAGAAACCACCCTGACCCCACGTGCATGCACCGCTCGAACAACTTCGAGGAAATCGCAGTCTGAAAAGAGAATAGCTCCTTATGATGTCTGACCACCGGCGACCTTATTCAGTCTACATTGAAGAGCAAGGACTAGTATGTTTAAGTAGTGCTTCTCAGTATGCAAAGCTTGTCACACTGGTTCGACAACAGCCTAACGTCCGGCCGCGTCTCCGAGGCTTGCTGCATCAGCTTACGGTCCACTTCAAGCCTCGGAGCTCGTCCTTGAATGGGATAGCTCGATATGCAAGAAGCTTGCATCGCGTAAACAAATAAGCAGGACTAGCTTATTAGAGTCGCATTGGCTTCTGTCATCTTACGATGCTCCATATCCACGACATTCTGCCCATGATTCAATCCACCTCTTTGGATCACGCATCTTGGATCAACTGCGACAAGTCGCCAAAATGACACCATCGTTCAAGTTCAGTTTCCATCTTTTTGCGTTAATCGCTTGTGTCAGGCGATTCGTCTTGCAGGCGCAGGCATTCCCCCACCACGCAACAGTGATCTCTCGAGAGCTGGCCAATGCCACCAAGAGCTATGATTTTATCATCGCCGGAGGCGGAATCGCAGGTCTCACGCTTGCAGATCGCTTGACAGAGAACCCAGACGGTATTAGTAATCCAGAAGAACTCGTGACCGAGCCTTTGCGTCGACTAGAAGCTTATTCGACACTCCTAGTGTCCGTCCTGGTGGTCGAAGCCGGCCCACTGGATGGCGGAGAGAACGCCGTCCTTGTGCCAGGAGCTTACAACCCAGCCACGTATTTCTGGCCGATGGTCTCGGTGCCTCAGACAGAGCTGAATAATAGCGTCCGCCTCGCAACATGTGCGCGTGTTGTAGGGGGCGGGAGTACTATCAATGCAATGATCTTCTTGCGAGGTGATGTTGAAGATTATGAAGGGTGGACCGCTTTGGGCAACGAGGGTTGGTCGTGGGACAGCCTGCTCCCATATTTCAAGAAGGTCTGTCATCCACTGCAAGACAGCCATATGGTATTGACCCACTAGATGATGTAGAGCGAGAACTTCACTGCACCCGATGCGGCATTCGCAGCTGCGGGAAATATCTCTTGGATTGACTCTGTTCATGGTTTCGAAGGTCCTGTTCAAAACACGTATCCGAATTACTTCTTCCCTGGCAGTGGTAAGAATGCCCAAACAAATTTGATTTTGTTCCATGCATGTCGAATGGGTTTCTGATACCGTCTAGGGAACTGGTGGACGGCGGCAGAATATACTGGAGTCACCCCATGCCCCGATCCCAATGCTGGCAACGTCAAAGGCATCTTTTGGCTTCGCCTTTCGGAGGACGCCGAGACGAGACACCGGAATCACGCTCGAATCAACCATTACGACCGAGTAATTTCTTCAAGACCCAACTACCACCTCCTTCCAGATACTACCGTTGCCAAAGTTCTCTTTGAAGGCAAGAAAACCACTGGCATCGACTTCTTACCCACGACGGGAGGAAACTCCACGACTGTTCGCGCATCGAAGGAGGTGATACTGGCGGCAGGAGGCCTTCATACACCACAGATTCTTCAGCTCTCTGGAGTTGGACCCCAGTCTCTGCTGGCCAGCTTTGGCATTGATGTCATTTCCCACCTGCCTGGAGTAGGACAGAATTTCCAGGATCAGCCCACCATCACGATGTCGTACAACTGTAAGTATCCAATGATTGTCTGATGTTGAGATCCGTAAGGCTGACAGCTTGATAGTCAGCAACAACGTGAAGCCGAACTGGAAAAGCCTGCTCGGAAATGCTACTTACGACGCCGAGCAGTTTGCCCTCTACAACGCTTCCCGCCAGGGCCCGTACACAATCACACGAACACTTAGCACAAATTTCATATCTCTCCCGTTGCAAAACTTGACTTCAGACTATGCTGACATCATCGAAACCGCTCGCAACATTGGGAGCCCCAGTGCTTTTCTACCACCAGACACAGACCCCACCGTGGTCGCAGGATACACAAGGCAGCGAGAGATCATGCTCGACCAGCTCGAAAACGACGTCTCCATCGGTGGTCTGCACTGGGGAACCGCGGACACCGGCACGCTGTACCTCTTCAAGCCCTTCAGCCGCGGCACAGTCAACATCAACTCGACAGACCCCCTGGCGAACCCCCTCGTCGACTTCCGCGCGGCCACCGACCCGACTGACCTAGACATGGCCGTGGCTCTTGTACAAAAGGCACGGGAAATCATGGACGCGCCGTCGATGAGGGTGCTGGGGCCGACAGAGGTGGCTCCGTTTGGGCCCAGGGGTGCAGACAGATGATGAGATCAAGGAGGCTGTTCGACAGACTTTTAATCCTTCTAATGGACACGAGTGTTGCACTGCGGCGATGATGCTGAAGGATCTTGGGGGTGTTGTTGATGATCAGCTGAAGGTGTACGGGGTCGAGGGCCTGCGAGTTGCAGATATCAGCTTCTGGCCCATGCCGCTCAATGGGGCCCCGAGTGCGACGGTGTACGCTTCGGCGGAGATGGTAAGAGTCTTGCCCTTTCCATCGGTGTTTTTAGAAAACGCGCTGACATCTTCGGTAAAAGCTCGCCGATATGATCAAGAATGAGTATGGTCTTGAATAATTCTGAGGAACATAGCTTTGTTGATGCCGTACCAAGACCAGTGCCAGTGGGGCAAACAGTATCCATTCATCATGCGCTCCTGGCGCAACGAGCTCACACAACACAATATTCATCACGGAGTGGTGGAAAGGGATTAGATACCGCTGCGCATACGTGCCCTCATTGTCACTTGGAAGCCAGGAGTGATGTTCTCATATCCGTCAAGCTGCTCTGGTCGCATAATTCTGGCTGCCCCAGGCACAAATCAAAATGTTTCCCGATACCAAAGTCCTTAGTCCTTCTCCGGAACCTTGAACAGGTGCGCATACTTCTCATCCGTCCATATGTCAGCCCGCAGCGATCGCTTCTCTGGATCCCAGTTCTCCATCATCTCATCAGTGAATCCTTGACTGCGTATCATCCCCTCCATCTTTGCGACTGCCAGACCAGCCCAGTACTTGACCTCATCTCCCTCGCCAGTGGCCGCCGCCTCCTGGAATCCGTGTAGCCATCGCACCCATCGCGCAGGCGGAAATGCTAAGTACTTACTTCCGTCCTCTCTGAGCTTGTGGTAGTCGACCATTCCCCATCGGATGAGGCCCCACAGCCACTCAGTTGCCAGGACAATCCACTGAGCGCCGGCGATGACGTGACAAGGTAGAAGCTCATCGTCGGGGATGACCCCCTCGACGGCGATCCCGATGGTGACAAAGGCACGGGATTGGAGAGGAGACTGCATCCCTGCCGCGTGGACTCGTGCAGCGAAGGCGGAGGCGTTGACGTACTGGTCGCATGTTTGTTTGTTGGGCTCCCTTCTCTTCTCAGGGTAGCCGTGGGCGTGGCGCATGCTGTCATCCCAGTGACTGAATCCGTTCCATGCGGGCAGTTGCTCTCCTTGGTAGTTCTCAATCGTCTGGGTGATAGGGAGTCGCTTCAGCGCATGAAGAAGCTGGACGAGCTTGTCCTGGCCCTCATGGTCGCAGGGAATTTGCTGGGCGATGTCCCAGATGAGGTCGGAGAGCTCGAGCATCCAGTCGTCAGCAGGCTCCTTCTTTTCGTTGAGCTGATCAGGTCGATTCTCGGGCATGATGGCATCAAGGCATCGCGCAGCTTCGTTGTCAGAGAGTTTGCTGTCAGGCTGCAGGTAATCATTAAGGATGTTGAACATCATCCACTCGATAGGCCATGGGTCGTCATCGTTGTGAAGGGTGTCGATGGTGAAGTTTAGAGGGTGCTTCTTGAGAGGGCGTCGGTTTGTAGAAAGTGAGAGGCCCATGATGTCTGGCGGGTAGTTGACAGTGACAAGGACTTTTTGATGGGTAGTTGTTCTCAAATGAATGCACCACAATTCGGGGCTAGAGGATGTTGCTGGTGTCGTCGATTCTCAAGACATTGGCAACTGTGGGAGAGTTGTAGAAGCAAGAACCAGAATTTTGCTGGTCGAGGCAGGTCGCAGGCGTTTTGAGTTGGGTCGAAGTCGAAGGGTCCGTTTGTGAGTGGGCACTTGCTCAGGTTACTTTCACTTGGAAAGACCCATAATCGCAACTGCTATCAGGTATGAATCACTGGGATGAATTCCGTTTGCTGGTTAACTCAGGTAGACGTTTTGCGGCCTCTCATCAATGACAGACAAACGGTCTTCTCATTCACTGGAAGTTGATTCACCAGTAAGTGGTTGTGCAGTCAGTGTCCATGTCTCAAAATGGGTCTTTTCGAACTGCAACAGCAGCCTAATACCTGCCTTACACTCGCTCACTGCTTTTTGAGAAGCTGTCACAGCAAATGACCTGAATGTTCAGAATGGCACCTCCCAAGAAGACATGCCAGCAGAAGCTCTCCTCAAATCCGTACAAGAACAACGAGGTGCCTGACCCTAATGAAGAGGTAAGTACGATGTACATCAGTGGTCACAAGCTCCCCTGGACAAACAGCACCCTCGTTTCTTCCTTATATTTCGATTGCGATTCTCATTGAAATCTCATGAACACAGTACTACCAAGCGAAGACCAAGTTAGTGAGCAAGGAGTCAGGCAACCGAGTCGGAGTAAAGGCCATCGCCAGACAGCTAGCCAACGCACCAAGCCCGCGAGACACTGGAAAGTCCGGCTATCCACACAAATTCTACAACGAGCCTGGAGAGACGCAGATCTCGCAGCTGGTCAGAACCGATAGCGCCCCGAGCAGCACCACTTCCCTGTACGAGTATCCAGTGTTCTCGGACAACCAAACCTGCAATTATCAAAAGAAGCCCAGGGAAAACCCCGGCCACATTCGAGGAATCACCAACCAGAACAAACGGTTCAAGGGTGTCGTAGCTCACCATGGCGAGGATGGCAAGCCGAACAGGGGTGATATGCACTGGGTGGAGAAGGACATGAAAAAGCAGTGACGGGTAGGGACAGCATTGCCCTTCAAATAAGAGTGCAGACACGTCCTGAAACCTCCGAAAAGAGACTCGATGGTTGCCTGTTTTTGCGAATTCCGGCGGCACTGTCTCCTTGACTCTCCCGGTTGAAATATCACGAGTCTGTTTCTGGGTTTCGCAGGCTGTGTAAAAATGTAACAAGTGCTTCATGGAGTTGCGCCGGGACTCGAGACCAAAGTACGAGGCCGCTTGTGCTTTCTTTCTTTTTCCCACAGAGACCTGTACAAGATGAGAGCATCCAGAGAAAGACACACATGAGGTTGTCCTAAAGGGGATGGTCCTTGCGGGGGCTCGGCTATCCTCGAGGAAAGAGGAGGTTATCCCACTAGAGATTATCACACGGAAGGGTGCCCAGAGGAAGTCTTCCCAGGCTTATCCCAGAAGAGGGTACCCCAGAGGAGGGTGATCCAGAAGAGGTTATACTAGAAGAGGCTGGCCGAGGACGGCTTATCACAGGACAGGGGAGGTTGCTGCGACTGAGTGATGCTGGTAGTTGACCAGTCAAAATAAACAAGACACACGGCTCTCATTCCAGGATGATCTAAATTGGGTGAGGCGAAGGGTCTCCCACACTAGCTCGTGCTCCAGACTGATACCTAGCAGCCACGTATTTCAGCAGGCTGCAAGGCACAGCAAAAACCAACAGAATTCCCATTTTCTTGGCTCAGAAGGGACCGGTGGCGTGAGTCACGAACGAAGTTAACACCCTTGCAGACATTTCCGTTGGCACGTTGCTGAGATAAAAAGGGCAAAATCCCTGGGATGATCACTCACAAACTCTACTTGATCTTTCAGCTTCAGCAGCCCTGGGAATCCTAAATGTAGGTCACAGTTGGCCAAGACTGCCAGGAGCTATGTGAGGTGCATTTCTGCAGATGATGCAATTACACGTCACAATAGGCTGGCACATACCGGGTTGTTCCTAACAGAGAGTCAGCAGGGGAGGAGTTTATCGAGAACCTCACTGACCTGTCTCAATACAAGCGTGTGAAGGTTGAAATACTGCAGCTTCGGCCGTCTGTCGCAAAGACCTCAAGAGATATCCGAAATCCGGTGCGCCTCGGAAGGCATTTGACAATAATGCCATCACTTTTCACGCGTTGGGGGACAAGGTGCACGCGACAACCAACAGTCAAAATCCAGTGCGGCTGAAGCACACGGGCTGGGATGGAACCATGGTCGGATGTGACAATAGGATTGTATGTGTTGACATTTTAGAACCAACTGCATATTCTACGCCGCAGCACACCACCTCGGACCCAGCCCGCGCCCACCCGCGCCTCGCACATGCGTACAGCCCTCCCAACGTGCATCTCGGGTCTTATGCCCACTGCATCCTTGAGGCCCTTTAATCTTCCGGTGGGTCGGTATAATATCTCCCATACCAGCTCCTCAGCGTCGCCATGGCTCGTCGTCCTCATCAGCCTGACTTTGTTGTCTGGACCTCGACGGGTCTCTGCTCTACTTCCAGGTGACAACAGCCATCAGTCGAAACTATTTTCAAGATGCTCTGTCGCTGGAGTTCTACCGCAGTTGTGGCACTCGCTCTTGAATTCGCCGTAGGGAGTCCTCAGAGTCCCTCGGCTCCGGTTCAAGTTCTCGAGACCCGTCGCGACGTGGCACCCATTGGAAATGAGGCTCTGCAAGGCTTGCAAAGAGATCTGGTAACGGCGGGTCTCAAGCAGCGTGATTCGGACACTCAACTCTACAAGACCAATGGGTCTCTGGATTTGATGTGGAACGACGCGACTTTCTTCAGCTAGTGAGTTTCCTTTTGTTTTCCTTTTTCTATTTTTTTGTTTGGGGGCCGGGAAGGGGGAGGTGTGACGCCCTTTTTTATATCGACCTCACGCGCTGACTCCTCTTCTCAACTACGAAGTAAATCTCTGTCTATATCATGCGTCAGCTGCTACGTCAAGGGCACAGCGTACGCAAGCCTGGTTGTCGACGGCGATTTCAACTTCACCCAGGCCCTGACGGAGTTTCACGATCAATTCTGGCCCGAGGTCAAGAATATCAGCATCGAGGTCTGGGACCAGTTCAAGAATTGGTCTCATTACGTTGCCGATAACGTCACCGACACAGTCGGAGACAACGTCGTCTCATTCTTCCAGACCGGCGATTTCGATGAGCTCGATATTGACTGGAGTGCCTACGCCCTCCCCACCCTCGACGTGGATTTTGAGATGAACCTGACCAACATCCCGGAAACAACACTGAGCCTCGAATTTGATGACCTGGAGCTTTACCTGGAGCTCGAGGCCACCTTGGACGCAGACCAGACCTACAAGGTCAACTTGTATCCTCCAGAGTGGTTCCAACCAGCCGGAATAAAAATTGGGGATCAATTGGTTGGCGTTGTCATAACTCTGGAACTGCTTTTGACGTTGAGCACAGAGGCAAGTATCAGCACAGGTGTGCACGTCAAATTTGACGACGGTCTGGCAATGCAAATCGCCATGTTTGGCAGTGATGTCTCGGGCATCACACTGTGAGTCTTCCCCTCCGCAACATGCATTCCCGCCACGAAATCACTAACGTCCTCACAGTACGGGCGGTTCATTTGAGTTCCTCCCAGTGACAGTAGGCTCAAGCGGTATCGTGCTCGACGCGACCCTCCGCCTCGGCGTCACCGCCGGCCTGAACATGTCTCAAGACCTCGGCAAAGACTTCATCAAGCTGGCCGCCGGGTCGTCGGCAACGGTGTACGCCGACCTTGCGCGGTTCACCACGAACATCACCACGCCAGAGGCCCTGGAACTGGCCACCAGGGACGACGACTGCCTCATGCCAGTGGTCGAGTCCTACGAGTTCGGCCTCGGCGCCCTGGCGGGGGCTTTCGTCCAGTTCAGAGACGAGAAATGGGGCCCCACGCCCAACACGAGCATCCAGATTTACTACACCACGCTGTATTCTGCCTGCGCTATCGACCCGGCTTCTGCAACCTCGTCCGTTGAGGCGAGGCAAACAGCACCGGCTCTGCTGGCCGAGCGCGCCGACCTGACCCCGACCGAAGCCACCAGCGTCGTCACGATCACCAACATCGTCTGCCAACAGGCGGGGCTGAGGAACTGCCCGGCCTCCCTGCAGACCACGGTCCAAGTGACCACGACCTCTACGGCGATCGTGTCGGTGGCCGAGGGGGAGGCTCCGGTCTTCCCTGCCACGGCGACGACCGCCGCAGTCGCCGCCGTTTCTGCCTTCGGCGAGGCCGTCCAGAAGCTCAAGGGCTCGAGCGGCAGCCCCGTCTCCTTTGTGCCTCCCGTCGAGACTGACGGCTCAAGTATCGGGGATGGGATCTCGGGTGTTATTGATGATGCCAAGGACGAGTACAATGGAATGTCCGAGGACTTCAAGAGGCTCGTCATCGGGCTGTCTGCTGGCCTGGGCGGCGCGTTCATTGTCTGTGTCATCGCTGGCATTTGGTACGTGCTGCCGCATCCCTCTGGACGTGAGATTCTTGGCTAACGTTGTTCAACTACTGCAGGCTATGTTGCAAGAGGCGCGCAAGGAAATACAACCCCGTGCCGCGGTCGAACGTTGAGGAGTACCACGGTCCGGATGCCTCCCAGCCCTTCCTTGGGCGCGAGACAGACGCGAGATGGAAGCAGGCACAGTCTCGTGTCAGCATGTGTAAGTAGTTGTTCATGAATCTTGGCCCAGAATGACTAATCTCTAACTTTGAACACAGCTACCACCGACCCTAGATGACACTAGTCTTCTGTAGGATAAATTCCTGTGGGACAATCCTCCACCCCCTGTGGGATAGCTTCTTACGGGACAACATCATGGGGGATAAACCTCCTGTGGGATAGAGTCCTACGCCGCCTCAGCATTGGGGTGGCGCGGGCGTTACAATGACGTTGGGAAGCCGTTGGGTCGCCCAGGTGCAGCAATGTGCACGAACTTGAATAATCGTCAGAAGACAGGAGGCTTGTCCTGAGCGCAGGGAGGGCTTGTCTTGGGCTTTAAGTGTTATTGTTCTTGATGCGATTGATGTCCGACTGGCGGGCAGATTTCTTTCTATCGTCGAATTAGTCATCAGTATTTTATCTCGTCCAGCATTTGATGTTGGCTTGCGCAAATCATGATTTGAGCCAGGTGTCTTGCTTGATTCTCATAGATACTGTAGGAGCCAGCTCATGGCCGGGTTCTAAAATGTGACGATTTCAGCTCAGAACCTGCCTTCATAGAAAGACAACATTCCGTCAAAAACAGGCTGAGGTGAGCTGTCGTTCAATGCCAAGGATATAGGAAGCTATGTAAACCTGGTAGAAACCAGCCACCTTGGCAGGCTTGCACGAGTTGGCAATGCGGGCGCAAGTAGCTTTAACGAATTAGACTTCCACCACTGCCAGTGTGTCAGATGGCTTCCATAAAAGAAAGTTTTGAGCTAATGCCAGTCTCCTGTAGAGCTACGGTTGCATAGAAAGCACGCCAGCACATTGAGTCTCAAAGGACAGCACTGTGGCTCACAAGGTCTAGAATTAACAACACCCCAGTAGGCCTCTTACCCTTCGTAGCATTGGGAGGCATAATGCGCCAAGTGCCGGATACAGTACTGTCGCGAGACCCTGCAGGAAGTGTTTCGACAATCTCACTCACCAGCCCACCCCTCGGCATCCATTTTCGGTCAAGTCATCACGGCCACTCGCATGAACGCGCAAGTTGAGCACCGCGCAATGGCGATCTGCGTTGATGTTCTGCAGTAAGAATCATTTTGGTGTGTGTATGTGTATTCTCGGTATTTACGTTTTCACAAAATAAAAAGACGGCGCCCAAGAGCCGCAAGTGATCCCATTAGAGCAACCCTGGTCAACCGACGATTAGAAACACTTGTGAAGTTAAAAAGTGCCCTTTCTCTCTCTGTCTCTCACACCGATGCAGTGCCAGACCGCCCCCAACATCCAATCACCAACAATGCCTCTGCTAACCTACACAGACCATCTCTCCTCCCCTTCTCAACTTCCCATGACATACACCCCAAACGGTAGCTCGTCGCTTAGAAGAGGAAAGCGAGGAGACCGAGGAGACCGGCCATGGGGACGCCGTTCGCGACGGCCGCACCGGTGAACTGGGTCGGGCTAGACGTGGTCGGGGAAGCGCCGCCGCTGCCAGTGTGGGTAGCGTTGCCGCCGCCGCCGGAGGAGCCACCGCCGCTAGTAGCAGTCGCGGTTGCAGAAGACCTGGAGCTGCTGGACGGCGAGGAGCCACCGCTGCCGGTGCTGGAGGGGGCGGAGCCGCCACCGCCGCCGCCGCCACCGCTCGCGTTGGTGCAGTTGCCCTGGGCGAAGTTGGCCTGGTTCTGCTGGAGGCTGGCGGTGAAGCCGGCGACGAGATTCTGGGCGATGGACTGGGCCTCCTGGGGCACCTTTGAGACGACGGCGTCGATGAGGGACTGGGAGTCGGTCGACAGGCTCTGGGACTGCTGCAGGACGGTGTCGCAGAGGCCGGCCTGCTCGATGGCGGACTTCTTGGACGCCAGGTTATCGACGAGCGTCTGGGCGTTGGACTGCAGGCCCTGCACGGTCGACTGCAGCGACACGGCGTCGGTGAGCGTCAGCTGGTCGGTGCCTTGCACGGTGCTGGTGCCCGACTTGATGGTGCTGGACAGGTCGCTGGACGCGGACGTCAGGGCGCCGGCGTCGCCGCTGAAGCTCTGGGCCGCGTCGTTGAGGGCCGTCAGCTTGGTGGAGACGTCGCCGATCACACCCTGGATGGTGGCCAGGTCACGCTCGAGGACGACCCTCGGGAGGTTGGTGGCGCATGCGCCTGCGGCCATGGCGGCGAGGGTGAGTGAGTACTTCATGATGAATATGTGAAGGGTTGACTTCCGTCGACAACGAGTGTTGGGTTTGTGTAGACTGGGTTGGTAAGAAACTTATGACAATAGAATTCGTCCCTTTGGTTGACTCCAGATTTATGCCGGGGAGTAATGGCTGGAGGGGGGTACGTCAGTTCATATAGACATAACAGAGCCCATCACAAGCTTTGGGTGTGCCACTCCCTCGGCCGATACCCTCGTCCATTGCTGTGATGTGAGTGATGGGAATGACGGAAGGCCCATCCCAGCCAGCCATCGTCTCACACTTACACCTCCGCCACCCTGGGCTCCTGGAGATGGCATCCTTGAAACCCTCAGAAGCAAGCGTCCACATTTGGAGACTGCCTGCAAGTAGCCAAGGACCTTACAGTTGAGGCAACGGGGGGTTGCCAATCCAAATTTCCCCGAGCTTCCAGCCCATCCTCACCATTCGGGAGGGAGGGCAGGTAGAGCCGTGCCTGAGCTGACAGGTGACTACTGCACAGTCCAGAGCGGGCTAGATGGCCGATGGCTGCATCGTCAACACGGGCCCGCCGGGCCAAACACCGCCAGAGAAGGATCCAGAGCTCGATCTGAGGTACGGGGATACAAGCCAAGGGGATGCCACTGGCTGTGACGTTGTTAGGTAATAGGTCGACAGCTCGATAATTGCGATGGTCCGAGGGCACATCCAGAGGGATGAACTCATGCGAGTCTCAGAGAAGGGGTGACAGCATGTCATTCGATACCAAGTCTTGCGCAGATTTCCCTGCCTCCAGATGACGCCCGACGTTGCAAGCAAGCAAAGAAACGTGAGTCGAAAGCACCGGCGCAGGGAATCGGGATGTGTGAACCACCAATCGCTGTGGCGCGCTGCACTCTTGCGCTGGAAGAGGCCGAAACAAGGAGGAGAGGCTTAGCAGGTTTTGCTATTAACCCGGTCATCCTGTTGGTAGGCCGGGGATCTGCATATGATGATGTGTGCTGAGGGGGAAAGGACAGGCCGGGCAGCTGTGTTGGCCAGCCTCGCGCAAGAGCTGTGCTCGATTCCAGGATAGGGTGGGATTCTTGAAACTGCGGTACGCTTCACTTACCGCATGTGTAGACGGCACTGCAGTAGACTTCCAGTCAGAATCGTCCAAGCACCCCCCAGAGGCGATCCCCCGCAGTTGTGTTAGTCGGCGCCCTCTTCCCCATTCGGGCCTGTCTTGCCCGCCTCCTCCCGCCGCCATTCGCCATAAATAAAATGAAACGGGTGACGAGACTTGTCCAAGAAGGAAAACTCGTGCGTGCCAACACGCCCATGTATCGCAGAGTGCCACCATCGTCGTGTGTGACACGCAGCAAGCACGCTGGCAGGCGGGCTGGACAACAAGGCCAATTCGACCCTGGTCCATAGCCCATTCACCCGGTAGATCTCAGATCTTCGCAATGTTACCCTTCCCCAGACCCAGATAAAATTGGACTCTCGCATGGGACCGCCCGGGAGGGATTAGCAGAGGTGGATACGGGGAACTCTAATTGCACGACACCACTCCTTCAAGCCTCAGTTGGCCGTTGCCGAACGGCGACCCTTGCAGTGGCATGTGGACAGCTTTTCGCCGAGGCATAGTCTGATTCCCCACGAGCGGCTAGGTCCGCCAAGAATCTGGGGAATTGGGGCAGTGGCCACGAAGTGGAGGGTGGGAACGGAACATTGTTGCTGGAGATGACGAATGCTCCCTTCTTTTGCACTATGCGATCCATCTCATCTCGGTGTGTGTGCGGATGCTGCAGCCTCTACGCATTAGTCCCCGCCGTTGGGAGTACATCGCGCGCATGTTCGGCCTCGTATCTGCAGCTGATCGTTCGCGATCAGGTTGGCCCGGCCATATTTCGTCACTCAAGCCAAAACACCAGATGGAATCCCTTGGACCGCGGGTTGTCAGGTGATCTGTTCAATTTGTTCGGTGTAATCACTGCTGAATTATCTCGGAGTTCACAGGCCTCCGACTGGGTATCATCATTGCTGGCTCTGCTTTCTCCGTCTCCCCGAGACTGTCTGAAAAGGCGCACTCTCGCAACCTTCCCGGGAGCGAAGTGAGAACGCGCTTCTTCTAACTGCGCGATGTCGTACTGTATGACTGGAAACCTGGACGTGAATGTGCGTGTTAAGTGATTGGTGCTTTGACCAAGTAACAAACACCACAATTGTTGGCAAGCGGTCGTGACTGTCCACCTTGTCAAGCTGATTACTTGAACAAGCGACGGCCACGGGACTTCACACCAAACCTCTCGACACCACTGCTCTGTTGCAGGTGCCACAAACCCAGCGCACCAACATTACCGCCCTCGGCTCCTTGCTTGTACCGTCTCCATGCCTCGCGCACGTGATCTGGACGTAGAGCACCCTTGGGCGGCTCCTTGGGTTTGACCTTGGGGTGTGTCGCTCTCGGCCGGCCGTCCTCAGGCTCATCCCAGTGCTCCTCTTCCTCGTAGGGCCATGGAGGAAATGACACGCCCTCCTCGGCTTGTGTCTCGCCCGACTTGTCTACCCACTCTGACTGCACCCTTCGTGACTCCTCGATGATGTCGCCGACGAAGACCTTGGCGACCGACTGCATGGCTTTTGTGACATTGGCGGGCACAGATTGCGAGACAGCAGCATTGACGATCTGTAGTAGGCATAATCAGTGTTTGTTCCCATGGTGACAAAATTGGCAGGAAACGGGTTGTTGGTTCCCAAGTGCTTACCCTCTTGACGACGCTTTCGGTCAACTTCGCGGCGTGCCACATCTCGTACCTCTCAGTCTGGTCCCTATCCATCTGCTGGACGAGCATGAATCGCAGCTTTTTCTCCTCCTCTCGCTCCTCCCTGCTCCTCTCGAACTGTGCCACTCCCATCTTGGTCTTGATATCCTTGTCATCCTCCTCCTCGTCATCTGCGCCGTCATCCCCCACAGCGCTCGCTGCGCCTCTGCCCGCGCCACTCCTGCCACTGGCCGCCGTCATGGCCCTGCCTCCGACCGCGCTAGGTGTTCCCTCCTTCTCGGCAGCCTCGCGAGCCTTATCGGCTTTGCTTTTACGACCGCGCTTCTTCTTCGCGGGCGCACTAACCGAGACAGCGGAGCCGGAAACCATACTGACGTTGTCATTGTCGAACCCCACACTCGGTGATCGGGCCGCGAAAGGAGACTCGTCTGGCGGAAAGGACGTTTGTCGGAGCGGATGGGCGGAGCCAACTGAAGTGACGGACATTGTGGAGGGCTTCCTGCGCTTCATGGAGGGAGAAGGGCCGCCATCACCAGCCGAGCGCTTCTTCGATGATCCGGCGCCATTTGCGAGGGTGTTGAGGGTTGGGAGCTGGGAGTGCGATGGATAGGGAGGAGAGTGCGCAGGAGGAGAGGTTTGGCTTTGATACGGCGGCGAGCTCATCTTGACAACGTAATGTGACTGAAATTACGTCGTGTGTCGGCCCCGTAATGAAAAGATAGGCCAGGCCGTTGCGAGTCGGCTGACAGCTAGAAGTGGTTGTGTTGAAGGACCTGTTGATGGGGTGAGAAACAAAAAGAGGTCGCGACGAGGGAGCAGATGCCAAAGGTGACGTTTGCGCCGAAGCGTTGAAGTCGAGTCGACAGTCGATGGCCCACTGCTGCAGTAGCACAACCCCGGACAGCTGGGAGTTGCTGGAAGCTCCACCAGGACTGATAAGATAAGGACGGGCGGGCAGGCAAGCTCCAGTTAAGTCACCGCTGCAGGACCCTGACAAGCTGCCCCGACCGCGGCGGCCAGCGCCAGACTGCCGAGAGTCAGTGTCAGTCAGCCATCGCAGCAAATTTGCCTGCGACTACGATGTATTAGACCGATTCTCCCTCTCCTCGGTCAGCTGCATCGGAGGCCGAACAATCCTTCGAGGGGGAATCGACTCATTCCTGTAGCCCTCAATTGACCTTTCTACGGGGCTCCCCATTGTCTCTGTACCTACATGATCGATTGTCAAGCGACAAATAGCACATGCTTGCCTGATTCCTTTTTTCTCTTTCACGATTTCTCAGACCTGCATGAAAGCAAACGAATAGCGAATATACATATATATATATATACCAGCAGGATAGGCAGGCGGACAGGACAGGACAAGGAGACAGGCAGACGCTGGACTTTTTCCAATGCCATCCGCAGAAAAAATGGACACAGCAAGCATCACCAGCTCGTCCTCCGGCGGGCGGCGCAACGCGCACCACTCGGGCGAGGAGCGATCCAGCAACAAGAAGCGCAAACACCACAAGGTCAACGGCGCCCACGAGAGGCGAGACAGCATCAGCGCCCCCGCGCGAGACCCCCGAGACATCCCCGACCGCCCCAAGAAGAAGAAGTCCAAGAAGTCCTCCACGCCGCACACCACCGCCACCACCGAGGCCACCACGACAACGACCACCTCCACCACAGGCGCCGCCGCCGCCGCCACGAGCGGGACGGTGACGCGGTCGCCGAGCCCCGTGATCGACTTCGACGGGCTGTCGCGGCCCAGCTCGGGCACGCGCGAGCGGCTGGAGGAGACCAAGGAGCAGGCGGACAAGCGGCTGGCCCGCATGTGCGGCGCCGTGCGGACGATACTCGAGTGCGTGGGCGAGGACGCCGACCGCGAGGGCCTGCTGGCCACCCCGGAGCGGTACGCCAAGGCCATGCTGTTCTTCACAAAGGGGTACCAGCAGAACGTGCGCGACATCGTCAACGGCGCCATCTTCGAGGAGGGCCACAACGAGATGGTCATCGTCAAGGACATCGAGGTCTTCAGCATGTGCGAGCACCACCTGGTGCCGTTCACCGGGAAGGTAAGTTCTCCGGGGTCCATTGGTCGCGTGTGGGCGGTGTATATGCGCTTCTCTTGGAATAGGGGGAGCTGACGCCCGTTGGTAGATGCATATCGGGTACATTCCAAACCAGTCCGTCATCGGCATCTCGAAACTGCCCCGAATCGCAGAGCTGTTCGCCCGCCGGCTGCAGATCCAGGAGCGGCTGACTAAGGAGGTCGCCAATGCGATCATGGAAGTCCTCAAGCCCCAGGGTGTCGCGGTCGTCATGGAGTCCAGCCACCTGTGCATGGTCATGAGGGGTGTCGAGAAGACCAGCACGAGCACCATCACGAGTTGTGTCTTGGGTTGCTTCGAGCGCAAGGAGAAGACGAGGAATGAGTTCCTGAACCTGATCAGCGTCAACCGCCGGGTCTAATGAACTAATCTTGTGGCGTTCGGGGACGTAATTGAGAGGTGGCAGCTGGCATTTTTTTCCCTTCAGTTATGTCTCATGGTATACGACGTGTACAAGGTGCCTTCGGTGGGAAGGCTGGATGATCAACTCATTACAAGAAGCGGCAACGCCCCAACATGCTCGCGCTTCAGCATTGAGCATGTCTGGTTTTGCATACGAATCTCGGCGTTTGGGAAAATTCGGACAGGGCGGTAGATCGGGCGCAACATGGCATTCATCATGCCCGCCTATGGTATTCAACATCGAAGCATTCATTTGGGAATGGGGGTCGGCTAGCTGTGCGGAAGACTGGCGTTTGTGGGCTCAACTCCTCCTGTACTCATCCAAAAGCATAATTTTACGGCAATTGGGAATGCCCTCAGAGCGAATATTACCACTCCTATGTGCCCCCAGACGCGTGCTCATACTTCGTGAGCCATCTAACGTGAACACGTCTGGTAGTGCTCCAAGACCGACATGTCTATACAGTGACCTCCAAGAATCCATGCCATCTTGATCACAAGCGGCCGATGCGTCATGACACCCTCCTGACCTCCGCCCCTGACTCCCCCTTCTCGACCCCCTCAACCTTCGGCCTCACAGCCCCCCAAATCGCCTCCGCAACCTCCTCCACGCTCCCCCCAGCATCAACAACGACCAGGTCCTCGGCCTCCTCAACAAACGGCACCCCTCCGACATCACCCTTCTTCAAGCCCCAGAACAACCCCCGCACCCGCCGCTGCATCTCCGCCGTCTCATACCTCTCCTCACCGAACCCGCCGCGCTCGCGGGCCTTTTTCTCGTCCAGGTCCAGGAAAACAACGGCGTCCGGTCGCGGCAGCCCCGCCTCGGGGGCGCGCGCCCAGGGCAGCCCCAGGGAGGGGTTGCCTTTCGCGGCGCTGTAGACCATCCCCGAGTAGTAGTACCTGTCGCAGACGACGGTGACGCCCTGCGCCAGGAGCGCGGCGATGGTGGGGGCGGCCTCCCACCTGTTGGCGGTGAAGAGGAGGTGGATTGATTGGTCTGGGAGGGTGGCCGAGGAGGAGAGGTACTGGTTTATTATCTGGCCTGTGGGCGTTGTGCGGTCTGGGAAGAATGTCAGTGAGCTGGTCCCGCCCGGGCCGGTGAGGGCCGAGATGAGATCTTGGAACGGATCGCAGGACTTGTACATGATGATGAATGAGGCATTCAGCTTCTTGAAATGGGTGATTTGAGAAGAACTGCTCACTTGAGCTACTTCAACCACAATCCCGGTCAGTGAATATTCAACTCCGTATGGCCAGTCCCATCTGATCTGTCCGATGTGCATCCTAGAGTCTCCCATGCCAGACACCACCGCTCCAGAATGAACCCATCGCCACCAGCACACATATAAGAACACATAAAAAACTCACCAGGAAATCTCATCAGCTGCACCCTCCTCCCCGCCTCGATGAGCCTGCTCTGCAGCAGCTTGACCTGCGTCGTCTTGCCGCTCCTGTCCAGGCCCTCGAGCACGACGAACGCGCCGCGCGCGACAGCGGGGCCCTCCTGCTCCTCTAACCCTTGCGACCCTCCCGCTGAGGGGACCGTGGCATCGCTGACGGTGCTGATCACAGGGGTTGTGGTGGTGGACGAGGACCCCATTGCAGAAGACGCGTTTGGTAGCGATGAAGCAGACGCGGCGGGACCGTTCGTCGCGGCCATGGTCGAATACCGCTGGTGAGGGGGATAAAGAGGCGCGAGAGGGAGAGTATCCGGTATTCCTTCTCAGCAATACGACTAATCGGATTTCGATAATCCGAATATAAGAGACGGGATGAGTTGGTCGATCTCCGAGTCGGTGACTACCGCTTGTTATAAGTTGGGGTTGAGGCTCCTTGGGCTTGGCTTAGCACGCTTGCAGGCACTGCCGTCTCTTGGTGGGGCTTTTCCGCGTCGAAGCTGTCGGCATGAACAGTGCTACTCCTTGTCATCCACACAAAACATCTTGAGAAACCATTTCTCATACGAATGATAGCTCATGTTGCATCCCAAGCTCCCTTCATTTATCAACCTACAGGTCCGTTGTTGAGCAATGACGGACACGTCACTTCCAGGACTTGATGCTGCGAGCACATCGTAGGGGCCTGACATCCCAACTGCACGGTCGGCTTTGGTACCCCGGGCAGGTCGACACAGCGAATGTTTGGATCTGAACAATATCTTCTATTACCATTTACAGCAGCGTAAGCCCCCTTTGGGCTCTGTCAAAAGAGCGTTTACTGGCGCAGGTCCGCACCTCACCCACTCATACGCCTTGAACCCTCCCGTTACCGTAACCGTAACCGACCCGACCGGCAATCCTGACCCGGCCAAACCATACCGAACGACCCAGCAAAAGCAAATCTTCGAGAATAAACATCAATCAAGCGCTTGAAATACCACCTGAGATAGCCATGTACTCCAATGGCTTCTCCCCTGGCCTTATCCAATATAACTCCTGGAAACGCAACAAGTCAAAGCAATAGAGAAACCGGAAGTAGGGCGAGTATTCAACCCTCATCACCAAAGTCCTCGCCCGTTTCTGAAGCAGGAGAAGCGGGCATCGGGCTCGGCGCGCCGTCTCCCTCCTCCTTGGCACTTGAGCTCTCCCATAGGTCGAAGCTCTCGCCTGTGCCCTCTACAGGCTGAAGAGTCGCCAGTTTCACATGCTCCTCGGGTTCCTCTGGCTCGGGCGTTGCCTCAGCGTCGGCCTTGATTTCGAGGCTCAACTCTGAGGTAGCGCCATCGTGTAGCACGGCGCGTGCCTCATCCTGGGGCTTCTCCGGCTGTTCCCCATCCACGACTGTGCCGTCATCCTCGTCCTCTGGGACAATGAACACTGACGTAAGATCGCAGCCCTCGGCGTAGAAGTCTTCTACATTCAGGTCACCGAGAGCTGTGCGGGGTTTCTCGTACTCCATTCCGCCCTCGCTCATTGTGGTCGCTCTCCGGGCCGAGGTTTGAGAAACATCATCAGCAGGCGGGACGTTCTCCTTGCCCCGGTCCTCGGCCTTCTCCCGGCCCAACTTCCGCTCGCACTCCTCGTCGCTGCTGATATCAAGCCGACATGTGCTGTGCTGCAGGAGGTTGGTCATTTCCTGCTCGGGGGTGTCCTCATGAATATCGAATTCCCACGAAGATTTCAAATTCGAGCCATAGAAATCTTCTGAATTCGACAGTGACAGGGACGACGATGCAGAGGAACCGGCCTTGGTGGAGGATGGCGTCTTCGCGGCATAGCTTGGCACTGTACCCTTGATGGCAGCCTCGAGCGAGAATGGTGTCGACGAGAGGCTGAATGTCGGTGGATCGATTCGAGTAAAAGTCTCTGTTCGCCGTCTGTTGAGGATACCGATCCGCTTGTTACCTCGGGTTGGGGAGCGGCCTGCTGGTGCGGACATCGGGGTGATTGAGCCGCGAGAGAGACTGCTGAGCTTCTTGGCCGGTGACTTTGGGTTCAGAATGGACCGCGGACGTGGCGATGCGCCCTTGAGAGGACTGCTGAAGACTGAAGCAGAGATCCCATCCTTGCCGCTGGGTAATGCCGGGGTGGAAGAGGACTTGGTGATGATGAGTGAGGGTGGCTTGAAGAAGTTTTTGCTGGAGCTATCGGACGAGCTGGCCTTCGACCTTTTAGAGAACAGGAGTGCAGGGTCGACATTCTCGAAATCATCGATGTTGAGAAAGTCAGCGACCTTGCGCTTTCCAGGAGATGACAGTGCTGCTGATTCATTAGCACTGATTCACTGTCCTGTACGACGATGGCAACACGATAGGACAAGACGGGCTCCAATCGCAGAGCTCACTCAGGAATACAAGCCAATAGCGAGGTTGGGGTGAGGAAATTGCAGGTCTTTGGTGGGCAGCAACTCACAAGCTTGCTGGTTCCTGGCGCTTGTCAAGCTCTGCAGTCGTGTCCCGTCAAGGGGCGCAAACGGCTGACGTGTGACAGCTGCCATTGTGCGGAGGGGGCGGACCGCCGACAAACAAACAAACACGGTCGCAGGACACGTCAGGCAAGCTTGAAGCCGGAGGAGCCTGTTACTAGACCGATGCACGATGCGATGGGGATGTTCAAGTTACCGATTCCCGCCCAATGGGTGTCGAATTAGGTTTGGGAGGTCGGAGCGTCAAGCTGCAGATTGTCTGATGTGCTTGACAGGTCGAGAGGGGCCGAATTGTGCTCCTCGCTGGTGGTGTGGAGCCAATGAGAGGGGATCAACTTCTGCCCGGTGAGAAGCGACTCGGCCGGGATTGTGGAGCCGCAACTTCGAGCTTTCTTCCCAGTGTCTTTCGGACCGAGATACAAATGATTGAATCGGTCAGGTTGGAATGGAATTGGAACTGAGATTGGAAAAGAGGAGAAGAGGGGGGAAAGGCCTCAGGCAAAGAGAGAGAGAAAAGGTGTGGGCGGGTATTGTCTTATTACACCAAGTTCGCTGGCGTGCGGGTTGCCGTGTGGTACTTGGGAAGGGGTGGCGGTGGTAGATCGGCGCGAGGTGACTGGAGAGGTCTCAAGAGGGGGGGTGGCCCAAGTCGACGAGGCCAGGTGCGGTTAATGCTTCATGCGACGAGCTGCGCCAGCAGCCCGGGACTAGTCGTATGGTAGTATTCGGAGATTGGGATTGGTACAAGGTGACAAGCAGGAGGTGGTGTGGTGTGCGACCAGTGGTCGGTCCCGTCTCGCAGGTGTTTAGGCGGGCGGCTGTTCGAGTTCGAGAGCCTGATAGGGCGGGGAGACAATCCTGCTTCTTATGCGCTGTTAGACCGGCATTTCCCTTGTCCCGCCCAGGGCCGAGAAGCTGGTTCAGAGCCACACCACGGTCGGTTCTTTCTGGGATCGTGGGCCAGGAATTCAATTGGCGATAAGGTTGAGTAAGGTAGGTTGGTTGGTCGGGCAGGTGAGGTGAGGTGCGGTGAGGCGAAGGGGGGAAGAGATGGAAGTGAGGGCTTGATTGGGTCGAAGGGGGTGTGATCGGGGGGATCAAATGTCGCGCGACAAGGAGGAGGAGGAAGCTTGGGGCAGGTTGGCAGGTTTGGAAGCTGGCAGCTCGGGTGGGGGGAAGATCTGCCCTGCTGCTGCACGCACTACAGCATCCAGCAGCCGGGGTCTGCAGACTTACCGAACAAGCAAGCAACGGGCCAGTTACAGCGGTGCAACTGATGGGCCGGAGATGGATCTCGTGGAGGTCTGGAGGAGTTCCACGTGGAGTCCCCTGGGACCTTGCTTGTGCCGGGGTGAGATAGTGATAAAAGATGGAAGAAGGAAAAGGCAATCCCGGGCGGATTGACGGGTGACGGGTGACGCGAACTTTCGTGATTGAGCCGATCGCGTAAAGTGGAAAATTGCCGGTTGGAAGGATCCAAGAGAAAAGTGCCCGACAAAACGCCTGGACTGCGCCGCAGATTGGTCTGTTTTGGAATGGGACAAATGCAGGAGATAATCAGACAATGATGCAGGGAGGACGCCCCGGCGTCTGAGGGATTGACTGATTGATTGATCGACTGCCTGAACGGCTGACAAGTTGGCGCCTTGGAAGTGAGGGAGAGGCGCGGAAAGGACGAGGAGGGGCAGCTCGATAATCAAGCAGGAAGGACGGAAGGATGGTGACTGCTCAGCCCGTCGATATCCGGACAGGCAAACCCAGGCCTCGTATGAAAAGGGACTGCAGATTGTCTAGAAGCTATCTGTACGTTTGCTTCTCCTGATTGACAAGTCTG
Source organism: Diaporthe citri (assembly GCF_014595645.1). Taxonomy (NCBI): domain Eukaryota; kingdom Fungi; phylum Ascomycota; class Sordariomycetes; order Diaporthales; family Diaporthaceae; genus Diaporthe; species Diaporthe citri. The sequence goes on along the minus strand of NW_025064854.1, from coordinate 1,237,088 downwards.
AAGACGGCAACACAGGATCACCAAGAGGAGGATGTATTGGGGAGATCAGACTGGGAACGGCAGTCTCCTCCTCGTCGAGTTGTAGACTACTGTACTGAGTGGGCGGGCTGGCGGGAAGAGGTGCAGAAGCCAGCTGCAGGGGCAGGAAGCCATGGACTGCGGTAGACCACACACTACTGCGCAGGTGCAGCAGCAAGCACATGTGCACAGCACACGGCGGCCAGGTGGGGGGATTGGCTGTGTTTCAAGTGAGACGTATCCGTGAGCAGCCAATCATCACGTCTGCGCAAAGCATGGGGAGGAGTGGAGTCGCGCTGCACCGCGTCAAGGACATGACAGGTTCGCGCCACCGTGCCGTCTTCCTCTTTATGGCCGAACGTAAGCGGGGGACTTGTATAAGCAGATTGGCAGACGAGAACACTTCCACTTAGCCATCGTGTCCAATGCAGGCAGGCTTCATTCGTACATATTTTGTACTGGAGCACTTCAAAATGGCAGACGGTAGTATGACGGAGCAGTATAATTGCAAGCCGGCAGTACCACGCCGTCATCTCAGGCTTGGAGCTCTAGATGCACGGACGAGCTTCAACAGTTGCCACAAGGGATCAGCAAGACAGGTGTGCCGAAAGTCGAACGAGACGAGGTTGCGTCGCATGCCAGACATCGTGGGACACTTGCAAAATCGTGATGACTGAAGGCTTCAAGGACAATTTGAGATATAACTCAGTATGCGGCTTAACTGATGACCCAAGACACAAGTGACCTCTGGCACCTGGCAACGTGTCGAGGCCTTCCCTCATACAGATATCCGATAATTAAGATGGGTAACACTCGTGGCTCTTTATATTGCCTTACTACGACTTGAACCTGGCCAAGTTTTTCATAAGCTGTGTACAGCAATGCTCAGTGTATAAACCACCTTGACCACCACTCCAGACCCAACAAACACCAAGACCAGCATCGAATTGCCCTTAAAGACATTGTCGAACAAAACAAGGGCTTTGAAGCCTGGCGTGATTTTTCAATCCATGCATTGGCGAGAAGGCCGCAAACACGGTCGTCTGTAACGTGTCATGCGCATTGAATAGCCGGGCACAAATGGTTATGCAGTTGGTGTAAGGCGAACCCCACCGCCAGCACTGACGCCTTGAACTCCTTTCGGACCCTTCCAAAAGTTTTGACAGCTTGCCAAAAACAAGACAGTCAGTTCATCAACAATCAGTCAAGCTACGTCTATCAGTGATCGCCATTGAAATTTTGGCCTTTTAACACAAGTGGACAGACGACCATTATGCCTATCTCCGTCGCGCCGACCAGTCTTTTTCCCCTTGGGGAAGGACCCACTCGTATCTCAGTGCGAATTAACCGGGATCTGTTGAAATTCATTGACCCTTCCATGGTCCCGTTGGAGGAAGGTGATGGCTTTTCTAGAGTTGGACGGAAAGGGAGAGCTGCCATTAACCAGATGACCCGCGACGTAGGCAGGGCGCTATTTGGTGCCGAGTTTTCCAAGCTGGAGATGGGTTTCGGATGGTCGAAGGCGTTTATGGGACCTGATGGTCCCGAAAACAGGGCCAATCATTACATGGGGATCTGTTTTGACCATCATGTCACTGAGGAGGACCCCAATCCCAAGTTACTGGAGCTCACAGCAGATGAGGAGATTGACGGTAATGTTGTGTTTCATGCAGTGGAAGTAGATACAGCACGGAGGGATACCATCAATACATGTATTAGTGCTGCGCAACGATAGAAATGGGCAGAACACGCGTAGGGATGTTACTGGAACAGTGTTGTGGGTCGGAGGATACTGATCCTTTGCAATTCGAAACGACCTGCAATTCTATTGGATTTTTAACCATAATCTTAACTTTCTATACCAAATAGCAATCAAGGGTCAGCCTGAATTGCAATCCGTGTGATAGTAATGCCTCATGAATGCTTGATCTAACGTCTGGTGTGGTGTCGGCGACCCGGGTCCCTTCAACCAACCTCCCGGCCACCAGATCCTCTTCCCCAACTCGCTTGCGCTGCGGCTAGATGATATGGGCAAGCGCTGTTGCCCCTTACTGTGGTCGTGTTTGCACTTGCCATTGTACATTCGCCATCACTGCCCGTCGGGAGTCTGACTTCCGCCTCATCGTAGTTGCAATACTTGTACAAGGTGATGTTGATACGACACATGATGAAATTTCGATGTAGTATACGGCTGGTTTGCGTTCAGCTAGACCATAAACATCACACGAGAAGAGAAAACATACCTTAATTTCAAATTTGGAATGCTTAAGGCAGATATGTCTTTCAATGGGGTCCAGCACACACACACACACACACATACATTAGCAATGTCACACCATGGAGTGATTAGAACCTCTGTCTTGCCATCTTGCCATAAAGATAAAGGACCAAGTGTATTGGTATTCATACCAGTACATTAACAGTGTATTTCAAAATAAGAATTAAGTTCCATGCTCTCCTCCCACCGCCAACTGTCCCTAATTCTCTTTATTTTTGCAACAGTATATTAGTGATCAGATCGTAGCAACGGTCAAGGTGGCTTTCCCATATATTGACCTTTGTGGGATAGGATGATCCAGATACGATATGAAATCAGCGATTCGATATTTATGGAAAGATTTGTAGCAAAACGTTTGAGGAGCAGTGGTAGTTTACTTTGTGAGTTGAAAAAGTAATCCTACAACAGTCAGTCTAGTCTCTTTCATCATGTACTTGATTGCACCTTTGATTTGGCACCCTCTTTCCTCTATTTAGATATATATATGTACAAGGTGGCAATCAGTCCTTGATCGTGAGCCAGATCAGGTGCTGATTGGAAGGTCTACGGGCATGTGAATGAACTGCGGAAGCTTGTTTCTTGAGGCTTTGCGGAAGGAAAAGGTCGACGTGCGCAAACGCTCGGGACACTAAGCCATGGCGTAAATGAGATAAGTCGCCAAGGCGTCTCTCAAGCTAGATTACCTCGAGTGTGTTTTTAATTCCCGTCCTTGTGTGGACAAGTGTATAGGTCCCTCTCCGCCAGAGAGCATTCCTGGTCGTTTGTGCGCAGTGGCGCTAACAAGTTCGCTGATGATTACGTAGGAGTTTGTGTAAAGGTCGCTATTATATCATTTGTCTGCTTGCCTTTTCTTCTCCCGTGCGTTCTGCTCCTCTCTTCTAGTCACTTCAGATCCTACTGGAATAGTTACGCGGTATGCAATTCCGCCATGACAGGCATGTCAGTGGAAGCCCTCTGCGTGCTGCTCCGTGGTGCTCACAATCGAGGCAGTGGAACTTCGGGGCTCTGTGACATCTTAGATGGTGACGACCAGTCTTTGATCACCACGGAGAGCCGAAAGAAATCAGGCCCGCCGTTGCCGCCGTCCCTGCAGTGCTGTCAATGTGGGCGGAGCGGACGAAGCCGACGGGTCAGCGGAGGCACACCTCACAATAAAAATGGCCATACCATTGGACAGGAATTCAGAAAGCTTCGACCAATGCAACGAATGTACGATGGTATCCATGAACAAAGTCATGTCCCCACCGCGAATGGTCTAGTTCGCGGAGGTTGTATCCTACGCGGACCCGGCAATGACCATATTGTCACGCTGTCTTGGCGCGCTATGTGCCGTGAAATAGGCCGAGCTGCCCCTATAGATCTCACATTTTCTGACAGTGCCGCGTCTCCAGTCCCGAAGAGGTGTGAACATCTAGGACATGGCTCGCGCAGGGTGACATGGTAATATATCTCCTTCGAGGCTTATGCTCACCCAGCATCCCTTTCCCCGGCGGTTCAATTCATGAGAATGTGATATCCCAGAAGGAAGAATCATGCTAGTGGATGATTGGCCACTGACTCGAACTTCTGGACTAGCAATCCCTGGCTGGTGCTACCCCCTAAAAGGCCGTGAGGTGGCGTGGGCATATTCCCACAAAGGAGAATCTCTATGGCCTCCTAGTACCATATTGCCGTTTTGGGGACGGAGATAGTACCGAGCCATCACTCATGTCAAGGCCGGACGGGCCAAAATGTCAAAGAGTCGAATCGTAGAGTACGCTTCAAAGCCACAAGGACCCTCCGGAGGGGGGGGGGACGATTCGACTTGGGCGTCAGCGACTTTTCAAATGTTTATAAACCACTAATTTCCGTCGCTGTCGTTTCGGCCCTTATGATTGGGTTGGCTACCAACACTGAAAGCACTCATCCCACTCACCATGAGACCTTCGATTCTTCTCTCTGTCACCGTCGCTGCCGTTGCGCAGGCGGCGGTTGTGCCTCAGGCGGCTGCTGCATCTGGGCTTAAATGGCTCGGTGTTAGCGAGTCTGTTGCTGAGTTCGGGACAGCCTTACCCGGGACCTGGGGCGTGGACTTCTATTTCCCCTCGACCACAACGATTGACGTACGACCGACCCGAATGTTTTCATTATGATTTCCAAGGTTACTTAGATACGCACTTGCTGACCAGAGAATTCCACCAGACTTTGATCAGTGAGGGCTATAACATCTTCCGCATTCCATTTTTACTCGAGCGTATGGCTCGTGGAAGCATCACTGCGCAGCTGGACAGCGGGTACCTCAACAATCTCACCAGCGTCGTTACTCACATCACCGGGAAGGGCAAATTTGCCGTCCTTGACGCCCACAACTACGGTAGATACAATGGCGCAGTTATTACAGACACGTCTGCTTTCGGCACATTCTGGAAGAACCTTGCCACGCAATTCAAGAGCAATGCCAATGTCGTAAGTGGTTCACCAGCCAAAACAATCTGACGAGTCCGCGTCGGTCTAATGGGTTGATTTCTACACTAGATCTTCGATATCAACAATGAATATCACGACATGGACCAGACCCTGGTACTGAACCTCAACCAAGCCGCCATCACCGCGATTCGAGGGACCGGCGCAACCTCGCAGTACATATTCGCCGAGGGAAACTCGTGGACAGGGGCTTGGACGTGGAACACGACCAACGACAACCTGAAGGGCCTCAAAGACCCCAACAACAAGCTCGTGTACGAGATGCACCAATACCTGAACTCGGACGGCTCCGGCTCCAGTGGCGACTGCGTCTCGGGCACTATAGGTGTCGACCGTATCGTCGGCGCCACCAACTGGCTTAGGGCCAACGGAAAGCTCGGCGTCCTGGGCGAGTTCGCCGGGGGACCGAACAGCCAGTGTCTCTCTGCCGTGACGGGGCTTCTGGACCACCTGAAGGCCAACTCGGATGTTTGGCAGGGAGCGCTGTGGTGGGCTGCAGGGCCCTGGTGGCCGGCGTCCACGTATTCGAGCTTTGAGCCGCCCAGTGGAACTGCATACCAGTACTACGATAGTCTGTTGAAGAAGTATGTCCCTGCTTAGGATGCTTAGGTGTTCTAGATCAAGGAAGCCACAAAACAAAAGGAGAGAGGTGACTAGTTAGGCAGCTTTCTGATTGTACATATTAGTATTGGATGTGTAGCTGAATTATATCCCTGCCGTCTCTCGTGTGTGAATGACACCAGATATTGAGCCTTCCTCTGGCGCATGTCCCAGCAGTGCAACATTGCTTAATCGGCTCGAACGAACGCATGGTTGTCTGTGATTATGCAATGCTTTGTGGAATTTTTCTAACAGCCCGAATATAGATGTTTATCCACTCCACCGCTTGCTCAACCATGTGTCGTCTGGTTGTTACCACCAAGCCATTGGTATGCTCTCCTTCCCTTTATCAAGTATTTGCTACAAAGTCAGGACTTTTCCTATCAAGCAAGTAGAGGGTTTCCCAGGCATTCGATATTGCGTTCATTCATCCCCGATTCACATTGAGACAGATGCTTGCATCTCCCATTTCTTTTTTGAGGTGGTGAGTGTAGTTCTGAAGGTGGTAGCAGATAGGGTAGTGCTTACCCGGTGATAAACGCCCAGGTCATGATCATCACCCCTAACCCAATAAGCTTTCGGAGATTCGAAGCTGAGAGAGGGGCTGATAGGATAATGCTCACCCGTCCTAAATCTGGGGAAGCCTAGTGCATAAGATGAATGCAGTGATAGTGGCATACGAGGATGAAGATCTCTAAATACCAGATAGGATACTAATGGCCCGTAGAAGGAGTGCGAAACATGCCATCTACTTCAAATGCTATAACAGAGAGAGAATCTGCCCGCACGAGACAAATGCAACACAGGCTTCCCAACACAAATTGATTCCCTACTCTGAACACGCATCAATAGTCTTGAGTATTCACCAAAGCAAACAGTCATGGCTCCTAAGCTTAAGATCGCAGCAATTCAGGCCGAGCCCGTTTGGCAAGACCTCGAGGGCGGCGTTAACAAGTCAATTGCCCTCATCGAGGAGGCTGCTAGTAAGGGCGCCAATGTTGTGGGATTCCCAGAGGTCTTCATCCCCGGATATCCATGGTATGTAGTTGCGTCACGGCTTTCAATGCCGTCCTCGCTTGGGTTATTGTTTAGGTGTTTAGCTAATTGCTTACGTCCAAAGGAGCATCTGGGCCAGGTCTCCCACGGAAAACGCCGGCTTCATGGACGAATACTTCCGAAACTCCCTTGTGAAGGACTCGGATGAGATGAAGCGGATCTGCGCCGCCGTCAAGGAAGCTGGAATCTTTGTCGTCCTCGGGTACAGCGAGCGGTACAAGAACACCTTGTACATCGCCCAGGCAAGCACTCGCATCTCATGATCCCTTCCCACGCGGAGCTGACTTTTCGACCAGTCCTTCATCGACGAGAATGGCGTTATCGTCCACCATCGCCGCAAGATCAAGCCCACTCACGTCGAGCGCGCCTACTGGGGCGACGGCCAGGGCGAGTCCCTCCAGACCGTGATCCCTAGCACAGCCCACCCGGACGTCAAGATCGGCGGCCTCAACTGCTGGGAACACACCCAGGTCATGTTGCGGTACTACGAGTACGAGCAGGACGTCGACCTGCACGTCTCGAGCTGGCCCGTCCTCTGGGCGCACCCGACCGATAAGAACGGTGCCAAGGAGGCGGACTGGCCGGGCCACATCACGGACGTGATGAGCATGCGATTCTCGCAGATCGTCGCCCTCGAGGGGGCCTGCTTCGTGATGGTCTGCACGCAGGTGGTCAGCGAGGAGGGCAAGAAGAAATGCAGGATCGCGGACTTTGGGTACGCGAACTGCACGCCTGGCAGCGGTGGCGGATTCAGCATGATTTACTCCCCGATGGGCGATGAGCTCGTCGAGCGTCCTCACCCCGGCGAGGAGTGCATCCTCTACGCCGATGTCGATCTTGCGGAGAAGGCCAAGGCGAAGCAGAACCTCGACATTGTGGGCCACTACTGCCGGCCTGATCAGCTGAGTCTGCGCGTCAACAAGTACCCTGCACGACCTGTTTTTTATGCGGCCGACCCTTGAGCGATGGGCCGGAGGGATCATGTAAATGTAGGAATTGTTTTGGCAGGTTCTTGGGCACGTTCGCTTTCGGGAACGTACAAGTGGACAGTAATATGGCAGCGCTTGCGGCGCTATCTTTGGGGTTTATCTGTGCATCAAAGGTGGCTTACCCTTCACATCTAGTGCGACAGATAGGGTCAGTAATTAAATGCGGGGTCTTCTTTTCGGTCCTAGTCATGTCCATGTCTGTTCACCACAGCTTCACGGGCTTGATCATAGTATGCATTCTCCGCTTCAATATCTTGCCAGCATCGTGTTCATTAGACATGTTGAGGACGTGTGACATGCCATCAGAGAATCTTCAAATGCCGAGAAGCGACGCCATATTCACGATCGACAGCACATATATACCATGTCGAGCTCCGTACCGCAGCCGGATGGCAGGAAGAGGCAGCGGGTCTCGCTCGCGTGCCTCGCATGTCGTCATAAGCGCATGCGTGTGAGTTCCAAGAACCCCTGTTCTTTGGTCAAGTCTAACTCTGGCTTAGTGTGACGGGCAGCAGCCCATTTGCGGCTCATGCGCAAGTCGAGGAACAGAGTGCAAGTTCCAACATGCAGAGAACAAGCGCAGGTCAGCCAGCCCCCTACCTCCCTGTCGTCTTAACGGCATGTCTCATAAATATAAATGCATACGGCTCGGACGAGATTTGAAAGATTAATTACTGGCAACAATTCAGACCACCCAGCAAGAAGTATGTCGAATCCCTGCAGGCCCGGATCCGTCACTTGGAAGCCCAGGTCATATCACTAGGCTCTAAGCCTGCAGACACCTCTGGCAATTTAGACTTGGCACCCGAGTATGAAGAAGAAGATGACTCGACCGGGGCAGACGAGGAAGGTCCCCTATCAGATCTGGCCGGTCTAGTCGGCCGTCTTAATGTCATCGACGATGGGCAGGTGCATTATTTTGGATCCCAGAGTTCATATCATCTCGTCCATGAGCCTATGAGCGAGACGGACCCCCATGAGCCATCACTCAAGGCACAGATGCAAGGCCTAATTGCCGCCGCCCAGCTCGGGAAGACGGCCAACGTCACCGACGAGCTCCAGAACCATCTCCTCGATCTATACTGGCGGTGGCAGAACCCGTGGAACTACGTGATCCACAAGGGTGCGTTCTTGAAAAGCTTCAGTGGGGAGCATGACGGCAAGTTCTGTTCGCCACTCTTGCTTTGCTCGATATTTGCGATAGCAGCGCGGTATTCCGACCGCCCCGAGCTACGCTCGGTGCCGGACGATCCAAGCACTGCCGGTGATGCATTCTGCGAGCACGCCAAGATATTGATGCTTTATGAAGCTGAGGCTCCGAGCATCACCACGGTACAGGCTGCTTGTCTTCTGGCTTTAAGAATCATGTCGGATGGGAAGGAGGCTCTAGGTTGGTTGTACGCGGGTAAGTACACAGGTCCCCGTCATGCCGGAGTGTTTGGTTATCTTAGATCTAAACGACTCTTCTATAGGCAACGCGACAAGGATGGCACATAATCTGGGCCTGCACTTGGACTCTTCAAAGTGGACCACAACAGCCTTGGTGCCAGAAGAAGAGGCCGAAGCACGGAAAGTGACGTGGTGGGGATGCTATGTCGTTGATAAGTGAGTAGCTTACCCGTTGAGACAACTGCTTGCAACAGGCACCAGAGTCCGCCGAGAAATTACTGACAACCAAAGACTCTTCTCCGTTGGCCTAGGCCGCCCGAGTAGCACCCCAAAATCGACGATCTCTTGTCTGAAGCCTAGCATAGATACTAATGAGGAGTTCACGCCCTGGTTGCCGACATCTGATGCGTCGTCTCTGGAGACCACACTAGGTATGCACTCGCACATCTCTTCGACAGCCTGCCATGTCTCAGAAACCTATACCATTGCCTGCGAAGCCATGGACATAATGTAGGGAAACACTGACAAGGGCCCACCATGGGCCAGTTTCTTGGAGACTTTAGCTAACATCACATAGCTATGCTGCCAACAGTAAATTATCGACCCGACAGCTGGAAGATGTCGTTAGCAAAGCAGACCTGGAATTGCGGACACACTTTAGAGAGCTGCCGAGCCACCTGCGCCTGCCGGCTTCACCCAAAGTGCCGATGCTTCCTCACATCTGCCTCTTCCAGTACGTTCCTCCAGGCCATCGTGATATCCGCCTAATTCTTGAACAAAACTGATTGGATCCCTGACTACAGCATTCAGTATCATGCACACTTGATTCTCTTACACAGACCGCTCATCCGCAGCAAGGGAAGGAGGAGCTCCACGAGCGTCGATACATCCGCCGATGATGGGAGCACCAAGGGAGATGATTATGAGAACCGGCATATGGCTATATGTTGTCACTCCGCAGCAGAAATCGCACGGCTGTTGCGCACATACAAGCACCAATATACCTTGGTACGTTCTGGGCCTCCCAGGAATTCAATCATATTACATCAATATCATTGTTATTCGCCTGTACTCCGACAACTTCTGTGCTGACTGTGCCCTACAGCGCCGGATTCCCATCGCAGCAGTACACCTGTGTTTCGCAGCCGCCGTGATCCACCTCATAGACGCCCAGCCGTCGAATCCCAACAGGTCGCAGGGAATCAGGAATCTCCAGACGTGCGTCGATGTGCTGCAGGACCTCCGCACGGCATGGTGCACGTGGAGCGACCGGGCGCTGAGGGCTGTGCGGCTGTTGGCGCGGGAGTGGTATCAGTGCGAGGACGTCTCACAGCTGCAGAGTTGCGGTGGCCCGTCCGGGGCAGCAGGGCTCGCAGATGACGGGCCACGAGGGCCTCCACAGGCGGGACTAGACTTGGAGGGTGATGATCAAGATGACGCACTCGCGTTCCTCTTTGATGCTGCCACCCCAGGTCAGTATATGGACAGTCTAGTGAAGGACTGGCTGGTGGAAAGTGCATATGATATCTTCAATGCCGTTGAAGAGTGAGAAAGCAACGTAAGGGATCAAACGGCGATGAGTGATACAGGCCAAATGCAGTTTGTTCATATTCGGCCAGGGACAGACACGTGGGCCACTTGGAGTCTCACGTCCTTGAAGGCGGATTGAAGAATAATTATAACAAACCCTTCAACTAAGCATTGCAGAATGCGGAGAAGAAGGCAGAGGCTAAGTCCGAGGGGGTTTAATTGTCCTGTTAGCATCATGTGGCTATAAGAGATTGTCTTGTATGAATGACTCAATCACAAACAAGCAAGTCTTTGACAAACAAACTTACTGAGCTCATCATATAGCTAGACCCAAGCTTTTGGCATATAAGCGGGCGTCTTCCGTCCCAGAAGCGCGCCCCTTGCGCCCCGAATTCAGCAGATTCCGTCCCAAAATTCAAAACCTCCCGTCCCAAGACCCAGCACCTTAACTCCGAGAAACGAGCACTTCCGTCCCAAGGGGGGCCCAGTGTGCCGGTACTGGGTCCAAGAAGGATAGGTTCTTCGTGCTCGCGTGGATATAAAGACCTCACATCTCCAACAGTGAAAAGCCTTGTGTCCAATTAAAATGGGCACAGTCCATGAGACAAACAAGCTCCCTTACATGTTCCTGTATCCCACTCCAATTACAAAGCCACAGACATTTTCGTTCACCAACATCTGCAGCCCGAAGACAGCTTACTGGCAGACTCGTACACACAGCAGGTCAAATTCATCAGAGATAGACAAGCAATTCTGATACACAAGGGGTGATCTTGTTCCACAAACCTACCCATCCACCAAACTACCCAAGAAGTAGCAAGAGAGAAAGTGACAGTTTGTTGTAGTGATGTCAAGCCATTTTTCAACGAATTGTTGCACTTCATGAGCCATAAGCACGTCTCAATGCGTACATGGTCTGAACGCCCTCGCCAAACACGCCCCACTGTGCAGCCTGAATGTCACAGTGCTATTCAAAAAGTAATCAGTCTAGTGATATTAGAACTGTTTGCGCGGAACCAGGCGGAATGAGTCAGAAATTTATTTTCAAGCGCTGCCTTTGGACTTCTTTCCCTGCTTCCTTTCTTTCAGAAACAGCAATCCTCCATCTTGACCTCTTTAACATTCAGCAAAGCCTCTTCATGGACTTTACCGGTTGACCTAGCCCCCTACCATAGAACGTCTGAGCATGGTGAGCGCCCAAGACACCCAAGGCTTCCCACTGTGCAAACTGATGGGCGAGGCCATCGTCGTTGCCTGAGCTTGACTGACGTTCATAATTTCTCAGCGTAAAATACACTCTGCCCCCTCCTAAATCCATGTTCCATCACCTCTACTCCACCCAAAGCCAGACAGCACACTACGACGCCGTCACTGGTACCCAGCCCAAGTACAAGAGCACTAGACGAAAAGAGCCTCCATCATGTCTGTGCTGGAAGACATAGCAACGATGGAATTTCGATGAGCAGCCTGATTACACTGAACCGTCGCTTACCAACCGGGCTCACCCTCATCTACACTTGCCACTGCCGGCACAAGTGACGGATATGAGAGTATGAGCGACGACGACGATAACGATCAAGATCCAATGGCAGTATACCTCAGCAAGATGTCTGGAACGCTGACCACCGACACCGACGGCTTCCCCCTTTTTCTCCGAGATGCTGGCGACATGGACCCTCAATTCATAGGCGATTCAACTCTGGCGGACGAAATCGAGACACGGGAAGAATTGGAGGACCCTCAATTCAGAGGCGATTCAACTCTGGCGGACGAAATCGAGACACAGGAAGAATTGGATGACGCAAAGAGATTTTTGTTTTGTAAGTAGTCTCCGAGACAAGGATTTGGAACACCCAGATTATAAGTGAGGCTCTACATATGTACTCAGCGCCCTTTCTGACTCTGTATTCTCCGTAGGCAACGCGAGCGGCACACCGAGGCTTCTGTTCAGAGGTTTTAACTCCAAGTCTGGCGGAGGCCATGATGCAAAGCTGAATTCGAAGGATGGAATAATACCGCATGGGTTTCTGAACGGCGAGGAACCAACGGAAATGTGGGACATTCCTACTGTCAGCGACGAGATCATTGACCACCTCGCGAACATCCCAGTGCGACACACGCACTTCAGCTCCTGGACTCAAATGCTGGTAACGGCCCTTGACTTCGCCCGCAGCTTCGCACTCTGCCCTCCTGACTGGGACTCCTCCTCCACAATCGCGGTGCTCGACACCAAGTCCATGGTGGAGCACGTCTGGCTCAGCGCTGACTTGTATGCCTCGGGTTTGTGTATAGAGGGGTTCACTGACGAATATCTCATCTACGGACCTGTCAGCGGACCCAACTACCACTGTGTCTCAGTAAAGGAGCTACTACGCACTACGCGAGTGCTCGAAATCATCAACTGGGATGAAGCCGGTGACACCGCATCATTCGGAGATGACCGCATCTCACTCATCGAGCGTGGGGCGGTCGAGGCTTCTAGGGACCTTGCAAAGGCCCTGCAGCCCCGTAAAACCGGTTTGGATAAGATACTGATGCTCACGGCTAGATTCGTCGGGGACCGGGCTGCCCAACTTCTGAAGGGGATGACGGACTCTCTCAGCTATCCAGACATTTCTGGGTTCCTCTTCTACGCTAGGGATGATTTGCAGGGGTTGGCAACACGCGACGACGCCAGGCGCATCTCTCTGGCTGTGCCAGACATGAGCACGGAACACTCGCAGGCACTTATGTTCGAGGTGCAAATGCTACTGGCTGCGGAGAACGCCGTCCACATCATGGGCTGGATGTGGAGGGCTGGCCCTTCGAGGTACCAGGAAGACTTGGCCAAAGCAATGTTGATACTGAGGGATCTGAACGAAAGGGCTGAGGAATGAGGGTCAGAAGTCTTACCCACGAAGATCTCAGGGAAAGGGATGCAGCTGTCTACCATCTGGATTTGGAAGGGTCTATTGTGTCCAGGAGGAGATACTGCGAGGACATTTCGAGATTAGACTCCCAGACCAGGGAACACCCCGTCAACGGCGACTCGACTGAATGCATAGTTGTAACATCCTGATAGTGGCCATTTAAGCGTTGGGCATGGTTCTATTCGACAGCCTCTTCTGATGGGCTCATGCGACTCCCATGTCAGCGTCTTGATTGCCGCGTGGTTTGAGGCTCCGACTCTGCATTTGTGGCATCGGCGTAAAGTCATAAACGTAGACACATTGTGCACTTACTTTCGAAGACCAAATATATAGAAAACGAATGAGTGGACTGGATTGTTTTCTAGGTAAAGACTGTGTCTGAAAACAACAGAAAACGGCTTTTATAGCCACTGATCCGAGCACGATTACTTGAGCGAACTGCCCTCCTGCCCATGGCCCTGAGCGCTGCAACAATGCAAAATTAGATCTTACCTAGGCACCGGTGGACTCAGAAGCCTGACGAAATTTCTTGTGTGCCCCATTCCATTTTTCAAAAATGCACAATTCTCAAAGACAGTATTCCAGCAAATGACTGCTACCCAACTCAACAGCTGCAACCGCACGCACTGCAGGGCTGGTTGCCACTGGCCACACCACACGAATCATGTGGACTGCAGTTTTTCCAACTCGAGCATCTCAGCCAGTCGCCGTAGCCATAGTTGGCCGCAAGCCAGCACCAGGCGCCGCGCTCCTGCTCGCCACACCTGGCCCAGCAGTACCCACTGCTGCACCCGTACCAAGCGTCCAAGGCACAGGCACGCTCGACCAGCGCGTTATCGGCCGTCTCTGCCTGCTCCTCGCCGCGCCGGCTCCAAGTCGGCCTCCTTCCTCAGCGGGTGGTCGACGCAGTCGCGCAGCCGCGTCGGGTCGACGCCCTCGGGGAGCTTGCCGTCGTCCACCATCACGCCCAGGCTGCCGCATTCGGCGTCTGCTGTGTCTATTGCCGTCGACGTGACGCCGGTAACTAGGGCTGCAACCAAGACATTGATCGCGTTGTTGGTCTTCATACTGTTATTTGAAGGCCTGTGCAGATGTCGGTATTGAAGGATCGAATTGAGAAACCGGAAGATCCTGTTCTCGAGTTTAATTAGTCTCTTGTATAATTCGACAAAGTGACTTGCTAGGTTATCCCTACCTGGAACTTGGGAGGCAACAGAACCGCTTGTCCGTGACCCCCAGATTTCATTCAAAGACACTGGGCCAGAGCCTCCTTTTTATGTCTGTTCGGGTCGTGTTCTCCCCCCCCCCCTCTACCCCCTCATTTTGAATTACGGACTCTCGATTCAAATGCTCATACATTAGATCGAGGGCCCCTCAAAAGTACCAACATTGGAATTACCACCAGTCTTAGACTTCAACCGTCACTTCTTGAGGCTGAGATATCTAGACTGAAAAAGTACACAGGCTGAGTAAGTACCCAGACCTAAGTATGTCATAGTTGTTCTACGCCGATAATCAGCTGAAACTTTGGCTGGAAATTGGGCTGGATCCATCGCCATCAGTCTTGCCCTGACATCCCGCATCTGAATTGGATGCTTTGGGATCGGCAGGGTCATGAAAGCCGTAAATATCCTAGCATCACCTCGTCCAGTCCTAGCCGCCATCGCTAAGGCGCGAGCACCAGCTGAATCCTACCTTCGCCACGGACACCTCTCAAGGGCTTGATGGCTGTGACTCGGGATGAGTGATAATGACTAACGGCCCTATTCCGAGTAAAGAGAACCCCCAGAGTCAGTTGCGCGCCACTTCTACTGACGGGAATGTCCTTTGCCCTCAGCTTTACGCCACGCTCTGGTCACATGTGCCAAGATCAGGCCACTCGCGGTGAAACCAAGTCTGTGGCTGCAGCAACCTAATCACCACCATGTTGAGATATAACAACAGCGAGGTTGAGAGGAGGAGTCGCGCCTCGATCTGAAGACGTTCACCCGGAGCTGGGCGGACGAGGTGGACAGATTGATTAGTTAGGGTACCTAGGTACCTACATGAGTACCAGGCAACCATGCCACTCATCTCAAGCATTTTGATTCCGCATACCTCGGAGTCTTCTGGCCATTGCTGAAGCAGAACGCATTTCTTATCGCTGCACGAGCATGTTTGCATAATGCATTGGCTATTGCCAGACCATCATGCCCGGTGATCGGGCTCCTTCCTGTGTCAGGTATGTACGTAGAGGTAACGGTAAGCCGAGACATCCACCGGTGTAGATACCACTCTTAATAGGCGTGCGAGCGCGGTCACAGCTCATCTGCGTGAACCTGGGCAAAGCCGTGGGCTTGCGGCCCCCTGTACTGCATCATTTGATGGCAGCGTATTCGCTTGGTGAGGATGGGTGTTGGGCGCCAAAGCAAGTTCCTGGGCTGTTGTCTGTAAAGCAGCATATTCGCAGGATGCAGTCGGAAGGGCAGGCTATCAGGCCCGCTCACCGACAAAGTCGGCCCGAGGCCCATTCAGATGCAATGGATGTCCCTCCTGTGTGTGTTTTGACCTGTCAGTCCGCAACTGGATAGATACATCCTGCAAGATACGTGTTTCGTGCACCAGTGCGTTTCCTAGGCTGATATGACTCCCAAAAAGGGCTATCACCAACCTGCAGCCGGAAGAACTCCTGGTGTCCGCGTTGGCGTGCAATGGCGCGGTGACCTGCCTATGTAGGCAAGTCAGTGACCGTGTACAAATACCCGCTGCATGCCCTGCCCATTTTCCTTGATTCATGCCCAAGGGTCTTCATACCTATTTTCCTTTTTGCCAGCTCGCATATATGCCTGAGCGTCGCATTGAACCAAATTTTGGGAGATAATGGAAGACCCCACTCGACGTGAGGCACACAGAATCGAAATCCAGCGTCTTATCATCCGCACTGCCGTATATGGGGATGCGCTAGACATTGCCGCACTCCGCGGTGACCGGGAGAACAACCCCTATGGGGGCGCAGACTCCAATGATCCGGAGGTCTGCATGGGTCGTATTTCAAGGTGGCAGAAAGCAAATGCAGAAGGCCGCTATGCGTTCCTGGTGATCCTGCTCCGGGACTCCGGGAGGCTGATTGGTTTCGGTGGCTACAATGAGTTCCGTTGGATCAATCTTTCCGGCGACCAAACCGAGGATAGGAAGGATGTTTTGGAGGTGGAAATCGGCGCGCAAATCGACCACAGATATTGGCGGCAAGGGTATGCGCGAGAGGCCTTCGTCGCGATGCTGGAATATGCGTTCAATGATTTGGGGCCAGTACAGATTTCTTGCGATACAAACACCGCGAATGAGCCATGGAGAGGACTCATGCAATCATTCGGGCTTGGCGCAAAGGAAGAGAAACAGGTGAATTCGGAAGGCCATCCAGCCGCCGGGAATACTTCTTTGGTATGGCGATTCACTCGAGCATATTTGGAAGCTGCGAAGGCCGCCAACAAATAAAGCAGACCTCAGGACTTGGCAACGTTATTGAATGTACCTAACGACTTCTTCTGTGACGACTTTCGTGTACCGGCTGGATGAACAGATATCGCGAAGATCATGTATCTACTAATTTTCCAGCTGGGCCAGCAGCTACAATAGGCCCCATGATTCAGGAAACTCAGGATTCGTTCCATTGTTGCAGCTTTGCCTCTCACACGAGCATCCAGACTCAAAGTTTTATCTCATATAGATCTCTATCCTCTAGCCTCTTCCGTAAGCCTCTTTCTTGTTGAGCTGAAGCCCAGAAAACCCATAATACTGGCAAGAAAATGCAGAAAGGCCAGCATGCCAGGTATACCCAGGGTTCTCAGCATGGTATCTTGATCTGCGGCTAACGTGGTCTGCACTATCCCACTCCGGCTTCGGTCTGTTTCCGTTGTCTGGCTATCGAAATCTCCTGAACCTTGCGTCTCATTTGACGAATTTGTTGTGTTTTCCACACCGACCAAGGTGCTCGTGTAGCTCAATGTAGTGTCCATCGCATTTTCACGGACAACTTCTTGCACCTTCGGACGTGAAAGCGCTGAGAGAAGTTGTCTGTAGTTTTCGGCTTCGGAAAGTTCACCCTCTCCTCGTTCGATCTGTGGTACTTCGATACCCGTGCTTTGCGCCTGGCTTGACTCCTGAAGCAGCGGTTGCTCTTCGCATTGATCCAAGACCTGAGGACTCGAAGTGTAGTTCTGCTGCTGCTGCTGCTGCTGAACAGGAGTCTGCAGCACCTCAGACGGGGCCGATTGGCTCGAAGGAGCTGGCGAAGCCTGGTGGAACGTCGCACCTGGTATGGAATCCTGTACTTCCATTGGGACCTCTTCAAGGTTTCTCATCTCCATGGTCCTCGGAAGGCCCCTTGCTATAGCTTCAAGATCACGCGAGAATCTGCGGTAGTCCTCAAAGTCGACAAGTGTGACCACTTTACCTTCCCTTGCCCCGTTCGCGCCGAACTTTAGCTTCGACTTGACTTGATGGTGCCACTTCTCGAGCCTGTCCTCAATGTCCACCTTTATGAGGAAGGGCTTACCGCAATGCTCAAAAGCAAAGGCGGTACGGAATTTTGGGTTGTGGAAAGTTTGGCCCTCGAGCTCGTTCTCGTTCAGATGCCATCTTAGGGAGGCGTAGGTGCTTGTTCGTTTCCTTCGTAGCAACTGTCCGTAGAAGGACCAGCGGGCCTCTTGTTTGAACACCTTGGATCGCTCGTGGCCAATCCCGCCCCCGCCGTAGCCGAAAACGTTCGCCTCCGGAACAGCTTTTGTCGTCGATGTAATCTCCGCAGACTTCTTCTCCCCTCCCAGGACTTGCGGTCCGAACCATGGTGTCATCTGAGCCTCAATGCCGGATTCATGCAGGACACGAAGGCGTTGGGTCGTGTTGAAGGGTTCCAGGCAAGGATCTTCCTCGTCCAAGGTGATGGTAACTGTGGCCTCCTGCACTCGGCAGTTCTGAGGAGGCCCGAAGTTCAGGTTCAAATAAATGATGCCCCCAGGCCGTCCTTCGAATGTGCCCCATTGAGATTCTTTGAAGAGAAATTGGCAATCGATGTTGATTTTGCCCAGGGATTTCGAACCGATGCTGGCTGATGAAGCCCCCACAGGCTTGAAGCTATCGGACCTTCCAAACCGTCGGAATGAGCTCATGAGTTTGGGATGAGGCCTACCCTCAGGCTCGCGTACCGGTCCAGGCATTGTGCTTGCCTGTGAACGAAGCCCGTGGAATAATTCTTGGAAAGGACGTGAGGTTCCTAGTTCTACGGCTGGAAGACAATCAGTCTGAGGTTTTTGTTCACTAGCTACACAGCACAAGATCATCTAACTAATTTGAGTCAAGCAGAGGTTGCCTTGTTTAAATGTGCGGCTGAGGTTCGCGCGAACTGCTTAGTCTACTTCCCCGCTGCCACGGGCGCCTATCATAACCCTGGTTTCACGATAGGCATGCCTGGCTGCTACCGAATGGGACGAGGGACGGGGCACTAGAGGGGCGCATCCTGCAGGATTATTGCACAGATTTGATCCAAATGAGGGGCTGAGGTTCGCAGCAGCAAGCGTCACGGCACTGGCAACTTTAGATTGCTGTCCTGATTCCTATCACACGTACGCCTGCTATTAGTATCTAAGTAAACCCTGTCCCACTCCCACTCTCAGGAAAAGACAGTGAGACTGATCAAAACGCATTACCATCTATAACTACTCATCTGGAGTCTTGTCAATCTGAGTCAGCATCCTTAATCATCTGCTATGAAGCTATCCCCTCTGCGCCATAAGCCTTTCGTCCTTGATTTTCGTCCACATCGCCGGGTCACTCCTTGAATGCCCAATCTCCCCCGTAATTACCACGCATAATTTTGATCATATGGCTCTATACAGTCCAAGCTGACAATGAGGGCTGCCTCATCCTTGACATCAGAAGTGCAAGCAAACATGCAGTTCCGAGATACACGGAGCCCAGCGAAAAAGGCTCAGAGCCCTTCAAGTTTGTCCATGACACTAGCTCCAAACGACAACAGACAGCGCAGAGCGCATCCGCGATGGGAACAAAGAACCCGCAGGATGGGGGCGCCTACTATGAACTGGCTGCGGACGATTCATCCTCCAGTAGTAGCGCGGACGATTATGAAGAGGTAGACTGGGACGAGATCGATCCTGACGATTCTGTCTCTGCTACTGCAAAGCAACCGCCCGACCACCGCACCAAGCACAGAGCCTCTCACCAAAAGAGTGTCCCGCAGCAGCACCATCACCAGCACCGGCGGCAACAACCTCAGTCTGTGCCGAGTTCCGTCTACATGGAATCTGGTGCTGTGGGTCCACAAGTGTATCCCTATCCTTACAGTGGCTTCCCCGGGCCAGGTCCACAAGGCGTGGCCGGGTGGGCATTCCCGCCCGCGCCTTATTATGGCAATGCTGGCTACATGCCTCCCAACCAGGACCGCTTCGCGGCGCCCTACTGGCAGCGCCGACCCTACGAGGAGGGAAAAGAGATGATGCCTTACCAGATGTGGAATCCATTCGCCCCAGCACAGGGCGCTGGGCCACCACCTGCCGCACCTGTTGAGAGGAAATCCCGCCGGTTTCTCAAACAGTCCCGCAAGGGGAAGGAAAAACCTCTGTCAGTTCAGGGCCCGTCGCGGACCAAGGACGTCCTGGCAAAGGCTCAGGGAAATCGGGAGACGATGCGGCCGTCCTGCGACTGCCTGCCGATGTCGACGCGGTTTATAACTCTGCCGACGCAAGAGACCTCAGCGTCCATCTCGAGTTCGACCTGTTCAGAGACGTAGACGATGAGCTGGAGGAGTTCAACCGGCTGGCGCGGATGGGAAACTTCGCAGCAGCGGATGCTTTCTTCGAATCATACCTGAAGTAATACATGAGTAGCGACCCTTCCATATTTGTACAATATGCCGAGATGCTTCTCGATAAAGGGGACCTCAAGTCTCTCTTACTTCTGGATGGCGATTCTGTGTTTGGAAGGCGAGGCTTCCCCGGCCGCAAAGATCCAGAAAAGTCCGAGTCCAAGGAACCGCTTGAGATGAATTGGATGCTAGTACGAGCAATGGCTTTATCACATAGCCAGAATGAGTTGGAGAAGGTATGGAGCGGTATTAAAACACAGTTGCATGGTCTTTCCAAGACGTCGGGCATTGGATCTACTGAGGCAAGTTTCAAGTAATCACCACACACGGCCCGGTACAATTGCACAACTAATTCGCCACTGTAGCTGAGGGTTTTCAGCCTGGGCATGCGTCTGACATGCCTCGCACCTGATCGAACTATCTCGCGCAGCCTGAGAGAGAGAGGTCTGAGTGGCTGGGCCGATTGGAAGAGCATATACAGGCAACTTCTTGCTGAGCAGAGGATATGGGATTTCAGGGACGTCCTAATTGAGGCCTGCGTATCCTACGACACGGACCAAGCGCTGAGTGCTTTCTTGGACCATGCCTCCCCCATAGAAGGTATGGTTGCAGACTGGCAGACAGGCACGCCGGATGAGTCTACGGAGCTGGCATTGCTGGACCTGCTCTCCTTCATAGCTCTCAACAGCGGCCAATCTCTGGACGATGGCAGTCTAGCCGAAGATTGTTTACGCCTAGCCGAGCCAATCGGTAACTCACTGTTGGACAGGTTTCCCCAGGCAGTTCACAGCCGACCCTTCATTCAATGGTTGGTTTCCAAGGCTGTGGTGAAGAATGCTCCCGAGCAGTTCGCGTATCTTTCAGACTATGCCGGACTGGCGATCTGTCCCAAGTCTGCGGCGGGGCTGCCTTACTACATCCCCATTCGTCAAGAAAATCCCGGCTGGGTGCCTCGAGACCTAACTCCGGCTGCCCGCGATGTTCTGGAGGTGACACTCAAGACATCTCGAGATATGCAGGACTACCAAACAGAAGCGCTATGCCTGAATCAGCTGGCACTCGGTACAAAAGACCCTCGTGCGTATTTCCAGCAGCTGGGCCAGCTTCAGAAGAAGCAAAACAACATGGCCGGCTTCTTGAGCACGTGCCTGACCAGATATCTGATATGCCGGGATGATGAGTCGAAAGAAGCATTGCTAGATGACCTCAATAGCTTCGGGTCGTGGAAAGAGGCGTCTGATCTCATCGTGCCGACTGAGGCGGCCGCCCGGGATGTTCTCCAGCATGCGCTCTCAAGAGGCTCGGCAAGGAGTCCCAGCCCAAGCATCATGTCGGCTTCCAGGTACTCTTTACACTTACCAGAACCTTTCAAATCCATCTTTCGACACTTACCACGGCCCCGACTTGCTGATACCGGTGAAGAACTTCGTCCACCAACAGAGACCTTGCGCGTGGAGCAGAGCTCTGAGAGTGAAGACGAGCCACAGGAGAGCCCCGAGAACAACACCACGTCCCGCAACGTCAAAATTGGTGCCTCCAGAGTCGGGGACAAGGACCAGTCCAAAAGCAACCACCAGCCGGCCGCGCCGGGCTTCTACTCGGGCCCTTTGCCCTACTACGGCATCCCGCCACACGTTGCGCAATACATGTACCCAGCGCCGCCGCCTCCCCCTACCGAGGCGCCCGGCCCGCCTAAGACTCCAGCGCCGAGAGAGGAGAACCCTCAAATGGTGCAGATGAAGAAGCAATTGGAGCTCCTGCAGGCGGAACGCAAGCAACAGGAAGAGTCGAAAAAGCAAGCTGATATGGAGAAGAGAATCAGGGAGGACGCCGAGCGCGCCTTCAAGATCAGGATGGAGGAGATGCAGCGGGCGCAGGAAGAGGCCAAGAAGGAGATCGAGCGTGCCAAAATCGCAGCCGAGAGAGCCGCCCGGGAGCGCATTGAGGAAGAGCGCAAGGCCGAGGCCGAGCGCCAGAGGCAGCACGCAGAGACGATGGCAAAGGCCGAGCGGGATGCTAAAGAAAAGTACGAAGCTGCTCTGAAGGCCAAGGAGGACCGCGGGAGGGAGCACGCAGAGATAATGGCCCAGGCCGAACGTCAAACCAGGGAGAGGATCAAAGAGGAGATGAAGGCCGAGGCCGAGCAAAAAGCGCGCGTGGAGAAGCAGAGGGCACTGATGGAGGCCGAGCTGCGTAGGGAGCTCGCCGCGGAGGTGAAGGCCCAGGAGGAGGCCAGGGCAGCGGCCGAGGCCAGGGCGGCCGAGGAGAGGGCACGGAGGGAGGCTGAGGATGCCGAGCTCAGGGCCGAAGCCGTGCGGGCGTACGAGGACAAGATCGCTGCGAAGAGGGAGGAGCGGGAGCGCATGGAAGCTGAGAGGAGGGCTGGGGAGGAATTGAAGCGCGGGCGGACACGTTAATTACAAAGTTTCCACCTGGAATATCAGCTGTCATGGGCCCTCATGATTCAGGGTACCCCGTGATGCGGGATAGCTAAATTTTCCAATAGCTACATAAACACTACGACTTCACTTATATAACTTTAAAAGTAAGTTTCTCCCACAACCTCGTGCATAAATGGGTTTACTTTATAAACTGGCTAATCACTGAGAACTCTCATGAGGCGAGAACACAGCGAGTACAAGGCTGAGAGGGAGGAGACGGACGAGACAGACGACTTAATCGCAGATGTAAGAGATTCTGGCGACTACTTTGAGAGTCCAATATTGGGAGCCTCAGTGGACCCTTACACCAAACCCTTGGAGGAAAGCAGAAGATATGCATGACATGCAGTGTAAAGGATTCATTGCAGAGACTTGATCAGCACTGACGACCGAATTATAGACAGCGTCCACAGATTTTCGTATAGACGAATGGGAGAGGGACGCTGCACTCCTAGGGGATGTGGCCACGGTTTTTGATAAAGACCTCAAGGGTGAGGGGTGTCAACTACTCCTCTCTCTTTGCTGCATCCACAATAGTGAAATTTTTGCTGATAACAATTTATGTTATGACATCAGCTGAATCCTTAAAACATCCCTAATATTATTGTATTTGTTTAAATACTGCTTACTTGAATCACGCGTGCATGGGAATATGGAGACGCTCAGTTCCCAGAGCCTCGAATGGGGAAAGCGCACATGCTGTGCGACCTTGGGCGTGAATCCTTCTTTCTTTCTGCCTCACAATATTACTGCCTACGCCTCGTTTAGTTTGGCAGGTGTTCAGCAGGAGCGCCTCTGGGATTGTGTCCCCACTCTTGGCAGAGTCTCATTATCTCTTCATTCCTTCGAACCTTTTTATTTCTAGCACAACAAGCTGCTCCTCCCCCACACAGCTTGAAGCCTTTCCACAGCGCTGCTAACGGCTTTTTATCCACCGATACCCTGTTTACAACATGTATAGCTCTACGCCTGGGCGCCAGCGTTTAACTTTTGCGAGTGGTGTTGGCGGGGGACGAATTTGGCGTTGTGTCCTTGCTGTCGTCGCAAACATCCCCTCAGCTCTCGCCCAGAATCAATTCCAACAATTCTTCCCAGCATGGGATGGACTTATTTCAGGATACCTCAGGGACAATTGCACCCAAGAGATGGTCGCTTACAATAGAAGTCCCATGGGTGACGAGAGATGGAAATTGGTCGACTGCGTGCTTGATCAGTTCTCAGAGACGCGAAAAGCAGAAGCAGCAGCCGCTGCGCTCACACTTGGTCTAGCTCCAATGCTTCTCCAGAGCATTGGGCCAAACACCTCGCAGACAAGCCTGTTGTTCGTGCGTCGGCCTGTTCTTGCGTCGCTGCTCGCCATCTCCTCACCCTGGCCGAGTAACCCGGACAACACCATATACTCAACTCCACAGAGTGCGATGGAACTGTCCTTGGTCTCGTTTATCCGGACCGAGCGTCAGAATGTGCCCATCGGAGTCATGGCATCTGTCGTCTCGTTGGTCGAGTATGTGATGGCCCTGGGCGCGGCAGCGAACGTGGCGTCACTGGCTTACCAGCTCGGCCATTGGGCGTTCTTTTCGTCGGCGAACAACATTTACGACCCAGTCCTATGGACGTACAACGCGCTTTTCATTCACATGGTGGGGGTCCTCGGGATTTATCTACAATTCCACAGGCCCGGATCCAATGGACATAGCGATGATGAGGTGAAAAGGGAAGAGCCTACCTGGCTTCCACGGTGGCTTTATCACGAGTTAACGCCAGCTGCTTACAACAAGAGCACCTCACTACCACTGAGAGAGCGGGACCTTGGGAAACGGCCCCCGCTGCTAGCTCTGTCGCTGCTTGTGACGGCGTGGATTCTGTCAATTGCACCGACGTTACAGGTTGTCTTGGGAACAATCATGTTGTCTGGGTCTCTGCTTACCGGCCAAGGCGATGCTCGCAACTGCTTGTTCAGATATTTTGGGAGTGCAGTTGTTGCGTGCGCTTTGCTCTCATTTGAAATCGCGTGTCTGAAGGGCTCCCCGGCTACGGACTCGGGCTCGGACGGCCTAAGGGAGAACGACGAGATGCTCGGCCAGGGCCAAAAGAACACGAAGAAACAGCCATCGACGCTCGTCATCGAAGAACTACGCTAAGCGTTGTCACTATTGTCAAGCTGGCCGGAACAAGTTCCTACCTGGGTAGTTTTTGTGACGGGTCAGACCCAGGATGCGCGTTGAGGAGATTTTACAAACGTGGCCGCGAGCTTGGTCTCTTTCTTGTGCTCTTCTCCTTTCCTTTCCTTTTCTCGGGGAACTTTTGTCCATAACGCTTATAGCTGGCATGTTCATGTTCCACTTACATAGCAGGAACCTAAGCGAATATACATCCCGTGTTAGCCTTGTGTTAGTCTAATTTCTCTCCAAGTAGTAAAGGCTTAACTTCTAATAAAAAATTCATAAGCAACGCACAACGCTCGCCCAAGGTTCCTTAACCACCTCGCGTCAAAGCTCAAGACCACGTACGACGTCAAGGAACTGGATCCACATGCGTGGGTAAAAAGGGAAATACAGGGACTGTCCAGTCTACGGACTGATAATAATTAGCAAGCACCCTGTTCAAGATCTGGATATACACTGTGCGTTACTTTTCTCTGCAGTTCATGATCATATAAGTGCTCCCGGCGTCTCGAGTGGCTTCCGAGCCACCATCAAGAACATTGGCGTGAAAAGCCTCTCCTTTCCCCCCAACACTAAGGCCTCCGCGGCCTTAGACAAGCTGTCTCCCGTCTTCTTCGTTCCAGGCGGCGCGAGCCTCAACATCTCAAGAGCAGCCATGAAGTTATGCGCAGCCCAACGGCCCCATCGCGTCATCCTGATGGTGCCAACCAAATCGCCAATAGTGTTTGCATACCTCCAGCCAGCCCCGTCGAGAGGCCAGTACCACGGCGCTGGATCGGATCCCTCTGCGCCCTCCTGGAATCGCTCAGCAAGATCCTCTGCCTCCATCAGCTCGAAGCCCGCGGCCTTGATGGCACGCAGCGCCTCCTCAGCCTTCACCATATTGGCGATGCCATCTCCCTGCTCGATATCGAGTCGGATCCGGCGGTGATGCAGGTTATCGTTGTCATACGCGTCCGTCATGACCCACTCGTACACTCCAAACACGCCGCCCGGCTTCAGCACCTTGAACACCTGGCTGTAAACCCCCTCAAGGCTGGGCGCATGCACCGTCGCCTCGATGGCATAAACAGCATCAAACGTGCCCTCGTCAAACGGCAGGTCCATAAAGTCTCCCTGGACGAACCGGCAGTTGCCCGCCAGCCCGTCCTGCTCCGCGTACCGCGCCGCGCGCTGCACCTGGTACTCGTTGATGGTGATGCCCGTGACGTACGCGCCCGTGAACTTTGCGATCTCGCGCGCGGGGCCGCCGACGCCGCACCCGACGTCCAGGACCTTGTGCCCCTTGCGGATGCCGATGCTGTGCGCGAGGTAGTGCTCGTGCCGGGCGATGGCGGCGCCGAAGGCCTCGCGGGCGCCGAAGCGGCAGAAGTGGAAGGACTGGCTCCACCCGTACTCGTAGAAGTCGGTCGCTAGGTTGTAGTACTGGCGGGTCAGGCTGGCGTAGTCTTTTGTGCGTGCCTGTGTTGGAGTTTAGTGCCTGTGTATGATCATGTAATTTGACTGGCAAACGTAGGGCGGGACTCACTGCTCTGTCTGCCTCCGTCTCCCCCTTTGCCTCCTTATTATCCCAGTGCTGGAAGTACTCGTTGACGGCCGCCTGCTGGGCTTCCTTGTCTTTATTGAGCATGGCTGAGAAACCCTCGTGTGTTGTGGCTGTTTTCTTGTGCATGATGTTTTCGAATGTCATGTCCCTCGCCAGGGCAACATCTTGTCCGGGTGCCATTGCGTCAAGGATAATTGCAACTGAGGCTTGCGTGCAGACTTCGAGCAGAAAAGCCGTTGAACTGGATTGGAATTGGAAATATCCTATTGGACTGGCTGAGAATCTAATTTCGACCGAGCGTCTTCGCAGCCAGCCGATGCCTTTATTTAAACTGCATCTCGTTGATATCGTGAAACCGAATACTGACCTGTTCGTGTAAGTCGACGCGAATACGCTTGCTGGCCGGCACGCAACACGAATACGAATGCGCGTGGTCGGGTTGCTAAATTGCACCCGAATCCTTTGAAAGCCGATCCAAAGTGACGACTCAACGCCGCGTGAGTTTCCCCTGGCCGAAGACCCTCTCGAATTCCGGAGACATAGCAGGAACAGACAGAAGATCAATCGCCATCTGCCAGAAGAGAGGAAATCGATCCCTAAGTCCTGCGTGGATTGAGTCAGTCGGCGATCCCAGTTGATGTGCACTCTTCGTCCGAGGTCTCCTTCGACAAGACTTCATCCAACCCAACAGTGCAGGCCGTCCAAAGAGAACTCCACGAGATACTCGATGTCCTTCGACCGGACATACGCACGTCTAATTAATTCAGTAATCGTTATGTTCGCCTGAACCAACTCCACGGCGCTGCACTGACGGAAAGGGGCGTGTCGGCCGCGGCCACAGGCCGCTTAGTCTGTTCAACCACACCAGGTACCGAGAAACGTATGCGTGACTGTCATCTGTAATTTTGTTTCTTGTTTCTCGTTTATCTCGTAAGGAAGCGTTTCTCAGGTTCTTTCTCTCTCAAAAACTAGACTATGCAGCCAACAGAAAATTTCTCTAAGTAGACTAGGAAACCTCTCCCACACCTTTCCAGCAAAAGGCCTGCTCACATGTCTGTATCGGAAAATCAATTCTAATCGTCATCTGGTTCGGTATGACTCATCGAAGTCTGAATTACCCAGTTCCGGTAGTCGTGGTAGCTTCACGTTGCTGCTCCCACACCTGTTGGCACAAAAGTTGAGCCAGCTCTGCCACGCTCAGGTTACCACTCAGGAGTTGCTGAAAGGGTACGTTCACGCCAAATTCCCGCAACAGCCAGTTCCGGAATTCAGCACCTATCATGCTATCGAGTCCTTGACTCGAAAGTGCCGCATTGTACTTGACCTCGTCCAGCATCAAGAGCCGTGACAAACGAGTGGCCACGTACTCCAGCACGATATTCTCGGTCGCAGCTTGATCGGAAGCCTCACGAATGGTCTGAGTGATAGGCTGCTGAGAAGCCGAACTTTTTCCGTTTGTGTCGCTGTGGCCACTCTGTTCCTCGACCGCAACCTGGACCCAGCTGAACCGTGGGTCGTCGGCCCACGGAGGGTCGATTCCCGCGGCTCGGATAGTGGCGCCCCATCGCCTTGGTTGCGCGCCGGCAATGATGTGATCGCCCACTAGATCATCATGCACCGTCTGGGGCAGCATGGCGACTTCGAAAGCCTCGAGCATTTCTGGCTCTAGTATGCCCGTCATGCCCTTTCCTGTCACGGCACGTTCGATCTCACGATGTTGTGCGATGTATCCGATGCCGAAAATTGGCGGCAGTACAATCGAGACCCCAGGAAGCCCCCGTGCTCGCCGACGTCGCGCGAGACCGTCGAGGAATGCGTTCGCCGCGGCGTAGCTGGACTGACCGGCTGAGCCCATGGTAGCGGCCACTGAGCTCGTCATAACAAAGAAGTCGAGCTCAGGCTGTGGCTGAAGACCTGCAGTTGTGGCACCCGTGCCGGAGAAGACGCGGTCCAGATTCAAGCAGCCTTGCAACTTCGGCTGGACCACCTTGTGCCAAGCTTCCGAGGATTGATTCACGAAGAGCCCATCCTGAATGATGGCGGCAGCATTGAGCACTCCTCGAATGGGAGGGAAGTTTTGTCCTCTTGAGGAAGACCTGATTTTCTCCACCGCATCCTCTAGTTCAGCGAGACGGGTGACATCTGCGCGCAGGACCATGACTCTAACCCCGCGGTCTTGGAGGTGCTCGACAAATTCGGCTGCTTCTGCACTACCAGTCGTACCGGTTCGTGAAAGGAAGGCAAGATGCTTGGCTCCTCTGGCTGCCATCCACGCTGCCACGCTTCTGCCAAGTCCTCCTAAACAGCCAACAAGGAGGTAAGTTGCATTTTCTTTGAATTGAAGGGGGAGTCTTCGCGAATGTGGGCCAACAACATCGAACGAGGCGTCAGCGTAGGAGACGACATGAACGCCCGATCCCATGTCTTCCGGGACTGGAAGATCGAATGCTTTGCCAGGTGAAACGTTCTTTTTTGGGCTAATTGGGCCGATCTTGCCTTCACGCAAGAGGCTTTCGCAACGTCGGACCGCTCTAAATTACAAATTTGATGTCAGTGGACGCCCAGTGGCAGAAGCACAGCTTCCGAAGCTTGATGTGGTAGGAAATGAAGTTTCCCTTGAAAAGAATCCTGACTTACTTTGAGACCTTTCGTGGATGACGGGTGGCCAGTTGTTTCAACGATAGCTGGAAGAAGGACATCCCTCTGATGAATGCTATCGAGGACAGAAGCTTGCTTCTAGCTTCGCTGTTGCCACTCGGATTCTCAATAGCGACGAGACTGGAGTTTCTGGCAAAGCATTGGGTGAGACTTTCAAGGATGGATGTGTCTCCCACTGTCTCAGAGCAGAGAATTGCGTCAACTTGGCAATGTCCGTCGAGCTCATCAGCCAGTGAGCCCCGAAGGCCCTGTTCGCCCTCTTGATTTGCATGGTCCCAGCGAATGACCCTGCACGACGATGAAACCAAACCACGCTGCTGAAGCAGGTGGGCTGTCGCTTCAGACGTTGTTATAACGGTGACGTTGACGCCGAGTGCCTTGCAGATCTGCAAAGCAGCCATGCCAACAGCCCCCAACCCATCTACAATAACCACATGCTGACCATGATCCACCTGCGCAAGCTCTTCTAGAGCATAAATGGCTGTAGCGAATGCTGAAGGTATGGTAGCCATGGCAATCATATTCTCCTGCTGTTCTTTCCCAGTAACTGCGAACAGGAGTGACGCAGTAGTGCGCTGGAACGTACTCAAATGGCCGTCAAAGGATGCAACAAGACCCGCGACCAGCGAACCTGGCGGGAATTCCGCCTTCACAGAGTCACCGGCACGCGACACTTTGCCTGCCATCTGGTGGCTGAGGAATGTTGTATCATCTGCACCATCTTCGGCTGTCAGGCCAATAGCGAGAGTTTGTACCTCTACCTCATCTGGCTGGAGGGGCCGTCCGACATCTTCATCGCGAGAGAAGACCAGATCTCCTGTTGCCCCTGCCAGCTGAGCAACCACAGCAGGTGGTCCGTCTTGTTGTCGCGCCATCTTGGTAATGCCGGAGTCAGGCACGAGCTCGCTATTGACTTCAGTGTGCGGCAGTACCCGGCCAACATGTACGACCCCGCCTTGGACGCAGTATTCGGTCTCGCCGTTGCGGCCTCCTTGGGTGTGTTGTCTCTCGAGGATATCGGAAGCTATGGCGGCTAGTCGCTGATTCGAAGTGGTCTCGGCATCGTAGTCAAGAGTTACCAGGTCAAGTGAACGCTTTTCTTTGCGAATAGTGCGTGCAGCGCCGACGATCAAAGCGAACTCGGGGCAATCGCCGGTCAAGAGGCCACCGGATGTCACCCATGTCATGGACGATGTGGACTCCATAAGTCTGATGACAGCCTGCAACTGTAAGTCATTGATACGCGTGAGGAGCGAGCCGGTGTCTGGGGTAGTGTCCAGGACAACCACTTTTGTCTCTTCGCTCTTCGCAATGGTGATGTCGACCTTTTCCAAGGACGACGACTCGACACTCCAGCCTAGTTCTGCAAGGTGGCTCGAGATACTGTCAACGAGGGCGGTCTCAGCCTCATTTTGATAGACCAACATGACATGTTTGGGAGTAGCGGCTTCGCTGCTGCCACTGCTCTCGCCGTTGACATCCACAACCTTGTCATGAGAACCTGTGCGAGCGAGCAAAACATCTTCAGAGATCGGACGGACGGGTGCACTCATGCTTCCCTCAAGTTCCAAAGCTGCCTGTATATCCTGCAGGGTGTCGCCGTGTTTCTGAAAAATGAGCGCTCCGCTAGAGCTGAGCAGTTCTGAAATGATCCTGAGGCTGGGGGCATGCCGGTGTACAGGGAGACCAGAAATGATCAAATCGAACTCTTCATGTTCTCCACAAGTCTCAGCAACCCTGGAGGCATTGAGATCTATTTCGAGAAAGGCAATTGTCTTGTAGTCTCTGTATTTCTCCTCGAGCTCGTGCCTGACAGCCGTCGAGGGAACAGCGATGGTTAAAACCAAGCCAAATGGCACAGGTAAGAACTGAGCAAGAAGTGCCGGCTCCAGGAGAAGCATCCGGCCCGCCTTTGGATTTTTATGGACCATAATGTCCACAATGGCGGGGATGGTATATCGTGAAGTCTCGTCGAGATAATCCGCGTCCGCTTTCCATTCTTCTCGGAGGAACAAATCCCGTTTCATGGGACCCTTCAGCTCCTCGGGAATCGCTGTCCTGTACCGAAGCTGTCTCAGGCCTGACAATCCAAACAAGACCAGACCATCTGGCGAGATAAGTTGCCCGTGTGACGTAAAGGAACGATTGGCTAGAGGTGAGTCGGTCCATATTCTCATTTGGCACGGGCGGCTCAAATCTTCAGAGGGAACAAAGAAGCTGGCCTCGTCGATATGAGTGAGAACCGTACCACAGCGCAGGTTGTCCGGATTGCCGTCGTAGAATGTAGCCTGAGTGGTCTGCATGCAAGCGTCTATGAAGCCAGGGTGCAGCAGGTAGCGGGATTCACCCTCTATGAGCCCGCATTCCCGACTGTACACCATATCGCTGTGAGCAACGCTGGTCTGGACAGACGAAGACGTCTTCTGTATGGCGGAAGGTCGGTCCATATTCCACGCCGACGGATCTCAGCTTCTCGATCCAATCGAGGTGTTTAGTCTTGCGCCACGACGCGTCGTGGGTGGGGAGAGGCCGCGGGCGTGCCTTGTTCTCGATGTTGACGGCAACAGATCCCCTTGCCGCCTCTTTCCATGTGCCGTAGGAACAGCTGCTTGCCGTCCAATTGTACCACAGATTTCCTGTCGTGGATTTGCCTTGTACGGGCTGCATCCGGAAGAGTGTCTCCGTTCCGGAATCGTCGTCGGGTATCACCGTCGCGGTGGAGCAGACAACATCTCGGACAGTATAGCTCTTGATGTCAATCGGCTCATCCAGGTGGTCATTAATCTGAGTGACGGCCTCGATCGCGAGCGCAAGATATCCAGTGCCTGGGAACAAGACCTCGCCAGCAAGGCGATGATGGCATAACCACGGTAGATCTTTCTGTCTCAAAATCTGGTTGTTTGTCAGCAAAAGGAAGATAAAACCTTCTCAGTATCAAAGGACTGGATGACTATCAAAACTCACGTTCCGCCACATAGGCTCCAGTGGAGATGCTCCATGAAGCCGGCGGCCGAGGATATCATGCCGTGGCTCCAGCATCTGGCGGTGCTCTTTGCTCGAGCGTGACTCGTCCCACCAGGATTTGGTGTACGTCCAGCGGTAAGGTGGTAGGTCGACTAACAGCGAGGCGTACGTGGTATCGACTGACTTCGCATTACCGGAGGTGTCGATCCTGAGAGTATCGGCACGTTCTAGGACAGCCTGCATATCGATTGACCCATTCCCAGCCCAAAGGTTACCTGCCAATCTGAGAAGCTGCTCCGCGTCATGCTCTCCACGTTTAAGCGTTGGCAAGTATGTCACATCTTGAACCCTGCCATTTGCCGACAGGATCTGTCGGATCGGACCAGCAAGGGCAGAGTGAGGCCCAATCTCGATCAAAGTGTTGACCTCAGGCTTGCTGTTGAGCAAGAGACGGACACCCTCATCGAATAGAACAGGGCTTGAGAGATTAGAGGCCCAGTATGAATCTGAGACCTCATCGGCCTCCAAGTCGGTATTCTTAACCGTGGAAAACATGGGCACCTCAGGCAGCAGACCTTGCCCGCTCGACGCCGTAGATTGCGACGATGAATCTTGAAGCTGCTGCAGGTACTCTTTAGCAGCCTCTTTGACGTGGTGCGAGTGGTAGGCTCTGCCGTCCGTCTTGAGCGTACGATTGAAGACATGAGCCTCATCCAGGATGACCTTCAACCGCTCGATAGCCTTCTTGTCTCCACTAAGTGTTGTGGAGTTGGGGGAATTGTGGCACGCAACGACCACTCCGTCTCGAGTCTCCGGACGATCGAGATACTTGGCAGAGATCTCTGTAGACCCAAGGCCGACGGCAAGCATGGCTCCGTCCTTTTGGAGTGACGCTGCTGTCTTCCCACGGAAGTACGCAGCCCTGATAGCACTTTTCGCTGAGATCTTTCCTGAAGCATACTGCAATTGGTACTCATAAATTAGCGTTTGCTCAATGATAACGGGTCAGACATGCCGAAGAAACAGAAAGCAAAGTGATGATGACTGAAAAGTCTAGAAGACTCACCGCTGCTGCAATTTCACCTAGAGATGAGAAATAATGGGTCAATCTCGTATTCAACAATCAGAAGGATCAACAACGTACCAGATGAATGTCCAACTGTTGCCAGCGGACGAACTCCCCAATGGAAAAGCAGATCTACGAGTGCTATTTGCACCGCTGTGCAGAGAGGCTGGGAGAATTCAGCCTCGTTGACGACACTGGCAGATTCGGCCTGTCGTAATAGTGACTTTATTGCCCATGACGGTGGCGGGTCCAATTCCTTGAGATGATTCTCAAGTTTTTGAATAGACGATCCCACTATGCACGGGTAGGATTGCAATAAAGATATTCCCATTTGGGCCCACTGTGCGCCCTGGCCTGGTGCCAAATTCATTTAGCAGAAGTCTTGGATAAAGGCGATCGAGGTGGTTATGAAATAGCGCGTACCTGTGAACACGAATGCTGGTTTGGCGATTTTGTCGGCCTCGACAAAACGGGTCTCTTTGACAGCCGCTAGGACTGATGAGTCGAAAGATCGTTTTTTCCCGATGGAAAAAGCTTTCCAAGAGAACTTTGAACGATGAGTTCCCAATGTATAAGCCAAATCTAGCAAGTCTTTCGAGTCTTTGAAGTTCAGAGTGGCATATTCCTGCACCATGTTTCGTAGAGTCGGTTCATCATGGGCCGAGAACACGAGGAGATGCGGTGAATCATCAGTTTTGTGAGATTCTGGCGGTAGAACGAATTGTTCGTGTGCTGCATGCACGGGGCTTTCGGCCTTTGACGTCTTCGCCACGGCAGCGGAATCGGGCAAGGAAATCAAGGAGCGATGGGAGGACCCAGCAGCTGGAAGGAATGAATGTGCGCTCTCCAAGATAGTATGAGAATTGGTTCCTCCGTATCCGAATGCATTGACACTGATGCGTCTCAGAGGGGCGGGCAACATTGACGATGAGGTAGCTTCTTGAACAACCTTGATGCCATACTCCTCCCAGGGAACTGAATCAGTTCACAATTATGTTAGAATCCAGAGAAATAATCCCAAATGGACATGATTGGGTGAAAGCATGGAGGACTGACTTTTCGGATTGAGCACAGATATTCCAGCAGTTGGTGGGATCAATCCTTGTTCCAATGCCAATGTAGCTTTGATCAGTGTCGCGATGCTACTGACAGGCTCACTGTGCCCGATATTTGGTTTCACCTGTCGGAGAAGGTCAGCAAATGCTGAGCTTAAGGGAGGCCAAAAATATACTATGGTGTGTGCGGTACATACGCTGCCGACAAGTAAAGGATGATTGCCACAACCTGAAACATTCATAGCCTTATGAATGGCCTTGACCTCGATCGGATCGCCGACCGGAGTGCCTGTGCCATGGCATTCAAAATATGAGGTCTCGTTCAAAGGCAAATTCGCTCGCTGGTACGCGGACAAGATCACATCAACTTGACCATCGACGCCAGGGTGTGCTATGAGGTCGTCCTGTATCCCGTTACTGCCAATCCGCAGATTCAAGTCAGTGAAACGCAATTCCTGTCGAATTGAGAGTTTGTGGTCATAAAGAGGCCTCTAACTCCATAATAGAACAATCAAGACTTTCACCGTCTCTCAAATGCAACATTACTCACCAATTGGCAGCAGTGCCTCGAATCACAGCTCGAATGGGGTCCCCGTCTCTGATAGCAGAACTGAGAGGTCTGATATAAAGGGCGCCCACACTCTCTGCCCTCCCGTAACCGTCCGCTGCTTGGTCGAATGAGTGGCATTGATTCGTTGGAGAGAGAGTGCCCAATTTGGCTGTATTCATTTGCTGGTCCACACTCAATATCAAATTCGTCGCCCCAATGATGGCACCATCGCAGTCTCCCGCGGCCATGGATTGGCACGCAAGATGGATTGCATACATGCTGGAGGAGCACGCCGTATTGAGCATCACACTGTATGTGGTGTTAGAAAGGGTTCTGGAGGCCACGACACGGCAGACAGGCGGAGTCGAAGGAAACTCACCTCGGTCCTCTCAAGTCAAAACAATAGCTCATGCGATTTGCCAGCATACCGTTATCGACCCCAACACCTGCATACACCAGTCGGAAGTCAGGCTCCTTTGTGTTCATATGCAGATAGTCTTGGGAGAAGGTGGCAGCGAAGCAGCCTGTTTTTCTGAGGCCAACCTGCTCCAGAGATATTCCGGCATTCTCGAAGGTCTCGTACACTACTTCGAGAAGTTTTCGCTGTTGGGGATCCATGTTAATGGCTTCAAGCGGCGAAAGCTTGAACATTCCAGGGTCGAACCCCTCTAGGTCATCGTCCAGGAAATAGCCACCAGAAATATTGAAGCTTCCAGGACGTTCCTTGCTCGGGTGGTAGTATGCATCAATATTGAACCGTGAGCTCGGGACTTTGGTACTATTACCGATACCTTTAGACATCATAAGATTCCAGAAGTCTCGGGGATTTCGGACATGCCCTGGCATACGGCAACCTAAAGGGCAGTTAATAACTTCGTCGGGGAAATAATGTAGATAGCGGTGGTTAAAGTACTTACCAAGTCCAACAATTGCTATTGGCTCTTGGCCATCCCACGTTGCCTGGGAGCCCATTGTCGCGAGCTTTCACAGCACAGAAGTTACGACTGATTTTCTTGGCTTCTTGGTGTAGAGAGACTGGAAGGCAGAGGGGTCTGCGAGTCTGCAAAAATTCCAATACATGTGAGGCAGAGCCAGCTTTATAGGACCAGATGCTGCAGACAAGGGCTTAGCGTGTCATAGGTGCGATAGGGCTCGTAAATCATGAGTTCTCGTCACTGTTTGTCTGATCGGGAACCGAACTCCATGGGGGCCAGAAACGCGAAACCAGTGGCCTTGACAAACAACACTCGACCGATCACCATGGGGGCCAAAAATGCAGAACCACTGGCCTTGCCTTGACAACCAACGCTCCATAGATGATGCTATAGACCCTCACCAGTGTGCACACTATATGACCTAGTACACTTGAATCTAGAATTAAACTGCTATAAACTTATTCAAAAAAAAACATATACTTAATGCTTTTAACATTAATTTATATATAATAAGATTAAATATATATATTATAAAATTAAACGGTGAGTTAAATAACTTTATAATAAATAATTACTTTTAATAAAAATAATAAAATTTAATTATTATTTTAAAAAAATCCAATATTCTTATTTAAACTACTAGTTTAAGGTTATTAACTTTTTAAGCATGCTTAAATAAGGGGGTTTGTTGGTTTTAAATCTAAAGAGGGTTAGATAAATCTTAGCAGTGAGCAGGTACAGTCCTCCGGAAATACTATGGAGTCAAGGGAAAATCACCCGGTGACCATATCTGCAGCCCGCTGGAATTTTCACAATGTGTCACATCCCTTCGAAGCGGCTACCTGGGCAAGCAGTAACTCGACCCTCGGGCGCTTACGGAGTGGTTTCACGGAGCACATTGTGCTTTACTCGCGGGACGCAAGGGGGAGCACTGTAGACGCAGTCAGAAGGATTAAGGTGGGCCGCCAATCCTGATGTGGCTTGCACTACCTCAGGCACAGCAGAAAAGTGGTGCTACCCTCCTTCAGGGTTATCTTTACCGAGTCCAGAGCTCGTCAGCTTACGCCAACAGCCAATATTACATGTCGGCAAGGATGAGGTGCATGGCACCAACGGATGCTCCAAGGAAGCCGCGTCACTTCATGCTGTCAGAAATGTGATGAGCAGAGGTGCCCAGAAGGAAACCCCCTCACCGAGAGTGGGTCAGATGTCGAGCCTTGTCCCACACATCGCAGCCAACGTCTTCCCGCAGGTCGTGAAGGTGGTGTGTGTTTTATTAGATCGCTCCCTCAACCTTCCGAATAAGAATGAAAGTAGGCTGACACCCCTGATTAATGTCAAATCAGATTACCCCAGGGTGTTTTGGTAGCATTTGATCCATGCATCCATCATTGGACTGTTCGGGTCGTGAATTCTTCGGGTAATTTCGTCGCTCCTCGACGATCCTTGAAAATTTGCATTGGGCGTCTCCCTCTGACAGCCCGGAGTGAAAAGCTCGACGCGGACTGTTCTCGGTCTCTCGCGCGCTCAAAGCTTTTCACGTCGGCGGCTCTGCCTTAAGTCCCCAGAGGAATTTAAGCAATGGCAACAACTGTACCGGATTTTCCTCCTGGCTAT